>NC_134353.1:400151171-400888671 GCF_048569485.1 Anomaloglossus baeobatrachus | reverse complement strand
CTCGATTGCCGTGATGCAGTGGAAATTGGGGTAACAAGGAGTTAATAGCAGCCCATAGCTGCCACTAAGTCCAAGATTAGTAATGGCAGCGTCGATGACACGCGATCACTAATCTGTAAGTAAAGTAAATAAACACACACCAAAAAATCCTTTATTTGAAATAAAACACCACAAAGCCCCCTCTGTCACCACTTTATTAACACCCCAAATACCAAGGTCCAGCGTAATGCACACTAATTCAGCAACGTCTGTGAGCTAGTGCTCAATGCAGCCTCATTCCGTGAACGATGATGCAGGTGTAGCTCCAGGTCATTTCTCACGGTCGGTGATGTCAACACATTGCCGCTCATGAGAACTTCAGAGCTCCTGTAAAGCATAACTAAGAGTGATGTCACTGACCAGCAGTGACCCTGAGAGAACTCAGATCCAAGTCACTGTTCTATCACACATACTGTTGGGGGGGAAACACATACATCACAAATAAAAGCTGTAATATCTATCTATCTATCTATCCATCATCAATCTATCTATCCATCCATTTATCCATTATCTATCTATCTATCTATCTATCTAACTAACTATCTATCTATCTAGCTAGCTAGCTATAGATAGATAGATAATGGATAGATAGATAGATTCATGGATAGATAGATAATGGATAGATAGATGGATAGATAGGGATAGCGGGATAGATAGATGGATAGACAGATAGATAAAAAAGCATAGCTGGATAGATAGACAGGCAGATTGATGGCAAACACACATATATAATGTCCCACCTCCCTGCATATTCTAAGCTGGCATTCTTTACTGATTTTCATGTGGCATTAAAGGGCGCCAAGCTTTGTATTTTGCCAAAAAAATAAATAATTAAAAAAAAAGCGACGTGGGTTCCCCCCCATTTTTGATAGCCGGCTAAGGTAAAGCAGATGGCTGCAGCCTGTAGACCATAGCTGGCAGCTTTACCTTTGCTGGGGATCCAATTTGGAGGGCCCCAAGGCTCTTTTTTTTGTAATTAATTACAAATAAATAATTAAAAAAAAAATGGGGTGCCACCCAAATTGGTTCACCAGCCAAGGTAAAGCAGACAGCTGTGGTCTGGTATTCTCAGGGTTGGAAGGTCCATAGTTATTGGCCCTTCCCAGCCTAAAAATAGTTACTGCAGCCGCCCCAGAAGTGGCGCATCCATTAGATGCGCCAATCCTGGCTCTTCGCCCCAGCTCATTCCGTTGCCCTGGTGCAGTGGCAAATGGAGTAATAAATGGGGTTGATACCACATTTGTAATGTCACCTGACACCAAGCCCAGCAGTTTGTGATGTCATGGCGTCTATCAGATACCCGACATCACCAACTATCAGTAATAAAAATAGAAAAAAAAAAAGAGGACAAAAAAAAAAAATTTGAAAAAACACTCCCCAAATCATTACCTCTTTCACCAATTTATTGTAAAGAAAAAAAAATCCCCTGTAATCCACTTTGGAAGTCCCACGACGACTCTGGATCTTCTAGAATATGAGGGGCACGCTCAGGGATCGCATCCCCCATTTTCTAGGAGTGCAGACTTTCCATATGAGGAGTGTGGGTGCAAAGAATCTGCACCTACTGTCCCCGGGTCCACAGTAGCAGTGTGCGTACAGCCAGCACAACTCTCACTGAACACAGGAAGCTGAGCTGACAGCCGCTCTCTGCGCATGCACCCAGCGTTTATTGTGAAGGAGGAGGGATCGCGGGGGATCAACGCTGCAAAAAGGTACAGACACCGGGGGAACACCGGGAAATACCGGGGGGGTGTGACTTAGCTGGACCTAGCGAGGAGTTTTCTGCCGCATGACTCAAGGCACATGCGACAGAAATCAGAGGAAGAGGGTGAATGCGGGCGGCGCGTTGGTGTGCGCCCTGCCATCTTGGATTAATCGGGATGGGGCAGAAATGCAGTCAGGCACCTTCTACAGGCTATGCCCATATGGTTTCGGCCTTTTCCCATCCATTTCAGCCTCATCCTCAGTCACCACAGCTCACCGTTAGGTCCAACATGAAATTATTCTGGTTTCCCATAGACTTATATTGGGGGTCGAATATTCGCGAATACTAGAATAGCGGTGAGGTATTCGCCGGATATTCAGCGAAGCGAATACTAGGGTATTCGATCATCCCTAGTAATAACACATACCAAATTAAATATTATATTTCTTGTGACACATCGTATGTGGTGCGCTCTGCCACCTGTCCGTGTTCCCAAGTCTATGTGGGTCTCACTTCTCGTGAGCTTCGCATCAGGGTTATGGAGCACGTCAGGGACATTGGCTAGCCAGGACGGTGGATGACACCACCCTTTTGAAAATTATACCGCAACATTTCTGGTCGCACAATGACTGTGACCCCAGACTCCTACGTGTCTGGGGGATTTATGTTATTCATGGGGGAATACACGGGGGCAATCTCAAAAAGACACTTGCTAAACACAAATCTAGGTGGATTGTCACCTTAGACACCCTGGTTCCAAAAGGTCTTAATGAGTCAGTCAGCTATGCCCCCTTTTTATAATATTCAAATTAAAAATCTTTGGCCTCCACTTTCTCATATATCTTTTTATGTCTGAACTCATGATATATTTAGATAATCTCATTGGTTGTTTTTAATAGTTTTTAACCATGTGTTGTACATGACGTCTGTTCAGGTTGTTTCTTGTTTTTTATTTTGATTTTCAATATGGTTTATTATTTTTCTTCCACATGTCTCATTGCTCTTTTTCTTTTCCTCAGTCTCAGTTTGTCATGTCATATATATATAATGGTTCCTAGTCCTACCTTCTGATCAGCTTTATTCTATTATATGGAAAGAATGGAGAGGAGAAAAAGAAAGAGAAAAAGAAAAAATGGATTTACCTGGAGAGGGACTTGGTTCGGTTCTCCTTGCCAATGAAAACCGTTCTGGACTGCGACCTATTGTATGAAGATCATTGCATTAATACATGTGATATTGTTTTTATATATTCTAATGACGATCTCTATTATACTCTTTAATGTACAGGGCTATATTTATGTGCTCCGATCCTCCCCAAATAATCCTCTGCCTTTTTTCTTTCTCCTCTACATTTCTTCATTTTTTCATTTTAAGGGGTTCTTTAATTTATACTTACCTTCCCTGTGCGCGTGAACCTGCCGCCGACCGCTGCGCCTCCGGGTTTGTGCTGGCCGATTGTATGCCGTTTGTGCGTGAGCCATGGTGACGTATACCTGCTCCCATGCATGCGCTGTTTGCGGCTGTAGTCTGCTCTCCCGTTGTTTCGGTGGTGTGCGCATGCGTCGCTTTAGGGATAGGATTATTTCTGACACAAGCTCCGCGCATGCGCAATTCTAGCGGCGCGGTTATTCAAACCACCTGAATGACAGACTATTTATACCTCCCTCATATTCAAGCAAAACCACTGAACCTACTTCCCTATGAGTAAGCTGTATTAACTACAGAGAAACATACGTTGGGGTCATTTCTCTGCCTGGCTGTTCCAACTAGTACTCCCAGTCTCCTCCTTTACCGGTATGTGTTTACAGGTGCATTAATGCAGACATTCCCGGGGACAGAACCTTATTTATGGGACTTCTATCCTCTTTGGAAGACTGGGTATTTCTGACTAGTACTGATTAGCACTTTAAATGGGTGGTTCTTGATGTCTTTGTCTCTAATAATGACACCTTAACCCCTCATGCATCACAATTTCTACTAATCTATCTTTGCAACTTGAACAATTACATATCATGTGTCTATCTTCCCTCCTCACTCTTGTTACCTTGTCATCCTGTTTTTATCGCATTATATTGTTCCAATAAAGATTTTGATATTTTTTGTACAGTACACTCTGTCCTCCTTGTTATTTATGTTCCATATGGAGTTGGTATTGAATCCGGGAGTAAGTATTCCCTCACTCTTGGTTCATTAATCCCAGTATGGCCTGGATGGTGCATTTTCTTATATATATTGTTTCTGTGTTTTTCACAGTGAGCTCCATGGCTACTATGGATTTCAGAGCTCGGGACCAAACATGGCTCGTTGAATTGGATGATGCTTGCAAGGATTGTGGCGGTTTTGATTTTAATTGCACTTCCACAACCAGTGATGATATTTCTGTACAATCCACCATTTACAAATAGAAAGACCTCTTAAAGAGGCGTATTCAACTTTGGTGGAATCGTGCATTTTTACAAAATACATAGAGAAAGACTGGATTCCCCGTGGCATGAGGGTGTAGATTTTTCCCTCCTATCCCATTACTAATGAGGACTTCAAAACCCAATGGGAGCACCGTAACCTAAAAAACGGGATACCACTAAGAACAAATTGCAGGTAATCAATTTGTCAGCACATGTCCTGTCGGACGCACAATTACATGTCCTATCTAAGCATCTCAGTTTTTCACCCACAAACTCATTTAACTTTTTTTCTTGGCACTGAAAGACACTAATTTATTTGCAAAGAAACTTATTCTGAAGAAACTACATGCAAAAAAATTAACTTGTGAAGAGAAGGACCCGATTGAAAAAGAGGCCTTACAAGCCCTCCAGGATCTCCTACGGGAACAAGAGCCTCCCACAGGTGGGTTTCCCAATTCATTATTGCCCAAGTTAATGAAATTTCCCCCTTGTCCCTCTGCCTTGCCATAGACATCTTTACCAGGTTCGTTACTGAATACCTAAGAAAAGATCTCAAGTATGCGTAGGTTTGATAAACTTACACACATGCAAAGGATGTCCTTTAACCAACTACAGGGTTATACTGACATAGTTATTAAGACAGTGGACAAGGGAGGCAATATTGTGATTTGGACAACAGATCTATATGAAAGAGAAGCCCTAAGACAGCTTAGGGATAAGAAAACCTAAAATTAGTTCCCTTGTAGCCCCCACTAACAACCTTCTCCCAGGAGCTCTATATCACCTTGGAGAAAGCTCTGGAAAAAGGGGTTTATAGATAAAAAAAAAAAGTTGATAAGTCTTTTTAGTAGATTTCCTCGCGTTTCCAACTTTAACCTCCTGCCCAAAATCCATAAAGACACCGTCAACCCACCGGGGCGTCTGTTTGTGTCTGCTATTGAGGGTCATGTTGACCCTATATGCAAATTCATCGACCTTTACCTAAAACCTTTAGTCGAATGCCTACCATCATATGTAAAAGACACACAGATGTCTTCCGCCGGGTTAACGGCGTCTTTATGAAGCCTGATATGCTCATGGCCACAGCTGACGTTGAGGCGCTCTATACCTGCATTGGACATGATGATGGTTTGGAGGTTTTCCGCTTCTTCCTTGGGATAAGAGGTTGGGATGGCGCCATGAATGATCTTCTCCTG
Organism: Anomaloglossus baeobatrachus; assembly: GCF_048569485.1. NCBI lineage: Eukaryota > Metazoa > Chordata > Amphibia > Anura > Aromobatidae > Anomaloglossus > Anomaloglossus baeobatrachus. Next base: position 400,883,326 of record NC_134353.1, on the reverse strand, counting down.
GAGCTGCCTTGCTTTGCCCTCACACACAACTTTTTTGTTTTGAAGGATATTTATTATTTTTGGATGATTTTCTTACCACCCTGGTACCACCCCAGTAGAAGATATGGTCCCGCTGGGTGCGCATGAAGGGGGCAGCCTCAGCATGTGTCTCCGCCAAGAGAAGCTTCCTTAGGAGGAGAGGTTATTTGATGTCAACGGAAGTATTCTTCCGATCTGCACCTCAACTTAAATGACCGGATGAGGTGGACTCCATGTGCGGCGTCCCACCCCCTGCATGCGCCCAAACAGCGACGATCTCGCCCCAGACACCCCATAAAGCTTAGCCAATTCTATCCCGCAGCAGATGGATTTCAAGATGGTACTGGAAGATCACAGCATGGCCTGACAGCGTCTAAGAATACTACCCCCCGTAGGCTGGGCAAGTCAGAAGCTGCAGGCAGAATGAGTCACAATCAGAGTCTACCGCAGTGAGGGGGGGGGGGGGGGGCTGGCCTGCCTGTCAGTGCAACAAGATAAGGATGAATCAGACCAGGAGGACAATGGGGAGATGGGGAGCAGCCAGGACAGGGGGAGCCGGCCGTGAATTTTGAAATCTAGCCCCAGGGTTCTTCCCCCCACACAGTAGGCTCACAGGCCTCAGGCTGTAGCACAGGGAGAAACAACCAGGATCCTGGTGAATATTCCTCAGAGCCAATGACAGAATATGCTATGAGGAAACTCATGGCAGAGCTAATGGCTTCCTTTAAGAGGGACATGCAAAGTGTACTCTTGTCTATGCAAAGAGATATCACAGCAATAGGGGACCGCACATCCCATATGGAGGACAAGATGGCAGAACTAACAACTGCACACAATGAGGTGGTGGACTCTGTGGTATCTATGGATGAAGAATTGGATGCCATGAAGCTTAAAATAGCTGATATGGAAGATAGATCGCGCAGAAATAATGTCAGACTGAGGGGCATCACAGAATCTGTTAAAACAGACAATCTTAAAGAATTCCTCACAGATTACTTCTCAGGCCTGCTACCACACGCTACACAGCGGGAATGGATGATTGACAGAGCACACAGACTCCCTAAACCGAAACAATTGCCTGCCTCGACCCCCAGAGATGTCATAATGAGAATTAATTTTTTTTTCATATAAAAAAGAAGTTAATGGAAGCAGCCCGCAATCCACCCTCACTGCCAGCGCGATTCCAAGACATTGCTATATTAACTGACCTATCAGCAGTCACTCTAGCCTGCAGAAGAGCCTTCATAAATAGTGTTGAGCGGACCCGGACTGTAAACGTCCGGATCCGCGTGGTTTCAGCGCTATCTCCGGGCCGGACCCGGGTGCACAATCCGGAATCGGCAATTAATAAAAATGAAAATAACTATAAATAAATGAGCGTTTCATACTTACCAAGACTCGGTGTCATGGCGGCATACTGCTTCCGGGTCGCACTTTCACTTCCTGTGCTGTGCACGCAATCACACAGCTTTCCGTGTTTTCCCCGTCCACCGGCCGTCCTCTCAGCTGTGATTGGTTGCAGGCTGACGCGTACCCCGGCCTGTGACAGTCTGCTGCGGTCATCGCTAATCGCGGCTCCGTAATAGACTGCACTCAGAGCGGGCAGCCGTGCTCCATGGCTGTTCGCTCTGATATGTAGCAGAGCTGGATGTGTCGGCGTGGGACGTCCTATGGATTACGTCGGAGCTGCAGGGTGTTTGGGCTTAATAAAGTGGTGAAGCAGGCTGTGTTTTGTACTTTATTTCAAATAAAGGATTGTTCTCTGTGTCTGTGTTTATTTACTGTCACTTACAGGTTAGTGTGATGCAGGTATCTGATAGACGCCTGTACCATCACACAACCTAGGGTTTAGTAGAAGCTATGTGCTGTTATAAACCCCTGCTATTACCCCGACTGGCACCGCATCACGCCACCGGGAAGAGGCGGTATCGCACACCGGTATGGTCACAGCTAATAGATGCGGCAATATCGGGCGGCTGCGGGATGAGAATATACCAGCCCCCAGCCGGCGTTATCATGGCTGGGGATAAAAACTGGGGGGACCGCACGGCGTTTTTTTTTTAATCGTTTATTTAAAAAAAAAAACAAGCTTTTTTTTCTACCCCGCAGTCATACTTGCGAGGAACTCCCGCGAGTCTGACATTGCAGAACAGCTGCACACTTCTGACAGAAGCGTTCATGTGTTTCTAGGTACATGCACGCTCATGTTCAGACAGCAGCAGGCTGTGGCGGGGCTGGTGCAGACGATTTCAGCACCAAATGAGCACCTCCTGGCAAAAAAAACACGGCAAAAATTGCAGAAAAATAACTGCGTCAAAAACCGCGGCATAAACATTGCGTCAAAACACCACATTTTTTTGCCAGGAGGGGTAGATTGGATGCAGAAATATGGTGTAAAAATCTCTGCATCAAATTTGCATCCCTTGGCGCCCAAAAATTAAAAAAAAAAATTCTGCCACCAGGTGGAAATTTGGTGCTGAAAGCTGGTGCAGACGATTTCAGCACCAAATGTACACCTCCTGGCAAAAAACCGCGGCAAAAATCGCGGAAAAATAACCGTGGCAAAAACCGCGGCATAAAAATTGCGTCAAAACACCGCGTTTTTTTTGCCAGGAGGTGTAGATTGGATGCATGAATATGGTATAAAAATTTCAGCACAAAATCTGCATCTCTTGGCCAAAAAAACTGCGATTTTACTGCTAGGAGATGCAGGTCTGTGAACTCAGTGAGCTCCACCTGAGGTCAGGCTACCTGCGATCACAGATGCAAATTACCTGAGTGACGTCACCGCTCAATGCGCAGCTCATTCATTCTCTGGAGCTCACAGAGAGCGGTCGGTCGTGCCGCTCTCTGTGATATTTAGATGTAGAAGAGCTGAAGCGGCGTGGGACGTCGTGTGGATTACATTGGAGCTGCAGGTTGTTTGGGCTTAATAAAGTGGTGAAGGAGGGGATGTTTGTACTTTATTCCAAATAAAGGATTTTTTTCTGTATCTGTGTTTATTTACTGTCACTTACAGGTTAGTGTGATGCAGGTATCTGATAGACGCCCGCACCATCACACAACCTAGGGTTTAGTAGCAGCCATGTGCTGTTATTAACCCCTGCTATTACCCCGACTGGCACCGCATCACGCCACCGGGAAGAGCCGGTATCGCACACCGAAGAGCCGGTATCGCACACCGGTATGGTCACATCTAATAGATGCGGCACTACCTGGCGGCTGTGGGCTGGAATACCAGCTGCCAGCCGGCGTTATCTTGGCTGGGGATGAAAATAGGGGGAACCGAACGTCGTTTCTTTTTTTATTTTCACCGGAATCACACATGCGAGGGCTTCACGCGAGTCTGCCATGGCAGCACCCGGCAAAGCCTTGCACGTGTGACTTTGGGCACTGTATCCACAGCACAGATACAGTGCGACAGCTGGGGCTGCAGCCGCGCGCTATAACTGTGCTGCCGAGTGCCGAGTGTTTATTTTCACCACCGTGAACTGACCGACAGTGCACTGCTTTCCCCGCCCACCGGCCGTCCTGTCGCCTGTGATTGGTTGCAGTCAGCTGACACTCCAGATGGGGGCGCGTGTAGCTGCAACCAATTACCCGCGCCGATGGGCGGGGAAAACAATGAATATTGAATTGTCGGCTCCGGAAGGTAAAAGCATGACCTGGAAGGAGCGTGCCGCCATGACAGCGCCTCGGTGAGTATGCCGCGCTCCCTCCTACCACCCTATCCCGTACACAAATTTTTATCTCCGGATTCCGGTCCCCATTGACTTATATGGGCACCGGAGTCCGGAAAGGATCGGACTTATTTTTAAGTCTATCAATGACCTGCCGACCCCGGATTATTGGCTGTTCGATCACACTATTCATAAACAGTACAAAAATTCTCAGAGAGAACAACATCCCATACAAGGGGGGCTTTACAGTGACATTAATCATATCCAAAGAAGGGCATAAGCATGTGGCAAGCAACCCGGACCAAGTCCTTCAATTATGCAAGGAATGGAACCTACTCACCCCCACCAAGGAACACCAAGATGGATTCTCACTACCACGTCATATTCCAGAAGAATGGTCGAAAGGCTAAAGCCACAGTCACATTTAGCGATCCCGAAATCAATGCGACCTGATAAGGATCGCTGGGAGGTCTCTGGTGAGATGTCACACAGTCAGACCTTACCAACGACTCAGTAACGATACAGGTCGCAGTAGCGACCTGTATAACGATCTCTGCTGTCATTGGGACCCTATCACATAGTGTCAAACACAGCGATGTGTCCTGCCCAGCAGCCCAGAGAAAATGGTCCAGGACATTCAGCAACGACCGACGACCTTACAGCAGGGGCCAGGTCGTTGCTGGATGTCACACACAGCGACATCTCTAGCAAGATCGCTGTTGCGTCACCAAAACCGTGACTCAGCCGCGATGTCGCTAGCGATGTCGCTTAGTGAGACGAGGCCTTTAGTCTGATGAGAACTAGTCACAATAAGGCTATTGTGTGGCTCATTAACTAAAGAGACTGCTCAAGATTCCAGATAAGATGCAGTGACTGTCTTTGGTTAAAATTGGACATCTGCCCCTTCATGCCCTATCTAAGTCAGTCTTTTATTTTGCTTCAAACCCTCTTTTTGGGACTTTTGGAGCTAGGAGCCGACCCTGCCACGGATCCCAATCCCTCCAGGCACCTGGGTCTGAATATAGACCTCTTCATCTTGCCCCTCAGAACTCCCTTGAACTTTAATTTTCTTTTTTGCTTTTTTCACTCATTGATTTTCCTGATTTTCCTTTTGAGCTTTCCCGTTTGGGATCGCCAGGTGCTTTTGTAAGGTTTTTTTTTCTCAGCACCTTGTTTAAGTGTGGGTGAAGGGCTCAGGCAGCCCCTGTTAGTGCCCTGTATTGTAGCTCAATTGAGCTATGTTGTTTGTTCTAGGTTTACTTGTTTCTTTTTTTTTTTTTTCAGATTGAGAAACTAACAGTCTGGTTGATATAACATGATCTATGTAGCAAGCAGCAATATTCTCGAAGGATGGACGTGTGCACAGGTGGTCTAGTTACTGTCACGCTCTCCGGGTCCCCTGCTCTGCTCCCCGGCTCACCTGCCACGCTCCCCGGCTTCCCTGCTTCGCTCCCCAGCTCCTCTGTCAGGCGTCCCCCGCTCCCCGGTCTCCAGCCTCCATCGCCTGCGGTCCCCAGGCGGCCCGGTCCCCGCTCCCGGCGCCCGTCGGCTACTCAGCCCCAGCCCGGCTCTCCTGCTTCCTGCTCACCGCTCCCTGCCCTGGCTTCTGGCACCCGGGCCTCGCGCATGCGCATTAGGGCGCGCGCGCGGTCATTGACCCTCTCTTAAAGGGCCAGCGTCCACTAACAGGAAATTGAACACACAGGTACAGGGTATAAAGGGGTTTAATGTCCAAGTGGACGGGGCCTGTTCTTCGTGTTTCCTAAGCTAGGAGTCAGGTCTCCTTGTCTCTGTGATATACTCACCTATCTCTCTTCTAGAGCCGCTCCTGCCTCGCCATCCGGTCCTGCCGATTCCCGAACCCCGAACGCTGACTATCTGCCATCCCGTCAGTCCGTACCATCTTTGATCCCTGTGGTGTTCCATCCTCTCGCTCCATCGGTTCCGGACTCTGCCTGACAACATCTCGGCCTCCGAACCTGAGCTCCGTCACCCGGACTACCATCAGTGACTCCGTGGTCCCAGGGACTTCTGCATTCCACTCTTTTGCACGGACTGTCCTGCTACCTGTAGTGCTCCGGCTACCGGACCCCTTGCCTTCAGTAAGGTGTTCGGCCCAGTGGATCCACCTCCTGGGTCTACCCGTCCACCTGGCCCTAACAGTAAGAACAGGCCATGGATCCCGCCCAAGCACTAGCGGCCTTGCAGGAGGAACTCACACGCCAGCGTGAGACCCAGACCCGCATGCTGAACTTCATGTCTTCTGTGGACGCCCGCCTGAACACGCTGCAAGCGTCGGTCACATCTTCGGCATCTCGAGCTTCCACTGTACAATCCACGGCCACAGCTCCCGTGGCAGCCTACTCGGATGCTTCCGGACTTCGTTTGGCCTCACCACCCCGGTACGCTGGAGATCCCAAGACCTACAAGGGTTTCGTCAATCAATGCTCTCTCCATTTCAAGCAGCTGCCGCACTTGTTTGCCTCCGACCATGCCAAGGTCGTGTTCATGATGTCCCATCTAGAGGGTGAGGCACTGGCCTGGATGAACCCCTTGTGGGAGAAGGAAGATCCGGTGACCACGAACATCCAGGAGTTCCTGCAGGCATTTCGTGGCACCTTTGACGAGCCCGGACGCGCCTCCGCGTCTGCCTCATCTCTTCTCCGGCTACGTCAGGGGACTCTGACGGTGGGCCAATATGCCATCCGTTTTCGCACCTTGGCTTCGGAACTCGGGTGGAACAATGAGGCTCTAACTGCCGCTTTCTGGGAAGGCCTCTCGGGTCGTATCAAAGATGAGCTGGCTGGTCGTGACGTGACGTCCACCCTGGATGCCCTGATTGCCCTAGCGACTCGAGTGGATCTTCGTTTTCAGGAACGATCCAAAGAGGTGTCCCGTGAGAGACGTCCGATACGGCATTCCTCTCCTCCGCAGAAGCCCGCCGTACTTCAGTCAACGTCATCTGGTGTCTCCGTCCACGAGCCCATGCAGATCGACCGTTTGCGGCAGTCTGAACAACGCCGAGCAGAACGGCTCGCCAAGGGCCTCTGCTTCTACTGCGGAGAGGGAACACACCTTCTACGCTCCTGTCCAGAGAGGCCGGGAAACTCCAAAGCCTAGGGTTGGTAGGAGAGGCCACCCTAGGTGCTGGGATTCTCTCAGACCCGGTTACGTGGACTATTCAAGTGACAACGGGAGAGACGCGGTTCACGGCCGAGGCGTACCTCGATTCCGGGGCAGCAGGCAATTTTATCCAGCAGGCCACGGTGGACAAGTACCAGGTGCCTGTTACTCCACTCGACAAACCCCTCGTGATTGCCTCTGTGGATGGGAGACCCCTCTCTGACACCATCTCGTGGATCACTAAGCCGGTGGAACTGCGTATCGGTGCTCTACACACCGAGAACATCGCTCTCTATGTCCTCCCACACATGTCTCATCAAATCTTGCTGGGACTCCCCTGGTTACGGACACACGAACCCTCAGTCAGCTGGGGTACTGGTGAAATCACCCGATGGGGCTCCTCTTGCCACGAGAACTGTCTGAAGACTATTCAACCCATCCGACGGCCTCCGGTTCCAGAGTCCCTACCGGGACTGCCCTCGGCCTATTGGTCCTTCGCGGACGTCTTTGATAAAAAGGAGTCAGAGGTACTGCCGCCACATCGTCCTTACGATTGTGCCATCGACCTGCTCCCGGGAACTACACCACCTCGAGGACGGATATATCCGCTGTCTCCTGCCGAAACAAGGGCCATGTCTACTTACATCACAGAGAACCTGGCAAGGGGATTCATTCGGAGATCCTCCTCTCCTGCTGGAGCAGGCTTTTTCTTCGTTAAGAAGAAAGAGGGCGACCTACGCCCATGCATTGACTACCGGGGATTGAACCAAATCACCGTGAAAAATAAATACCCCCTGCCGCTCATCCCCGAATTGTTTGATCGGCTTAGAGGAGCTCGTGTGTTTACCAAGTTGGATCTTCGGGGTGCCTACAACCTGGTCCGCATCCGCTCTGGGGACGAATGGAAGACCGCGTTCAATACTCGCGATGGGCACTATGAATACTGTGTGATGCCCTTCGGCCTGTGCAACGCACCAGCAGTCTTTCAAGAATTGGTGAACGACGTGTTCCGGGACCTTCTTTACATCTGTGTGGTGGTGTATCTTGATGACATCCTGGTCTTTTCTCTGGACCTCCAGACCCACAGAGAGAACGTGCAGCTGGTACTACAAAGACTGAGGGAAAATCGTCTGTACGCCAAGTACGAGAAGTATGTCTTCGAGCAGTCTTCTCTTCCCTTTCTGGGCTACGTAATCTCCGATACCGGCCTGCAGATGGATCCGGAGAAGGTCTCTTCCATTCTCAACTGGCCCCCTCCTTCTGGACTGAAGGCAATCCAACACTTTCTGGGATTCGCAAACTATTACCGTCAGTTCATCCCTCACTTCTCTGCTCTGACTGCACCTCTCTCCGCCTTGACCAAGAAAGGGGGCTAATCCAAAGGACTGGTCACCTGCGGCCGACGCCGCGTTTAGCTCTCTGAAGCGGGCATTTGCTTCCTCCCCTGTGCTCCACCGTCCGGAGTTAAACCGACAGTTCACCTTGGAGGTGGATGCCTCCTCCTCGGGAGCCGGAGCAGTGCTCATGCAGAAGTCCTCCTCCGGGAAGATGGTTACTTGCGGTTTCTTCTCCAAGAGCTTCTCAGCGCCTGAACGCAACTACACCATCGGTGACCGAGAGCTATTGGCAGTCAAACTGGCTCTGGAGGAATGGCGCTACCTTCTGGAGGGAGCAGTGTACCCCGTGATCATTTACACGGACCACAAGAACCTGGAATACCTGCGGTCCGCTCAGCGACTGAACCCACGGCAAGCCAGGTGGTCCTTGTTCTTTGCCAGGTTCGATTTCCAGCTCCATTTCCGACCTGCGGACAAGAATGTACGCGCAGATGCCTTATCCAGGTCATTCATGCCCATGGAGCAGGAGGAGGAGACATCCCAGCCCATCATCTGCCCTAGTAAAATCATTCCGGTGGCCCCTGTCACCCTGGCCCAGATACCGCCCGGGAAGACCTATGTCTCTGAGACTGACAGGCAAAAAGTGTTGCACTGGGGCCATGCCTCGAAAACAGCCGGCCATGCTGGTCAGAAGAGAACATGGAGTACGATTGTACGTCATTACTGGTGGCCATCCCTTCGCACGGACGTTGCTTCTTTTGTCTCAGCCTGCTCCTCTTGTGCCAGGAACAAGACGCCCAAACATCTGCCATATGGCCGTCTTCTGCCTCTGCCTATACCCTCAGTTCCGTGGCAACACATTGCGATGGACTTTATTACGGACTTGCCACTGTCCTCCGGACACACAGTCATATGGGTCGTGGTGGATCGGTTCTCCAAAATGGCTCATTTCGTCCCTATGGCTGGACTGCCCTCTGCCCAGGAACTCGCTGACGCCTATATACAACACATCTTCTGCTTGCATGGCTTTCCATCACACATTGTGTCCGACAGAGGAACTCAGTTCACCTCCCGCTTCTGGAGGGCCCTCTGCAAACATCTGGGAGTGACTCTGGACTTTTCTTCAGCCTACCATCCTCAGTCGAATGGCCAAGTGGAACGAGTCAATCAGATCTTGACCTCCTTTTTACGTCACTACGTCAACGCCCATCATGACGACTGGTCCACGCTTCTTCCTTGGGCTGAATTCTCCCATAACCACCACGTCAGTGAGTCCTCCTCCAGCTCTCCCTTCCATGTCGTTTACGGACTTCAGCCTTCCGTCCCATTACCTGTATCCCATTCCTCGGATGTCCCTGCTGCTGATGCTGTAGCCCGTGACTTTGCAACAATTTGGGACTCTGTCAAGGCGTCCCTTGGACGTGCTTCCCTGCGGATGAAGAGATACGCAGACAAGAGGCGTCTGGATCCTCCGTGTTTCTCTCCAGGAGATCTCGTCTGGCTTGCTTCCAAGTACGTCCGATTGAAGCTACCATCCTACAAGCTGGGTCCTCGCTACATCGGGCCGTTTAAAGTCCTCTGCAGAATAAATGAGGTCTCCTACAAGCTGCAGCTCCCGGCCACGATGAGGATACCCAACTCCTTCCACGTCTCCCTGCTCAAGCCGGTTGTCCTTGGTCCCTTCTCCGCTGCTGCCAGTTCGGCTCCTCCTCCTATTGCCGATGATGACATCTATGCGGTAAGGGATATCGTGGCCATGAAAACCGTACGGGGCTGACAGTTCTTCCTGGTGGACTGGGCAGGGTATGGTCCTGAGGATAGGTCCTGGGAACCTCGGGAGAATGTGGGTACTCCCCTGATCCGTGCCTTCCTGTCCCGGTTGCGGGGAGGGGGGCGTGGGGGGGGGTACTGTCACGCTCTCCGGGTCCCCTGCTCTGCTCCCCGGCTCACCTGCCACGCTCCCCGGCTTCCCTGCTTCGCTCCCCAGCTCCTCTGTCAGGCGTCCCCCGCTCCCCGGTCTCCAGCCTCCATCGCCTGCGGTCCCCAGGCGGCCCGGTCCCCGCTCCCGGCGCCCGTCGGCTACTCAGCCCCAGCCCGGCTCTCCTGCCTCCTGCTCACCGCTCCCTGCTCTGGCTTCTGGCACCCGGGCCTCGCGCATGCGCATTAGGGCGCGCGCGCGGTCATTGACCCTCTCTTAAAGGGCCAGCGTCCACTGACAGGAAATTGAACACACAGGTACAGGGTATAAAGGGGTTTAATGTCCAAGTGGGCGGGGCCTGTTCTTCGTGTTTCCTAAGCTAGGAGTCAGGTCTCCTTGTCTCTGTGATATACTCACCTATCTCTCTTCTAGAGCCGCTCCTGCCTCGCCATCCGGTCCTGCCGATTCCCGAACCCCGAACGCTGACTATCTGCCATCCCGTCAGTCCGTACCATCTTTGATCCCTGTGGGGTTCCATCCTCTCGCTCCATCGGTTCTGGACTCTGCCTGACAACATCTCAGCCTCCGAACCTGAGCTCCGTCACCCGGACTACCATCAGTGACTCCGTGGTCCCAGGGACTTCTGCATTCCACTCTTTTGAACGGACTGTCCTGCTACCTGTAGTGCTCCGGCTACCGGACCCCTTGCCTTCAGTAAGGTGTTCGGCCCAGTGGATCCACCTCCTGGGTCTACCCGTCCACCTGGCCCTAACAGTTACTCATACTAGAGTATGTAAGCTAAGATATTTTTCTGCAATTAATCTCTATTTGACTTCCCTTCCCAAAGGTTGGGATAAGGTACTCAATGCAGCCCATGGCAACTCAGTAAATTTCCTCGATGGTGGTTAGATTCATGTCCGTTAATGCTAAAGGGCTAAATTCACCATTCAAGAGATCAGAACTGTGGAAGGAGGCCCTCCAAATGATCACTGATATGTTATGCATCCAGCAGACCCACTTAAACAGTGATGACAGTTTCAGGCTCAGACATAAAAAATTCCCACATATTATTGTGGCACCCGTAAGCGGAAAGAAGGGGGGGTGGCAATAGCGGTAAAGGATACAGTGGCTTTTTCCCAGGTTGAACAAATTATAGATCTATTAGGCAGATTCATAATTTTAAAATGCCATGTCAATAATATTCCATATACAGTAGTGAATATATATGCTCCCAATAAGCGACAGTACAAGAATATTAGGAACATTATTACCAAGGCATGTAAGGTTAAAATAGGTTCCTTTATCATGGTTGGAGAATTCAATTTAGCGTTATGGCCGAATATGGACACTACATCCAAGTAAAAAAAAACTCAATCCCAGCCCACTAACAAAATTTCTTCACCTAAATGAAATAAATGTATGACATATGGAGGCTGCGAAATCCATCAGCAAGAGATTACACGTTCCTATCTCACCCCCATAAGATATGCACAAGAATAGATTACTTTTTGGTAGAAAAGGCAATAATACCGAAAGTGTTTAATACAAAAATAGCAAACATAACTTAGAGCGACCATGCTATGACCATGCCAAGTTTAAACGACGTTCTTACTGATCGCCCACTCTTAACTGCTATTAGGGGAAAACGCCTAAAGGATATGCTGTTGAAGAGCCATTACGTACCTAGGGTGCTATCTCTCCTCGGCAATTGGAGATGTGGTGGTCTTGCAATGCTTGACGTCATGTCAACTGCGGATGGATCTAAAGAGTAAAAAATCAAAAGTTACATATCATGCAGAACAAGTCACGTTATCTATTATGCAGTATGTGATTGTAGCCTAATTTATATTGAGTTACCATCAAGGGAACTACGCGTCCACACAAGGGAACATGTCAGGGACATAACTGCGGTGCGTGATGTTGCGGATCTGGATTCCCTGAGGACGATCCCGCGACATTTCAAGCTGCGCCGTGACTGTGGTCCCACAGGATTGAAAATTCGTGGTATCGACCAGGTCTATTTAGGATCTAGGGGTGGAAATAAGAAACTAATTTTGGCGCAGCTGGAATGTCCCTGGGATCGTAAGATTAGGAACTATGACCCCGGATGGAATGAACGAAAAATTAAAGTTTTCCACGTTTCTTTGAGGGTGGGAATATGATGATAGGTGTAAGAAGGGAATTTTGTTACTTACCGTAAATTCCTTTTCTTCTAGCTCTTATTGGGAGACCCAGACGATTGGGGTATAGCTACTGCCCTCTGGAGGCCACACAAAGCACTACATTAAAAGTGCAAGGCCCCTCCCCCTCTGGCTATACCCCCCCCGTGGTATCACGGGTTCTCCAGTTTTAGTGCCAAAGCAAGAAGGAGGAAGCCAATAACTGGTTTAAACAAATTAACTCCGAATAACATCGGAGAACTGAAAAACCGTTCAACATGAACAACATGTGTACCCGCAAACAACAAAAAAACATCCCGAAGGACAACAGGGCGGGTGCTGGGTCTCCCAATAAGAGCTAGAAGAAAAGGAATTTACGGTAAGTAACAAAATTCCCTTCTTCTTCAGCGCTCTATTGGGAGACCCAGACGATTGGGACGTCCAAAAGCTGTCCCTGGGTGGGTAAAGAAATACCTCATGTTAGAGCTGCAAAACAGCCCTCCCCTACGGGGGTGTCACTGCCGCCTGCAGGACTCTTCTACCTAAGCTGGCATCCGCCGAAGCATAGGTATGCACCTGATAATGCTTGGTGAAAGTGTGCAGACTGGACCAGGTAGCTGCCTGGCACACCTGTTGAGCCGAAGCCTGGTGACGTAATGCCCAGGACGCACCCACGGCTCTGGTTGAGTGGGCTTTTAGCCCTGAAGGAACCGGAAGCCCCGCAGAACGGTAGGCCTCTAGAATTGGTTCTTTGATCCATCGAGCCAGGGTGGCTTTAGAAGCCTGCAACCCCTTGCGCGGACCAGCGACAAGGACAAAAAGTGCATCGGCACGGCGCATGGGCGCCGTGCGGGAAATGTAGATTCTGAGTGCTCTCACCAGATCTAGCAAACGTAAGTCCTTTTCATACCGGTGAACCGGATGAGGACAAAAAGAAGGCAAGGATATATCCTGATTAAGATGAAAAGAGGATACGACCTTAGGGAGAAACTCCGGAATAGGGCGCAGCACTACCTTGTCCTGGTGGAACACCAGGAAGGGAGCCTTGGATGACAGAGCTGCCAGCTCAGACACTCGCCGAAGCGATGTGATCGCAACAAGAAACGCCACTTTCTGTGACAGCCGAGAAAAGGAAACTTCCTTCAGAGGCTCGAAGGGCGGCTTCTGGAGAGCAACTAGTACCCTGTTCAGATCCCATGGATCTAACGGCCGCTTGTACGGGGGCACAATATGACAGACCCCCTGCAGGAACGTGCGCACCTTAGAAAGACGTGCTAGACGCTTCTGAAAAAACACGGATAGTGCCGAAACTTGCCCTTTAAGGGAGCTGAGCGACAAGCCCTTTTCTAACCCCGATTGCAGGAAGGAAAGAAACTTGGGCAATGCAAATGGCCAGGGAGACACTCCCTGAGCAGAGCACCAGGATAAGAAAATCTTCCACGTTCTGTGGTAGATCTTAGCCGAATTCGACTTTCTAGCTTGTCTCATTGTGGCAACGACTCCTTGAGATAATCCTGCAGATGCTAGGATCCAGGACTCAATGGCCACACAGTCAGGTTCAGGGCCGCAGAATTCTGATGGAAAAACGGCCCTTGGGACAGTAAGTCTGGTCGGTCTGGCAGTGACCACGGTCGACCGATCGTGAGATGCCACAGATCCGGATACCACGACCTCCTCGGCCAGTCTGGAGCGACGAGTATGATGCGGCTGCACTCGGATCTGATCTTGCGTAGCACTCTGGGCAAGAGCGCCAGAGGCGGAAACACGTATGGGAGCTGAAACTGCGACCAATCTTGAACCAAGGCGTCTGCCGCCAGAGCTCTTTGATCGCGCGACCTCGCCATGAATGCCGGGACCTTGTTGTTGTGCCGGGATGCCATTAGGTCGACGTCCGGCACTCCCCAGCGGCGACAGATTTCCTGAAACACGTCCGGGTGAAGGGACCATTCCCCTGCGTCCATGCCCTGGCGACTGAGGAAGTCTGCTTCCCAGTTTTCTACGCCTGGGATGTGAACCGCGGATATGGTGGATGCTCTGTCCTCCACCCACATTAGAATGCGCCGGACTTCTTGGAAGGCTTGCCGACTGCGCGTCCCTCCTTGGTGGTTGATGTATGCCACCGCTGTGGAGTTGTCCGATTGGATTCGGATCTGCTTTCCTTCCAGCCACTGTTGGAAGGCTAGTAGGGCAAGATACACTGCCCTGATCTCCAGAACATTGATCTGAAGGGTGGACTCCTGCGGAGTCCACGTCCCCTGAGCCCTGTGGTGGAGAAATACTGCTCCCCACCCTGACAGACTCGCATCTGTCGTGACTACTGCCCAGGATGGGGGCAGGAAGGATCTTCCCTGAGACAATGAGGTGGGAAGGAGCCACCATTGTAGGGAGTCCTTGGCCGTCTGGGAAAGCGAGACTTTCCTGTCCAGGGACGTTGACTTCCCGTCCCATTGGCGGAGAATGTCCCATTGAAGTGGGCGCAGATGAAACTGCGCAAAGGGAACTGCTTCCATGGCTGCCACCATCTTCCCTAGGAAATGCATGAGGCGCCGCAAGGGATGCAACTGGCCCTGCAGAAGAGATTGCACCCCTGTCTGTAGTGACCGCTGCTTGTTCAGCGGAAGCTTCACTATCGCTGCTAGAGTATGAAACTCCATGCCAAGATACGTTAGTGATTGAGTCGGTGATAGGATCGACTTTGGAAAGTTGATGATCCATCCGAAAGACTGTAGGGTCTCCAGCGTAGCATTCAGGCTGCGCTGACATGCCTCTTGAGAGGGAGCTTTGACCAATAAATCGTCTAGGTAAGGGATCACCGAGTGTCCCTGAGAGTGCAAGACTGCTACCACCGCCGCCATGACCTTGGTGAAGACCCGTGGGGCTGTCGCCAGACCAAATGGCAGAGCTACGAACTGAAAATGGTCGTCTCCTATCACAAAACGTAGAAAACGTTGATGTTCTGTAGCAATTGGCACGTGGAGATAAGCATCTTTGATGTCCATTGAGGCAAGGAAGTCTCCTCTGGACATTGAGGCAATGACAGAACGCAGGGTTTCCATCCGGAACTTCCTGGCGTGCACATGTTTGTTGAGCCGTTTTAGGTCCAGAACAGGACGGAACGAGCCGTCCTTTTTTGGAACCACAAAGAGATTGGAGTAAAACCCTTGCCCTTGTTCCTGAGGAGGGACTGGGATCACCACTCCTTCCGCTCTTAGGGAGTCCACCGCCTGCAGCAGAGCATCTGCTCGGTCTGGATGTGGGGAGGTTCTGAAGAACCGAGCTGGAGGACGAGAATTGAACTCGATTCTGTACCCGCGAGACAAAATGTCCGTCACCCACCGGTCTTTGACCTGTGACATCCAAATGCCGGAAAAGCGGGAGAGCCTGCCCCCGACCGGCGATGCGGAGGGAGGGGGCTGGAAGTCATGAGGTAGCCGCTTTGGAAGTGGTACCTCCATTTGCTTTCTTGGGGCGC
This sequence comes from Anomaloglossus baeobatrachus, assembly GCF_048569485.1. Lineage (NCBI taxonomy): Eukaryota > Metazoa > Chordata > Amphibia > Anura > Aromobatidae > Anomaloglossus > Anomaloglossus baeobatrachus. The sequence goes on along the minus strand of NC_134353.1, from coordinate 400,867,619 downwards.
GTGTGAGCCCGCCACGAATCTGAGTTTCTTTGCGTCCTCTGAGTCCCTTTGGACGAGGTAAACGGTGTCTTGCCCGAACCTCGAAAGGACTGAAACCTCTGCTGCCACTTTTTCTGCTGAGGTTTGGTTGTTCTGGGTTGTGGTAAAGAGGAGTCTTTACCCTTGGACTGCTTAATGATATCAGCCAATGGCTCGCCAAACAGTCTATCTCTAGATAAAGGCAAACTGGTTAAACATTTTTTGGAACCAGCATCTGCTTTCCAGTCCTTTAACCACAAGGCTCTGCGCAAAACTACCGAATTGGCGGACGCCATTGAGGTGCGACTGGTAGATTCTAGGACCGCATTGATAGCGTAAGACGCAAACGCCGACATCTGCGTGGTAAGGTGCGCCACTTGCGGCACTGCTGGATGTATGATAGCATCCACTTTTGCTAAGCCAGCTGAAATAGCCTGGAGTGTCCATACGGCTGCGAATGCCGGAGCAAACGACGCGCCGATAGCTTCATAGACAGATTTTAACCAAAGGTCCATCTGTCTGTCATTGGCATCTTTAAGTGAAGCGCCATCCTCCACTGCAACTATGGACCTAGCTGCGAGTTTGGAAATCGGGGGGTCTACCTTTGGACACTGTGTCCAGCGCTTGACCACCTCAGGGGGGAAAGGGAAACGCGTATCTTTAGATCGTTTAGAGAAACGCCTTTCTGGGTGAGCGTCGTGCTTCTGGATTGATTCTCTGAAGTCAGCGTGATCCAACAAAGCACTCAATTTACGCTTGGGATAAAGGAAACGAAACTTCTCCTGCTCCGCAGCCGCCTCTTCTGCTGAAGGGGCTGGGGGAGAAATATCCAACAGCCTATTGATGGCTGAGATAAGGTCGTTTACCATGGCATCCCCATCAGGGGTATCCAGGTTGAGAGGGGTTCCAGGAATGGATTCCTGATCACTCTCATCAGACACATCACAGGGAGACTGATTGCGCTGAGACCCTGAGCAGTGTGATGACGTCGAGGGTCTTTCCCAGCGAGCTCGCTTAGGGTGGCTGGGGCTATCATCTGAGTCATAATCCTCGGCCTGTGAAGCCGGGGACCCCCCTGTGGGCTGGATTAATTCCAAGTGAGGGGGACCTGAGGACAGAGGCCTCGCCGTGCCCAAAGACTGAGCCCCATGCATAGATTGCAAGGTTTCAAGGATTTTTGCCATAGACACAGACATATTATCAGCAAAAACTGCAAAGTCTGTCCCTGTCACCGGGGCAGAACTTACAAGCGTCTCAGCCTGGGTCACTACCTCTCCTGACTCCGGCTGGCGAAGCAGCACCGGGTCGGAGCATTGCACACAATGGGGGTCATCGGAGCCTGCTGGTAGATTAGCCCCACATGCAGCACACGCAGTATACACAGCCCTAGCCTTGGCAGCCTTGCGTTTTGAGGATGGCATGTTGTTGCTTCCACAGAGGGATCTGGGAGATGCAGCCAGAAGCGACCTCACAGTGCAAGAAATACAATATCTCTATATCCTACACAGTACACCGATACACCGTGAGGCACTAGAGGGACCAGCACAGAAAAATCGCTTACCGCCCGCTTAAAAAGCGGGTGTGTGGTCGCCAGATAGCCCCTAGTCCAGGTCTCCCAGAGCCTTGCGTCCTTCCTCCAGCCAGACTGCATGTAATGGCTGCCGGCGTCCTGAGAGAGAAGGGGGGCGGGCCCTGGGCGTTCCTGGCTAAGAGCGGGAAGCCTGCTTCCCTCTGTGCCTAGTGTGAGGGCTGGAGCATGTAAATCAGGCTCCAGCCCTCGTCGCTGCTAGCGAACAGCGTCTCTCCCCTACCCTGAATGACAGGGTGGGGGCGGGAACGAATCGGAGCTGCCGGCGTCCTAGGCCCAAAAAGCCGGGGACTCAATTTATAACCGCCGCCGCCGTAAAAGCGCGGACGGCGGATCCCCGGCGCACCACAAGTCACAGCAGCGCCGCCCGGTCCAGAGGGGGTCGGCGCTGCGTTCCCATACACAAAAAATCCCCCAGTAATCTGTAGGGACACTAACTCCAACGTTGCGGTCCCCGGCGCACTACAACACCCAGCCAGCCCGGAGTGTGTCTGTGCCTGCCGGGGACACAGAGTACCTGTATGATGCAGGGCCTGTCCCTGATCGTACTCCTGCTCCGTCTCCATCAGGTTCTAATGGGTCTGTGGATGGAGCCCGGCGTCAGAGCTGAGAGGCCGGCAGGATCCCACTTCCACAGAGCCCTACCAGGGGATGTGGAAGGAAAACAGCATGTCAGGCTCCAGCCCTGTACCAGCAATAGGTACCTCAACCTTACAACACCATCCAGGGGTGAGAAGGGAGCATGCTGGGGACACTATATGTGTCCTCTTTTCTTCCATCCGAAATAGTCAGCAGCTACTGCTGACTAAAATCTGTGGAGCTATGCATGGAATGTCTGACCTCCTTCGCACACAAAGCTAAAACTGGAGAACCCGTGATACCACGGGGGGGGGTATAGCCAGAGGGGGAGGGGCCTTGCACTTTTAATGTAGTGCTTTGTGTGGCCTCCAGAGGGCAGTAGCTATACCCCAATCGTCTGGGTCTCCCAATAGAGCGCTGAAGAAAGTAAAGATTTTATTCCCTCTATATCCCATTTTTAATTCATATGTGTGTGTCTTAATTTGTTTGTAACTAATGTTTTATTTCTTTTTTCCATAAGGTTAATTTTGGATCATTTTGGATGGGTGAGATGAGAAAAGCTGGACTATAATCTGGATGACTTTAAAGCCAATTGAAAGATTGTATTGTGGACTATACTATCATGTATATTAATATTCATAAATGTTCTATCATGATCTGAGAAATTTAGATATTTGCCGCAGTGGCCAAATACACAATTATGATGTATGGAACTATGCACCATCGCTTATCTTGTGTTCTTTTGTGGATGCCAATACCGAAAATTTGGATTTTTAAAGTTTGCAATAAATGGACTTTTTATTCATCACGGCCTGCGGTCCGCTGGATTTGCTTTTCTACTAAATGAATTATGATGTATGGGGATGATATAGAGTTGGAGATATATAGGATATATATTATTATATATTGTATATCCTTTTTCATGTTTTAGTTTATACATCTTTCCTTTTATGTCTCCTTTTCCCTGCTTCCCTATTAACTTCTTTTGTCCGGGTTGGCTTGCTCTTCAATCTACCATTACTAAAGATAGCCGAACGGATGCACTGTCATCTAATCTATTGTTATATGAATTTTGTCTCTGCATGCTATAGGGACATTAGACCATCTTTTTAAGGACTATTCATGGTCATATTCTTTAGTCTTAGGCTGATTCTTTTTATTTTTGCATGATTTTCTTACCACCCTGGTCGTGCCCTTTCACTTGCCAGCATGTGTCCCTGCCGAAGAAGCTTCCTTATTGGGAGGCCTGGGTTCACTGACATCTGCGGAAGTATTCTTCACATCTGCCGCGCCTCCCATGGAATGACCGGATGAGGTGGACTCTATGTGCGGCGTCCCACCCCCTGCACACACCCAAACAGCGACGATCTCACCCCAGACACCCCATATAAAAACATGCAAATTACACTTTACCCCTGCGCCACCCACATGGAAGCCAGATGAGAAAGGTGCGTCAGGGTAACTCAACACATTCAGGTACAATTGCCTTTTATGGGTGAGTCTGGATCACGATAATTCATGAATGTCAGCTCTGTGGGGAATAGTAATGGTAGCCTTTGAGGCTTAAGGCCGCTTTACACGCTGTGATATCGGTACCGATATCGCTAGCGTGCGTACCCGCCCCCATCGGTTGTGCGACACGGGCAAATCACTGCCCGTGGCGCACAACATCACGCGGACCCGTCACACTACTTACCTGCCTAGCGACGTCGCTGTGACCGGTGATCTGCCTCCTTTCTAAGGAAGCGGTTCGTTCAGCGTCACAGCGACGTCACTAAGCGGCCGCGAAATAGAAGCGGAGGGGCGGAAATGAGCGGGACGTTACATCCCGCCCACCTCCTTCCTTCCTCATTGCGGGCGGCCGCAGGTAAGGTGAGGTGTCTCGTTCCTGCGGTGTCACACACAGCGATGTGTGCTGCCGCAGAAACGAGGAACATCGCTAGCTGCAGCAATAATCGAGAATAGGGGGGCATGTCACTGATGAGCGATTTTGAACGTTTTTGCGACAATTCAAAATCGCTTATAGGTGTCACATGAAACGACATCGCTAAAGTGGCCGGATGTGCGTCACAAATTCTGTGGCCACAACGAGATCGCTTGAGCGACCTTAAGGCTGTGTTACATGGGTGGTATTGGATTTTTGTGCTATTATAGCACCACCTGGTGACTATCTGTATTAGTACATGCACCCTAAACTTAGCTGACTGTGATTTTGGACTTCTGTGCCATAACACCACCATGTGGTCACTGATGATAATACAATCTTTTCAATTAATTGAGCCTACCATGACCTAAGTGTAATCTTATTGGGGATTTTAACACTTGATTTATTTGACTAATCCTTGTAGTGTTGCTCTTTAAGATAACCTTGTCATTTATTCATTTGCATTTATAAAACAGGACTCTTAAAATACTTGTATTGATTGTGGGTGGTAATGTTATTGGGCAGAATACAATGCTGTTTTTTTCTGAATTAGGTACACATATTTACATACATATAAAACACACACACACACCCACACACACATATATATATACACACACACTACTTACAAAACGTTAGGGATAATTGGCCTTTGAGTGAAGTTTCAGGATGATCCTACTCTAAATTATGTAGATGAGCATAATGATAGGCCCATATAGCGCCTAAGCTTGGTGACTTCATGGTCGCACAGACCCTATATTACAGGTATGATATACAGAAGCTTTTATGTATATTTCCCATTTAATCCTGTTTCTTTCATCAATAGTAATGAAAGAGTTAACACATTTTTAGTTATATTTAAGAGATGTTCTGAATCAGCTGTCAGATGAAGAACCAGTTTGAACCAACTACCGTTTTTTTCCAAAAATAAGACACTGTCTAGTAATTTTTTTTTGCCCCCCCCCCTTTCCCAAAATAAGCACTAGGGCTTGATTTTGGAGGAGGTCTTATTCTTGGAGAAACACGGTTGGGGGGTAAGTTTACCCCCCAAAAAAGCAGGCTCCCCACTTCCCAGGAGACTCATACTTACCAGACCCAGACGTCTGCGTTGCTCCCAGGTCCTCCTGTGATGTCCGGTGGGTGGTGCATGCCGTCCTCCCCTGCTGCTGGTTGACACACTGATACACACAGCAGATCGCGCGCGCGCACACACACACACACATCACATCCAGCACTTCCGGTCGCAGGGAATGATGGGAGGAAGTCACGTGTGTCCGCAGGTCCTGTTGCGGCAAGTCCTTGCGCTCCACCGCACAGCCTCTCAGGATTCTGCCGTCGAGAAGAGATCGGTGTCGCTGGATGTGGTATGTGTGCAATCCGATGTGTGTGTGATGCGATGTTTGTGTGTGTGATTTGATATTTATGTGTGTGATCCGATATTTGTGTGTGCGATCTGATTATGTGGGCGATCTGAATATGTGTGTGATCTAATTGTGTGTGCGATCCAATGTTTGTGTGTGAGATTGGATGTGTGTGTGAGATCTGATTGTGTGTGTGTGAGAGCTGATGTGTGCGGGGTCGCGATCACTGCAGATCCTCTCCTCGGCGTCTGGTGAGTGTGATTACAGGGTGCCTGCTGTGTATAATGAAGTGTCCTGCAGTATCTGTAACTTTTTTAGCTGCACGGACACTTCATTATTGAACCGCGACTAGGGCTTACTTTCAGGGGATGACTTATATTTAAGCCTTGCTTCGAAAATGCTGAAAATCCCTGATAGGGCTTATTTTTGGGGGAGGGCTTATTTTTGGAAAAACACGGTATTTTGAGTTTTTTTCGCATCTATGATTGGATGGTTTAAAGTGCAAGAAGAATTTACAGCATATAACCCCAACTCTGTAAATCAGGTGGTTGTCTAATAGCTGGAGCAGGAAGAAGAAACACAAGATGGCAGACTTACTTTCCCAGCTTTCTGGAAGGAGACACACAGACCCTTCGGGGCTCCAATCTTGTGGATCTGGGAATGAGAAAAAAAATGAGACTGTCAGCTGATGATGAAATAGCTAGCTAAGTTATTGATCATTATCTCAAATCCATTGCCTCCTCTCTCTAGTCCGGAGCCTTCTTTCTGCGGCGATCGCCATTCTCCTTGTTCTCAGGCCAATGTGCATGACGCTTCCTACATCATGCACACTAGGTGGCATTGAGGTCCTGCACAGGCGCACTTTGATCTGCCTGCTCAAGGCACATAAAATTATTGTAGTGCGCATGTGCAGGCAGTCTTTAACCTTTCTTCACACTGCGCGTTACAGTATTTTGATATGACCTCAGCAGGGCAGACGAAAGTGCGCCTGCGCAGGACTGCAATATCGGCTTGTGTGGATGACGTAGACGCATCATTCACACTGGACTAGGAAGAAGGAGGCCGGAGATCACAGCAGAGAGGGGGTGTCGGACCAGAAAGAGGAGGCCCCGCACAGGAGAGCAGCCACACCCATCGGACCAGACCGTCCCCTAGGTGAGTATTATAAAAGTGTTTTTTATGTTACACAGGGCGGCCTGGGCTCTTATATACAGTATTCTGGAATGCTGTATATAAGAGCTCAATTTTATTGGCTGCAGTTTATAATCCCCAAATCTGGTGACAGGTTACCATTAAAAAATAGGAAGGAGCACAAACTTACAAAATAAATCACCAACAAACTTGTGCTTCTAAGGGCATGATTTATTACGCCTAGTATCCGTGCCAAAAAGTCTACATAGGGATGACCACAAGGGACTTAACCTCTTACGGACATTGGACGTACTGGGTACGGCCTAGACAATGTTGGTGTAATCACTGTTGGCTGCTGCAGCAAGCCGGCGGCGAATCTGATTTGAACAGCAGACATGTGTGGCCTACAGGTGTGGAGGTCGCCTGAGCTGTAGTTTGTTTGTTTAAATGTAATAAGAATATCTGTGTATGTAAATAATTAAAATATAGATGTAGTTGCATAATAATCTATCTGTCTATGTAGCCATCGCATAGACCCATAATATAATTCTAAGCTGTATAGTCATGAAGGAGTTAACCAAAGATAATGAAGCCAGAATGTGAAGCTGCAAAGTCTTATCAGTAGAGTTCGCACAGAAAGAATGTACAAGAAACAAACAATATGCTGGGAGAAAATAGGGAGTGAAATACTCCTTACTCCCTTGTTCTAGCTTCAAGGTTTGAGATGCAAACTGTATAAATGGGTTTCTTCCAATACACCAGCTCAGTGGATAACGCTGGCTGAAAGAGAGAACATGTCTGTGTTCATTGTCTTATACATTGATAAATTGGCACTGATATAAAGCTAATACGGCACTGTCTCTGCATATCCCGAACGAAGACTCCATTAGCAGTCTTCACCCAAATTCCTCCCTTGACAGAGGCGTGGGTGAATCCGCGATCCACCCACGCCTGTTAATTCCTTAGACTGCTCAGTCAAATACTGACTGCGCGATGTAAATAGCCACGGTGGGGAAATTGCCTTTCCCCGCCGCCATCGGAAGCCCCGTAACGCGATCATGGGAAACCGATAGTTGCCATGGTAGCACAGGGTTATGTGATGACTCCTGTCGCTATCATGACTCACTTCCTGCTGCAGTCAGCTGGCTGTAACAGGAGAGAAGCATTTCAGCTGATCAGAGCTCTGCAGCTCCGATCAGCAGAAATAAACAAGCGATCAGACAGCTAATCCTTATAGTCCCCCAAGTGGGACTAGTAAAATAAAAAAAGTTACAAAAAAATGTAGATCTGTGCAAAAATGGTACAGTCAAAAATGTCAGCTCGAGATGCCACAAATAAGCCATCACTGAGCCCCATAACCAGAAAAATTAAAACAGTATGAGTCACAAAAAATGGCACAAAAAGTGCGCCACTTTTTTGGGACAAACTTTTGAATTTTTTTAACCGCTTAGATAAAAGTAAACCTATACATGTTTGGTATCTACGAATTCGTACCAACCTGGTATTCCATCAGATAAAAATTATTTGTTATTATATGCACATGTGTACATAAGTCTATAGAAGCACTAATATACATTTTGTGCTTCATGATATCTACATCTTACTATCAGAGGGACTTATATCGATATCCCTAGATAGTTATTTTGAATCTAATAACATCTACTATGGTTCATAATTGATGTATAGGTTTCAGGGCACAGCTGTCATTTGTATTTATTGTAACATTATTAGATGACTGCATATATGGGACATTGTTCATTCATTACGTACGGTTTTCAAGGCCGTCTCAGATTTATTTATGCTTTTAGAATTTTAATGTGTGTGTATATAAGTGCTTTTGGCTATAATAAAGAATACTTATTTTACTCATAGATTTCTCCTCCTTCTTGAATCATGATTTCATACAGGATGCTGCACCCTTTGTTTAATTAGGTTGGCTGTGCACTCTGCTACTTAATTAATTTGCGGTTACAAGAGGGGTCACCAAGTTCCAAAGAGAGATAACCCCGGCACTCTACTACTCCCAAAAAAAGAGACGTGTGTTGATATAATGCTGAATTTTATTTTTGATTCAAATAGTAGAAAATGTGTACACGTGATTCGTCCACAATAAGTCGACGTTTCGGCAGTATGCCTTCGTCAGACTGGACTTTTTTATCAAAATAAGTATGTTGGAGAAAAAGATCTGTAATAGGTAGATCCTATCGCCTAAGTGGCTTGAAAGAACTTTTTTAGACTCGAAGTAGGGACGCCCTGGGGTGCTTTATGCACTATATCCTTTATGCACTATATCCTAGGGTCACTTCTGCAATAGGGTTGCGCCACAGTGGTCTATGCTATGAGCTGTATGTCAAAATTAAACGGCTAGGATTAGACCTCAGCGACATTGGTCAATCAAGACCTATGGACTGTGGCAATATTAAAGTTACACCTCAGCAAGATCGGACAGTCAAATCCTGCAGGTAGCAATAGGATATGATGATTATGTAGTCACATGGGTATAATTATGTGCAGGCTTGTGCCTGCATCGTTCAATTGATAGCAGTCTGTATGTGCAATATCGCCGGTGGGACCGGGAAGGTAAAAGACCGTATTCCTGTGCTACCGCGGGACGTGTGGACTGGTGTAAAGATCCTGCATCTTTACCAGTCCACACGTCCCGCGGTAGCACAGGAATACGGTCTTTTACCTTCCCGGTCCCACCGGCGATATTGCACATACAGACCGCTATCTATTGAACGATGCAGGCACAAGCCTGCACATAATTATACCCATGTGACTACATAATCATCATATCCTATTGCTACCTGCAGGATTTGACTGTCCGATCTTGCTGAGGTGTAACTTTAATATTGCCATACAGTCCATAGGTCTTGATTGACTAATGTCGCTGAGGTCTAATCCTAGCCGTTTAATTTTGACATACAGCTCATAGCATAGACCACTGTGGCGCAACCCTATTGCAGAAGTGACCCTAAAAAGGATATAGTGCATAAAGCACCCCAGGGCGTCCCTACTTCGAGTCTAAAAAAGTTCTTTCAAGCCACTTAGGCGATAGGATCTACCTATTACAGATCTTTTTCTCCAACATACTTATTTTGATAAAAAAAGTCCAGTCTGACGAAGGCATACTGCCGAAACGTCGACTTATTGTGGACGAATCACGTGTACACATTTTCTACTATTTGAATCAAAAATAAAATTCAGCATTATATCAACACACGTCTCTTTTTTTGGGAGTAGTAGAGTGCCGGGGTTATCTCTCTTTGGTTGTCGATTTTTTACTCCCGTGCACCTACCTACCGGTGACGCAGGGCTTCCTCTCTATTGGGTCACCAAGTTCAGCCTCAACTGTACAGGGAGGTGGAGGAGAAGAGATGAGACCCCCCAGAAGTGTGGGAAAGGTCACCCAAGATGGCGCCGCAGGCACTGGAGTGGCTGGTAAGGCAGGAAGATCAGCAGCAAACCAAGAAAGAAGCTGCAGCCTGCCTAGGTCAATTTGCCCGTAACAACTCTCCAGGAACAGACATGGGGACCCAGGGGACATCGTCAAGGTTACCCCGGGCCAAACAGCAGCAGTGGCAGGAGGGTACCCACCAGTTGCAGGACCCACGAGCTTTAATGGAGGATAGGGAGGAGGACCCATCCTTTTCACCTTCGTCACCCCTAACGGACGGACCTCTGCAGACATCCCCGCAATTAGAATTCAAGGACCTGAGGTCGCCCACAGAGAACCTTCTCTCGCTGATGTCATGGCAGCCATAGGAGTTTGTAATAGCTCCTTAACAACCTCACGTAAGGATGTGCAGACACATGGCAAGATTATGGAGGTCATTCGGGCAAAACAAGATGATCTGGAGAACCGCATGCACAGAAAAAATATCCGTATAGTGGGGGTGCCGGAGAGGGCGGAAGGAAGACAGCCTGTTGAATTCTTTGAGAACTGGATTATACGGACTTTTAAAAAAGATACGCTGACACCGCTATTTGCTATTGAGCGAGCTCACCGGGTACCTACTAGGCCCCTTCCTCTGGGGAGCCCGCCACGTGCTTATGAAGATCCTGCACTACAGAGACAGGGACAGTATCTTAAGAGCGGCAAGAAACATCCCAAATCTCTCTATAGATGGTCATAAAGTGTCGCTCTTCCCTGATTACTCAACAGAGGTTCAGAAAAAAAGGGCACAATTCCTGGACATCAAGAGCAGACTACGTCAAGCTGGATATACCCTATTCTATGCTGTATCCGTCGCGGCTCCAGGTTGCGGTTCTGAACTCTATGCATTTCTTTGAGTCCCCGAATGACACGCTTGGATGGCTGGACAAGAATGAGAAAACCATTCGTGATTCAAGGGCGGAGGCCTCCTACTGAATGAAAGTGGACTCATGTTGCATTTTCTCATCACCGGATCCACTCTACTCCATATTTGCCGGGAAAGGCCAGTCCTCAGGTTTCTTGTCAGATAAGGCGGATATTTGGCAAGGGGAGATGATGTGGACTGCATTCCTTAGTTGACATTTGAGCCCGCTTGGTAACCTCATATGAAGGACTGGTTATACAGCATAGATGTGTCCGATTATGTCTCCCGGGACTATCTCTGGTTCACGCGCCCTCTTGCCTACTCTTCAGGCATTTCTACCTACCTGATGCTCCCCCTCTCCCTACCCTCCCTCCTCCCCCCTCTTTTATATATTTTTTTTATTTATTCTCTCTCCTTCCCACACTATTTCTCCCCTTTCTGCTCTTTTTCTACACCTTTATGTCTATGGTAATATGAGATATAGGGTCTATGATCCAATGCTGGATGTCGGTGGGGGGAGGGGGATACAGTACTGTGATGATAATGTATCCCTATGTACAGCAGCAGGAGAAGCTCACCAAGGCTGATAAGCGACCCTTGCTTAGCATACGTTCCCCACGGAGTATGAGTAGTTGAGTATTGACAGTGGTTTTTGGTCTGGACTCCTACTGGTGAGGAGGGTGTTTGGTAGACCCTACTGTCAACTAGTTGATGGTTATGGTTGTTAGGTTGTTTGGGGGGGAGTTGGGGAAGGGTACAGTTTCTGATTACACAGCACAAGGCTAGATCTGAAGACGCTTTGATGGCGTCTGGGGAAAATCCGACCCATGGTCAATCTGTCTCGTATAATATGATGGCTGAACAGGTGACAATGTTAACTTGGAAAGTTAGGGGCCTAAATGACGGAGTGAAACGCAGGATGGTGCTAGACTATGCAAAAGATTTCCCATCCTCAATAGTGTCTTTACAAAAGACTCATTTGACTAAGGACAGGACCAACCTGTTGAAAGCGAGGTGGATTGGTCAGTTTTCATGCCACCTACTCAAGTTACTCCAGGGTGGTCAGCTTGCTAGTGCATCGTAATGTGCTATTTGTGTGCCAGTCTGTCAAAATAGATGTAGAGGGGAGATACATCTGCCTTCTAGCATGGCTAGTGGGGGTAGCATATATTATAGTGGTGGTTTACATCCCTCCCCCATATTCGGGATGAGTTCTCCAGGAAGCTCTTCAATTTGCTGCACAGGCGCCCCTACTGCCCCTTCTGATTCTAGGGATTATAATAACACGATCAATGACGAATTGGATAGGATGAGACAGATGAGGTGGAGAAGGAGGGGGGCTGACTCCATTTGGGAGACTTCTGTCCGAGGTGGAATTGATAGACCTATGGAGGATCCGAAACCCGGGTGTAAAAGTCTATTCTTGTCTTTCTACATCCTATGGCTCCCTTTCAAGGACTGACCTGGCTCTTGGCAATGCGCAGATGTCAAGGACAGTGGGTCTGGTGGAGTACCTGCCCCGTAGTGTCTCGAGCTATACCCCACTTCGACTGGTGATACGGCTGGGGGCAAGGGAGGGAGGGGCCCCTATTCTCTGGGAATTCAACCCATTATGGCTCTCCATATTCCCTAAAGTAGTAGGATCCACAAAAGGGGTCGTCCTTAGGGGCTATAGTATGGGACACAATGAAGGCATTTTTAGGGGTCTTCTTATCAAGGAGGTAAATAAGATTAAAAATTAATCTAAACAGTTTGGTAGTACATTAACCCCTTCAGCCCCCAGCCTATTGTGACCTTACTGACCTCGCCATTTTGCGCAATTCTGACCAGTGTCCCTTTATGAGGTTATAACTCTGGAACGCTTCAACGGATCCTGGCGATTCTGACAATGTTTTTTTGTGACATATTGTACTTCATGAAAGTGGTAGATTTAGGCCGATATTTTTTGCGTTCATTTTTGAAAATTTAGAAAATTGCGCAATTTTCAAAATTTGAAATTTTATGCCCGTAAATCTGAGAAATATGTCACACAAAATAGTTACTAAATAAAATTTCCCACGTGTCTACTTTACACCAGCGCAATTTTCAAAACAAAATTTTTTTTTGTTAGGAAGTTAGAAGGGGTCAAAGTTCATCAGCAATTTCTCATTTTTCCAACAAAATTTACAAAAAACTTTTTTTTAGGGACCACATCACATTTGAAGCGACTTTGAGAGGCCTAGGTGACAGAAAATACCCAAAAGTAACCCCATTCTAAGAACTGTACCGCTCAGGCTACTCAAAACCACATGCAAGAAGTTTATTACCCCTTTAGGTGCTTCACAAGAATCAAAGCAATGTGGAAGGAAAAAATGAAAATTTACTTTTTTTACACAAAAATGTTACTATAGCCATAAAATGTAGCATTTCACAAGGGTATCAGGAAAAATTACACCATAAAATTTATTGTGCAATTTCTCCTGAGCACACAGATACCTCATACGTGGTGGAAATCAAATGTTTGTGTGCACGGCAGGGCTCAGAAGGCAAGAAGCGCCATTTAACTTTTCAAACGCAAAATTGTCTGGAATCGTAAGGGGACGCCATGTTGCGTTTGGAGACCCCCTGAGGTACCTAAACAATGGAACTCCTGCACAAGTGACCCCATTTTGGAAACTAGACCCATCATGGAAATTTTTTTTAGAGGTTTAGTGAGCCCTTTGAACCCCTGGGGGATTCACAGAAGTTTATAATGTTGAGCCGTGAAAATATTTATATTTTTTTTTACCACAAAATTGTTACTTCAACCAGGTAGCTTTTTATTCACAAGGGTATCAGGAAAAATTACACCATAAAATGTATTGTGCAATTTCTCCTGAGTACACAGATACCTCATATGTGGTGGAAATCAAGTGTTTGGGTGCACGGCAAGGCTCGGAAGCCAAGAAGCGCCATTTAACTTTTCAAACGCAAAATTGTCTGGAATCGTAAGGGGACGCCATGTTGCGTTTGTAGACCCCCTGAGGTACCTAAACAATGGAACTCCTGCACAAGTGACCCCATTTTGGACACTAGACCCATCATGGAATTTTTTTTAGAGGTTTAGTGAGCCCTTTGAACCCCTGGGGGCTTCACAGAAGTTTATAACGTTGAGCCGTGAAAATATTTATACTTTTTTTTTACCACAAAATTGTTACTTCAACCAGGTAGCGTTTTTTTCACAAGGGTATCAGGAAAAATTGCACCATAACATTTATTGTGCAATTTCTCCTGAGTACACAGATACCTCATATGTGGTGGAAATCAAGTATTTGGGCGCACAGCAGGGCTCGGAAGACAAGGAGCGCTATTTGACTTTTGGAGCTAATTATCCATTCAAAAAGTCAAATGGCGCTCCTTCCCTTCCGAGCCCTGCCGTGCACCCAAACAGTGGTTTATGACCACATATGAGGTATCTACGTACTCAGGAGAAATTGCCCAACAAATTTTAGGATCCATTTTATCCTGTTGCCCATGTGAAAATGAAAAAAATTGAGGCTAAAAGAAAATTTGTGGAAAAAAAAAAAAGTAATTTTTCATTTTTACGGATCAATTTGTGAAGCACCTTGAGGTTCAAAGTACTCACTATGCATCTAGATAAGTTCCTTGTGAGGTCTAGTTTCCAAAATGGAGGTCACTTTTGGGGAGCACCAATGTGTAGGCACACAGGGGCTCTCCATACGCGACATGGTGTCTGCTAACAATTTGAATGGAAAATTAGCTCCAATTATTTACGGACACCATGTGGCGTATGGAGAATATGTAGTGTATGTCAGGTTGGTGTGTGTGTGTGTGTAGTGTAGTATACGTCAGGTTGGTGTGTGTATGTACTGTAGTATACATCAGGTTGGTGTGTGTGTAGTGTAGTATACATCAGGTTGGAGTGTGTGTGTAGTGTAGTATACATCAGGTTGGTGTGTGTGGTGTTTACCACATACACATCAACCTGACGTACACTACACCCCACACCAAACTAACATACACTACACCCCACACCACACACCAACCTGACTTAGTGTATGTTAGGTTGGTGTGTGGTGTATGTCAGGATGGTGTGTGTGGTGTATACTACACGACACATACCAACCTGACGTACACTACACCACACACACACACATCAACCTGACCTACACTACACCATATACCAACCTGACGTAGTGTATGTCAAGTTGGTATGTGGTGTAGTGTAGGTCAGGTTGATGTGTGTGTGTGGTGTAGTGTACGTCAGGTTGGTACGTGTGGTGTAGTATACACCACACACACCATCCTGACATGCACCACACACCAACCTAACAGATTTCGGTATGTGTAACTCATCACCCCGTTTATTGTGTCCGCGTTCGCAGCAGTAGCTCTATATTACTAATATAAGCCCTAGACCCTATGACTATCAGGTTCTATCCATGGTTTTACTTTAAGAACATCACGCATGCGTTTTGTAATTCTGGCTCTGTCTATTTATTATTTATATATGTGCCGTTTATATAGCCAAAACTGTGTAATCCCGGCTGGGCTTACTTCCTTTATTGGCTCTTAGCGCTGTATCCGCAGCGCATATGCGTTTTGTTTTGATTTTGTGATGATATTCTTTGCGCGCATGCGCACCATACACTTACATCTTGATACTGCGGTGGTATTATTCGTGCGCATGTGCAGTACTAGCAGCAACCGGTAATATCGCGATGGTTGAATCAGATGAGTCAACCAAGATGGCGGCCGCCACCGCTACTTCTAATGCTGCATCTCCACACATCGGTAAGCGATTGCTAATTAAAATTTCACATTTAAATAGAGCACGCTTTAGCTCATGTATTGCCCCCCTTTTGCCCTGAGGAAGCCACTTTTTCAAGCGGCGATACGCGTGGGTTGGGGTAACCACGCCAGGACCCTTTTCTCCCTGCGTTATATATTTGACTGGGTGAATGTATTGATACTCGCCCATGATCTTTTTCAGGAAACTATGATTCCGTTTGTATACTATAAGTGCCGTTGATCAGCTTTTCTTAGTATCCACCGGCTCTCCACAGTCAGTGACCCAGGTGCACCTACGTCCCTGTGAGACATACTAGATACTGCCTAAGTATAGGTAGCTATGTCTGCACAGTATATCATCATGTTTATTATTGGGATGTCTTATACACCCTGAGTGGTGTCTTACATGACCTCATTGCATCTTAGGACTGATAATTGTGGCAATCCTTTTACTTGCATAGTGCGTTACTACTTGTACTGTTACTTAATAGATTGTATACTAATTGGAATATACAATATACCCTGAGTGGTGCCTTGTACGATCTTACTGTGCCCTCGGGCTGATAGAATATTTGGACAGCAGTACATCTATGCTCTAAGTGAGGAGGTTTTTTTTGTGGATCTTATTGTGACCATCTGCTTACAACCTTACTTTTATTGTTTAAAACTACAAATTGGCACTTCTGGTACCTCCTGTAGGGGAATATATGTATTTACTACCTCTAATCCTGACCAAGTACTGATATCTGTTATTTTTGCAGGGGGTTTGTTTCTGAAATTTATTAATTCAATATTCAATATATGATTACAGGGTTCTGACCTAGCATCTATGCCTGTTTGGCTTTTTAAATGTTTTTAATAGTTGTGTGTTCTGTTTAACCAATGTGTGGCCATGTGCTTTTTTGTGCTTTACTAATAAAGATTTTGTTATATATCTTGTCTGGTGATCCCGTTATTGGTATACTTCCTTTCCCTTGTAATCAGTGTTTTATAGTATACCAGGAGATCCCAGTGGGTGGTGCCCTTCCTCCTTTGTTTTCAATTAGTCTTTGGTGCACTAGTCACCGTTCTGGAAGGTGGCACACCCTTTCTTATAAATCTGAACCCATTTAGGGTTTTTGTTGGCCACCAACTATTATTATTCTCTGCAGTTGGTAGTCGTTGGCACAGCAGCGCATGGATTTAGCAGCCAAAGAAGCGGCTTGGTGTGACCAGTCGTCTGATGTGTTTGGGGCTTCCCCAGATCTTGGGGTCCCTGGGTCAACGGTAGTCGGTCATGATGAAAATCAACGACTCATGCAAGATCTTATGGACCTACATAAAAAAGTGGTAAGAGTCTGGTGGAATGTGAGGACTCTTGAGGAATACAAAAAACTTAGAATAACCCCTAGAGGTCTTCGTATACAGATTTTTCCAGCATGGGAAACAGATATACAGTTTAAAATTGTTTGGGAACAGGGGCTACAGGCTTGCTCAGTTATATTATTGGACATGCTTATTGAGCATGACCGGTCACTGCTGGTTCAGTTGAAGGAAGAGATCAAAAATAAGGAACACATACTTTTACAATTGGATGTTCCAACAATAGTTACTCCCTTCCAGAATAGACTAAAAAATATCTTGGATACCTTTGAGAGGGATGTAATCAAGGGTAAGAAACAAAAATTTCAACGCGACAAAAACGACTATGCGGAAAATAGGGCGTATAGATGGACCCATCGGGGGAACAAACGGAGACTAGTGAGTAGGGAACCTACATTGGCACAGGCAACATCTGAACCCTCTTCTAGTGATTTTTTATCAAGCGACGTAAGCGACCAGGAAGGCGCACTAGGAGGGGTTGCCGCAAACCTACAACCAAGAAGAAAAAGCCGGAAGAAGCAATCATGGCAATCACCTCCACAGAGGGAAATGAGGAGCAGGAGGCGCAATTGGTAGCCATGGACAACATGAATTTACAGGTAGTAAATCTATCTAATTACATTCTTACGGAAGCCGAAACTCACTTCTCTCTAAGGGTCTGTCATTCGCTCCAATGAATCGACTCAACAAATTTATTGTTACTAAAGACCTCTATCTTTTTTGTAGGCAACTCATGTTCAAATTTTTGTATAATCGACCGGATCTGATCAACACCTTGCCACCTGAAGATAGACAGGTCTTTGATGACCTTCTATGCCTTTTGGAGGAAAACGAAAGAGACCCAGGTAAGAAGGTCCCCTTCACTGGTCGGCTTTTATCACAAGCTACTCCCCCCTTTGCACTCTGCCCCGATATCAATATCTTTTTTAATAAGGTTTGTAATGATATAGACAAACATAAACTTGATAACAATAGGGCCAATAATTTGACCCGGGAGGAAAGACAAACTCTGACAAGCCTTAAAAACAACCAAGATTTTTTGATCAAAGAGGCAGACAAAGGGGGGAATGTGGTACTGTGGCCTGTGGAGATGTATATGAGAGAAGATAAAAGCCAACTCTCCAATAGGGAATGCTATGTTGCACTACCTTCAGACCCGACTATGACTTTCAAAAAAGGTTTGGATAGACTTGTCTCCACGGCCTATAGCCTGGACATTATTACGTTGAAGGAAAAGAACTTCTTGACAACTAGGCACCCAGTGACCCCGACTTTCTATATGTTGCCTAAAATACATAAAGGCCAGTCCTAACTACCTGGAAGACCTATAGTCTCTGGTATAGGGGGTCTTTTTGAGAGACCCTGTATCTATTTAGACTTCTATTTACAGCCGTTAGCACAGTCTTTGCCTTCTTATGTCAGGGACTCCACACATTTGATTGAGCAATTGACCAATCTAGTGATTCCACCCGATACCCTGTTGGTCACTCTCGATGTGGAGTCCCTGTATACCTCCATTACCCATACTTTGGGTTCCCGCGCCGTCTCTTTTTCTCTGGATCGGAAAACCACGGGTAACAGGCGGCATGACTCCTTTATTTTAGACCTTCTCTTCATGGTACTGGACAGGAATTATTTCATTTTCGATAGGACGTACTATCGCCAGACATCCGGTACCGCGATGGGAGCTTGCTGTGCGCCACCCTATGCAAATACCTTTTTAGGGTGGTGGGAGGAGACTTGTGTTTACGAATCAGAGGCCTTTAAGACCCACGCGGTTAAATGGTTTAGGTATATTGACGACGTGCTCCTCCTGTGGTCCGGCACAATTAAAGAATGTAAGGACTTCATTTCTGCCTTGAATAACAATAATCTCAATATCAAACTGACCTCAACTATATCTACAGAATCAGTAGAATTTCTGGACCTAAGATTATATCAGAAGGATAATACCATCAGCACTACTCTCTACCGAAAGCCAACCGCCAGTAACAGCTTACTCCACTACAGTAGCTTGCACCCTATACATGTGAAGGATGCAATACCTAAGGGACAGTTCATGAGGGTGAAAAGAAACTGCAGTAATACTATTGACTTTAACATACATGCCTCCGACTTGTCCAACAGGCTCCAAAAGAGGGGGTACCCAAAGAGGACTGTCTTCAATGCCCTACAAGTATGTCAAAACTATCCACGAGAGTCTCTGTTACAACCGCGGAATCGACGGAAGACCGCCACAGTGAGTATGATAACTCCTTTTAATAACCAGTGGCAGGATTTATACAAACTATTACAGAACAATTGGGACGTTCTGTGCAGTGACAGGAAACTGTCTCAGTTTTTGGAAGCCAAACCTAGATTGGTGGCTAGAAGGGCACAGAATTTGGGTTTTTTTTTGTCTAGTAGTCATTTTAGAAGACCTGTCCATAGTCTGGGTACTGGTACCAGACTTAAAGGCACCTTTCCTTGCGGATCCTGCACGGTTTGCCCTTTTATGGTTGCTGACGAACAACTCTCTCTGCCCATTTTTTCTAGGCATATCACAAGCCGAAAATATTACAATTGCCGTTCCAGAAATGTTATATACGTGCTTATTTGTGGATGCCCGAAGCTTTATGTTGGCCAAACGACGCAGGAGGTAAGGAGAAAAATTCAGCAGCACCTTTCTACCATCAACACGGCTGAGGCGGACCTGAAAAAGGGCAAATCCTTGACCTCAGTGGCCTCGCACTTTCATACTCAACATGGGGGCCGAGTCTCAAACCTCAAAGTCCTAATAGTGGATTCTGTTCAACAGAATATTAGGGGAGGGGATTGTGTGAAGATTTTGCTTTAGAAAGAATCCAAGTGGATATATGATCTAAAGAGTATGGCTCCACGTGGGCTTAACGAAGAACTTCTTTACACGGGGTTCTACAATATAATGTAAAATTTCTCCACATTCTCCCTCTGATTCCACTTTTCTTCCTTTTTATAGTCTATCGTTTCTGAAATGGAAGAATCTAACATCATCACATGGACGGATTTTCACCTGAGATGTTACCGATCCACACTGATGAACAGGCTTCTGACTACCCTCCCTAGAGTGGACCAATCTGGAATTTATGGACCATTCAAAGTGAACTCAAACTCCTCTGTGTGATTAGGGAGAGACTTGTTTTTGACCAATTAGGTCCCTTTTGGGCACTGCTGGACTCCTTACAAGTCTAAATTGTTTGCACGAGCATCCTTCCTAACCTGTGATTGGTTTCCATTCCAACTAACCTCAATTGAAAAATACAATTCCCCATCTCCTTCTAGTCTGTTCTCAAGATTGTGACCTTTGGTTATCCTGGAGATATATCCGGGATATTGTTTTGCGACACCAACCTTATTGAAACATGAGTTGAAACCTGTAGGATGATGCTATATGTTTAGCCTTCCTGTATACGAATGACCAAGCTTTTTCTTCCTAACCATGACTACTTAGAAGTAATGTCCTGTTAAAGTCTTGGGGTATCATGTCACTATGAATCTGAATCTGAATTAAACAGGTGGCCCAGGTACCTTCACTTAAGTTGTGATGATTCTGGTGGCCCTTTGAGATACCCATTGTGTTATACCCTGTTTGTTATATACCCTATACTTTAGGTTTTGTGGGGTACTCTTAGTAATAACTATCTAGTAACAACTGTCTAAAGTCCCCTGTGGATTTGTGTCACCATGTTAACGTATGAACCAACGCTCTATTAGAAACGAGTGGTCGGGATACTTTTCCTAACGTAGCAATGTTGGTGGTCCTTTGGGACTCCCTCCCTTTTTTGGACCTTTAGTTGGCGTATACTCTATATAAAAACATTATAAGGTAACAGTGACCCCCTTGTGAAATTTTGTATCTGTTTTCCTGATAGGGGTCCATGGGACCCTGTGACCAAAATGTTTATTGTCTATGTTGAGACCTGTAGGTTAATGCTATATGATGAGCCTTCCCGGATAACAAGTGACCAAGCCTCCTTTTTCTCACAACCGTGATTACTCAGAAATAATGTCTTCTTAAAATCTTGGAGTACCATGTTGCTATGAATCTGAATCTACATCTGAGTATAAACTGGTGGCCTGGGTATCTCTATTTTTGCTGTGACGATTCTGGCGGCTCTTTGAGATATCCAGTGCGTCATATCTCTAGTGGTTTTATACTCTATACTTTGGGCATTGTGAGGTTTTCTTAGTAATAACTGTCTAATGTCCCCTTCTCTAGTTTAGTTTTATGTCATCACGCTAATATATAAACTAATGTCTGATTGTAAATGAGTGATTTGGTTTCTCCCTCATGTGCCGTAGCGTTCTTTTGGGACATCCCTTTACTGCACCCTTATTTGGTTTACAGTTCGTAAAAAACAGTGCAAAAAACACTGTAAAAAACATCACAAGATAATGGTGACCCCTATGTAGAATTCTGTACCTGCCTTCTTGATAGGGGTCCATGTGATCTTGTGATCAAAATGTTTATTGTCTATGCCAATGCAAAAATAACTGCAAAAAAGACTACATTAAGTCCTTGTGTTCCTCCACCCCTCTTGTCGCTATCTTGTTACCATATGTTTTTTGTATCAACTATGTGATATGAGCTTCTGACCTGCGTTATTTAAAGATTTCAGAATGTGTAACTCATCACCCCGTTTATTGTGTCCGCGTTCGCAGCAGTAGCTCTATATTACTAATATAAGCCCTAGACCCTATGACTATCAGGTTCTATCCATGGTTTTACTTTAAAGGGGTGGTTCACCCATTTTTTTTTATTTTCTGTATGAGTTCTACTTACCATTCTAGGCGTTTTCTCCATTGGCTTCTGTTTCCATTTCTGGCACTGAGCGGCGCTATCCTGCACGCTCAGTGCCTGTCACATGAACCCCTGGAGCTGTGGCCGCCAGTATCCTCTGACGTCCCGGCAATTCCGGGCTCTCAAACTTGTCGGGTACGTCAGAGGAGGCTGGCACCACTCAGATTGAGTGACTGGGCTGTGGGCGGTGACTACTGCACGGCACAGCCCAGCATCGAGGGGAGGAGCCGGAGGATGTCAGTGTGGAGCTGGCTAAGCGTCCTGCAGATGGTGAGGCACGGGGCGCCAGTGTGCAGTACAGGGGGGGTTCTTCAGCTGAAATCCCCCCCTGCACGTAAGTATCTGATCACACTCTCCACCCGCCCGCTCTGCTGCGATGTCAGGAGAGCGGCCGGTGTCGGGCAGTGTGATCATCTGCTCCTCCCAGCAGCACTGCAGGACGCAGCAAGACACTGAGAGGCATGTCACCGCTGTGCCTTGCCATCTGTCCTGCTGCATGGGACCAACTGTCTGCACTCTGTCACCTGCACCACAAGTCACAGAGTGGAGACAGTTAATGACAGAGCACCTCTGCCCCCCCCTCTTCTTTCCCCACTCTCTTCTCTCCCCCCACTCTTCTCTGCCCTCCTCTTATCCCCCTCTCCTCTCCCCCCTCTTTTCCCTCGCTCGCTCTCTTTTCCCTCGCTCTCTTTTCCCTCGCTCTCTTCCCCCCTCACTCTCTTTTCCCCCCTCGCTCTCTTACCCCCCCTCGCTCTCTTCCCCCCCTCGCTCTCTCCCCCCCTCGCTCTTTCCCCCTTCATCGCTCTCTTCCCCCCCCTCGCTCTCTTTCCCCCCCTCGCTCTCTTTCCCCTCCCCTCGCTCTCTTCCCCCCCTCGCTCTCTTTCCCCCCCTCGCTCTCTCCCCCCTCGCTCTCTTTCCCCCCTTGCTCTCTTTTCCTCTCCCCCTCGCTCTCTTTTCCTGCCCCCCGCGCTCTCTTTTCCTCCCCCCCTCGCTCTCTTTTCCTCCCCCCTCGCTCTTTTCCTCCCCCCTTTCTCTCTCCCCCCCCCTCGCTCTCTTTCCTCCCCCCTCGCTCTCTTTCCCCCCGCTCGCTCTCTTTCTCCCCCCTCGCTCTCTTTCCCCCCCTCGCTCTCTTTCCCCACCCCTCGCTCTCTTTCCCCCCCTCGCTCTCTCCCCCCCCCTCGCTCTCTCTCGGCATGGTCAGTACAGAAATCTCTCCATCGTGGAGGGGTGAGAGGGAGTAATAAACATGGAGTCCCTACTGTGTCTGTGTATTTATTTCTAATAAAGTATTTTTCTCTGTGTGATGTCTTTTTTTCTTTTTTTTTTTTTTTTTAAACCCTTTATTGGAAATTCTTAATGGCCAGGTCAAACTTGGCCTGACATTAAGAATCTCGGGCTTTATACCAGCTGGTAAAACATAGCTGGTATTAAACCCTTATTACCCAGCGTGCCACCTGCCACCAGGGCCACTGGAAGAGTTGGATACAGCGCCAGAAGATGGTACTTCTTTGAAAGCGCCATTTTCTGGGGCAGCTGTGGACTGCAATTCGCAGCGGGAGGCCCAGAAAGTTTGAGCACCCTGCACTGTGGATTCCAATCCCCAGCTGCCTAGTTGTACCTGGCTGGACTCAAAAATTTGGCGAAGCGCACGTCATTTTTTTTTTTTTAATTATTTCATGAAATAAAAAAAAAAGGGCTTCTCTATATTTTTGTTTCCCAGCCGGGTACAATTAGGCAGGTGGGGGTTGGTGGCAGCCCGTAGCTGCCTGCTGTACCTGGCTAGCATACAAAAATATGGCCCACGTCATTTTTTTAAAAACGTTTTCAGGCAAAAACCTTTATATAAAAAAAAAAAATGCTTCCCTGGATTTCTATTGCCAGTGAAAGTAACACCAAGCAGCGGGGGTTAGCAGCCAGTAGCTGCTTGGGTTACCCTTAGCAATAGAAAATGCAGCGGGAGCCCACAAACAATGTGTGTTTTTGTTTTTTTTTATTTTTAATGAATTTTTTTAAAACAAAATTGATATGGGCTTCGCCCATCGAGCACCAGAGCATTTTACTGCTCAATTCATCCCAAGTAATCAGATGACTTCAGTGTCGGCCGATTACTTGTTCTGTGTCCCCCTGCATCCATTGCAGCGTGTACGGGCTGTGAGGTCAGCAGAGTTCAGTCCAGCACTGGAGTCAGCTGATCTGAACTCAGCTGAACTCCAGCCTGCACACGCTGCCATGGATGCAGGGGGACATAGAACAAGTAAGGTCTAAGCCACACGGCGAGAAAAACAGTGCGAGTGGAGTGCGATAAAACATCGCATTCCACTCGGACCAATATTAGCCTGTGTGTCAGCGCACACGAGCGTTTATTTTCTCAGCCCTAATTGGACCGAGAAAACAATCGCAGCATGCAACAACTGTAATGCAAGACTCTCTCTTTTACCCATTCAAGTGTATGTGGTGAGAGAAAAATCGCACTGCACTTGCGGTACATCGGTGGACTATGGAGGAGAGAGGGAGAGAAATCCCTCCCACCCCTCCCCAGTGCTGGCCCACCCCTCGAGAGCCGGACCGCCCCTCACTGCTGAGGTCTGCTCGCACAGTCGGACCTCAGTCGCAGGGACACACGCATGACACTCAGCTCTGCTGTACTGAGCGTGAGCCGAGTGTAATGCGAGGGGATCGCAGTAATCCCCGTGTGGCTCCAGCCTGATCGGCTGACACTTGAGTCAGCTGATTTGAACTCAGCTGAACTCCTGTATACACAGCCCGCACATGGTCACATGTGATCGGCAACAGACAGTGACTGCTGTTAAGGCTACATTCACATGACCGTTCCGTTTTTGCACGCCACAAAAAAACGGTCCTTTTTTTTCACGGATGCATCCTAGTGGCATCCGTATGACATCTGCGTGCCTTCCGTTTTTTTTGCGGACCGCAAAAAACGGAAGCAGCAAGAAAGATAAATAGATGAGTAGATATAGAGATGGATAGATAGATATAGAGACAGAGGGATAGAGGGATGAATGAATGAATGAATAGAGGGCTGGATAGATAGATAGATAGATAGATAGATAGATAGATAGATAGATAGATAGATAGATAAGAAAGACATATATAATGTACTACCCCCTGCATATTCTAAGCTGGCACCCTTTTGTGACTTTCATGTGGCACTAAGGTGCTTAGTCTTGTATTTAGCCAAAAAATAAATAAATAAAAAAAAATGACATGCAGTCCCCCTATCTTTTGTAGCCAGCTAGGGTAAAGCAAACGGCTGCAGCCTGCAAACCACAGCTGGCAGCTTCACCTTGGCTGGTAATCCAAAACAGAGGGCACCCCACGCTGTTATTTTAAATTAACTAAATAATTTAAAACAAAAAACACGGAGTCCCCTGAAATTGGATCACCAGCCAAGGTAAAGCGGACAGCTGTGGTCTGGTATTCTCAGACTAGGGAGGTTCACCATTATTGGACACTCCCCAGCCTAAAAATAGCAGGCTGCAGCCGCCCCAGAAGTAGCGCATCCATTAGATGTGCCAGTCCTTGTGCTTCGTGCCAGCTCATCCCGTTGCCCTGGTGCGGTGGCAAATGGGGTAATATATGGGGTTAATACCAGAAGTGCAATGTCACCTGGCATCAAGCCCTGGAGTTTGTGATGTCAGGCGTGTATCAGATACCCAACATCACCAACCCAGGCAGTAATAAAAAAAAAAAATAGACAACAAACACATTTTTATTTGAAAAAACGCTCCCCAACACATTCCCTCTTTCACCAATTTATTAGAAAGAAAAACAAATCCAGGTCTGGTGTAATACAAGGGGGTCCCACAATGATCCATACCATAGTCAATGTCCCAGTCAATGAAGAACAGAATGTTCCCTATTTGCTGGGAGAGCCATGCAGTCACCTGAGCTAACATCAATAGGTCAGCCCAGGTCACTGCAGGGCATGACGAGTGCTGCTATCAGGAGGTTAGCGAGGTATATTACCTGCGATGATCGCTGAACTCCTGACAGCAGCGCTTCACAAACAAAGTATCGCGAGCGGCGCGTGACGTCACCACTAGTCACAGTCTCGGGTCGAGAGCGAGAGGTGATGTGACAAGCGGCGGGCATAGAAGGCAGTGACGACCACTGACGTCAGGAGGGCAGGACTTCATCACCGTAGGTAATGAACTTACTAACCTCCTGACGGTAGCGCTTGTCATCCCCGCGGCTGCTGACACTGCAGTGCGGGCCGCTGCTGACACTGCTGAGCGGGCAGCCGCGGGGCTGGGGCTGGAGCGGGACACTGACTGCACAGGCACCCAACGGAAGTCACATGTAAGTGCTTCCGTGTTGCTTCCGGGAATTTTGAGGACCCATTGACTTGTATTGAGTCACGGTTCGTTATTACGGAACAGAATAGGACATGTTCCATAATAACGGAGCGGACATACGGCATCCGATGTGGGTTTTTTTGTAGGATCGGATGCACATGGAAGTGCTACCGTGTACCATCCGATCCTACACAAAAGACATTGAAAAGATGGTCCTGTCTGTGGGGCCGCAAAAAAACAGGAACTGACCAGGACAAACGGAATGGTCATGTGAATGAGTCCACCTGCAGCCATTGCAGTGTGTGCGGGATGTGAGATCAGGAGTCAGCTGACTCCAGTGCCGGCCGATAAATTCTGTGTCCCGCTGCAGAAGGATCCGGTAAAATAACGGTTGCATGCGCTGCACATTTAATCCACAGGATCCGGTCATATGCGGTTTGCGGATGATACGGACGACACACAGACTAGGCAAGAGGGAAAAAAGCAATATCATCACCCCGTCCCTTTTTTTCCCCAATTATTTTTTCACATGTTGCGCCGGCTAATAATCATAATTTCTGTACACACACACACACACACTCACTCACTCACGCACACACACACTTTCGTCCCCTGGTTGTGCAGAGCTGGGAGCTGCTGCTGTCTCTGTGTGATTTCTCTCAGTGCATCCACACAGGGAAGAGGCAGGGAGGAGGCTTTGGGTGGAGAGCTGAGGAGGGTGTTACACACAGTGGGTGTGTTAGATAATTTAGGCACAGCCCTAGAGCCACAAAGAATTCTGGGACTTGTAGGAACTGAACCCAGGAAGTCAGAGGAGAGATTACCCCATCAGAGCTGGAGCCAGCAATGAGCATGTGCTGCTAGTGCACAATAAAAGGTAATTTTGCTGAAAAAACATAATAGATGTGTTGAGGGGCACATATTAGCAAGATTTATCAGAAAAAAAAAAAAATCAGTTTTGGTAACTGGACAACTTCTTTAAGAACATCGCGCATGCGTTTTGTAATTCTGGCTCTGTCTATTTATTATTTATATATGTGCCGTTTATATTGCCAAAACTGTGTAATCCCAGCTGGGCTTACTTCCTTTATTGGCTCTTAGCGCTGTATCCGCAGCGCATATGCGTTTTGTTTTGATTTTGTGATGATATTCTTTGCGCGCATGCGCACCATACACTTACATCTTGATACTGCGGTGGTATTATTCGTGCGCATGTGCAGTACTAGCAGCAACCGGTAATATCGCGATGGTTGAATCAGATGAGTCAACCAAGATGGCGGCCGCCACCGCTACTGCTACTTCTAATGCTGCATCTCCACACATCGGTAAGCGATTGCTAATTAAAATTTCACATTTAAATAGGGCACGCTTTTGCTCATGTATTGCCCCCCTTTTGCCCTGAGGAAGCCCCTTTTTCAAGCGGCGATACGCGTGAGTTGGGGTAACCACGCCAGGATCCTTTTCTCCCTGCGTTATATATTTGACTGGGTGAATGTATTGATACTCGCCCATAGTCTTTTTCAGGAAACTATGATTCAGTTTGTATACTATAAGTGCCGTTGATCAGCTTTTCTTAGTATCCACCGGCTCTCCACAGTCAGTGACCCAGGTGCACTTACGTCCCTGTGAGACATACTAGATACTGCCTAAGTATAGGTAGCTATGTCTGCACAGTATATCATCATGTTTATTATTGGGATGTCTTATACACCCTGAGTGGTGTCTTACATGACCTCATTGCATCTTAGGACTGATAATTGTGGTAATCATTTTACTTGCATAGTGCGTTACTACTTGTACTGTTACTTAATAGATTGTATACTAATTGGAATATACAATATACCCTGAGTGGTGCCTTGTACGATCTTACTGTGCCCTCGGGCTGATAGAATATTTGGACAGCAGTACATCTATGCTCTAAGTGAGGAGTTTTTTTGTGGATCTTATTGTGACCATCTGCTTACAACCTTACTTTTATTGTTTAAAACTACAAATTGGCACTTCTGGTACCTCCTATACGGGAATATATGTATTTACTACCTCTAATCCTGACCAAGTACTGATATCTGTTATTTTTGCAGGGGCTTTGTCTCTGAAATTTATTAATTCAATATATGATTACAGGGTTCTGACCTAGCATCTATGCCTGTTTGGCTTTTTAAATGTTTTTAATAGTTGTATGTCCTGTTTAACCAATGTGTGGCCATGTGCTTTTTGTGCTTTACTAATAAAGATTTTGTATTTTGTTATATATCTTGTCTGGTGATCCCGTTATTGGTATACTTCCTTTTCCCTTGTAAGTAGTATACACCACACACACCATCCTGACATGCATTACACACCAACCTAACATACACTAAGTAAGGTTGGTGTGCAGTGTGGTATAGGTTAGTGTACCTCAGGTTGGTGTGTGTCACCACACAAACACACACACACACACACACACACTACCTGATGTACACTACAACAAACACACCAACCTGACGTACACTATACCATACCGCATACCAACCTGACGTAGTGTGTTTCAGGTTAGTGTGGTGTAATGTACTTCAGTTTGGTGTGTGTGGTTTAGTGCACTAGCACTAGGTTGCGGGTTACTCACACTTTATTGTGGGTCTTCCTCCATGGCTTCCGGCTCTTCTCCTCCCGGCCTCCGGCTCTTCTCCTCCCGGCCTCCTGCAGATCGCAGGGGCGCTGATCGCAGGGTCTCAGGTGGGGCGATCGCAGGGGCGCAGGTGGGGCAATCGCAGGGGGCGCAGGTGGGGCGATCACAGGGGGCGCAGGTGGGGCGATCGCAGGGGCACAGATCGCAGGGGCGCAGGTGGGGCGATCGCAGGGGCGTAGATCGCAGGGGCACAGATTGCAGAGGCGCAAATGGGGCGATCTCAGGGGCGTAGGTGGGGCGATCGCAGGGGCGCAGATCGCCGGGGCGCAGGTGGGGCGATCGCAGGGGCGCAGGTGGGGCGATCGTAGGGGCGCAGATCGCAGGGGCGTAGGTGGGGCGATCGCAGTTGCGCAGTTCGCAGGGGCGCAGGTGGGGCGATCGCAGGGGCGCAGATCGCAGGGGGGCAGAGGGGTCCGGGTGATCACCCCCCTGCTGCCCAGTGATCACCCACCTGCTGCCCAGTGATCACCCACCTGCTGCCCAGTGATCACCCACCTGCTGCCCAGTGATCGGCCCCCTGCTGCCCAGTGATCGGCCCCCTGCTGCCCAGTGATCGGCCCCCTGCTGCCCAGTGATCGGCCCCCTGCTGCCCAGTGATCGGCCCCCTGCTGCCCAGTGATCAGCCCCCTGCTGCCCAGTGATCACCAGGGCGGGGGATTGATCATTGGCAGCAGCAGCAGTCACTCACATCAGCCGGGTGTCAGAAGCAGGACACCGGCGGTGAATGATCACAGGGAGCGGAGGTCGGGGAAGGCAGTGGAGGTCAGTGTGGGTTGGGGGGGGGTAAAATCGGACGGCGGGGGGAGCGGAGGTCGGGGTGGGGGTGGGATTGGACAACGGGGGGGGAACGGAAGACAGCGGGGGGGGACGGAAGACAGCAGAGCGGAGCGCGGAACAGCACAGAAGGGAGGAGGAAGACAGCACAGAAACGAAGGGAAAGACAGCAAGGAGGGGAGAAAAACTTACCGGATGGTGATCAGTGGCGGCAGATCGTGGTGGCAGCGGCAGCAGGTGACCCTCCTCTTCAGTGTCGCAGTCCACGGTCAGGATGAAGCTGAAGGGGGAGGGCACCCACTGGTCACATCGCTCCTCCACATCTGATTGGAGGGATAGCGTCACATGGACGCTACCTCCAATCAGATGGGGAGGGGGGCATTACACGGAGCTCTCCCTGCTTCAGCCAATGGCTGATGATATTGCATCAGCCATGGCTGGATTGTAATATTTCACCAAGTTTGATTGGTGAAATATTACAATCGTTCTGATTGAATGTGAAAGTGAAATTGACACTTTCAACAGCCAATCAGAGCGATCGTAGCCCCCTGGGCTCAACTACAAGTCCTTATGTACCTGCAGCGCTGATGACATTTCAGTAAACCCGGTCACCAGCGCTGCAGGAACGGAAACCCGCCATGACGCATACGGTGCGTCAAAGGTCGGGAAGGCACAAGGTTTCATGACGCATATGGTGCGTCAAAGGTCGGGAAGGGGTTAAGGAGAGAGGCCCAAGAGGCTGACTCAGCTTATGTTGCTCATCCGTCGGACAGCACCAAAGCCACACTGGAAGACACACAGAAACAGCTAGCCCAGTATATGTTGACAAAAGCAGGGGAGAAGTTATTTTTTCAAAGGAAAAGATATTTTGAATAAGGGGAGAAGGCGAGTCATCTGCTGGCAGTGGTGTCGCTGTCCCAACAGGGAGCATCTTTTGTTTTGGAAATGAAGAAGAGGGATGGTACGTCAACGCTGTCTGATGGGGAAGTGTTAAAGGTGTTCTGGGAATTCTTTGGAGAGCTCTACTGCTCTAAAGTGTCCCCTTTAGGGAGGATGTAAAAGCCTTCTTGCTGCAAGGAAACATATCGGCCCTCTCACATGATAACGCACAGGCGCAGGATGCTCCGCTTAGTCTAGAGGAATTAGAACACGCTCTGTCATCAATGTTTAACAATAAGTTCCTGGGCAAGGATGGCCTGCCGGCCGAGGTCTTTAAATCATACAGCTCTATTCTACTGCCCCAGCTGCTGGAAATATTTAACGATGGACGGTTACCGTCCTCCATAAATGAAGCCATTATTGTGTTGATTCCTAAACAGGATAAAGACCCAGGTCTGCCAGAATCTTATCGCCCGATATCACTGTTACCGGTAAATGTTAAAATCCTTGTAAAAGTCTTGGCTAACCGAGTCGCCTGGGTAATTTCATCCCTTATACACCCTGACCAAACGGGTTTTGTGCCAAACAAATCTACTGCCATTAACAATCGACAACTCTATTTAAATCTTCCAATTACCCACGAATGGGAACTAGTTTAAAGCGGTGATCTCTTTTGCTGCCGCTAAAGCATTTGATAGTGTCAAATGGAATTTCCTATG
This sequence comes from Anomaloglossus baeobatrachus, assembly GCF_048569485.1. Classification (NCBI taxonomy): domain Eukaryota; kingdom Metazoa; phylum Chordata; class Amphibia; order Anura; family Aromobatidae; genus Anomaloglossus; species Anomaloglossus baeobatrachus. Next base: position 400,836,410 of record NC_134353.1, on the reverse strand, counting down.
GATGGTACTGGCTAGAATGGGCTTCGGCACGAGATTCATTTCCTGTGTAAAATTGCTGTATGTGGCTCCTAGGGCCGGGGTAAAGGTCAATGGTCTATTATCAGAGAGATTCTCACTGGCTAGGGGGACTAGGCAGGTGTCCCCGCTGCTGTATGCCATTGCTTTTGAACCACTGGCTTCAGCGTCACACCTCAGAGCGTCACGAGGTGTGAAAGGCTTTTGCCATAGCAATTTGGCAAAGAAGGTTGCACTCTATTGTCGGGATTAACAATTAATTGGAATAAGTCGTCTCTGATGACTTTGGGGCTCGTCCCTCCTGCCCCTGAGAGTTTGGTGGGACAGTTGAAGCTCACTACCTCATTTAAGTATCATGGTATTTGGATTAGTGAGAAGGTGACAAGACTATAAGGAGCTTAATATCTTGCCTCTCTTGTGCAGGTTCCAACAGAAAATCAAGGCTTGCGAACCTCACCGTCAATAGTAGCAATACTACGTCATAATTTAGGTAAAATGGACCTGCCGGCAGAATTAGATTCCGGTACAGTCGGGGTCCTGGAGCTTGTCATCGGTGGACAGGACGCCATTGTTGGACATTTCGGTAGCGGCTGGAGACACTAAGGGGGCAAGCTCCTGGTGCTACATGTATTTCCAAGATGCCAAATTCAAGGCGGAGACCTGCGGACGTACAGATAAACGGCAGAGAGAGTTTGGGAAGAGGTAGTACAGAACACCCCACTACTGTCCGTAAGTGAGTCACAGAGGCTGTCGCAATTATTTTTAGTACACCGGGTATATAGGACCCCAGCATTCTTATTCAAAATAGGGCCTAGCTACTCATGCTGCTGTAAATGTGGAGTCACGGACGCTGATCTGATACACCTTATGTGGAACTATCCGCATCTGAGAAGATATTGGACGGGAGTGCTTGACCTTATTGACTCAGTATATAACTGAGACAGATCGTGGATCCCTGACGGGTGTCCTTGGGTATACCGCGGACCTCTCCATCCCAGAGAGCCATAAGATTGCCATCGCACATATTTTATACTAAGCACAGCATAGTACTATTTTGGAAAAATAGTAAGGCCCCAGATACCAAAGAGCTGATTGAGAAAGTAAATCATACACTCAGACTTGAGAAATACGTTTATCAGAAAAGGACGATGTATAAGAAATCTGAAGACCTATGGGCTTCGTGGCTTGACACTCCAAATTTGGCTCCGCCGACGCTGACATGGGCTAGAGCCTTGCTGGCGAGCCTGTTCTAGCATGTCTTTTCAGAAACAAGTTAAAGTATAAAGACGGATTGTATATGCCTCAGTCAATTAATGTACTAGTGGTCGATGATCTATGCCTAGCTACATGTAAGATAACTGTACAGAGTAAGTCGGTAAGGGAACGTGTTTGGTTGGGGGAAGGAGGGTGGGATGGGGAATATTTTGTATACTTGGGTGTATGCGGTTTGTTTATCTGTATCAAAAATGTTCAATAAAAAAAAATATCTGGTTTAAAAAAGAACCTCTGCTCGTATTTGCTTGTACTGTGGTCGTGCTGGTCATGTCATGACTCAGTGTTTAAAGTACAAGAATCAATTTGTTAAAGAAACACAGGTTTAACGCTGCGTCCCTTCCTCTCCCCTCCTGCAGGGACGTGCTGTCACTCACTGCCACGATGGGCTCTTTCTATGCTGCCCGGCGTCCCTGCTTGCTCCTCCATGTGGGCCTCTCCTCTTCTCGCCGCCCAGAGTCTGATCACAGGACCTCCAGGAGCAATCCTAGGGAAGTGCTCGCCGCTGCCCCATTCTTAAAGGGACAGCATGCCACTCCTAGGAAGTGCCTCTCAGCCTACTGCTGAGTGGCACTGGGTATTTAAGGCCAGCTCCCACTAGAGGAGTTGCCTGTTGAACGCCTTAGCTTAGCTAGTCAGTGTACAGTACTCCAGCTAGCTAGTTATCAGGTCTCCTTGTCTGTCCCGTCCGTTCAGTCCTGTTGGTTCCCTGCCTGTCGGTCCTTTCCTGTCACTGCCAGTGTCCCTGCCCGTACCTGGCTACCAGCCTGTCCTGCCTATCGGCACCTGGTTCCAGTCCTGTCCTGCCCGTACCTGGCTACTAACCTGTCCTGACTGTTGGCACCTGGTTCCAGTCCTATCCTGCCCGTACCTGGCTACCAGCCCATCCAGCCTGTTGGCACCTGGTTCCAGTCCTGTTTGTACATGCTACCAGATCGTCCTGCCTAGTCGGTACCAGAGATCGTGCCTGTGCTTCCTAGTTGTGCCTCCAGCCTCAGCTACCCAAGTGGCCCTGAGCCAGTCTAGCTCAACTGTGCCTGCCCGCCCTGGCTGTGCTTTCTGCCTCTGGTACCCTTGTGGTCCCTGTTTACACTTGAGATTCAGCCCTATCTGCTCCTGTATCCGCCCCGCCTCAGTGCCAGCCTTTACTCCTCAAAGGGGTAGGTCTGGGGTCTCCCTGTGCTCAAGTGGGTGCACTTCAGCTTGCCGCAGTACCATCCAAGCAGGCGAGCGTGACAGTGTGAACAGGCCATGGACTCCACTGACTATTTTTTTTTGCCCCAACTTGGTTCTGTTTTTTTTCCCCAGCCTGATGGAAGTTGCCCGAGTGAAGAAACCTGTCCGTCTGACTCCGTCTTTCCAGAGGCCTTTTATTTTTCTATATTGTTTCCGTTCGTGATCCTATAGAAGTGACCAGTGTTCATACGGCAGCTGAGCTGCCTTGCGAGAGTCTTCAAGCCAAAGTCCAGTGTGAAGCTGCGGTGGAGCATCTCCAAGCTCCCATCCGATGCCCCCTGAAGCCTTTTTTGGTGTCGCATGTGGAAACCTCCATCCGATGCCCTCTCAAACCTTCATCAGTGTCGTACGTAGATGGAATGCCCCAATAGGAACCTGAATGCTTCAATTCTAAACCTGTGGCCAGCATTGTTCCTGAACGTGTGGTGCATCTCCAAGCTCCCATCCGATGCCTCCTGAAGGTCTTGTTGGTGTTGTGCGTGGATGTAATGCCTCAGTCTGAACCCAGATTCCTCCTTTCTGATTCGCTAGGAGGTACGCAATTAGAGAATATCTCCTTTCTCATTTTGTCTTGTCTCTCTTGTCTGTTTTTTTTCTAGGTTTGCCTTGGATCCAAGTGATTCCTTCTTGCCTGCCTGTCATGATTTACGCCTTCTTGCCAGCTACCAGTGACTTTGATGTGATTTCGTCTTGCCGGGCTGTCCTCCACCTGCCTACGAGCTACAAGTGACTTTGATGTGATTTTCTCTTGCCGGCTTGTCCTGATTTCGGTGACGGGGCCGCTCGGTGCAGCGTCCATGTACAGTGCTGGATCAGCTACAGCCAAAATCACTATCAAGAAAATGCTTACAGACGTAAACTGATGCTTTAGAATCCCAGAAGTTATGGAGAGCGATAAAGGCCCTGCCTTTACAGCAGATATGACCAGAGAGCTCTCGTCTCTAGTGGGAGCAAACTTAGGTCTTCACACACCTTACCACCCCCAGTGTAGTGGCAAAGTTGAAAGACTCAATGGGACCCTGAAGAATAAAATCCTAAAAGCCAGTCAGGAACTGTTTCTTCCCTGGCCTAAGATATAGCCCATAGCCCTGTACTCAGTTAGAAAAAAACCCACGCCAAAATACAGGGCTAACTCCCTATGAGATTCTGTTTGGGGGGCCTCCTCGGCTAGGACACTGTACCCTGGCCAAGGTTCCTATGCCATTTCACATAGTCTCTGAGGGAGTACAAGCCTTACAATCTACGAGTATACATAGAAAAAGAAGGGAAGTAGAGATCAAGGAAAGTTTAGACCCTCATGTTTATATTGATGCCATAGGAAAACAATGACAGTACAGGGAACTAACAAGGATAATGGGAATCCTCTCTTCCTGAAAAATCCGGTAAAAAGGGGAATGCTCCAAAGGGAATCATTCATTTCAATCCGGTGAAGCCTCCACTACCCTCCCCGCTTGAGTTCAGTCCGATTCAAAGGTAATTCATGGGATAGACTTAGGGAATCAGATAGAAAAGTATTTTAGGGGGGACTGTGAGAATACGAAATATTTTTCCATATGCTTTTCTACTGTGAGAGTACAATATATATATACAGTATATATATTTATATATTTTTTTTCTATACAGTTAGGTCCAGAAATATTTGGACAGTGACACAATTTTCGCGAGTTGGGCTCTGCATGCTACCACATTGGATTTGAAATGAAACCTCTACAACAGAATTCAAGTGCAGATTGTAACGTTTAATTTGAAGGTTTGAATAAAAATATCTGATAGAAATTGTAGGAATTGTACACATTTCTTTACAAACACTCCACATTTTAGGAGGTCAAAAGTAATTGGACAAATGAACCAAACCCAAACAAAATATTTTTATTTTCAATATTTTGTTGCGAATCCTTTGGAGGCAATCACTGCCTTAAGTCTGGAACCCATGGACATCACCAAACGCTGGGTTTCCTCCTTCTTAATGCTTTGCCAGGCCTTTACAGCCGCAGCCTTCAGGTCTTGCTTGTTTGTGGGTCTTTCCGTCTTAAGTCTGGATTTGAGCAAGTGAAATGCATGCTCAATTGGGTTAAGGTCTGGTGATTGACTTGGCCATTGCAGAATGTTCCACTTTTTTGCACTCATGAACTCCTGGGTAGCTTTGGCTGTATGCTTGGGGTCATTGTCCATCTGTACTATGAAGCGCCGTCCGATCAACTCTGCGGCATTTGGCTGAATCTGGGCTGAAAGTATATCCCGGTACACTTCAGAATTCATCCGGCTACTCTTGTCTGCTGTTATGTCATCAATAAACACAAGTGACCCAGTGCCATTGAAAGCCATGCATGCCCATGCCATCACGTTGCCTCCACCATGTTTTACAGAGGATGTGGTGTGCCTTGGATCATGTGCCGTTCCCTTTCTTCTCCAAACTTTTTTCTTCCCATCATTCTGGTACAGGTTGATCTTTGTCTCATCTGTCCATAGAATACTTTTCCAGAACTGAGCTGGCTTCATGAGGTGTTTTTCAGCAAATTTAACTCTGGCCTGTCTATTTTTGGAATTGATGAATGGTTTGCATCTAGATGTGAACCCTTTGTATTTACTTTCATGGAGTCTTCTCTTTACTGTTGACTTAGAGACAGATACACCTACTTCACTGAGAGTGTTCTGGACTTCAGTTGATGTTGTGTACGGGTTCTTCTTCACCAAAGAAAGTATGCGGCGATCATCCACCACTGTTGTCATCCGTGGACGCCCAGGCCTTTTTGAGTTCCCAAGCTCACCAGTCAATTCCTTTTTTCTCAGAATGTAACCGACTGTTGATTTTGCTACTCCAAGCATGTCTGCTATTTCTCTGATGGATTTTTTTCTTTTTTTTCAGCCTCAGGATGTTCTGCTTCACCTCAATTGAGAGTTCCTTAGACCGCATGTTGTCTGGTCACAGCAACAGCTTCCAAATGCAAAACCACACACCTGTAATCAACCCCAGACCTTTTCACTACTTCATTGATTACAGGTTAATGAGGGAGATGCCTTCAGAGTTAATTGCAGCCCTTAGAGTCCCTTGTCCAATTACTTTTGGTCCCTTTAAAAAGAGGAGGCTATGCATTACAGAGCTATGATTCCTAAACCCTTTCTCCGATTTGGATGTGAAAACTCCCATATTGCAGCTGGGAGTGTGCACTTTCAGCCCATATTATATATAGTAGTAATAGCTAGGTAACCCAGCAAAATTAACACGCCTAAAATATAACTTTTAATATGGTATGCATAAAAAGGACTAACAACACTTATGGTGCAAAATGCACATAAAATTGTCACTATCTGTGATGTCCTGTAATTGTGTTGGTAGGGATATTCTCTCACAGGAGGACAATATTAAAAGACAGCAGCAAACAGACCCTAATCCCAATGAGCTGGATAGGGAATGAAAGAGGAACAATCTCACCAGTCTTCTGGTTACTTATGGACGAACGTTCCTCCCCAATGATCAGATGATGGAGCTAGAGAGAGAGAAATCCCTTCCATATGTATACCGGAGCTGATTATAAGTGGATCCTTTGAATACCTGGTGGAACCAGGGGATCGCTTTTAGCCTTTGGCTAGCTCCATCATCTGATCATTGGGGAGGAACGTTCGTCCATAAGTAACCAGAAGACTGGTGAGATTGTTCCTCTTTCATTCCCTATCCAGCTCATTGGGATTAGGGTCTGTTTGCTGCTGTCTTTTAATATTGTCCTCCTGTGAGAGAATATCCCTACCAACACAATTACAGGACATCACAGATAGTGACAATTTTATGTGCATTTTGCACCATAAGTGTTGTTAGTCCTTTTTATGCATACCATATTAAAAGTTATATTTTAGGCGTGTTAATTTTGCTGGGTTACCTAGCTATTACTACTTTTACCTACGGTATATCCCTATCCAGTTGCTATATTTGTTGTCCATATTATATATATAATTGTATTTCTGAACATGTTTTTGTAAACAGCTAAAATAACAAAACTTGTGTCACTGTCCAAATATTTCTGGACCTAACTGTATATGTTGCTACATGCGGTACCTGCAAACTTCAGTATGTGAGGTCAACCAGACGAAAATTAATAGTAAGGGTAGCTGAGCATATTGCAGATATGTCAGGTTTATCTCGACATTTTCCCTCCAAACATGCTGGAAAAACTACTGATCTGGAAATATCAGTGATAGAAAGAGTTAATAGAGCAGTAAGGAATGGTAACTGGGAGACTCATCTGAGAGCACGAGAAGCCTTTTGGATAACTTACAAACTAGTAGCCCAGAAGGACTAAATTATAGGAGTGATCTACTTCATTTTTATTAAAACATCTAGGAAAAAAAATATATATATAAGGTAAAACATATTAAATTACACACATATATAGCAGTTTAACAGAAAAAATTAAATAAAAACGATCCAACTGTAGTACAAAAATAAATAACTGCAGGGTAAAGTATGGTGGATCTATCTTATAGTAAGGTAATTAGAGACAGATGTTGTGGAGTTTGTTTGTGTGTATATTCCTGGAGACTGTATATTAGGAGTGGCTGATTTGTTTTATAACAACTAGAAAACATATATTTGGGAAAATATTATATGCTTATATATTAGCTTAACAGAAAATATCAGCCAAAAAATCTAATAACAGTGGAAGGAAAGGAGGATTTAATTTATTTGTACTTAAATAACCTAAATACAAATATTATGGAATGTGAAGTATATATCAAGATATAAGTATTGAATAGGAATTGCTTAATCTATGTATGAGTAGTATGTTATATCTGAGAGGTATTTTTTTGACATATTAATGGTTTTCACCTTATAACAGCTGGGGATGGAATAAATTATTCCAGGGAGGAGTTTCTTGCAAGTATTGGTCTTTGTGCACATATAGCTCAGTCATTTTATTTTAGTCTATGCTATGAGTAAGAGCTCTTAGGAGCTTGAAACGCGTAAGACAAGGAATGTGTTTTAAGCATGACTTTAAATATGCACAAGAAAAGTTATTTCTTATGAAATGAAGAAGTCTGACGTGGATTAAAAAGTCAAATCGGAGGGTGCTGGACAACTCTTTTCTTGAATTCTGTAGGTTTGATAACCTTACACACATGCAAAGGTTGGCCCTTAACCAACTTGAGGGTTATACCGACAAGGTTATGCGGACAATGGGGGGGGGGCAATATTGTGATTTGGCCAACTGATCTATAAGAAAGGGAAGCCATAAGACAGCTTAGGGATAAGAACACCTAATCTAGGATCCCTTGGAGCCCACTGACAACCTTCTCCCAGTAGCTATATATCACCTGGGAGAAAGATCAGGAAAAGGGGCTTATACATAAAAACATTTAGAAGGTCTTTTTACCAGGTTTCCTCGAGTTCCCACCCTTAACTCTTGCCCAAAATCCATAAAAAAGCAGTCAACCCACCGGGGCGTCCAATTGTGTCTGGTATTGAGGGTTTTTGTGACCCTATATGTAAATTTATCGACCATTACCTTAAACCTTTAGTCAAATGCCTACCATCATATGTAAAAGACACAACGGATGTCCTCCGCCGGGTTAACGGCGTCTTTTTGGAGCCTGATATGCTCATGGCCACAGCTGACGTTGAGGAGCTTGATACCTGGACATGATGATGGTTTGGAAGCTGTCCACTTCTTCCTCGGGATGAGCGGTCGGGATGGTGCCAAGAATAATCTTGTCCTTGCTCTGCTTTACCCTCACACACAATTTTTTTTGTGTTGAAGGATATTTATTATCTAAAGTGGCGCAGCACTGCGATGGGCACGGCCTGTGGACCTTCGTACGCCAATATTTTTCTAGGGTATTGGGAAAAGTTGGTGTTCGGCGACAGGGGCACTTGGGCCAGCGCCTATGTGAAGTTCGGGATCCGCTATATTGATGTCATCTTTATATTTTGGCAGGGCACATAAATCAAGTAAAACATGTATAGAATTTTTGGACATGAAAATTGCCGTTGATGCGTGTGGCTTCATGGAGACTGACGTATTCCGTAAGGAGATGTCGGTCAACTTGTTGTTGCACGCAGCGTCGGCACATAATTCATCCACCATTCGCACCATACTGACGGGCCACTTCCTGAGGACGTGTCGGATTTGCTCATCCGACGCTAAATTTGAGCAACAATCTATAGATCTCCGGTGCAGGTTTATAGCACGAGGCTATGGTAATAAGAGCTATCAAAAGAGGTTATTTAAGAGCAAAAAATACCACGAGGAACCAGTTATTGATGTATGCTCTGTGTCATATAGAACAGGATCCTCACGTTAGGTTTATTGGGACATTTAATCATTCATGGGACGAGATGAGGGACATTTTCACTAAGCATTGGCCCATCTTGTTTACTGATCCAGTTTTGGCCAGGGTTCTGACAAATGCACCCCTCATGACTGCTAGAAGGTCTAGAAACCTCAGTGACAAACATGTACGAAGTCACTATGTTGCTAAAGTTTCCAATCCGTTCGGATCAAGGGCTCCCAGTCATGGGTGCTTCCCGTGTGGTCATTGCCTGGCTTTTGTTCAATGTCCTACGATCTGCCACTTTCCATTCATCCAATGGTAATAACTAGGTACTATTCGGTATCCGATGGATAATGGGGTATTCAAGGTATTCGCTATCCGACGGATAATATGGTATTCGCTTCAATCTTTCATTTTCATTTCTGACTTCCTGGCGCCTTTTTCCAGCCAATGAACAAATCTCATGTTGCTTGCCCTCACACTAACGCCGCAGCCATCTTTGTTGTGGTGTTACTGTGACTGGCTTGGCCGCACAGCGTCATAGGGGCTATATAAGCCAGCGGCCATTTTGGTCAGTCAGTCTCTTTTATACTCACCGATCACGGGCGCGACGCAGCACAGCTGTCACACTGTGGCGGGTTCTCCAGCTTTTGAAAATGCAGGCCGCTCATTATTCCATCTCGTATTCCCTGCTTCCCCCACCCACCGGCGCCTATGATTGGTTGCAGTCAGACACGCCTCCACGCTGAGTGACAGCTGTCTCACTGCAACTAATCACAGCCGCCGGTGGGCAGGTCTATATCGTGTAGTAAAATAAATAAATAAATAATTTAAAACAACGAGGTGCGGTCCCCCCCAAAATGATACCCAGCCAAGGTAAGCATACAGCAGCGGCCGGCATTCTTAGGCTGGGGAGCGTGAGGGCCATGGTTACGGCCCCTCCGTCACGCAGCCGAGAATATCAGCCCACTGCTGCCCCGAGAATCTTACATCCATTAGATGTGACAGTCCCGGCGTGTCACCGGCCCTTCTCGATTGCCGTGATGCAGTGGAAATTGGGGTAATAAGGAGTTAATAGCAGCCCATAGTGCCACTAAGTCCAAGATTAGTAATGGCAGCGTCTATGACACGCGATCACTAATCTGCACGTAAAGTAAATAAACACAACACCAAAAAATCCTTTATTTGAAATAAAACACCAAAAAGCCCCCTCTGTCACCACTTTATTAACACTCCAAATACCAAGGTCCGGCGTAATGCACACTAATTCAGCAACGTCTGTGAGCTAGTGCTCAATGCAGCCTCATTCCGTGAACGATGATGCAGATGTAACTCCAGGTCATTTCTCACGGTCGGTGATGTCAACACATTACCGCTCGTGAGAACTTCAGTGCTCCTGTAAAGCATAACTCAGAGTGATGTCACTGACCAGCAGTGACCCTGAGAGAACTCAGATCCAAGTCACTGTTCTATCACACATACTGTTGGGGGGGAAACGCATACATCACAAATAAAAGCTGTAATATCTATCTATCTATCCATCATCAATCTATCTATCTATCCATCCATTTATCCATTATCTATCTATCTATCTATCTATCTATCTATCTATCTAACTATCTATCTATCTATCTATCTATCTAGCTAGCTAGCTATAGATAGATAGATAGATAGATAGATAGATAGATAATGGATAGATAGAGAGATTCATGGATAGATAGATAATGGATAGATAGATGGATAGATAGGGATAGCGGGATAGATAGATGGATAGACAGATAGATAAAAAAGGATAGCTGGATAGATAGACAGGCAGAACGATGTCAAACACATATATAATGTCCCACCTCCCTGCATTTTCTAAGCTGGCATTCCTTACTGATTTTCATGTGGTATTAAAGGGCGCCTAGCTTTGTATTTTGCCAAAAAAATAAATAAAAAAAAAAGCGACGTGAGTTCCCCCCCATTTTTGATAGCCAGCTAAGGTAAAGCAGATGGCTGCAGCCTGTAGACCATAGCTGGCAGCTTTACCTTTGTTGGGGATCCAATTTGGAGGGCCCCCAGGCTCTATTTTTTAAAATTAATTATAAATAAAAAATTAAAAAAAAATGGGGTGCCACCCAAATTGGTTCACCAGCCAAGGTAAAGCAGACAGTTGTGGTCTGGTATTCTCAGGGTTGGAAGGTCCATAGTTATTGGCCCTTCCCAGCCTAAAAATAGTTAGCTGCAGCTGCCCCAGAAGTGGCGCATCCATTAGATGCGCCAAGCCTGGCTCTTCGCCCCAGCTCATTCCGTTGCCCTGGTGCAGTGGCAAATGGAGTAATAAATGGGGTTGATACCACATTTGTAATGTCACCTGACATCAAGCCCAGCAGTTCGTGATGTCATGGCGTCTATCAGATACCCGACATCACCAAGTATCAGTAATAAAAATAGAGAAAAAAAAAAAAAGAGGACAAAAAAAAACAAATTTGAAAAAACACTCCCCAAAACATTACCTCTTTCACCAATTTATTGTAAAGAAAAAAAAAATCCCCTGTAATCCACTTTGGAAGTCCCACGACGACTCTGGATCTTCTAGAATATGAGGAGCACGCTCAGGGATCGCATCCCCCATTTTCTAGGAGTGCAGACTTTCCATGTAAGGAATGTGGGTGCAAAGAATCTGCACCTACTGTCCCCGGGTCCACAGTAGCAGTGTGCGTACAGCCAGCACAACTCTCACTGAACACAGGAAGCTGAGCTGACAGCCACTCTCTGCGCATGCGCCCAGCGTTTATTGTGAAGGAGGAGGGATCGCGGGGGATCAACGCTGCAAAAAGGTACAGACACCGGGGAACACCGGGAAATACCGGGGGGGTGTGACTTAGCTGGACCTGGCGAGGAGTTTTCTGTCGCATGAGTCAAGGCACATGCGACAGAAATCAGAGGAAGAGGGTGAATGCGGGCGGCGCGTTGGTGTGCGCCCTGCCATCTTAGATTAATCGGGATGGGGCAGAAATGCAGTCAGGCACCTTCTACAGGCTATGCCCATATGGTTTCGGCCTTTTCCCATCCATTTCAGCCTCATCCTCAGTCACCACAGCTCACCGTTAGGTCCAACATGAAATTATTCTGGTTTCCCATAGACTTATATTGGGGGTCGAATATTCGCGAATACTAGAATAGCGGCGAGGTATTCGCCGGATATTCGGCGAAGCGAATACTAGGGTATTCGATCATCCCTAGTAATAACACATACTAAATTAAATATTATATTTCTTGTGGCACATCATATGTGGTGCACTCTGCCACCTGTCCGTGTTCCCAAGTCTATGTGGGTCTCACTTCTCGTGAGCTTCGCATCAGGGTTATGGAGCACGTCAGGGACATTGGCTAGCCAGGACGGTGGATGACACCACCCTTTTGAAAATTATACCGCAACATTTCTGGTCGCACAATGACTGTGACCCCAGACTCCTACGTGTCTGGGGGATTTATGTTATTCATGGGGGAATACACGGGGGCAATCTCAAAAAGACACTTGCTAAACACAAATCTAGGTGGATTGTCACCTTAGCGACCCTGGTTCCAAAAGGTCTTAATGAGTCAGTCAGCTATGCCCCCTTTTTATAATATTCAAATTAAAAATCTTTGGCCTCCACTTTCTCATATATCTTTTTATGTCTGTACTCATGATATATTAGATAATCTCATTGGTTGTTTTTAATAGTTTTTAACCATGTGTTGTACATGACGTCTGTTCAGGTTGTTTCTTGTTTTTTATTTTGATTTTCAATATGGTTTATTATTTTTTTTTAGGTACCTTAGGGGTCCTGCAAATGCAACATGGTGCCCGCAATCTATTTCAGCCAAATTTGTGTTCCAAAATTCAAATATTGCTCCTTCTGTTCCGAGCCCTCCCATTTGTCCAAACAGAGGATTCTAACCACATGTGGGGTATCAGTGTGCTCAGGAGAAACTGGGGAACAAGTCTTGGGGTCTATTTTGATGTGATATCTCTTTTAAAAGTGAGTGAATAAATTGGGTCTAGAGCAGGGGTCTCAAACTCGGCTGGATGTACGGGCCGCACAGAGGAAAAAAATTATTTGGGGGGCCGCATTCTTTGCAGGACAAAGTGACATTTTTATTGGTAACATATAATTTTTTTTTTTTACACATCTTTGGATCACTGATTTTGAAAATTTTTCACTTGTTTATTATAACAAATGTGCACATTCTTTGTTTAAATATAAAAAAAAATGTTGATGCTAAAAAAAAAAAAGTCATGCCTTATTTTGTTGGGGTTTTTTACATTTTATCCCTTTCTTGTAACTAATAGTGTTTCAATTATCACTACAGTGGAACCTTGGTTAACGAGAACAATCCGTTCTGGGACTGTGCTTGTTAACCAAGTTACTCGTTCAGCAAAGCAAGATGTCCCATAGGAAATCATTGCAATGCAGACAATTCGTTCCACAATTTGTTAAATGTCCCATCCTGGTCCCCTATTGTGTTATTCCACACATGCACAAACACACACAAGCACGCACGCACAAGCACATACTGTATTATGCTCACCTTACCTTCCGTTCCATCGCCGGCCTCCTGGGACTTGCTGTTCACCAGTACGGGCTGTGTATCGGGTAACCATGACGACGAGGGAAGATCTTCCGCACTTAGAGCGCTGACGTCAAAGGCAGGAGGCGCTTGACTCTGATTGGTTAGCGCGCTGCCTCTGAGTAGCGGTGACAGGGGAACTACCTGGATAGTCACGCAGCCTGCCGATACACAGGCTGGAGCAGCGAACTACAGGACCCAGGAGACCGGCGATGGAACGGAAGGTACACATATTATGTTCACCTTACCTTCCGTTCCATCACCGGCCTCCTGGGTCTTGTAGTTCGCCGCGAGGATTCCTCCCTCGTCGCAATGCACCGGCGAAATACAAGAACCATGAGACCAGCTATGGAACGGAAGGTAAGGTGAGCATAATACTGTATGTGTGTGCGTGCGTGTTTGTGTGTGTGTTTTGTGCGTGCTTGTGTGTGTTTGTGTGGAATGCAAGAGCGGGTCAGAACGCGGTGGATGTACGGAACCGGAAGTGTGTGCGGTGAATATTTTGCTCGTACAGCAAGGCTTTCTCGTAAACCGAGCTACAAATTTAGAGAAAGCTTTGCTTGTTAAGCGAAATTCTCGTTAAGTGGGTTACTCTGTAAGCGAGGTTCCACTGTATATAGAAATTTTGGCCAACAACTTTTAGTAATGTTCCCCATCTTGTAATCTGCCCATCCTTCTCCCCTTGTAGTATTGTGCCCCATCCTACTCCCCATCCTACAGTAATGTGCTCATCCTTATCCCCATCCTATAGTAATATCCCCAGCCTTGTCCCCATCTCATCGTAATGTGCCCATCCTGTAGTAATGTCCCCAGCCTTGTCCCATCTTATTGTATTGTGCCCATCCTGTAGTAATGTCCCCAGCCTTGTCCCCATCTTATCGTAATGTGCCCATCCTGTAGTAATGTCCCCAGCCTTGTCCCCATCTTATCGTAATGTGCCCATCCTGTAGTAATGTCCCCAGCCTTGTCCCCATCTTATCGTAATGTGCCCATCCTGTAGTAATGTCCCCAGCCTTGTCCCCATCTTATCGTATTGTGCCCATCCTGTAGTAATGTCCTCAGCCTTGTCCCCATCTTATCGTAATGTGCCCATCCTGTAGTAATGTCCCCAGCCTTGTCCCCATCTTATCGTAATGTGCCCATCCTGTAGTAATGTGTCCAGCCTTGTCCCCATCTTATAGTAATATTCTCCAACCTTGTTCCCCTGTAGCAATCTCCCTATCCTGTAGTACTGTCCCCATCATATAGTTGTCCCATTCTATAGTAATGTGCCCATCCTACAGTAATGTGCCTATCCTATAGTAATGTGCCAACCTTGTCCCCATCCTATTGTAATGTCCCTAGCCTTGTCCCCATCTTATCATAATGTGCTCATCCTGTAGTAAAGTGTCCATCCTTGTCCCTATACTATAGTAATGTCCCCAGCCTTATCCCTATCCAAAAGTAATGTTTCTCATCCTTGTTCCCATCCTATAGTAATGTCGCTAGCCTTGTCCCCATTTTATCATAATGTGCCTATCCTGTAGTATTGTGTCCATCCTTGTCCCCATCCTATTGTAATGCCCCTAGCCTTGTCACCATCTTATCATAATGTGCTCATCCTGTAGTAATGTGTCCATCCTTGTCTCTATACTATAGTAATGTCCCCAGCATTATCCCTATCCAATAGTAATGTTTCTCATCCTTGTCCCCATCTTATCATAATGTGACCATCCTGTAGTAATGTGTCCATCCTTGTCCCTATACTATAGTAATGTCCCCAGCCTTATCCCTATCCTATAGTAATGTTTCTCATCCTTGTCCCCATCCTATAGTAATGTCCCTAGCCTTGTCCCCATTTTATCATAATGTGCCTATCCTGTAGTATTGTGTCCATCCTTGTCCCTATCCTATAGTAATGTGCCAACCTTGTCCCCATCCTATTGTAATGTCCCTAGCCTTGTCCCCATCTTATCATAATGTGCTCATCCTGTAGTAATGTGTCCATCCTTGTCCCTATACTATAGTAATGTCCCCAGCCTTATCCCTATCCTATAGTAATGTTTCTCATCCTTATCCCCATCCTATAGTAATGTCCCTAGCCTTGTCCCCATTTTATCATAATGTGCCTATCCTGTAGTATTGTGTCCATCCTTGTCCCTATCCTATAGTAATGTGCCAACCTTGTCCCCATCCTATTGTAATGTCCCTAGCCTTGTCCCCATCTTATCATAATGTGCTCATCCTGTAGTAATGTGTCCATCCTTGTCCCTATCCTTTAGTAATGTCCCCAGCCTTATCCCTATCCTATAGTAATGTTTCTCATCCTTATCCCCATCCTATAGTAATGTCTCTAGCCTTGTCCCCATTTTATCATAATGTGCCCATCCTGTAGTATTGTGTCCATCCTTGTCCCTATCCTATAGTAATGTGCCAACCTTGTCCCCATCCTATTGTAATGACCCCAGCCTTGTCCCCATTCCATAGTAATGTCCCCATCCAATAGTATTATGCCCATCCTTGTAATGTCCCCAGCCTTGTCCCCATCCTATAGTCATGTGCCCACCTTGTCCCTATTCTATAGTAAGGTGATCACCTTGTACCTATTCTATAGTAATGTCCCCATCCAATAGTAATGTGGCGGCAGCTGAAAGGGGGCAGTGGAGCTATAACTTACCGATCGCTCCCCTCAGCTTTCACAGACGCTGGAGTGAAGCTGAGGGGAGTGGTCTCCGGCCCCAGATCCACAGTGATTGGAGAGATCGGTCACAGGGCCGGTCTCTCCAATCAGAGCTGGGGGCGGGTGAAACAGAGGTCACCCAGCTCCAGCCAATGATCGGTGCTATAGCTGCACTGATCATGGCTGGATTTCAATGTTTCAGCCATTTTCAATGGTTGAAACATTACAGTGGCTGTGATTGGCTGAGCGGCGTTCGTCAGCCATTCACAGCCTCCGTAGGTCCGGGGAGGAGACACCACCCCTCCTGAGGTCCCCTCCTCCTCGAATCAAAGGTATTTGCAATGCAAAGCGATCGCAGCTACTGGGGCTCCGGGACCGCGATTTCGCCACGACGTACTGGGTACATCATGGGTCCTTCAGTACCATGGAGCCATGACGTACCCAGTACGTCATAGGTCGCTAAGGGGGTAATATGCCGTCCTTCACGTACACACAAAAAAAAATAAAAAAACAACACCATTCTTCTCACCTGTCCTGTTCCCTCGGCTGCCTCATCTCTGCTTCTTGCTGTTTGCAGGCCCGTGTCCTCGGTGACTGTCGCGGCCAGTGCAGGGGCCGCAGCCACTGTCAGTGATTTATGTCAGATGATTGTTTTGCCGGCGCTGCGCGCGCAGAGCCCTTGACTCAAAGAGTGCAGCGTCGCAAAAACATTAATCTAACAAAGTACAAACAGTGGCTGCGGCCCCTGCACCAGCCGCGATAGTTAACAGGGGCACGGGCCTGAGGCCGCACGAAGCAGCCTGAGGGGCTGCATGCGACCCGCGTGTTTGAAACCTCTGGTATAGAGCAACATTTTTAGGTAAAATGCAATTTTTTTCATTCTACATTGCTTTAGCTCCTGTGAACCACCTAAAGGGTTAATACAATTCTTGGATGTAGTTTGAGTACTCTGAGGGGTGCAGTTTTTAGACTGGTGTCACTTTGGGGTATTTTCTGTCACCGAAGCCTCTCAAGGTAATTTCAAATGTGATGTGATCCCTAAAAAAACATGGTTTTGTAAATTTTGTTGAAAAAATGAGAAATTGCTGATGAACTTTTCACCCTTCTAACTTCCTAACCCCAATAAATGTTGGATCAAAAATTATGCTGTTATAAAGTAGACATGGGGGCATGTTATTTAGTAACTATTTTGTGTTACATAACTCTGGTTTAAGGCCATAAAAATGAAAAGTTTGAAAATAGTTAAATTTTCAAAATTTTCCGATTTTTTTTCACAAATAAAAACAAAAATTATTGTCCTAAATTTACCACTATCATGAACTACAATAGGTCACAAAAAAAATAATATCAGAATTGACATCCGCAGAAATGTTCCAGAGTTATAACCCCATAAAGTGAAACTGGTTAGAATTGCAAAAAATGGCCTGGTCATCAGGGACAAAATTGGCTTCGTCCTTAAGGGGTTAAAACCCGGAAACACCAACTGGAGATGTGATCCCGAACCTTAGAACACAATGTAAAGATACTGGAATGACAGTTATATTTAGTGCTTACCGTAGCTGTAAATGGGGCGCTTCTTGCCAGGAACCTCCTTCTCCTCGCTACGCTTGCGTTTCCCTAAAATATATACCAGAATTGATTATAATCCTCATTGACATAACAGATTTCAGCAGAGGAGCAGTCTCCAACTCCCAACACTGGAAGAACCTATTACACACCATATGGACAAAAGTATTGGGACGCCCACATTACACCCAGGGAAGTGTTATGGCATCCCATCTAAATCTATAGTCAATAATATGGTTGGTCTCCCTTTGCATATAATACGGGATAAATCACATAAGGGGTTAAATGCTGCGCTGCCAAAGTAAGGAACAATCCACTGGATTCTTTTCAGTTACTATTTCTACGCGTTTTGGAGAAATCTTTCTCCTTCTTCAGGAGCAATCACATACTGTACATATAATACAGCTCCCACTGTTTAGGAAGGCTTTGTAAAGAATTTGGGGGGTCAGTATACAGATTTTTGCCCATTCATCCAGAAGAGCATTGATCAGGTCAGTCACTGATGTTGGATGGAGGACGTGGCTTGCAATCTCTAGGTCATCCCGGAGGTGTTTGATGGAGTTAGGGTGCATTCACGTTAGTGTTTATTCTCATTTCTGGGAGGGAGAATGAACATGAAACAGAAATTCAGGAATAGATTTTGGGATTTTATTTACGACGTTCACTGTTTGGTAAAAGTAACAGCACAGGTTTATTCTTCGGGTCAGTAAGATTACCACATTTACCGTATTTTTCGCTTTATAAAACGCACTCCCCCCCCAAAAAATTGTGGGGAAAATAGGGGTGCGTCTTACAAAGTGAATGTAACTTACCGGGCAACAATGCGGCGGTGGGGTGAGTCACAGGAGGCTGGTGCTGCCGCTGTCGCGATGCTGACATTGCTGTGGGCCGGGTTTCGGTGTTATGGTGGCGCGATGAGGGCGCCATGGACCTAGCGGCAATCGGGAGCGGAGGCAGTCGCTATGGATCCCCCGGCAATCGGCTGCGGAGGCGGCCGCCATTGATTTTCCGGCAAATGGCTGCAGCAGCGGTCACCATAGCCGAAATGTTTATCTGCGCCTGCGCTGCCTCCAACGCGACTTCTGGAAAATGACTGCGAAGGTGACGCAGGCGCAGATGGAGATCTCAGAGAAGCGAGAGCTCCATCTGCGCATGCTCCGCCTTCCGTAGCCATGTTCTTGAAGTCCATCGCGTCGGAGACTGCGCAGGCGCAGATAGAGATCACGGCTCTCGAAGATCGCAATCTGCGCATGCGCGGGCTCCATTTTAGATCTCTGCAGCAGGCGGAGACTATCATAAGAAAGAGGAGAGAGAGAAGAACGATTCTCCTCCTCCTCTCCAGGGCTGGATGCTGATTGGTGGAGACAACGGCTGCAGAGCTGCCTCCACCAATCAGTGATCTGAGCCTCAGCCACAAATGTTGTCAGTTGAACGAAGGGTCCTAATAGGTGAGGAAAAACACTGAAGGGGAACACAACCCCCATCATCAGCCTTCAGAATATACTGTATCAATCGGTGTATTCTGAAGGATGATGGGGCCTGTAGTCATATTTAGTGTTAACACTCCAGGGAGGGACTAATGTAATGGCCAAAGTGTAAATGTGACTACAACCCCCTCTCATCTTTCAGAATACAGCCATGTATGGTATACAGTACATGGGTGTATTCCTAAGGATGAGGGGGGTGGTCGTCCCAGATCCCCATAAAAGTGCATCATCCACAGGCCCCCCACAGCAGTGCATCATCCACAGATCCCCCATAACAGACCCTCATCTACAGGTCCCTCATAATAGTGCGTCATCCACAGGTCCCCCATAATAGTGCGTCATCCACAGGTTCCCCATAACAGCGCGTCATCCACAGGTCCCCCATAACAGTGTCATCCACAGGTCCCCCACAGAAGTGCATCATCTACAGATCCCCCATAACAGACCCTCATCCACAGGTCCCCCATAACAGACCCTCATCCACAGGTCCCCCATAATAGTGCGTAATCCACAGGTCCCCCATAACAGAGCATCATCCACAGGTTCCCCATAACAGTGTCATCCACAGGTCCCCCACAGCAGTGCGTTATCCACAGGTCCCCCACAGCAGTGCATCATCCACACATCCCCCCTAACAGTGCATCATCCTCAGGTCCCCCATAACAGTGCGCCATCCACAGGTCCCTCATAGCAGTGTCATCCACAGGTCCCCCATAACAGTGCCTCATCCACAGGTCCCCCATAACAGTGCATCATCCTCAGGTCCCCCATAATAGTGCGCCATCCACAGGTCCCTCATAGCAGTGTCATCCACAGGTCCCCCATAGCAGTGCGTTATCCACAGGTCCCCCACAGCAGTGCATGATCCACAGATCCCCCCATAACAGACCCTCCTGTTGAGTCTAAATTGTTAAAATAATGTTTTTTTTAATTTTATTAAAAAATTTTATCACACTATTTGGCTCAATTTTTTTTTTTAATTTTCCTCCTCTAAAACCTAGGTGCATCTTATAAAGCGAAAAATGCGGTACATTTTTTTTATGTTTTTCTGCTTTTACACAATATAAACAATTTTTTAGAGAAACAATTGTTTTTGCATCGCTGTATACTCCGAGCTATAACTTTTTTATTTTCCGTTGATGAAGCTGGGTGGCAGGTTGTTTATTATGTGCATTTTCTTCCACTTTTTTCTTCTGCGGTACACAGCAGTTTTTTGGCACTTTTTTTTTTTACTGGTCACTGACGGGGTTATATAGTGTGGCAGTTCTATAGATCAGGTTGGACAGGACTCGTCGATACAATATAGGTTTTGTTTTTTTTTATTTATACGTATATATATATATGTAGTTTTTGGTAAATATTTTTTGGTGCCAATTTTCTCTTTTACCCAGTCCCCATATAGGACCTTACCCTTTCTTACTGGAAACGGCATGGCAATGCATTACACTCTCAGTGCAGATAAAACATTTAGCTTCAGTTTCAATGTATAAAATGGTTGTCCGAGAACAAATTGCTAAAGAATTAGATTCTGATAGGATTTCAGGTCCATTCAACTCCCCTCCTTTTTAATAATTTAAGGCTGGTTTCAGACGTCCGTGTTTCAGGTACGTGTGACATCCGTTTTTAACACGGATGCCACACGTACCCATGTTAATATTTGCCGTTACTCCCACGGCCGTGTTTTCACCTCTCATGACCCCACACGCACATACGCAGACATGTCCGTTTTTTCTCTGGCAGCACGGGTGTCACATGGATCGCTCACTGAGGTGATCCGTGTGACACATACCGGAGAAAAAAAAGGGTCTTTTTAAAAAAAATATTTTCTATATTTATCTCTCTCCAGCGGTGCTGTCTCCGGCTCTGCTGCCTCCCGCTCATTATACTCACTGAATATTCAGTACAGAGAGGAGCTGGAAGCCGGAGCAGCACTGGGGACTTCAGTGCCGGGGACCGCATCGCTGGGTGAGTAAGCAGCAGGGTGTGTGTATGTGTGTGTGTGTGTGTGTTCAGTGTATAGATGCATGTGCGCTATGTGTGTGTATATGCTCGGTGTATCCGTGTGTCTACTATGTGTGTATACATATGTGTGTATATGTGCTCAGTGTATACGTGTGTGTGTGTGTGCGTGTGTGTGCGTGTGTGTGTGTGTGTGCATGTGTAGTGAGAACCTGGAGGTCGGAACATCGCGGGGACAGCATCGGGGACTCATCATAGTTCCCAATGAACTCGGATGAACCCGTGAAGCTGTAGTGCGGGTGTCGCGGGGGTCACACAGAGGGTACCAGTGTTATGGAAAACTTACTGTCTGGTTTTTTGCACTCATATGCTGGGGTAGTAGTGTGCGGGTCTCTGATGCTAATAAGCTGAATAAGCTTATCAAGAAGGCAAGCTCCGCTGTTGGCTGCAATCTTGACTCTTTTGAGGAGACAGTGGAGAGAAGAACTCTGAAAAAGTGTATGGCGATTATGAATAATAATGCACATCCATTATATGAGCTATTCATGAGACAGAAGAGCACCTTCAGTAACCGGCTACTCCTTCTGAGGTGTAAGAAGGAAAAATATAGGAAATCATTTGTGCCAACTGCTATGGGAATGTACAATAACAACATTAGTGTTAAATCATCAAGGTGAATGTTTACTTCTTTATTTCTTCTACTTCTCAGTTTACCCACTGTGTATGACCTAATCTAATGTATAATGTTCTTCTGTCAACTTTACTGTCTTGTCAATTAAGTTATTCATGTTATTATTTAAGTTGTGCTGCTGTGATACCATAATTTCCCACAGGATCAATAAGTCTAGGTCCACATTTCCGTTGTTTATGATCAGTCACAATCCGCCGCTCTGATAAACAACGCAATCCATTTGGCGGATTCCGTGGCGGCACACCCCGAAACTTGGCGTCACGGACAGGATACTTACCCATCCACTTACCTTGTGGAAGTGCGCCTTGTATTGGACAGTCAGCGGTGATAAATTGTCAAATTTTCAGAAGTCGCCATTTTGGTCGCCATTTTGGCGCGAACAACTACAGCCCAGCGTCTCCTTCCCCGCAAAAAGGTTGTGGAAGCCGAAGCCCCGCCCCCTGGGAACGCGGCTGGAAAGCGAGGCCGGAAGTGGCAAAACGAAACTTAGAGGCCTGAAAGAGGAGTGTCAGCAAATGACCAAGGGGGGGCGAGCGAAGATTCTGCAGCATGTGACCGAGTAGATAAAGGGCAGGGACTCCAGGACCCTGCCACCCTTCCTGTTCCTGGATACCATCGGAGCAACATGGCCGACCCGTCTGGCAAGCCAGCGCCCGAAACAGCTGCCTGGGTAGAAGCCCAGACGGAGCGTACGTGCCGCCGGATTCAGGCACAGGCGCGCTTCATTCTCGAACGATGGACGGCCGAGATGTCGGAGTTAGCGGCAGCCGTTCGGGCTCGTGAAGTGGAGGCAGCCTTGGAGGAGCAGGTAAGCGACCACGCCCCTATGTCCCTCAGGGACCGGCCGACCAGGGAGCAGGTAAGCGACCCACGCCCCTATGTGCCTCAGGGACCGGCCGACCAGGCTGAGGGGCCCGGCCTGCCCGCCACGCTTCCTCCCTCACCTGCTGCTGACGCCAGCGGTGACCGTTCCACCGGCCCGCGAGGACCAGAAAGTGGAAGCCGCCGGCAAAAAGCCTGTCACGGCCCCAGTACCCATCCCGGCTCCACGCCAGACCAGGGTCCGGAAGGTGCCCCGTCCCGCCTTGGACCCGCCACCGATCCCGGAAGAGGCCGCGCCCCAGATGACAACGGCCCCGGCAGTCTGCTCGGCCAAAGCGGAGGTGGTTCCCGACCGGAAGCCAGCACAGCGGGCAAAGCTGGCCGCTTCCAGGTTTCAAGCCTCGGCTGAGGCGCCGCGGGGTTGCAGCTGCCAAGCAGGCCACGACACAACGGGGTGCCCCGTTGCCAAAGGTGACTGTCGTAGCCGGCACGGAGGGACTCCGGCTGGGCCCGACCCCCGCGCAGAGCAAACTGGAGCAGGCCGCAGATGCTCCATATTGGGAGCGGCAGCAGTGCCAGCTGGGCCGAGAGATCGCCGCCTACGAGAAAAGAAAAGCGGAGGTCCTGTCTCGGACCTATAACGAGAAAGACAATCTTCACAATGCTACTTACCGCGTGAGGGGCCCGACGTACGAAGGCTAGGTCCGGCACTTTAACCCTCAAAGGGGATGGGGGTTCATATTCGAGCCGGACCTAGATGCTGAAATCTTCGTGTCCCGGAGGGACGTGGTCTCTCATCTGCCCATCGGCAATCCGGAATGGGACCTGGAACCCGGGGAATGAGTGACCTAACACGGCACTGTGGCGAGAGGGGGTGGTTTGCCCTGGACGTCAGGAGGAGGGTGAGAATGGGAGCCCAGCTGCACGTCCACTCCTCCCCAACCCCGATGAATATGAAGAGTATTAGGTAGCGGTTCCCGGCTACCCACAGTTCAGTTCCCCGTCGGGACAGTGTACCTTTTGATGTTTTCCATTTTAAAAAGTTAAAAACCAAAAATAATGGCTGAGAACTTGCAGGAAAACCCATAAACTATTGGGCCTTGTAAATAATCCTGGACCCTCCTTCTCCACACTTTGCAGCAGTCTCCAGAGAGGCTGATTGGAGGATGGGCCTGCGGTAGAGTAGGCCGAGGCCCAGTCACCATTGGGACCGGTGACTATCCTCCGGGTCAAGAGTCCCCTGGACGTGGGGCCCTTGAAAGGACTGGCGGGTAAGGAACTTTTTACCCGGCCCGTTTGGGCAACACCCGGACTTAACCTGGACTTGGGCAAGGGGTGTGCACCAGTGCTTAGCGGTGGCACCAGGGTTAGGTTTGTTTGGGTGGTAAAGGTGAGAAGGACCCGGTCCCGTCCCGGTTATGTTATGTATCGTTTATGAAACCTAGCTCCCGTAAGGGAAGAAACAAAATATTCTAACCATGTAAAATATGTTATTATGATTATAAAATGTTTTATTCTTTTATCTTTTCTGCAGTGAAAATAAACCGGTGGTGGTCGGACAGCCCGCGGACGGTCTGTGTTTAACCAAGGGGGAGTGTGACGCCCTGGCAAAACCAGGTAGTCACAGATAGGCCCCCGCACAACACCGTTCCCTCATTTGGAAACACACAGCCAACCATTAAACCTTAGTCACCCCCTTAGGGACAGATAGACACACCAGTGGGCGTGGCCAGGCGGTTGGTGCATGCCCACCCAGGGGTTTAGACAGCCCAGGGTGGGAAAGCAAACAGATTAGTCTGAAGTTCAGTTTGGAGAGGAGTGTGGGCTGGAGCTAGGGGTAGCTCCAGCAGTGAAGTCCAAGTTGAACGGTGCCAGGGTTCCAAATCCCTGTATCGGGGTTAAAGGGTTTCAGAGTTCTGGGGGTCCTGCTTGGTGAGTGGCTTCCCTCTAGTCTGTCCATTACATCCCACCTGAGTCTGTTGATCCAGGCAGGCGTTACACAGGGTAGGAGCCCTGGTGCCACTGGCTAGGAGGCAGACGGTGGTCTCCGTCAGCAAGAGACGGGAAGACGGCTCGGTGGAACCGAGGTGAACCGGGCCAGGGTTGTCCACCGGTACCGACACGGGGAACCGACCCAGAAACCGTAGCACAAAGGGGGGTACTCGGACCCTGAAGCGACTGGAGCTGGTTAATTAACCGATTAAGGCAAGGACTAGAGGTTCTGTCCCACCCAAAGTCCCTCATAGAAGACAACAGCCCACCGATTAGGGATAAGAGGTCACCACCAAGGCCCAGAGATCCCACAGGCCAGTGTCTGCGGGCACGGCTCCTTAGGTCACATCCAGCCGGGAGCGGACTCCTACGTTTCACACTGGGAAGTCGTTTCTACTTAAAGCAGTGCAGGAAAAGGATAGAGACCACCAGCCGGGTGGGGGACCAGAACGCAACCGGCCGCGGCACCGGCCACCACCACCCTGGTTTACCAGAGACTCGTGTGTGTTTCTAACTGTGAGTACACCATCACCCCCTTTGGTCGCCATCTCCTGCACGCGCCAACCGGGTCCCGAGGACACCATGCCTGCCCACGGAGGGGTTAACAACTCGCTGCACAACATCTCCCCCGGGTGCCCCGTCACAGCAGCGGTGGGGTGCTACCTCACCACACACCGTGGGTGGCGTCACAAACTCAATACGGCCCAGCCCGTACATACACGTCCCCCCATTTATTCTGCGTGTCCGCGAGGCCCCCGGGTCCAGACACCCTCGAGCCACCTTCCCTGAAGGCTCGGACCTGAGCAGCGCCGGTTGCTGGCACAGGGGCGGCATACATGTACGCTCCTGTTCAGACAGCAGCACGCTGTGGGGCGGGTGATGTCAGACCTGCACGAGTCTGACAGCGCCTCACCGGCATAGCTGCACACTTCTGACAGGAGCGTGCATGTGTTTCTAGGTACATGCACGCTCATGTTCAGACAGCAGCAGGCTGCTTCAGGTGATGTCAGACCCATCTGACAGCTGGTGCAGACGATTTCAGCACCAAATGTGCACCTCCTGGGAAAAAAAACACGTCAAAAATCGCGGAAAAATAATCGCGTCAAAAACCGCAACATAAAAATTGCGTCAAAACACCGTGTTTTTTTGCCAGGAGGTGTAGATTGGATGGAGGAATATGGTGTAAAAATCTCAGCATCTGAGCCGTAGCCTGGTGCCGTAATGCCCAGGACGCACCCACGGCTCTGGTAGAATGGGCTTTCAGTCCTGATGGAATCGGAAGCCCAGCAGAACGGTAGGTGTGAAGAATTGGTTCCTTGATCCAACGCGCAAGGGTGGATTTGGAAGCTTGCGACCCTTTACGCTGACCAGCGACAAGGACAAAGAGTGCATCCGAGCGGCGCAGAGGCGCCGTGCGGGAAATGTAGATCCTGAGTGCTCTCACCAGATCCAATAAATGCAAACCTTTTTCAAATTGGTGAACTGGATGCGGACACAAAGACGGTAAAGTGATATCTTGATTGAGATGAAAGGAAGATACCACCTTGGGAAGAAATTCTGGAATTGGACGCAGAACTACCTTGTCCTGGTGAAACACCAGAAATGGAGATCTGCATGATAACGCCGCCAGCTCGGACACTCTCCGAAGAGACGTGACCGCCACTAGAAAGGCCACTTTCTGTGAAAGACGAGAAAGGGAAACCTCCTTCATAGGCTCGAAAGGCGGCTTTTGGAGAGCAATTAGAACCTTGTTCAGGTCCCAGGGCTCCAATGGCCGCTTGTAAGGGGGGACGATATGACAAACCCCTTGCAGGAACGTGCGTACCTGAGGAAGTCGCGCCAGGCGTTTCTGAAAAAATACGGATAGCGCGGAGACTTGACCCTTAAGGGAGCCAAGCGACAAACCTTTTTCCAACCCAGACTGCAGGAAGGAAAGAAAAGTAGGCAATGCAAAAGGCCAGGGAGAAACTCCCTGAGCCGAGCACCAAGATAGGAATATCCTCCACGTCCTGTGGTAGATCTTGGCGGAGGATGGTTTCCTAGCCTGTCTCATGGTGGCAACCACTTCATGAGATAAACCTGAGGCCGCTAGGATCCAGGACTCAATGGCCACACAGTCAGGTTCAGGGCCGCAGAATTCAGATGGAAAAACGGCCCTTGAGACAGCAAGTCTGGACGGTCTGGTAGTGCCCACGGATGGCCTACCGTGAGGTGCCACAGATCCGGGTACCACGACCTCCTTGGCCAGTCTGGAGCGACGAGAATGGCGCGGCGGCAGTCGGACCTGATTTTGCGGAGCACTCTGGGCAACAATGCCAGAGGTGGGAACACATACGGTAGTCGGAACTGCGACCAATCTTGAACTAAGGCGTCTGCCGCCAGAGCTCGGTGATCGTGAGACCGTGCCATGAAAACCGGGACCTTGTTGTTGTGCCGTGACGCCATCAGGTCGACGTCCGGCATCCCCCAGCGGCGACAGATCTCCTGAAACACGTCCGGGTGAAGGGACCATTCCCCTGCGTCCATGCCCTGGCGACTGAGAAAGTCTGCTTCCCAGTTTTCTACGCCTGGGATGTGAACGGCGGATATGGTGGATGCCGTGTCTTCCACCCACGTCAGAATCCGCCGGACTTCCTGGAAGGCTTGCCGACTGCGTGTTCCCCCTTGGTGGTTGATGTATGCCACCGCTGTGGAGTTGTCCGACTGAATTCGGATCTGCTTGCCTTCCAGCCACTGTTGGAAGGCTTGTAGGGCAAGATAGACTGCTCTGATCTCCAGAACATTGATCTGAAGGGTGGACTCTTTCCGAGTCCACGTACCCTGAGCCCTGTGGTGGAGAAACACAGCTCCCCACCCTGATAGACTCGCATCTGTCGTGACCACCGCCTAGGATGGGGGTAGGAACGACTTTCCTTTTGACAATGAGGTGGGAAGAAGCCACCACCGGAGAGATTCCTTGGCTGCCTGAGAGAGGGAGACCTCCCTGTCGAGGGACGTCGACTTCCCGTCCCATTGGCGGAGAATGTCCCATTGTAGTGGACGCAGATGAAACTGCGCAAAAGGAACTGCTTCCATTGCTGCTACCATATTCCCTAGGAAGTGCATGAGGCGCCTCAAGGGGTGCGACTGGCCCTGAAGGAGAGATTGCACCCCTATCTGTAGCGAGCACTGTTTGTCCAGTGGAAGTTTCACTATCGCTGAGAGAGTATGAAACTCCATGCCAAGATATGTTAGTGATTGGGTCGGGGTTAGATTTGACTTTGAAAAGTTGATAATCCACCCGAAACTCTGGAGAGTCTTC
Organism: Anomaloglossus baeobatrachus; assembly: GCF_048569485.1. Lineage (NCBI taxonomy): Eukaryota > Metazoa > Chordata > Amphibia > Anura > Aromobatidae > Anomaloglossus > Anomaloglossus baeobatrachus. The sequence goes on along the minus strand of NC_134353.1, from coordinate 400,808,547 downwards.
AGTGCCACGTTCAGGCTGTGTTGGCATGCCTCTTGAGAGGGTGCCTTGATAAGTAGATCGTCCAAATACGGGATCACGGAGTGACCTTGCGAGTGCAGGACTGCTACTACTGCTGCCATGACCTTGGTGAAGACCCGAGGGGCTGTCGCCAGCCCGAAAGGAAGAGCTACGAACTGCAGGTGTTCGCTTCCTATAACGAAGCGTAGAAAACGCTGATGCTCTGGCGCAATTGGCACGTGGAGATAAGCATCCTTGATGTCTATTGATGCTAGGAAATCTCCTTGAGACATTGAGGCGATAACGGAGCGGAGAGATTCCATCCTGAACCTCCTGGTTTTTACGTGTTTGTTGAGCAGCTTTAGATCCAGGACGGGACGGAACGACCCGTCTTTCTTTGGCACCACAAACAAATTGGAGTAAAAACCGTGACCTTGTTCCTGAAGAGGAACAGAAGTCACCACTCCTTCCGCCTTTAGAGCGGACACCGCTTGCAGCAGAGCATCGGCTCGGTCGGGCGGTGGGGAAGTTCTGAAGAAGCGAGTTGGAGGACGAGAGCAGAACTCTATCCTGTACCCGTGAGACAGAATGTCTCTCACCCAACGGTCCTTGACCTGTGACAACCAAATGTCGCCAAAGCGGGAGAGCCTGCCACCGACCGAGGATGCGGAGAGAGGAGGCTGAGAGTCATGAGGAAGCCGTCTTGGTAACGGTTCTTCCGGCTGGCTTTTTTGGGCGTGATTGAGTCCGCCAAGAATCTGAGCCCCTCTGATCCTTCTGAGTCCTTTTGGACGAGTAGAATTGGGACCTGCCTGAGCCTCGAAAGGACCGAAAACCAGACTGTCCCCTCCTCTGTTGAGGTTTGTTTTGTCTGGGCTGAGGTAAGGATGAATCCTTACCCTTGGAGTGTTTAATGATTTCATCCAAACGCTCACCAAACAATCGGTCACGAGAAAAAGGCAAACTGGTTAAGCACTTCTTGGAAGAAGAATCTGCCTTCCATTCTCTCAACCACAGGGCTCTGCGTAAAACCACAGAGTTGGCTGACGCCACCGCCGTACGGCTCGTAGAGTCTAGGACAGCATTAATCGCGTAAGACGCGAATGCAGACATTTGAGAGGTCAAGGGTGCCACCTGCGGAGCAGATGTACGTGTGACCGTGTCGACCTGTGTAAGCCCAGCTGAAATAGCTTGGAGTGCCCATACGGCTGCGAATGCTGGCGCCAACGACGCTCCAATAGCTTCATAGATGGATTTTAACCAGAGCTCCATCTGTCTGTCAGTGGCATCTTTAAGTGCCGCCCCATCTTCCACTGCAACTAGAGATCTGGCTGCAAGCCTGGAGATTGGAGGGTCCACCTTGGGACACTGTGTCCAGCCCTTGACCACGTCAGGGGGAAAAGGATAGCGTGTATCTTTAAGCCGTTTGGAAAAACGCTTATCTGGATAAGCGTGGTGTTTCTGGATTGCGTCTCTAAAGTCAGAGTGGTCCAGAAACGTGCTTAATTTACGCTTGGGATACCTGAAATGGAATTTCTCCTGCTGTGAAGCTGCCTCCTCCGCAAGAGGAGCTGGTGGAGAAATGTCTAACATCCTATTGATGGACGCTATAAGATCATTCACTATGGCGTCACCATCCGGGGTATCTAGATTGAGAGCGGCCCCAGCATCAGACTCCTGATCAGTTACATCCGCCTCATCACACAGAGAGTCGTCCCGCTGGGACCCTGACCAGTGTGATGAAGTTGAGGGTCGCTCATAACGAGCCCGCTTAGGTCGTCCGAGTCAGAGCCGTCACCCTGGGGTGCATATGACACCCCCGGAGCTAGGAAGTGGTCCAGCTGAGGGGGACCAGGGGGCAATGGATCAACAGTGCCCATGGTCTGAGTTACTGGTCTAGACTGCAATGTTTCAAGAATTTTAGACATATTCATAGACAATTTGTCAGCAAAAGCTGCAAACTCCGTCCCTGTCACCTGGACAGCATTTACAGGTGGTTCTCCCTGGGTCACCTCTAGCAGCGGCCCCGGCTGAGCAATTGCCACAGGGGCCGAGCACTGCACACAATGGGGGTCAGTGGAACCTGCCGGTAGAGTAGCCCCACATGCGATACAAGCAGCATATAAAGTCCGTGCCTTGGCACCTTTGCTTTTTGCGGACGACATGCTGTTATCTCCTTGAGAAATCTAAGGAGGGTATATAGCAGAAAACCACCAGCGACCGTACAGTGCAAAGTATTGCCAGCACAAAATACAAAAGTACACTATGGCACAAGTGGGGGAGAGCCCTTGAGGGCTGCTTACCGCCCGCTGAAAAGCGGGTGTGAGATCGTAGAATCCCTTGTCTGGGTCTCCCAGCCTCCCCTCCGCAGTTCAGCGTGCAGGCAGGAATGGCTGCCGGCGTCCTGTGAAGAGGGGCGGACCGTGGGCGTCCCAAACAAAAGAGCGGGAAGCTGCGTCCCCCTGTGCCTAGTGTGAGGGCTGGAGTATGTAAAACAGACTCCAGCTCTTAACGCTGCTGGACTGTACAGCGTCCCGCCCTCCTCCTGACTGGCAGGTCCGGGGGCGGGAACGATACGAACTAGGCCGCAAAAGCCGGGGACTGTAGTAATCTAGCGCGGCCGTCATATATGCACGGCCAGCGCGGAAGTCCCCGGCGCACCACAAATCCCAGCCGCGACCAGTAAACACTGACCCCAGCGGCCGGATCGGCCGATCGTACAAAGTCACCTCACTCAGCAGAGCTGTAGTGAGTAACGGCACCAGCGCAGCAGCGCTGTTTACCCCGGCGCACTAACACACCCAGCAATGCTGCAGTGTGCGTGCGGTAAGCACGGGGACACGGAGTACCTTAATGAAGCAGGGTCCTGTCCCTGAGAAAACTCCGCTCCGTATCCAGCAGATCCTCCAGGGGCTGTGGATGGAGCACGGCCTCAGTGCCCGGAGACCGGTAAAGTCCCACTTCACCCAGAGCCCTAATGGGGATGGGGAAGGAATCAGCATGTGGGCTCCAGCCTCCGTACCCGCAATGGGTACCTCAACCTTAACAAACACCGCCGACAGAAAGTGGGGTGAGAAGGGAGCATGCTGGGGGCCCTAGTATGGGCCCTCTTTTCTTCCATCCGACATAGTCAGCAGCTGCTGCTGACTAAACAGTGGAGCTATGCGTGGATGTCTGGCCTCCTTCGCACAAAGCATAAAACTGAGGAGCCTGTGATCCCACGGGGGGGTGTATAGCCAGAAGGGGAGGGGCCTTACACTTTTAAGTGTAGTACTTTGTGTGGCCTCCGGAGGCAGTAGCTATACACCCAATTGTCTGGGTCTCCCAATTAGGAGCGACAAAGAAAACTCGTTTGCTCTCCTTGTTTATGCTTAATCATGAGTTTGTGCTACCCGTGTGGCCCTCAGACATTTAGGACCCCCGGGAATTTCTTGAGCATGGTTTTCTGGTTTTTTGTGTATACAATAAGGCTATTGTGTGGCTCATTAACTTAGGCTATGTGCGCACTAGGCGTTTTTGCCGCGTTTTTAGCGGCGTTTTTTACCGCGTTTTTGTGCTGAAAACGCAGTGACATTGCTTCCCCAGCAATGTCAATGGGTTTTCAGAAGTGCTGTCCTCACACAGCGTTTTTTTTTAGCTGCGTTTTTGTGGTGACCACAAAAACGCAGCATGTCAATTATTTCTGCGTTTTCCACTGCGTTTTTCACTCATTGAATTCAATGAGATGTTAAAAACGCAATGAATAACGCATATAGCCGCGTTTCTATGACTAAAAACGCAGCTATACACGCAAGGGGTGGGTACTACAGTGACGTGTACAGGAAGAGGATTCCTTCTGTTGGTAAACACAGAAGCGTGAATCCTCCCGGTACCGTCACCGCTGCCTCCACCTCCCGTCCTGTGCATGTCAGCTCCGTGCGGCGCCATGTCTGGGCGGGAGGTGGAGGCAGCGGCGAAAACCAAAGTGAACACTAGAAAAATAAAAAAATGTCATATACTCACCTGTCCGCAGGGTCCCGGTGCCATGCCCGCTCCCAGCTCCTCCCGGTCCCGCCGCTCTGGCTGTGTGCAGTCTCCCCGGGGCAGGACCTTGCTTGCAGGACCTGGCGCTGATCACCTGATGCAGTCACCTGACGCATCAGCTGATCGCGGTGTCGCCGGCTTTTTCGTGTCCGGCCGGCTATCAGCTGATCCTGCCGTCAGGGGACTTCATCAGCTGATTACCGGCAGCTCCGGCAGCGATCGTATAGGATCAGACTCCTGTCCAATCGATCGCTCCAGGAGCTGCCGGTAATCACCACAGCACATAAGTGAGTATGTATTTTTTTTTTTTTTTTTTTCTACTGATGCATCAGCTGATTGTATAATCGGCTTTTATACAATCAGCTGATGTGTGATGGGATTCAGGCACTTGATCCTGACACATCATCTGATCGCTTTGCCTTCCAGCAAACCGATCAGATGATATTGGATCCTGATTGGACGGCGCGGGACCCTAACCCAGGATTACTGCGGAGGGGGGTTTATTTCAATAAAGATGGAGTCACTAATTGTGTTGTGTTTTATTTCTAATAAAAATATTTTTCTGTGTGTTGTGTTTTTTTTTTATCATTACTAGAAATTCATGGTGGCCATGTCTAATATTGGCGTGACACCATGAATTTCGGGCTTAGGGCTAGCTGATAATATACAACTAGCCCTAACCCCATTATTACCTAGCTCGCCACCCGGCTTCAGGGCAGCTAGAAGAGTTGGATACAGCGCCAGAAGATGGCGCTTCTATGAAAGCGCCATTTTCTGGGGTGGCTGCGGGACTGCAATTCACAGCGGGGGTGCCCAGAAAGCATGGGCACCCTGCACTGTGGATTCCAATCCCCAGCTGCCTAGTTGTACCCGGCTGGACTCAAAAATTAGGCGAAGCCCACGTCATTTTTTTTTTTAATTATTTCATGAAATAATTAAAAAAAAGGGCTTCTCTATATTTTTGGTTCCCAGCCGGGTACAAATAGGCAGCTGGGGGTTGGGGGCAGCCCGTACCTGCCTGCTGTACCCGGCTAGCATACAAAAATATGGCGAAGCCTACGTCATTTTTTTTTTCTTTTTGGGCAAAAAACTGCATACAGTCCTGGATGGAGGATGCTGAGACTTGTAGTTCTGCAGCTGCTGTCTGCTCTCCTGCATACACTAGTGAATGGAGGATGCTGAGACTTGTAGTTCTGCAGCTGCTGTCTGCTCTCCTGCATACACTAGTGAATGGAGGATGCTGAGACTTGTAGTTCTGCAGCTGCTGTCTGCTCTCCTGCATACACTAGTGAATGGAGGATGCTGAGACTTGTAGTTCTGCAGCTGCTGTCTGCTCTCCTGCATACACTAGTGAATGGAGGATGCTGAGACTTGTAGTTCTGCAGCTGCTGTCTGCTCTCCTGCATACACTAGTGAATGGAGGATGCTGAGACTTGTAGTTCTGCAGCTGCTGTCTGCTCTCCTCCATACACTAGTGAATGGAGGATGCTGAGACTTGTAGTTCTGCAGCTGCTGTCTGCTCTCCTGCATACACTAGTGAATGGAGGATGCTGAGACTTGTAGTTCTGCAGCTGCTGTCTGCTCTCCTGCTTACACTAGTGAATGGAGGATGCTGAGACTTGTAGTTCTGCAGCTGCTGTCTGCTCTCCTGCATACACTAGTTCTGCAGCTGTCTGCTCTCCTGCATACAATGAACATTTTGAAGAAGGAAATGACATCAGACCTTTTTTTTTTTTTTTTTTTCATCAACAATCTTTAATGGCATTGTGCACTGATTAAAAACGCAGTGAGCAAAAACGCAGCAAAAAACGCACCAAATCGCGGCAAAAACGCATGCGTTTTTGCCGCGTTTTTTAGCCGCGGGTGCGTTTTTTAGACAAAAACGCACATAAAAACGCAGCGTGAAAAAAACGCCTAGTGCGCACATAGCCTAAAGAGACTGCTCAAGATTCCAGATAAGATGCAGTGACTGTCTTTGGTTAAAATTGGACATCTGCCCCTTCATGCCATATCTAAGTCAGTCTTTTATTTTGCTTGAAACCCTCCTTTTGGGACTTTTGGAGCTAGGAGCCGACCCTGCCACGGATCCCAATCCCTCCAGGCACCTGGGTCTGAATATAGACCTCTTCATCTTGCCCCTCAGAACTCCCTTGAACTTTAATTTTCTTTTTTGCTTTTTTCACTCATTGATTTTCCTGATTTTCCTTTTGAGCTTTCCCGTTTGGGATCGCCTGGTGCTTTTGTCAGGTTTTTTTTCTCAGCACCATGTTTAAGTTTGGGTGAAGGGCTCAGGCAGCCCCTGTTAGTGCCCTGTATTGTAGCTCAATTGAGCTATGTTGTTTGTTCTAGGTTTACTTGTTTCTTTTTTTTTTTTTTTCAGATTGAGAAACTAAAGCTGGTGTCACACATAACGACGACGACAACGACGTCGCTGCTACGTCACCATTTTCTGTGACGTTGCAGCGACGTCCCGTCGCTGTCGCTGTGTGTGACATCCAGCAACGACCTGGCCCCTGCTGTGAGGTCGCCGGTCGTTGCTGAATGTCCAGCTTCATTTTTTGGTCGTCACTCTCCCGCTGTGACACACACATCGCTGTGTGTGACAGCGAGAGAGCGACGAAATGAAGCGATCAGGAGCCGGCACTGGCAGCTGCGGTAAGCTGTAACCAGCGTAAACATCGGGTAACCAAGGGAAGACCTTTCCCTGGTTACCCGATGTTTACGCTGGTTACCAGCCTCCGCTCTTGCTGCCAGTGCCGGCTCCTGCACTGTGACATGTGGCTGCAGTATGCATCGGGTAATTAACCCGATGTATACTGTAGCAAGGAGAGCAAGGAGCCAGCGCTAAGCAGTGCGCGCGGCTCCTTGCTCTCTGCACTGTGACATGTAGCTGCAGCACACATCGGGTTAATTAACCCGATGTGTACTGTACCTAGGAGAGCAAGGAGCCAGCGCTAAGCGCGGCTCCCTGCACATGTAGCACAGCGACGTTATGATCGCTGCTTCTGCTGTGTTTGACAGCTAAGCAGCGATCATAACAGCGACTTACAAGGTCGCTGTTACGTCACCGAAAATGGTGACGTAACAGCGACGTCGTTGTCGCTGTCGCTTAGTGTGACACCAGCTTAACAGTCTGGTTGATATAACATGATCTATGTAGCAAGCAGCAATATTCTCGAAGGATGGACGTGTGCACAGGTGGTCTAGTTACTCATACTAGAGTATGTAAGCTAAGATATTTTTCTGCAATTAATCTCTATTTGACTTCCCTTCCCAAAGGTTGGGATAAGGTACTCAATGCAGCCCATGGCAACTCAGTAAATTTCCTCGATGGTGGTTAGATTCATGTCCGTTAATGCTAAAGGGCTAAATTCACCATTCAAGAGAACAGAACTGTGGAATATTATTGTGGCACCCGTAAGCGGAAAGAAGGGGGGGTGGCAATAGCGGTAAAGGATACAGTGGCTTTTTCCCAGGTTGAACAAATTATAGATCTATTAGGCAGATTCATAATTTTAAAATGCCATGTCAATAATATTCCATATACAGTAGTGAATATATATGCTCCCAATAAGCGACAGTACAAGAATATTAGGAACATTATTACCAAGGCATGTAAGGTTAAAATAGGTTCCTTTATCATGGTTGGAGAATTCAATTTAGCGTTATGGCCGAATATGGACACTACATCCAAGTAAAAAAAAAACTCAATCCCAGCCCGCTAACAAAATTTCTTCACCTAAATGAAATAAATGTATGACATATGGAGGCTGCGAAATCCATCAGCAAGAGATTACACGTTTTTATCTCACCCCCATAAGATATGCACAAGAATAGATTACTTTTTGGTAGAAAAGGCAATAATACCGAAAGTGTTTAATACAAAAATAGCAAACATAACTTAGAGCGACCATGCTATGACCATGCCAAGTTTAAACGACGTTCTTACTGATCGCCCACTCTTAACTGCTATTAGGGGAAAACGCCTAAAGGATATGCTGTTGAAGAGCCATTACGTACCTAGGGTGCTATCTCTCCTCGGCAATTGGAGATGTGGTGGTCTTGCAATGCTTGACGTCATGTCAACTGCGGATGGATCTAGAGAGTAAAAAATCAAAAGTTACATATCATGCAGAACAAGTCACGTTATCTATTATGCAGTATGTGATTGTAGCCTAATTTATATTGAGTTACCATCAAGGGAACTACGCGTCCACACAAGGGAACATGTCAGGGACATAACTGTGGTGCGTGATGTTGCGGATCTGGATTCCCTGAGGACGATCCCGCGACATTTCAAGCTGCGCCATGACTGTGGTCCCACAGGATTGAAAATTCGTGGTATCGACCAGGTCTATTTAGGATCTAGGGGTGGAAATAAGAAACTAATTTTGGCGCAGCTGGAATGTCCCTGGGATCGTAAGATTAGTAACTATGACCCCGGATGGAATGAACGAAAAAAGAAGGGAATTTTGTTACTTACCGTAAATTCCTTTTCTTCTAGCTCTTATTGGGAGACCCAGACGATTGGGGTATAGCTACTGCCCTCCGGAGGCCACACAAAGCACTACACTAAAAAGTGCAAGGCCCCTCCCCTTCTGGCTATACCCCCCTGTGGTATCACGGGTTCTCCAGTTTTAGTGCCAAAGCAAGAAGGAGGAAGCCAATAACTGGTTTAAACAAATTAACTCCGAATAACGTCGGAGAACTGAAAAACCGTTCAACATGAACAACATGTGTACCCGCAAACAACCAAGAAATCCCGAAGGACAACAGGGCGGGTGCTGGGTCTCCCAATAAGAGCTAGAAGAAAAGGAATTTACGGTAAGTAACAAAATTCCCTTCTTCTTCAGCGCTCTATTGGGAGACCCAGACGATTGGGACGTCCAAAAGCTGTCCCTGGGTGGGTAAAGAGATACCTCATGTTAGAGCTGCAAAACAGCCCTCCCCTACGGGGATGTCACTGCCGCCTGCAGGACTCTTCTACCTAAGCTGGCATCCGCCTAAGCATAGGTATGCACCTGATAATGTTTGGTGAAAGTGTGCAGACTCGACCAGGTAGCTGCCTGGCACACCTGTTGAGCCGAAGCCTGGTGTCGTAGCGCCCAGGACGCACCCACGGCTCTGGTTGAATGGGCTTTCAGCCCTGAAAGAACCGGAAGCCCTGCAGAACGGTAGGCTTCCAGAATTGGTTCTTTGATCCATCGAGCCAGGGTGGCTTTAGAAGCCTGCAACCTCTTGCGCGTACCAGCGACAAGGGCATCGGAACGGCGTATGGGCGCCGTGCGGGAAATGTAGATTCTGAGTGCTCTCACCAGATCTAGCAAACGTAAATCATTCTCATACCGGTGAACCGGATGAGTGCAAAAGGACGGTAAGGAGATATCCTGATTAAGATGAAACGAGGATACGACCTTAGGGAGAAACTCCGGAATGATGCGCAGCACTACCTTGTCCTGGTGAAACACCAGGAAGGGAGCCTTGGATGACAGAGCTGCCAGCTCAGACACTCGCCGAAGCGATGTGATCGCAACGAGAAACGCCACCTTCTGTGACAGGCGAGAAAAGGAAACTTCCTTCAGAGGCTCGAAAGGCGGCTTCTGGAGAGCAACTAGAACCCTGTTCAGATCCCATGGATCTAACGGCCGCTTGTACGGGGGTACGATATGACAAACCCCCTGCGGGAACGTGCGCACCTTAGAAAGACGTGCTAGACGCTTCTGAAAAAACACGGATAGTGCTGAGACTTGCCCTTTGAGGGAGTCTAGCGACAAGCCCTTTTCTAACTCCTATTGTAGGAAGGAAAGAAAAGTAGGCAATGCAAATGGCCAGGGAGACACTCCCTGAGTAGAGCACCAGATTAAGAAAATCTTCCACGTTCTGTGGTAGATCTTAGCAGACGTGGGCTTCCTAGCCTGTCTCATGGTGGCAACGACCCCTTGGGATAATCCTGAAGACGCTAGGATCCAGGACACAAAGGCCACACAGTCAGGTTCAGGGCCGCAGAATTCCGATGGAGAAAACGGCCCTTGAGACAGTAAGTCTGGTCGGTCTGGTAGTGACCCCGGTCGGCCGACCGTGAGATGCCACAGATCCGGGTACCACGATCTCCTCGGCCAGTCTGGTGCGACGAGTATGACGCGGCTGCAATCGGATCTGATTTTTGCGCAGTACTCTGGGCAAGAGTGCCAGAGGTGGAAACACATATGTGAGCCGGAACTGCGACCAATCTTGCACTAAGGCGTCTGCCGCCAGAGCTCTGTGATCGCGCGATCGTGCCATAAATGCCGGGACCTTGTTGGTGTGCCGAGACGCCATTAGGTCGACGTCCGGCACCCCCCAGCGGCAACAGATTTCCTGAAACACGTCCGGGTGAAGGGACCATTCCCCCGCGTCCATGCCCTGGCGACTGAGGAAGTCTGCTTCCCAGTTTTCTACGCCCGGGATGTGAACTGCGGATATGGTGGATGCTGTGTCCTCCACCCACATGAGGATTCGCCGGACTTCCTGGAAGGCTGCTGACTGCGTGTCCCTCCTTGGTGGTTGATGTATGCCACCGCTGTGGAGATGTCCGACTGGATTCGGATCTGCTCTCTTTCTAGCCACTTCTGGAAAGCTAATAGGGTAAGATACCCTGCCCCGATTTCCAGAACATCGATCTGAAGGGTGGACTCCTGCTGAGTCCACGTCCCCTGAGCCATGTGGCGGAGACAAACTGCTCCCCACCCTGACAGACTCGTATCTGTCGTGACCACTGCCCAGGATGGGGGCTATGACAATGAGGTGGGAATAAGCCACTATTGCAGAGAGTCCTCGGCCGTCAGGGAAAGGGAGACTTCCCGTCCAGGGAGGTTGACTGCCCATCCCATTGGCGGAGAATGTCCCATTGCCGTTGGCGCAGATGAAACTGCGCAAAGAGAACTGCCTCGATGGCTGCCACCATCTTCCTTAGGAAGTGCATGAGGCGCCTTAAGGGGTGCGACTGGCCTTGAAGGAGAGACTGCACCTCTGTCTGCAGTGAACGCTGCTGGTTCAGCGGAAGCTTCACTATGGCTGATAGAGTATGAAACTCCATGCCGAGATACGTTAGTGATTGAGTCGGAGACAGATTTGACCTTGCCAAATTGATGATCCACCCGAAAGTCTGGAGAGTCTCCAGCGTAACATTCAGGCTGCGTTGGCATGCCTCGAGGGAGGGTGCTTTGACGAGTAGATCGTCCAAGTACGGGATCACCGGGTGTCCCTGAGAGTGCAAGACTGCTACCACTGCTGCCATGACCTTGGTGAACACCCGTGGGGCTGTCGCCAGACTGAATGGCAGAGCTACGAACTGAAGATGTTCGTCTCCTATCACAAAACGTAGAAAACGTTGGTGCTCCGTAGCAATTGGCACGTGGAGATAGGCATCTTTGATGTCTGTTGAGGCAAGGAAGTCTCCTCGAGACATTGAGGCAATGACGGATCGGAGGGATCCCATCCGGAACCGCCTGGCGTTCGCATGCTCGTTGAGCAGTTTCAGGACCAGAACAGGACGGAAGGAACCGTCCATTTTTGGAGCCACAAAGAGATTGGAGTACAAACCCTCGCCCTCGTTCCTGAGGGGGGACAGGGATCACCACTCCTTCTGCTCTTAGAGCGTCCACCGCCTGCAGCAGGGCATCTGCTCGGTGGAGAGGTGGGGCCGTTCTGAAGAATGGAGTCGGAGGACGAGAACAGAACACTGTCCTGTGCACGTGAGCACAATGTCCGTCACCCACCGGTCTGTGACCTGTGGCAGCTAAATGTCGCCAAAGGCGGGGGAGTCTGCCATCAACCGCGGATGCGGAGAGAGAGAGAGAGAGCTGAGAGTCCTGAGGAGACCGCCTTGGTAGCGGTTCCTCCGACTGCCTTCCTTGGGCGCGATTGAGCCCGGCCGGAATCTGAGCCCGTCTGAGGTTTTGTAGCCCTTTTGCACGAGGACAATTGGGACCTGCCGGAGCTTGGGAAGGACCGAAACCTCGACTGTACTTTTAGGACAGTATTAACAGGGTAAGTCGCAGTGCAGACATTGCGGGGTTACGGACGCCTCTGCGGTACAGATGTCCCTGCTCAAGGTCAGCTGCGCAAGAACAGCTGAAAAGGTTAGGTTGCCAATACGGCTGTGGATGCCGGAGCAACCGACACGCCGATAGCCTCCTAGACAGATTTCAACCAGAGTCCATCTGTCTGTGAATGGCATCTTTAAGTGAAGCCCCATCTCCAGTGCAACTATGGCTCTATATGCAAGCCTGGAGATTGGAGAATCCACCTTTGGACCCTGGGTCCAGCGCTGACCACGTCAGGGGAAAAGGGATAACGTGTATCCTAAAAACGTTTGGAGAAGACGCTTATCTGGTAAGCGTGGTGTTCCTGGACTGCTTCTCTGAAGTCAGCGTGGCCAGAAAAATACTCAATATCTGCGTGAGATACTGAAAAGGAACTTCTCCTGTTCGTCTCCTATCTCCACTGGGGGAGCTGAGGGAGAAAGATCCAACCTTCCATTGATGGACGGTATAGGATCATTCCGTATGGCGTTACCACCCGGTGTATCCGGATTGAGAGCGATGTCAGTATCAAAGCCCTGAAGAGCTGCCTTTTGGTCAAGTAGATTGCCCATGGGTGCAAGTCTCTATATTATGACTACTCCGTCCCTGTCCATGGACAGGGTTGACAGGAGGTTTCTTTGGCCTCAACTAGTAGAGCCCCGGCAGACGAAGTGCTAGAGACCCCGGCAGACGACGTGCTACAGGGGAGCATGCACACAATGGGACGGTGTCATGAACAGCATCCCATGTAGTAAAAACAGCACTGAAATCTGTGTTGCTTTTTTGCCGCTGCCGACTAGCTATCTAGAAGTATATAGCCAAGATTGGAGACCGTACATTGCAATGTATAGCATACAGGCATAAAGTACAAAAGACCACTGCAGCACAAGCAATACAAGCAGCATAGAAGCCTGTGCCCTGGCACCCCTGCTCTTCTGCTGCTGTATACTAGTCATCTAGGGGAATATAGCCCAGAAGAGTGACCCTACAGTGCAATGTATAGCATACAAGCACAAGTACAAATGAACACTGCAGCACATGCAATACAAGCAGCATAGAAGCCTGTGCCCTGGCACCCCAGCTCTTCTGCTGCTGTAGACTAGTCATCTCGGGGAATATGGCCCAGAAGAGTGACCATACAGTGCTATGTATAGCATACAAGCACAAGTACAAATGCACACTGCAGCCCATGCAATACAAGCAGCATAGAAAAAAACCTGTGCCCCAGCACCCTTGGTTTTCTGCTGCTGTAGTCTAGCCATTCCAGGAGAATATAGCTAAGACTAACGACTGTACAGTGCAATGTATAGCATATAAGCATAAACACAAATGAACACCTCAGTCGTGCAATACAAGCAGCCTAGAAAGCCTGTGCCTTAGCACACCTGCTTTCCTGCTGCTGATGTGTCGCTCCCCAAGCGGGCATATAGCGACCTATGCAGTTAAAAACAACACATGTACACACTGCAGTTATATCGTGGTCAGCACAATGTGTGCCTCTTACCGCCCGCCTATAAGCGGGTGTATGATCGCCACCGTCCTGCCTTGGTGCCGAAAGTCCGAGCTCGGACTGCAGTAATGGCTGCCGGCTTCTTCCCCAGCTCATGTGAGGAGGGGCGGGCCGTGGGCGTGCCCCCAAGGCAGAGCGGGAATCCGGCGTCCGACAGTGTGCAGTGAGAGGGCTGGAGCATGTAAATAAGGCTCCAGCCCTCGGCGCTGCTGATTGCTCAGCGTCTGTCCCCTTCCCTGAGTGACAGGGAGGGGGCGGGAACGAAGCGGCACTAGGCCGCAGAAGCCGGGGACTGGATTTATAAGCGCCGCCGCCGTAAAAGCGCGGTCGGCGCCCAGTCCCCGGCGAACTACAAGTCCCAGCCGCGCCGCCGCTCCCGGAGCGTCCGGCGCGGTAGTTCCCAAAACACAAAGTCACTCAGCAAAGCTGCAGTGACTGTAACCCTTTACTGTCCCCGGCGCACTAGCACACCCAGCAAGTCTGGAGTGTGCTGTGCCTGTGTGTACGGGGACACAGAGTACCTGTAATGGTGCAGGGCCATGTCCCTGAACGGTACTCCAGCTCCGTATCCAGCAGGTTCAAATGGGTCTGTGGATGGAGCCCGGCGTCAGAGCTTTGAGGCCGGCAGGATTCCACTTCCTCAGAGCCCCCCAGGGGGATGTGGAAGGAAAGCAGCATGTGGGCTCCAGCCTCCGTACCAGCAATAGGTACCTCAACCTTACAACACCATCCACGGGTGAGAAGGGAGCATGCTGGGGGCCCTATATGGGCCCTCTTTTCTTCCATCCGAAATAGTCAGCAGCTACTGCTGACTAAAATCTGTGGAGCTATGCATGGATGTCTGACCTCCTTCGCACAAAGCTTGAAAACTGGAGAACCCGTGATACCACGGGGGGGTATAGCCAGAAGGGGAGGGGCCTTGCACTTTTTAGTGTAGTGCTTTGTGTGGCCTCCGGAGGGCAGTAGCTATACCCCAATCGTCTGGGTCTCCCAATAGAGCGCTGAAGAAATTAAAGTTTTCCACGTTTCTTTGAGGGTGGGAATATGATGATAGGTGTAAAGTAAAGATTTTATTCCCTCTATATCCCATTTTTAATTCATATGTGTGTGTCTTAATTTGTTTGTAACTAATGTTTTATTTCTTTTTTCCATAAGATTAATTTTGGATCATTTGGGATGGGTGAGATGAGAAAAGCTGGACTATAATCTGGATGACTTTAAAGCCAATTGAAAGATTGTATTGTGGACTATACCATCATGTATATTAATATTCATAAATGTTCTATCATGATCTGAGAAATTTAGATATTTGCCACAGTGGCCAAATACACTATTATGATGTATGGAACTATGCACCATCGCTTATCTTGTGTTCTTTTGTGGATGCCAATACCGAAAATTTGGATTTTTAAAGTTTGCAATAAATGGACTTTTTATTCATCACGGCCTGCGGTCCGCTGGATTTGCTTTTCTACTAAATGAATTATGATGTATGGGGATGATATAGAGTTGGAGATATATAGGATATATATTATTATATATTGTATATCCTTTTTCATGTTTTATTTTATACATCTTTCCTTTTATGTCTCCTTTTCCCTGCTTCCCTATTAACTTCTTTTGTCCGGGTTGGCTTGCTCTTCAATCTACCATTACTAAAGATAGCCGAACGGATGCACTGTCATCTAATCTATTGTTATATGAATTTTGTCTCTGCATGCTATAGGGACATTAGACCATCTTTTTAAGGACTATTCATGGTCATATTCTTTAGTCTTAGGCTGATTCTTTTTATTTTTGCATGATTTTCTTACCACCCTGGTCGTGCCCTTTCACTTGCCAGCATGTGTCCCTGCCGAAGAAGCTTCCTTATTGGGAGGCCTGGGTTCACTGACATCTGCGAAAGTATTCTTCACATCTGCCGCACCTCCCATGGAATGACCGGATGAGGTGGACTCTATGTGCGGCGTCCCACCCCCTGCACGCACCCAAACAGCGACGATCTCACTCCAGACACCCCATATAAAAACATGCAAATTACACTTTACCCCTGCGCCACTCACATGGAAGCCAGATGAGAAAGGTGCGTCAGGGTAACTCAACACATTCAGGTACAAGTGCCTTTTATGGGTGAGTCTGGATCACGATAATTCATGAATGTCAGCTCTGTGGGGAATAGTAATGGTAGCCTTTGAGGCTTAAGGCCGCTTTACACGCTGTGATATCGGTACCAATATCGCTAGCGTGCGTACCCGCCTCCATCGGTTGTGCGACACGGGCAAATCACTGCCCGTGGCGCACAACATCACGCGGACCCGTCACACTACTTACCTGCCTAGCGACGTCGCTGTGACCGGTGATCTGCCTCCTTTCTAAGTAGGCGGTTCGTTCAGCGTCACAGCAACGTCACTAAGCGGTCGCGAAATAGAAGCGGAGGGGCGGAAATGAGCGGGACATTACATCCCGCCCACCTCCTTCCTTCCTCATTGCGGGCGGCCGCAGGTAAGGTGAGGTGTCTCGTTCCTGCGGTGTCACACACAGCGATGTGTGCTGCCGCAGAAACGAGGAACATCGCTAGCTGCAGCGATAATCGAGAATAGGGGGGCATGTCACTGATGAGCGATTTTGAACGTTTTTGCGACAATTCAAAATCGCTTATAGGTGTCACACGAAACGACATCGCTAAAGTGGCCGGATGTGCGTCACAAATTCCGTGACCACAACGAGATCGCTTGAGCGATTTCACAGCGTGTAAAGCGGCATTAAGGCTGTGTTACATGGGTGGTATTGGATTTTTGTGCTATTATAGCACCACCTGGTGACTATCTGTATTAGTACATGTACCTTAAACTTAGCTGACTGTGATTTTGGACTTCTGTGCCATAACACCACCATGTGGTCACTGATGATAATACAATCTTTTCAATTAATTGAGCCTACCATGACCTAAGTGTAATCTTATTGGGGATTTTAACACTTGATTTATTTGACTAATCATTGTAGTGTTGCTCTTTAAGATAACTTTGCATTTATTCATTTGCATTTATAAAACAGGACTCTTAAAATACTTGTATTGATTGTGGGTGGTAATGTTATTGGGCAGAATACAATGCTGTTTTTTTCTGAATTAGGTACACATATTTACATACACATAAAACACACACACACACACACCCACACACACACACATATATATACACACACTACTTACAAAACGTTAGGGATAATTGGCCTTTGGGTGAAGTTTCAGGATGATCCTACTCTAAATTATGTAGATGAGCATAATGATAGGCCCATATAGCGCCTAAGCTTGGTGACTTCATGGTCGCACAGACCCTATAATATTACAGGTATGATATACAGTAGCTTTTATGTATACTTCCCATTTAATCCTGTTTCTTTCATCAATAGTAATGAAAGAGTTAACACATTTTTAGTTATATTTAAGAGATGTTCTGAATCAGCTGTCAGATGAAGAACCAGTTTGAACCAACTACCGTTTTTTTCCAAAAATAAGACACTGTCTTGTAATTTTTTTTGCCCCCCCCCCCCCCTTTCCCAAAATAAGCACTAGGGCTTGATTTTGGAGGAGGTCTTATTCTTGGAGAAACACGGTTGGGGGGTAAGTTTACCCCCCAAAAAAGCAGGCTCCCCACTTCCCAGGAGACTCATACTTACCAGACCCAGACGTTTGCGTTGCTCCCAGGTCCTCCTGTGATGTCCGGTGGGTGGTGCATGCCGTCCTACCCTGCTGCTGGTTGACACACTGATACACACAGCAGATCGCGCGCGCACACACACACACACACACACACACATCACATCACATCCAGCACTTCCGGTCGCAGGGAATGATGGGAGGAAGTCACGTGTGTCCGCAGGTCCTGTTGCGGCAAGTCCTTGCGCTCCACCGCACAGCCTCTCAGGATTCTGCCGGCGAGAAGAGATCGGTGTCGCTGGATGTGGTGAGTATGTGTGCAATCCGATGTGTGTGTGATGCGATGTTTATGTGTGTGATCCGATATTTGTGTGTGCGATCTGATTATGTGGATGATCTGAATATGTGTGTGATCTAATTGTGTGTACGATCCGATGTTTGTGTGTGAGATTGGATGTGCGTGTGAGATCTGATTGTGTGTGTGTGTGAGAGCTGATGTGTGCGGGGTCGCGATCACTGCAGATCCTCTCCTCGGCGTCTGGTGAGTGTGATTACAGGGTGCCTGCTGTGTATAATGAAGTGTCCTGCAGTATCTGTAACTTTTTTAGCTGCACGGACACTTCATTATTGAACCGCGACTAGGGCTTACTTTCAGGGGAGGACTTATATTTAAGCCTTGCTTCGAAAATGCTGAAAATCCCTGCTAGGGCTTATTTTTGGGGGAGGGCTTATTTTTGGAAAAACGCGGTATTTTGAGTTTTTTTCGCATCTATGATTGGATGGTTTAAAGTGCAAGAAGAATTTACAGCATTTAACCCCGACTCTGTAAATCAGCTGGTTGTCTAACAGCTGGAGCAGGAAGAAGAAACACAAGATGGCAGACTTACTTTCCCAGCTTTCTGGAAGGAGACACACAGACCCTTCGGGGCTCCAATCTTGTGAATCTGGGAATGAGAAAAAAAATGAGACTGTCAGCTGATGATGAAATAGCTAGCTAAGTTATTGATCATTATCTCAAATCCATTGCCTCCTCTCTCTAGTCCGGAGCCTTCTTTCTGCGGCGATCGCCATCCTCCTTCTTCTCAGGCCCATGTGCATGACGCGTCCTACATCATGCACACTAAGTGGCATTGATCTGCCTGCTCAAGGCACATCAAAGTATTGTAGTGCGCATGTGCAGGCAGTCTTTAACCTTTCTTCACACTGCGCGTTACAGTATTTTGATATGACCTCAGCAGGGCAGACGAAAGTGCGCCTGCGCAGGACTGCAATATCGGCTTGTGTGGATGACGTAGACGCATCATTCACACTGGACTAGGAAGAAGGAGGCCGGAGATCACAGCAGAGAGGGGGTGTCGGACCAGAAAGAGGAGGCCCCGCACAGGAGAGCAGCCACACCCATCGGACCAGACCGTCCCCTAGGTGAGTATTATAAAAGTGTTTTTTATGTTACACAGGGCGGCCTGGGCTCTTATATACAGTATTCTGGAATGCTGTATATAAGAGCTCAATGGTATTGGCTGCAGTTTATAATCCCAAAATCTGGTGACAGGTTACCATTAAAAAATAGGAAGGAGCACAAACTTACAAAATAAATCACCAACAAACTTGTGCTTCTAAGGGCATGATTTACTACGCCTAGTATCCGTGCCAAAAAGTCTACATAGGGATGACCACAAGGGACTTAACCTCTTACGGACATTGGACGTACTGGGTACGGCCTAGACAATGTTGGTGTAATCACTGTTGGCTGCTGCAGTAAGCCAGCGGCGAATCTGATTTGAACAGCAGACATGTGTGGCCTACAGGTGTGGAGGTCGCCTGAGCTGTAGTTTGTTTGTTTAAATGTAATAAGAATATCTGTGTATGTAAATAATTAAATTATAGATGTAGTTACATAATAATCTGTCTGTCTATGTAGCCATCGCATAGACCCATAATATAATTCTAAGCTGTATAGTCATGAAGGAGTTAACCAAAGATAATGAAGCCAGAATGTGAAGCTGCAAAGTCTTATCAGTACAGTTCGCACAGAAAGAATGTACAAGAAACAAACAATATGCTGGGAGAAAATAGGGAGTGAAATACTCCTTACTCCCTTGTTCTAGCTTCAAGGTTTGAGATGCAAACTGTATAAATGGTTTTCTTCCAATACACGAGCTCAGTGGATAATGCTGGCTGAAAGAGAGAACATGTCTGTGTTCATTGTCTTATACATTGATAAATCGGCACTGATATAAAGCTAATATGGCACTGTCTCTGCATATCCCGAACGAAGACTCCATTAGCAGTCTTCACCCAAATTCCTGCCTTGACAGAGGCGCGGGTGAATCCGCGATCCACCCACGCCAGTTAATTCCTTAGACTGCTCAGTCAAATACTGACTGCGCGATGTAAATAGCCACGGTGGGGAAATTGCCTTTCCCCGCCGCCATCGGAAGCCCCGTAACGCGATCTTGGGAAACCGATAGTTGCCATGGTAGCACAGGGTTATGTGATGACTCCTGTCGCTATCATGACTCACTTCCTGCTGCAGTCAGCTGGCTGTAACAGGAGAGAAGCATTTCAGCTGATCAGAGCTCTGTAGCTTCGATCAGCAGAAATAAACAAGCGATCAGACAGCTAATCCTTATAGTCCCCCAAGTGGGACTAGTAAAATAAAAAAAGTTAAAAAAAAATGTAGATCTGTGCAAAAATGGTACAGTCAAAAATGTCAGCTCGAGATGCCACAAATAAGCCATCACTGAGCCTCATAACCAGAAAAATTAAAACAGTATGAGTCACAAAAAATGGCACAAAAAGTGCGCCACTTTTTTGGGACAAACTTTTGAATTTTTTTAACCGCTTAGATAAAAGTAAACCTATACATGTTTGGTATCTACGAATTCGTACCAACCTGGTATTCCATCAGATAAAAATTATTTGTTATTATATGCACATGTGTACATAAGTCTATAGAAGCACTAATATACATTTTGTGCTTCATGCTATCTACATCTTACTATCAGAGGGACTTATATCGATATCCCTAGATAGTTATTTTGAATCTAATAACATCTACTATGGTTCATAATTGATGTATAGGTTTCAGGGCACAGCTGTCATTTGTATTTATTGTAACATTATTAGATGACTGCATATATGGGACATTGTTCATTCATTACGTACGGTTTTCCAGGCCGTCTCAGATTTATTTATGTTTTTAGAATTTTAATGTGTGTGTATATAAGTGCTTTTGGCTATAATAAAGAATACTTATTTTACTCATAGATTTCTCCTCCTTCTTGAATCATGTTTTCATACAGGATGCTGCACCCTTTGTTTAATTAGGTTGGCTGTGCACTCTGCTACTTAATTAATTTGCGGTTACAAGAGGGGTCACCAAGTTCAGCCTCAACTATACAGGGAGGTGGAGGAGAAGAGATGAGACCCCCCAGAAGTGTGGGAAAGGTCACCCAAGATGGCGCCGCAGGCACTGGAGTGGCTGGAAAGGCAGGAAGATCAGCAGCAAACCAAGAAAGAAGCTGCAGCCTGCCTAAGTCAATTTGCCCGTAACAACTCTCCAGGGACAGACATGGGGACCCAGGGGACATCGTCAAGGTTACCCCGGGCCAAACAGCAGCAGTGGCAGGAGGGTACCTGTCACGCTCCCCTGCCTTGCTCCCCGGCTCCCCTGCCATGCTCCCCTGCTCATGACTGCTAGGAGGTCTAGAAACCTGTACGAAGTCACTACGTTGCTAAAGTTCAAAATCCGGTCGGATCAAGGGCTCCCAGTCATGGGTGCTTCCCGTGTGGTCATTGCCTGGCTTTTGTTCAATGTCCTACGATCTGCCACTTTCCATTCATCCAATGGTAATAACTAGGTACTATTCGGTATCCGATGGATAATGGGGTATTCAAGGTATTCGCTATGCAATGGATAATATGGTATTCACTTCAATCTTTCATTTTCATTTCTGACTTCCTGGCGCCTTTTTCCAGCCAATGAACAAATCTCATGTTGCTTGCCCTCACACTAACGCCGCAGCCATCTTTGTTGTGGTGTTACTGTGACTGGCTTGGCCGCACAGCGTCATAGGGGCTATATAAGCCAGCGGCCATTTTGGTCAGTCAGTCTCTCCCTCTCTCTTTTATACTCACCGATCACGGGCGCGACGCTGCACAGCTGTCACACTGTGGCGGGTTCTCCAGCTTTTGAAAATGCCGGCCACTCATTATTCCATCTCGTATTCCCTGCTTCCCCCACCCACCGGCGCCTATGATTGGTTGCAGTCAGACACGCTTCCACGCTCAGTGACAGCTGTCTCACTGCAACTAATCACAGCCGCCGGTGGGCAGGTCTATATCCTGTAGTAAAATAAATAAATAATTTAAAACAACGACGTGCGGTCCCCCCCAAATGATACCCAGCCGAGGTAAGCACACAGCAGCGGCCGGCATTCTTAGGCTGGGGAGGGTGAGGGCCATGGTTACGGACCCCCCCTCACGCAGCCGAGAATATCAGCCCACTGCTGCCCCGAAAATGTTACATCCATTAGATGCGACAGTGTCGGCGTGTCACCGGCCCTTCTCGATTGCCGTGATGCAGTGGAAATTGGGGTAACAAGGAGTTAATAGCAGCCCATAGCTGCCACTAAGTCCAAGATTAGTAATGGCAGCGTCGATGACACGCGATCACTAATCTGTAAGTAAAGTAAATAAACACACACCAAAAAATCCTTTATTTGAAATAAAACACCACAAAGCCCCCTCTGTCACCACTTTATTAACACCCCAAATACCAAGGTCCGGCGTAATGCACACTAATTCAGCAACGTCTGTGAGCTAGTGCTCAATGCAGCCTCATTCCGTGAACGATGATGCAGGTGTAGCTCCAGGTCATTTCTCACGGTCGGTGATGTCAACACATTACCGCTCGTGAGAACTTCAGAGCTCCTGTAAAGCATAACTAAGAGTGATGTCACTGACCAGCAGTGACCCTGAGAGAACTCAGATCCAAGTCACTGTTCTATCACACATACTGTTGGGGGGGAAACACATACATCACAAATAAAAGCTGTAATATCTATCTATCTATCCATCATCAATCTATCTATTGTGAACGTTGCGCCCTGCAACGTGGGGGTTTCACTCGCTTGCAGCGGTGTGAGGTAGCTTCAGCAACACACGTACACAGTCTTTTCATAGAAATTCTGGCAGTTTATTTAAAAACACTCAGCATAAACTGCCCTCAAACATAAACAATAAGTCCATAATAGAAGTTTAGCAACTTCCCCACTCTCTGGCTCCTGCCAGCGTACAACTCTAGCCAAGGTTCCTTCCAGGACCCAGGGCCCTCTGCAGACCCCTGTCTGTCTCTCCTCCTGGAGAGATTCGGCCCTACAGCCCTGGCCTGGCTTGGCCGCACTCACCTCAGACTCTATATCAGAGCCTTGTGATCAGCCTCCATGCAGGCTGAAACACCCAGAGCTCCTGGCTCTGCTCTCACTTGTTTCCAGTCCACACACTGGACGTCTGGAGCTGGTCTCTCTCTAGACTGCCCTCGACACACTCCTCCCAGGTTCAGAGACAGGATTGCTTTAACCCCTGGAGCCACACCCACAGGTGGTAAGGAGTGTGTAATCAGCATCACACACCCTTCCATGGCTCTGCATGTAATGCAATCCTGTGGAACCACAGGTCCCAGCCAGCTTCACATTGCAGAGCACCCACGCTTCTGCAAAACATACCGGCCCTTTGTAATACAGCCGGTTGATACCTCACACTATCTATCCATCCATTTATCCATTATCTATCTATCTATCTATCTAGCTAGCTAGCTATAGATAGATAGATAATGGATAGATAGATAGATAGATTCATGGATAGATAGATAATGGATAGATAGATGGATAGATAGGGATAGCGGGATAGATAAATGGATAGACAGATAGATAAAAAAGCATAGCTGGATAGATAGACAGGCAGAACGATGGCAAACACACATATATAATGTCCCACCTCCCTGCATATTCTAAGCTGGCATTCTTTACTGATTTTCATGTGGCATTAAAGGGCGCCAAGCTTTGTATTTTGCCAAAAAAATAAATAATTAAAAAAAAAGCGACGTGGGTTCCCCCCCATTTTTGATAGCCGGCTAAGGTAAAGCAGATGGCTGCAGCCTGTAGACCATAGCTGGCAGCTTTACCTTTGCTGGGGATCCAATTTGGAGGGCCCCCAGGCTCTTTTTTTTGTAATTAATTACAAATAAATAATTAAAAAAAAAATGGGGTGCCACCCAAATTGGTTCACCAGCCAAGGTAAAGCAGACAGCTGTGGTCTGGTATTCTCAGGGTTGGAAGGTCCATAGTTATTGGCCCTTCCCAGCCTAAAAATAGTTAGCTGCAGCCGCCCCAGAAGTGGCGCATCCATTAGATGCGCCAATCCTGGCTCTTCGCCCCAGCTCATTCCGTTGCCCTGGTGCAGTGGCAAATGGAGTAATAAATGGGGTTGATACCACATTTGTAATGTCACCTGACACCAAGCCCAGCAGTTCGTGATGTCATGGCGTCTATCAGATACCCGACATCACCAACTATCAGTAATAAAAATAGAAAAAAAAAAAGAGGACAAAAAAAAAAATTGGAAAAAACACTCCCCAAAACATTACCTCTTTCACCAATTTATTGTAAAGAAAAAAAAATCCCCTGTAATCCACTTTGGAAGTCCCACGACGACTCTGGATCTTCTAGAATATAAGGGGCACGCTCAGGGATCGCATCCCCCATTTTCTAGGAGTGCAGACTTTCCATGTGAGGAGTGTGGGTGCAAAGAATCTGCACCTACTGTCCCCGGGTCCACAGTAGCAGTGTGCGTACAGCCAGCACAACTCTCACTGAACACAGGAAGCTGAGCTGACAGCCGCTCTCTGCGCATGCGCCCAGCGTTTATTGTGAAGGAGGAGGGATCGCGGGGGATCAACGCTGCAAAAAGGTACAGACACCGGGGGAACACCGGGAAATACCGGGGGGGTGTGACTTAGCTGGACCTGGCGAGGAGTTTTCTGTCGCATGACTCAAGGCACATGCGACAGAAATCAGAGGAAGAGGGTGAATGCGAGCGGCGCGTTGGTGTGCGCCCTGCCATCTTGGATTAATCGGGATGGGGCAGAAATGCAGTCAGGCACCTTCTACAGGCTATGCCCATATGGTTTCGGCCTTTTCCCATCCATTTCAGCCTCATCCTCAGTCACCACAGCTCACCGTTAGGTCCAACATGAAATTATTCTGGTTTCCCATAGACTTATATTGGGGGTCGAATATTCGCGAATACTAGAATAGCGGCGAGGTATTCGCCGGATATTCGGCGAAGCGAATACTAGGATATTCGATCATCCCTAGTAATAACACATACTAAATTAAATATTATATTTCTTGTGACACATCGTATGTGGTGCGCTCTGCCACCTGTCCGTGTTCCCAAGTCTATGTGGGTCTCACTTCTCGTGAGCTTCGCATCAGGGTTATGGAGCACGTCAGGGACATTGGCAAGCCAGGACGGTGGATGACACCACCCTTTTGAAAATTATACCGCAACATTTCTGGTCGCACAATGACTGTGACCCCAGACTCCTACGTGTCTGGGGGATTTATGTTATTCATGGGGGAATACACGGGGGCAATCTCAAAAAGACACTTGCTAAACACAAATCTAGGTGGATTGTCACCTTAGACACCCTGGTTCCAAAAGGTCTTAATGAGTCAGTCAGCTATGCCCCCTTTTTATAATATTCAAATTAAAAATCTTTGGCCTCCACTTTCTCATATATCTTTTTATGTCTGTACTCATGATATATTTAGATAATCTCATTGGTTGTTTTTAATAGTTTTTAACCATGTGTTGTACATGACGTCTGTTCAGGTTGTTTCTTGTTTTTTATTTTGATTTTCAATATGGTTTATTATTTTTCTTCCACATGTCTCATTGCTCTTTTTCTTTTCCTCAGTCTCAGTTTGTCATGTCATATATATATAATGGTTCCTAGTCCTACCTTCTGATCAGCTTTATTCTATTATATGGAAAGAATGGAGAGGAGAAAAAGAAAGAGAAAAAGAAAAAATGGATTTACCTGGAGAGGGACTTGGTTCGGTTCTCCTTGCCAATGAAAACCGTTCTGGACTGCGACCTATTGTATGAAGATCATTGCATTAATACATGTGATATTGTTTTTATATATTCTAATGACGATCTCTATTATACTCTTTAATGTACAGGGCTATATTTATGTGCTCCGATCCTCCCCAAATAATCCTCTGCCTTTTTTCTTTCTCCTCTACATTTCTTCATTTTTTCATTTTAAGGGGTTCTTTAATTTATACTTACCTTCCCTGTGCGCGTGAACCTGCCGCCGACCGCTGCGCCTCCGGGTTTGTGCTGGCCGATTGTATGCCGTTTGTGCGTGAGCCATGGTGACGTATACCTGCTCCCATGCATGCGCTGTTTGCGGCTGTAGTCTGCTCTCCCGTTGTCTCGGTGGTGTGCGCATGCGTCGCTTTAGGGATAGGATTATTTCTGACACAAGCTCCGCGCATGCGCAATTCTAGCGGCGCGGTTATTCAAACCACCTGAATGACAGACTATTTATACCTCCCTCATATTCAAGCAAAACCACTGAACCTACTTCCCTATGAGTAAGCTGTATTAACTACAGAGAAACATACGTTGGGGTCATTTCTCTGCCTGGCTGTTCCAACTAGTACTCCCAGTCTCCTCCTTTACCGGTATGTGTTTACAGGTGCATTAATGCAGACATTCCCGGGGACAGAACCTTATTTATGGGACTTCTATCCTCTTTGGAAGACTGGGTATTTCTGACTAGTACTGATTAGCACTTTAAATGGGTGGTTCTTGATGTCTTTGTCTCTAATAATGACACCTTAACCCCTCATGCATCACAATTTCTACTAATCTATCTTTGCAACTTGAACAATTACATATCATGTGTCTATCTTCCCTCCTCACTCTTGTTACCTTGTCATCCTGTTTTTATCGCATTATATTGTTCCAATAAAGATTTTTATATTTTTTGTACAGTACACTCTGTCCTCCTTATTATTTATGTTCCATATGGAGTTGGTATTGAATCCGGGAGTAAGTATTCCCTCACTCTTGGTTCATTAATCCCAGTATGGCCTGGATGGTGCATTTTCTTATATATATTGTTTCTGTGTTTTTCACAGTGAGCTCCATGGCTACTATGGATTTCAGAGCTCGGGACCAAACATGGCTCGTTGAATTGGATGATGCTTGCAAGGATTGTGGCGGTTTTGATTTTAATTGCACTTCCACAACCAGTGATGATATTTCTGTACAATCCACCATTTACAAATAGAAAGACCTCTTAAAGAGGCGTATTCAACTTTGGTGGAATCGTGCATTTTTACAAAATACATAGAGAAAGACTGGATTCCCCGTGGCATGAGGGTGTAGATTTTTCCCTCCTATCCCATTACTAATGAGGACTTCAAAACCCAATGGGAGCACCGTAACCTAAAAAACGGGATACCACTAAGAACAAATTGCAGGTAATCAATTTGTCAGCACATGTCCTGTCGGACGCACAATTACATGTCCTATCTAAGCATCTCAGTTTTTCACCCACAAACTCATTTAACTTTTTTTCTCGGCACTGAAAGACACTAATTTATTTGCAAAGAAACTTATTCTGAAGAAACTACATGCAAAAAAATTAACTTGTGAAGAGAAGGACCCGATTGAAAAAGAGGCCTTACAAGCCCTCCAGGATCTCCTACGGGAACAAGAGCCTCCCACAGGTGGGTTTCCCAATTCATTATTGCCCAAGTTAATGAAATTTCCCCCTTGTCCCTCTGCCTTGCCATAGACATCTTTACCAGGTTCGTTACTGAATACCTAAGAAAAGATCTCAAGTATGCGTAGGTTTGATAAACTTACACACATGCATGTCCTTTAACCAACTACAGGGTTATACTGACAGTTATTAAGACAGTGGACAAGGGAGGCAATATTGTGATTTGGACAACAGATCTATATGAAAGGGAAGCCCTATGACAGCTTAGGGATAAGAAAACCTAAAATTAGTTCCCTTGTAGCCCCCACTAACAACCTTCTCCCAGGAGCTCTATATCACCTTGGAGAAAGCTCTGGAAAAAGGGGTTTATAGATAAAAAAAAAAAGTTGATAAGTCTTTTTAGTAGATTTCCTCGCGTTTCCAACTTTAACCTCCTGCCCAAAATCCATAAAGACACCGTCAACCCACCGGGGCGTCTGTTTGTGTCTGCTATTGAGGGTCATGTTGACCCTATATGCAAATTCATCGACCTTTACCTAAAACCTTTAGTCGAATGCCTACCATCATATGTAAAAGACACACAGATGTCTTCCGCCGGGTTAACGGCGTCTTTATGAAGCCTGATATGCTCATGGCCACAGCTGACGTTGAGGCGCTCTATACCTGCATTGGACATGATGATGGTTTGGAGGTTTTCCGCTTCTTCCTTGGGATAAGAGGTTGGGATGGCGCCATGAATGATCTTCTCCTGGAGCTGCCTTGCTTTGCCCTCACACACAACTTTTTTGTTTTGAAGGATATTTATTATTTTTGGATGATTTTCTTACCACCCTGGTACCACCCCAGTAGAAGATATGGTCCCGCTGGGTGCGCATGAAGGGGGCAGCCTCAGCATGTGTCTCCGCCAAGAGAAGCTTCCTTAGGAGGAGAGGTTATTTGATGTCAACGGAAGTATTCTTCCGATCTGCACCTCAACTTAAATGACCGGATGAGGTGGACTCCATGTGCGGCGTCCCACCCCCTGCATGCGCCCAAACAGCGACGATCTCGCCCCAGACACCCCATAAAGCTTAGCCAATTCTATCCCGCAGCAGATGGATTTCAAGATGGTACTGGAAGATCACAGCATGGCCTGACAGCGTCTAAGAATACTACCCCCCGTAGGCTGGGCAAGTCAGAAGCTGCAGGCAGAATGAGTCACAATCAGAGTCTACCGCAGTGAGGGGGGGGGGCTGGCCTGCCTGTCAGTGCAAGATAAGGATGAATCAGACCAGGAGGACAATGGGGAGATGGGGAGCAGCCAGGACAGGGGGAGCCGGCCGTGAATTTTGAAATGTAGCCCCAGGGTTCTTCCCCCCACACAGTAGGCTCACAGGCCTCAGGCTGTAGCACAGGGAGAAACAACCAGGATCCTGGTGAATATTCCTCAGAGCCAATGACAGAATATGCTATGAGGAAACTCATGGCAGAGCTAATGGCTTCCTTTAAGAGGGACATGCAAAGTGTACTCTTGTCTATGCAAAGAGATATCACAGCAATAGGGAACCGCACATCCCATATGGAGGACAAGATGGCAGAACTAACAACTGCACACAATGAGGTGGTGGACTCTGTGGTATCTATGGATGAAGAATTGGATGCCATGAAGCTTAAAATAGCTGATATGGAAGATAGATCGCGCAGAAATAATGTCAGACTGAGGGGCATCACAGAATCTGTTAAAACAGACAATCTTAAAGAATTCCTCACAGATTACTTCTCAGGCCTGCTACCACACGCTACACAGCGGGATTTGATGATTGACAGAGCACACAGACTCCCTAAACCGAAACAATTGCCTGCCTCGACCCCCAGAGATGTCATAATGAGAATTAATTTTTTTTTCATATAAAAAAGAAGTTAATGGAAGCAGCCCGCAATCCACCCTCACTGCCAGCGCGATTCCAAGACATTGCTATATTAACTGACCTATCAGCAGTCACTCTAGCCTGCAGAAGAGCCTTCATAAATAGTGTTGAGCGGACCCGGACTGTAAACGTCCGGATCCGCGTGGTTTCAGCGCTATCTCCGGGCCGGACCCGGGTGCACAATCCGGAATCGGCAATTATTAAAAATGAAAATAACTATAAATAAATGAGCGTTTCATACTTACCAAGACTCGGTGTCATGGCGGCATACTGCTTCCGGGTCGCACTTTCACTTCCTGTGCTGTGCACGCAATCACACAGCTTTCCGTGTTTTCCCCGTCCACCGGCCGTCCTCTCAGCTGTGATTGGTTGCAGGCTGACGCGTACCCCGGCCTGTGACAGTCTGCTGCGGTCATCGCTAATCGCGGCTCCGTAATAGACTGCACTCAGAGCGGGCAGCCGTGCTCCATGGCTGTTCGCTCTGATATGTAGCAGAGCTGGATGTGTCGGCGTGGGACGTCCTATGGATTACGTCGGAGCTGCAGGGTGTTTGGGCTTAATAAAGTGGTGAAGCAGGCTGTGTTTTGTACTTTATTTCAAATAAAGGATTGTTCTCTGTGTCTGTGTTTATTTACTGTCACTTACAGGTTAGTGTGATGCAGGTATCTGATAGACGCCTGTACCATCACACAACCTAGGGTTTAGTAGAAGCTATGTGCTGTTATTAACCCCTGCTATTACACCGACTGGCACCGCATCACGCCACCGGGAAGAGCCGGTATCGCACACCGGTATGGTCACAGCTAATAGATGCGGCAATATCGGGCGGCTGCGGGATGAGAATATACCAGCCCCCAGCCGGCGTTATCATGGCTGGGGATAAAAACTGGGGGGACCGCACGGCGTTTTTTTTTTTTTTTTTTTAACTATATTTTTATTCAAATTTTTCAATAACATAACACTGGCATAAGCGAATTCAGCATTGTAAATTCAACATTACATTGTCATATTTGAGCATCCCAAATTCCATACCAATTTTAAAATCAATAACCGTAACATGGCAAGATAAAGCAAAGGAAAGCAGCGACCCCTTAACCCATCATTCTTATCATTCCCCCCATTGAACCCTTGTGAACATGGTAATGACATATAATAAAGAAGTCCCACTCAAATCGGTTATTTCCCCCTCTCCTTTTAGTCAGCTTTCGGCCTTTCCTCCCCCACCTCCAAGCCATCCAATGTATCCTTCAATTTTTCAGTATGATACCAGACTGTGTCTTTGAAAGGTGACATAATCCTGACTATCTCCTCCCGAGTACAATAGGCCAGTATGAATTTCTTCCATTTGTTAAAGTGCTGTCGTATTCTATCCGCCCTCCTTTCTGCATCCAATCCTTCTATTTCAAGAAGATGCATGAGCTGACCCAAGATCTCTTCAATCGCGGGGACCCTAGACTCCAACCAATTTTTTAGTATCGCTCTCTTGGCTGCCAGAAGTATCACATGTATAAGTCTGGGTGGGTTAGTCATCTTCCCTTTGGTATCGTTCCCCTCCTCCCAATGGTGAAAAATAGCGAACCCAGGTGAGAGCCGAACTTCAAGACCCCACACCTTTTGTATACAACTTTTGATCTGTGACCATAATGGACTCAAATGGGGGCAGGACCACAACCCGTGAAGGAGATCAGTTCCACTACTCTTACACTTAGGGCAATACGTAATCCTGTCTGGCTTTGTTGCTGATGGAGGGAGATTAAAACCATAAATTGCCTTGTGCATAATTCTAAATTGGGTTTCTCGCCAATTCTCATTTAAAATTGATTTACGAAGAGCATTCCACCCTCCCCTAATTTTTACCCCCATAGACGGGTCCTCAAATTGTTTCTCCCAAGATTTAAATAAACCTTCCGGGTGCTGTCCTATTAATAGATCACGCATGGTTCCATAAAGAAAAGAGATAGATGATGAAGTTATTGAGTTCTTTACCAGACAATCAAAAGAGTTAAATACTACCTCCTGGGTCACATCATGCAACTGAGTCATAATACTATATCTCACTTGGTCATATTGGATTACTTGGTTAGGCCCCAGGCCATACTGCGCTATAATTTCATCTCTACTCAACCATCTAGGTTCTGAGGTGTGCAAGAGATGAGCAACAGTCCTTATACCCCTCACCTTCCACTCTTCAAACAGCTTATTGCTTGTCCCCTGCACAAACTCTGGATTCCCCCACATAGGCAAGTATTTGGATATTTTATGGGGAAGTTTGTAGTTTTTCCTCAACGCCTTCCACGCTGCAATCGTGTCTTTAAATAAGGAAGAGTGCTTGATTTTCACTGGGAGATTAGCCTGCCTAGTATGAAGCAATGCCACCAGATCCCAAGGTTGTGCATAGTCTCTCTCAAGCTCCAACGCTGAATAATGCCTAGAGCCTTTAATCCAATCCAGTATATATCTAGTCAAACAGGCTATATTGTAACCCCGAATGTTCGGCAAACTCAGACCTCCATGAACCTTAGATGCCATCAACTTCTTAAGCCCTATACGAGGGCGTTTCCCCCTCCAAATGAAGTGTGAAAAAGCTCTATTTAGCTGGACAATATCTTTATGCTTGAGAAGCAGGGGAAGTGTTTGAAGATGATACATTAATTTTGATATCGACATCATCTTAATTAGGTGGACTCTACCAATTATGTTCAATGGAAGGTCGTGCCATCTTTTAAGATCTTGCTCTATTTGGCTCAGAAGGGGTGGATAGTTTAGACTATAAAGGGTTGCCGGAACCTTACCTATTTTAACTCCCAGGTATGTGATATAAGACTTAGCCACTGTAATTCCTTCAAAAGGGTTCTGCTCCCGTGTTTGAACATTTGTCCCTCCCAGGTATAGGAGCTCGCACTTTGACGCATTAATCTTGAAGCCTGAATACGCTCCAAACTCTCGCAAAATTTGTAAAATCTCGGGGACCTGCTGAGCTGGATTCGAAAGGAAAAGCAAAATGTCATCTGCAAAAACAGCTGACTGAATTTGTCCATTATTTACAGAAATACCCTGGAAGGTGCTATGTGTAGATAACAATCGTACCAATGGTTCCAGAGCCAGATTAAAAAGTAATGGGGAAAGGGGGCAACCCTGTCTGGTTCCTTTCAGTAACGGAAAAGGGGCTGACAGATATCCTGGAATGTAAACTTGAGCCTTCGGATTTGTGTAAATTTCTCTAATGTAGGTATAAAATGACCCCGAAAAACGCATTTCATCTAGAACTCTATAAAGCCATGACCACTCAATATTGTCAAAGGCTTTCTCGGCATCTATTGTAAGCAAAGCGGGAGATTCTCCTTTCAGAGGCCGAAGGTTAACCCTATCCAGAACAAGAAGAACTTTTCTAATATTTAGTGTCCCTGATCTTTTCTGAATGAAACCGGCCTGTGCTGGGGAAATCAATTGGGGAAGAATTATAGCTAGACGATTCGCCATAATCTTTGACATTATCTTCATATCTAGGTTGATAAGTGATATGGGCCTATACGAACCCGGATCCTTCGGGTCCTTCCCCTGTTTAGGGATCAATTTTATATATGCCCGGTTATTATTTTGGAAAGACGCATTACCGTCTAGTATGCTATTATACAATT
This sequence comes from Anomaloglossus baeobatrachus, assembly GCF_048569485.1. NCBI lineage: Eukaryota > Metazoa > Chordata > Amphibia > Anura > Aromobatidae > Anomaloglossus > Anomaloglossus baeobatrachus. The sequence continues at coordinate 400,775,943 of NC_134353.1, read as the reverse complement.
CTAGTAATGTAGGTAAGATCTCTTCCTTTACTGTTTTATAGAATTCTCCCGTAAATCCGTCAGGGCCAGGGGCTTTATAATTATGCATGGAGTTGATTGTCCCCAATACTTCTTCCCCCGTAATTTTAGCATTCAGAAAAGTGCGATGCTCTTCTGTGAGTCGAGGTAGTGTCACTTTAGATAAAAGATTATTATCAGGAAATTTGTCTCCCTTTTCCGACGAATAAAGGTTTCTATAATACGTGCCTAAAGTCTCAATTATTGTCTTAGGGTTTTTGTGTATCTCCCCCTTTTGATTTTTTATTTGCATGGGTCCCTGAGTTATAGTCCTATTTTTCGCTAAGTTGGCCAGTATTTTCCCTGCTTTATTTCCAAAGCGATGTAATGTAGCTTCTTGCATTGACCTAGCCATTTGTTCCCGTTTTTCCGCCCACTCATTAAAAGCTCTTTGGGCTATTACCCATCTATCTCTATGGTCCCTATCAGGATGCTTTTGAAAAGAAGTATATGCTTCCCTCAATTTATGGGAGGTTTCAGTAAATTTAAGATGAGCCTTTTTCTTCAAATAGGAAACATGTGCTATCGTTCTGCCCCGTAATACTGCCTTCGCCGTATCCCATAATAACATAGGTGTGTCTTTATGTTGATCATTATGTACCATAAATTCCGTCCACCATCCCTTTAATTTCAAGGAAAAATCTTCGTTATCTTTAAGGAAGGAAGGATATCGCCACAGATAGTCCGTTCCTCTGGGATAAATGTTTGCTAGGTCTAGCACCACCGGGGCATGGTCAGAAATCACCAAATCCTGGATAGTAGCTGAGTGGAGCACACGTACCAGGTTCCCTGAAATAAGGAAGTAGTCAATGCGAGACCAGGAGCTATTAGCATGTGAATAGTGCGTAAATTCCCTATCCTGAGGGTGCAATAGTCTCCACGCATCCCATAAGGCCGTGGCATTTAACAGAGGACGCATAACTTTATCATGGCCGCGTGGTACATTTGGGGGGCCTTTAGCATTTTTCCTGTCCTCTAGCACAGATACCACCGAGTTGATATCCCCCCCAATTATTAGATTAAAATGGGCATGTTCTAAAATTTTGGCCTCAAGTCGTTGAAAGAATGATTTGTTGTTTTCGTTCGGGGCATAAATATTAAAGATTTTATAAATTCCTCCAGGTATCTCCACTGAGACCATCTGAACCCTACCTTCCGTGTCCGCATATGTGTCCAGGACTTGATGTTGTAATCTCCTACTTACTAATGTAATAACCCCTGCTTTCCTTTTAACTGAAGATGACCCATAGACTCCTCCAACCCACAATTTCCCCATCCTCTGCATGTCTGAACCTTCCAGATGAGTTTCCTGAAGGAGCGCAATGTCCGGTTTGAGGCGATTAAGGTGGCGTAATATCTTAATTCTTTTTTGGGGGGAACGTAACCCCTTAACATTCCAGGTGACTATTCTCATAAAGTGCATGTAATAAATGGAAATCCTGCCTTTCGTTTACCATGTTTTTGCTGCCCTCCTTTGCCAAAAAAAAATTCAACCAATTAGACAATTGAACATAGTGCTCACTTGCAATAGTGAGAGCAGTAGTAATAATAATAACTCTGTGTAAAATCTTTGCTACTTCACTTGAATCCAAAATCCCCAAACATTTCAAACATCTCCCTCCCCTCCCCCCCCAACTATACCATAATACTCAGACTTCACTTTTTTCTGATCATCTTCCAAGCTCAGTCAACCTTATACTTGTATAGCATTTAACCAATATAAAGGAGTGTCCCACCTACAAAGAAAGAGAGAAGGAAAAAAAAAAAAAAGGGTTCTCTTTCCTTTCCTCCGCCTCAGATTTCTTGAACTTTTTCCACTGCGGCTTCTCCAGCCTAAATAAAAAACAGGTGTCCCACCTTGAACTTCATACATCCGACATTTGTCTATTTGTCTCAGGTTCCCTTAAATTCCTTGTTTTGTTGTCTCCTGTCCTTCGGGGAAGCTGTAGCGAGCTTCACAGAGCTCCCTTTGGTCACTCTCTGGTTCGGTGAGTCGTTGCGCCCTTGTCCTGGAGAATTCCTGAGGTCACGAGGACTGTTGATCCGCTCAATAAAGGCCTCTGCCTCCTTTGGACTTGAGAAAGAATTGTAGGATCCATCCTGATGTCTGATAATCAACGTTGCCGGGTACTTTAACTGGAAGCGTATATTTCTCTTAAATAAGGCAGAGCATATGTATGAGAATGCCCTCCGCTGCCGTGTGACCTCCGCAGAAAAATCCTCGAAGAGCAAGATGCGCGAACCTTTCACCTCCAAGGGATGTTTCAATTTCTTGTATGCCTGTAATATTTCCTGTTTATCGGAGAAGTCCAAGTATTTCATTATGACTTGTCTTGGGCGTCTGTTATTTTCACTCTCATCACCTCTCCTTGGCGGACCAATGCGGTGCACCCTTTCCACTTTTCTCCTTCCTGCTACTCCCAGGGTTGTAGGAATAGTGGATTCACACAATGTACGTAGCTCACCAACCGGGTATGTTTCAGGCAGGCCGACAATGCGCAAATTGCTTCTTCTGGAGCGGTTCTCCAGATCGTCCACACGGTCCCTCAGGGTCAGATTCTCCCTGGCCAGACGCATGACTGTAGTGTGGTCAGAGCTGAAGTCCTCCTCTAACGTCGACATTTTGGTTTCCATAGCCGCAACCTGTTCCACCGTCTCATCAAGTTGGTTCTGTATGGCACTGAGAGCTTTTGCTATTGATGCTTTAATTGTAGCGGAGATGTCAGGTAGCAAACGATTGGCGACTTCATCAGCCAGACGCTTATAATCCATACCCTCCACTGTTTTGAATACATCCGGGGTCCCCGTGGAATCCTCCATCTCCATCTGATGAGTATTCTCAGGTGACCGAGGGACACTTAATTCTGTATGGGCAGTCACAATCTTTTTTTCACACTGTACGCTGGATGTATGAGGATTTTGTGTTTTGGAGCTGCTGCGCAGCAGGTATCTTTCCATCAAATAGTGAATGAAGGGACGCAAGTTTTGACACTGATTTAGTGTGGGTTGTCAGACAAATCTTGATTCTGCTCCCCCTTTTGTTTATTCTTACTTTCACCCCTTTCTCCCCCCTGCCAGAGTTATATGAATTCTCACTGTCCTGAAACTTTGCAGGGATGTATGTTTAAACTTCCCTCCTTCAGCTTCTTTCACTTTCTCCAGAGCTTTGCATTGATTCTGTATGCCTAGAGATTCAGCTCCTGCTTATGCACAGGTCTGGACAAGATGGGGGAAGGGCCCAGGGATTCCCGGCGTTTTAACTCTGCTCTTTGCAGAACTTGTCAGTAGCGTTGTTTGCAGCTGATATCTTATCAGGACTCCAGGAGATTTATTATTCTGCTGCCGGTTAACTGTTTAGTGCTGGGGGAGTGAGTGCAAGGTAAGCTGCGTCCTGCTCTCTGTGTACAGATCTGATGTTAGTGCAGGGCAGGCTCCGGCGCCATCTTTATCACGCTGCCAGATCTTGAGAGGGAGGGGGAGAGCGAAGTTCACCGTGCTGTTTCAAGTGATTATCTCCACGGCTCCCCATGAACTTCCCTGCATTCAGCAACTTCACTCACCGGTGGTATGGAGCGGGGGAGGCTGGTGGGATGTCCGGTATACATGTCAGAGCTGCAGGGAATGACAGAGCTCAGGCGTCCTGTGTCCTACATGATCAGCGCAGGAGCCTGAAGTCGTTTTTTTTTTTTTTAATCGTTTATTTAAAAAAAAAAACAAGCTTTTTTTTCTACCCCGCAGTCATACTTGCGAGGAACTCCCGCGAGTCTGACATTGCAGAACAGCTGCACACTTCTGACAGAAGCGTTCATGTGTTTCTAGGTACATGCACGCTCATGTTCAGACAGCAGCAGGCTGTGGCGGGGCTGGTGCAGACGATTTCAGCACCAAATGAGCACCTCCTGGCAAAAAAAACACGGCAAAAATTGCAGAAAAATAACTGCGTCAAAAACCGCGGCATAAACATTGCGTCAAAACACCACATTTTTTTGCCAGGAGGGGTAGATTGGATGCAGAAATATGGTGTAAAAATCTCTGCATCAAATTTGCATCCCTTGGCCCCCAAAAATTAAAAAAAAAAATTCTGCCACCAGGTGGAAATTTGGTGCTGAAAGCTGGTGCAGACGATTTCAGCACCAAATGTACACCTCCTGGCAAAAAACGCGGCAAAAATCGCGGAAAAATAACCGTGGCAAAAACCGCGGCATAAAAATTGCGTCAAAACACCGCGGTTTTTTTGCCAGGAGGTGTAGATTGGATGCATGAATATGGTATAAAAATTTCAGCACAAAATCTGCATCTCTTGGCCAAAAAAACTGCGATTTTACTGCTAGGAGATGCAGGTCTGTGAACTCAGTGAGCTCCACCTGAGGTCAGGCTACCTGCGATCACAGATGCAAATTACCTGAGTGACGTCACCGCTCAATGCGCAGCTCATTCATTCTCTGGAGCTCACAGAGAGCGGTCGGTCGTGCCGCTCTCTGTGATATTTAGATGTAGAAGAGCTGAAGCGGCGTGGGACGTCGTGTGGATTACATCGGAGCTGCAGGTTGTTTGGGCTTAATAAAGTGGTGAAGGAGGGGATGTTTGTACTTTATTCCAAATAAAGGATTTTTTTCTGTATCTGTGTTTATTTACTGTCACTTACAGGTTAGTGTGATGCAGGTATCTGATAGACGCCCGCACCATCACACAACCTAGGGTTTAGTAGCAGCCATGTGCTGTTATTAACCCCTGCTATTACCCCGACTGGCACCGCATCACGCCACCGGGAAGAGCCGGTATCGCACACCGAAGAGCCGGTATCGCACACCGGTATGGTCACATCTAATAGATGCGGCACTACCTGGCGGCTGTGGGCTGGAATACCAGCTGCCAGCCGGCGTTATCTTGGCTGGGGATGAAAATAGGGGGAACCGAACGTCGTTTCTTTTTTTATTTTCACCGGAATCACACATGCGAGGGGTTCACGCGAGTCTGCCATGGCAGCACCCGGCAAAGCCTTGCACGTGTGACTTTGGGCACTGTATCCACAGCACAGATACAGTGCGACAGCTGGGGCTGCAGCCGCGCGCTATAACTGTGCTGCCGAGTGCCGAGTGTTTATTTTCACCACCGTGAACTGACCGACAGTGCACTGCTTTCCCCGCCCACCGGCCGTCCTGTCGCCTGTGATTGGTTGCAGTCAGCTGACACTCCAGATGGGGGCGCGTGTAGCTGCAACCAATTACCCGCGCCGATGGGCGGGGAAAACAATGAATATTGAATTGTCGGCTCCGGAAGGTAAAAGCATGACCTGGAAGGAGTGTGCCGCCATGACAGCGCCTCGGTGAGTATGCCGCGCTCCCTCCTACCACCCTATCCCGTACACAAATTTTTATCTCCGGATTCCGGTCCCCATTGACTTATATGGGCACCGGAGTCCGGAAAGGATCGGACTTATTTTTAAGTCTATCAATGACCTGCCGACCCCGGATTATTGGCTGTTCGATCACACTATTCATAAACAGTACAAAAATTCTCAGAGAGAACAACATCCCATACAAGGGGGGCTTTACAGTGACATTAATCATATCCAAAGAAGGGCATAAGCATGTGGCAAGCAACCCGGACCAAGTCCTTCAATTATGCAAGGAATGGAACCTACTCACCCCCACCAAGGAACACCAAGATGGATTCTCACTACCACGTCATATTCCAGAAGAATGGTCGAAAGGCTAAAGCCACAGTCACATTTAGCGATCCCGAAATCAATGCGACCTGATAAGGATCGCTGGGAGGTCTCTGGTGAGATGTCACACAGTCAGACCTTACCAACGACTCAGTAACGATACAGGTCGCAGTAGGGACCTGTATAACGATCTCTGCTGTCATTGGGACCCTGTCACATAGTGTCAAACACAGCGATGTGTCCTGCCCAGCAGCCCAGAGAAAATGGTCCAGGACATTCAGCAACGACCGACGACCTTACAGCAGGGGCCAGGTCGTTGCTGGATGTCACACACAGCGACATCTCTAGCAAGATCGCTGTTGCGTCACCAAAACCGTGACTCAGCCGCGATGTCGCTAGCGATGTCGCTTAGTGAGACGAGGCCTTTAGTCTGATGAGAACTAGTCACAATCAGGCTATTGTGTGGCTCATTAACTAAAGAGACTGCTCAAGATTCCAGATAAGATGCAGTGACTGTCTTTGGTTAAAATTGGACATCTGCCCCTTCATGCCCTATCTAAAGGCCCCGTCACACTAAGCAACATCGCTAGCAACATCGCTGCTAACGAACAACTTTTGTGACGTTGCTAGCGATGTTGCTGTGTGTGACATCCAGCAACAACCCGGCCCCTGCTGTGAGGTCGTTGGTTGTTGCTGAATGTCCTGGGCCATTTTTTAGTTGTTGCTGTCCTGCTGTGAAGCACACATCGCTGTGTGTGACAGCGAGACAGCAACAACTAAATGTGCAGGCAGTAGGAGCCGGCTTCTGCAGAGGCTGGTAACCAATGTAAACATCGGGTAACCAAGAATCCCTGTCCTTGGTTACCCGATATTTACCTTTGATACCAGCCTCCGCCGCTCTCACTGTCAGTGCCGGCTCCTGCTCTGTGCACATGTAGCTGCAGGACACATCGGGTTAATTAACCCGATGTGTGCTGTAGCTAGGAGAGCAGGGAGCCAGCACTAAGCACTGTGCGCTGCTCCCTGCTCTGTGCACATTTAGCTGCAGTACACATCGGGTAATTACCCCGATGTGTGCTGTAACTAGGAGAGCAGGGAGCCAGCGCTCAGTGTGCGCTGCTCCCTGTTCTCTGCTCTGTTCTGTAGCTCCGTGCACTGGTAACCAAGGTAAATATCGGGTTGGTTACCGGATATTTACCTTAGTTACCAAGCGCAGCATCTTCCACGCGGCGCTGGGGGCTGGTCACTGGTTGCTGGTGAGCTCACCAGCAACTCGTGTAGCGACGCTCCAGCGATCCCTGCCAGGTCAGGTTGCTGGTGGGATCGCTGGAGCGTCGCAGTGTGACATCTCACCAGCAACCTCCTAGCAACTTACCAGCGATCCCTATCGTTGTTGGGATCGCTGGTAAGTTGCTTAGTGTGACTGGACCTTAAGTCAGGGGCCAGGTCGTTGCTGGATGTCACACACAACGACATCGCTAGCAAGATCGCTGTTGCGTCACCAAAACCGTGACTCTGCCGCGATGTCGCTAGCGATGTCGCTTAGGGGTGCTTCACACACAGCGAGCTCGCTGCCGAGATCGCTGCTGAGTCACGCTTTTTGTGACGCAGCAGTGACCTCATTAGCGATCTCGCTGTGTGTGACACTGAGCAGCGATCTGGCCCCTGCTGCGAGATCGCTGCTCGTTACACACAGCCCTGGTTCGTTTTCTTCAAAGCCGCTCTCCTGCTGTGACACACAGATCGCTGTGTGTGACAGCAAGAGAGCGACAAATGAAGCGAGCAGAGAGCAGGAGCCGGCGTCTGACAGCTGAGGTAAGCTGTATCCAAGATAAACATCGGGTAACCAAGGTGGTTACCCGATATTTACCTTAGTTACCAGCCTCTGCAGCTCTCACGCTGCCTGTGCTGCCGGCTCCGGCTCTCTGCACATGTAGCTGCTGTACACATCGGGTTAATTAACACGATGTGTACAGCAGCTAGGAGAGCAAGGAGCCAGCGCTAAGCAGTGTGCGCGGCTCCCTGCTCTCTGCACATGTAGCTGCATTACACATCGGGTTAATTAACCCGATGTGTACTGTAGCTAGGAGAGCAAGGAGCCAGCGCTCAGTGTGCGCGGCTCCCTGCTCCCTGCTCACACTGGTAACTAATGTAAACATCGGGTAACCATACCCGATGTTTACCTTAGTTACCAGTCTCCGCAGCTTCCAGACGGCGGCTCCGTGCAAGCGCAGCGTCGCTTGCACGTCGCTGCTGGCTGGGGGCTGTTCACTGGTCGCTGGTGAGATCTGCCTGTTTGACAGCTCACCAGCGACCATGTAGCGATGCAGCAGCGATCCTGACCAGGTCAGATCGCTGGTCGGATCGCTGCTGCATCGCTAAGTGTGAAGGTACCCTTAAGGTCCAGTCACACTAAGCAACTTACCAGCGATCCCAACAACGATAGGGATCGCTGGTAAGTTGCTAGGAGGTTGCTGGTGAGCTGTCACACTGCGATGCTCCAGCGATCCCACCAGCAACCTGACCTGGCAGGGATCGCTGGAGCGTGGCTACACGAGTTGCTGGTGAGCTCACCAGCAACCAGTGACCAGCCCCCAGTCTCCTAGTTACAGCACACATCAGGTTAATTAACCCGATGTGTGCTGCAGCTAAATGTGCACAGAGCAGGGAGCAGCGCACACTGAGCGCTGGCTCCTTGCTCTCCTAGTTACAGCACACATCGGGTTAATTGCCTGATGTGTGCTGCAGCTATCTGTGCACAGAGCAGGAGCCGGCACTGACAGTGAGAGCGGAGGAGGCTGGTATCAAAGGTAAATATCGGGTAACCAAGGACAGGGCTTCTTGGTTACCCGATGTTTACATTAGTTACCAGCCTCAGCAGAAGCTGGCTCCCTGCTCACTGCACATTAGTTGTTGCTGTCTCGCTGTCACACACAGCGATCTGTGCTTCACAGCAGGACAGCAACAACTAAAAAATGGCCCAGGACATTCAGCAACAACCAACGACCTCACAGCAGGGGCCAGGTTGTTGCTGGATGTCACACACAGCAACATCGCTAGCAACGTCACAAAAGTTGTTCGTTACCAGCGATGTTGCTAGCGATGTTGCTTAGTGTGACGGGGCCTTTAGTGAGACGAGGCCTTTAGTCTGATAACTAGTCACAATAAGGCTATTGTGTGGCTCATTAACTAAAGAGACTGCTCAAGATTCCAGATAAGATGCAGTGACTGTCTTTGGTTAAAATTGGACATCTGCCCCTTCATGCCCTATCTAAGTCAGTCTTTTATTTTGCTTCAAACCCTCTTTTTGGGACTTTTGGAGCTAGGAGCCGACCCTGCCACGGATCCCAATCCCTCCAGGCACCTGGGTCTGAATATAGACCTCTTCATCTTGCCCCTCAGAACTCCCTTGAACTTTAATTTTCTTTTTTGCTTTTTTCACTCATTGATTTTCCTGATTTTCCTTTTGAGCTTTCCCGTTTGGGATCGCCAGGTGCTTTTGTAAGGTTTTTTTTTCTCAGCACCTTGTTTAAGTTTGGGTGAAGGGCTCAGGCAGCCCCTGTTAGTGCCCTGTATTGTAGCTCAATTGAGCTATGTTGTTTGTTCTAGGTTTACTTGTTTCTTTTTTTTTTTTTTCAGATTGAGAAACTAACAGTCTGGTTGATATAACATGATCTATGTAGCAAGCAGCAATATTCTCGAAGGATGGACGTGTGCACAGGTGGTCTAGTTACTGTCACGCTCTCCGGGTCCCCTGCTCTGCTCCCCGGCTCACCTGCCACGCTCCCCGGCTTCCCTGCTTCGCTCCCCAGCTCCTCTGTCAGGCGTCCCCCGCTCCCCGGTCTCCAGCCTCCATCGCCTGCGGTCCCCAGGCGGCCCGGTCCCCGCTCCCGGCGCCCGTCGGCTACTCAGCCCCAGCCCGGCTCTCCTGCTTCCTGCTCACCGCTCCCTGCCCTGGCTTCTGGCACCCGGGCCTCGCGCATGCGCATTAGGGCGCGCGCGCGGTCATTGACCCTCTCTTAAAGGGCCAGCGTCCACTAACAGGAAATTGAACACACAGGTACAGGGTATAAAGGGGTTTAATGTCCAAGTGGACGGGGCCTGTTCTTCGTGTTTCCTAAGCTAGGAGTCAGGTCTCCTTGTCTCTGTGATATACTCACCTATCTCTCTTCTAGAGCCGCTCCTGCCTCGCCATCCGGTCCTGCCGATTCCCGAACCCCGAACGCTGACTATCTGCCATCCCGTCAGTCCGTACCATCTTTGATCCCTGTGGTGTTCCATCCTCTCGCTCCATCGGTTCCGGACTCTGCCTGACAACATCTCGGCCTCCGAACCTGAGCTCCGTCACCCGGACTACCATCAGTGACTCCGTGGTCCCAGGGACTTCTGCATTCCACTCTTTTGCACGGACTGTCCTGCTACCTGTAGTGCTCCGGCTACCGGACCCCTTGCCTTCAGTAAGGTGTTCGGCCCAGTGGATCCACCTCCTGGGTCTACCCGTCCACCTGGCCCTAACAGTAAGAACAGGCCATGGATCCCGCCCAAGCACTAGCGGCCTTGCAGGAGGAACTCACACGCCAGCGTGAGACCCAGACCCGCATGCTGAACTTCATGTCTTCTGTGGACGCCCGCCTGAACACGCTGCAAGCGTCGGTCACATCTTCGGCATCTCGAGCTTCCACTGTACAATCCACGGCCACAGCTCCCGTGGCAGCCTACTCGGATGCTTCCGGACTTAGTTTGGCCTCACCACCCCGGTACGCTGGAGATCCCAAGACCTGCAGGGGTTTCATCAATCAATGCTCTCTCCATTTCAAGCAGCTGCCGCACTTGTTTGCCTCCGACCATGCCAAGGTCGTGTTCATGATGTCCCATCTAGAGGGTGAGGCACTGGCCTGGATGAACCCCTTGTGGGAGAAGGAAGATCCGGTGACCACGAACATCCAGGAGTTCCTGCAGGCATTTCGTGGCACCTTTGACGAGCCCGGACGCGCCTCCGCGTCTGCCTCATCTCTTCTCCGGCTACGTCAGGGGACTCTGACGGTGGGCCAATATGCCATCCGTTTTCGCACCTTGGCTTCGGAACTCGGGTGGAACAATGAGGCTCTAACTGCCGCTTTCTGGGAAGGCCTCTCGGGTCGTATCAAAGATGAGCTGGCTGGTCGTGACGTGCCGTCCACCCTGGATGCCCTGATTGCCCTAGCGACTCGAGTGGATCTTCGTTTTCAGGAACGATCCAAAGAGGTGTCCCGTGAGAGACGTCCGATACGGCATTCCTCTCCTCCGCAGAAGCCCGCCGTACTTCAGTCAACGTCATCTGGTGTCTCCGTCCACGAGCCCATGCAGATCGACCGTTTGCGGCAGTCTGAACAACGCCGAGCAGAACGGCTCGCCAAGGGCCTCTGCTTCTACTGCGGAGAGGGAACACACCTTCTACGCTCCTGTCCAGAGAGGCCGGGAAACTCCAAAGCCTAGGGTTGGTAGGAGAGGCCACCCTAGGTGCTGGGATTCTCTCAGACCCGGTTACGTGGACTATTCAAGTGACAACGGGAGAGACGCGGTTCACGGCCGAGGCGTACCTCGATTCCGGGGCAGCAGGCAATTTTATCCAGCAGGCCACGGTGGACAAGTACCAGGTGCCTGTTACTCCACTCGACAAACCCCTCGTGATTGCCTCTGTGGATGGGAGACCCCTCTCTGACACCATCTCGTGGATCACTAAGCCGGTGGAACTGCGTATCGGTGCTCTACACACCGAGAACATCGCTCTCTATGTCCTCCCACACATGTCTCATCAAATCTTGCTGGGACTCCCCTGGTTACGGACACACGAACCCTCAGTCAGCTGGGGTACTGGTGAAATCACCCGATGGGGCTCCTCTTGCCACGAGAACTGTCTGAAGACTATTCAACCCATCCGACGGCCTCCGGTTCCAGAGTCCCTACCGGGACTGCCCTCGGCCTATTGGTCCTTCGCGGACATCTTTGATAAAAAGGAGTCAGAGGTACTGCCGCCACATCGTCCTTACGATTGTGCCATCGACCTGCTCCCGGGAACTACACCACCTCGAGGACGGATATATCCGCTGTCTCCTGCCGAAACAAGGGCCATGTCTACTTACATCACAGAGAACCTGGCAAGGGGATTCATTCGGAGATCCTCCTCTCCTGCTGGAGCAGGCTTTTTCTTCGTTAAGAAGAAAGAGGGCGACCTACGCCCATGCATTGACTACCGGGGATTGAACCAAATCACCGTGAAAAATAAATACCCCCTGCCGCTCATCCCCGAATTGTTTGATCGGCTTAGAGGAGCTCGTGTGTTTACCAAGTTGGATCTTCGGGGTGCCTACAACCTGGTCCGCATCCGCTCTGGGGACGAATGGAAGACCGCGTTCAATACTCGCGATGGGCACTATGAATACTGTGTGATGCCCTTCGGCCTGTGTAACGCACCAGCAGTCTTTCAAGAATTGGTGAACGACGTGTTCCGGGACCTTCTCTACATCTGTGTGGTGGTGTATCTTGATGACATCCTGGTCTTTTCTCTGGACCTCCAGACCCACAGAGAGAACGTGCAGCTGGTACTACAAAGACTGAGGGAAAATCGTCTGTACGCCAAGTACGAGAAGTATGTCTTCGAGCAGTCTTCTCTTCCCTTTCTGGGCTACGTAATCTCCGATACCGGCCTGCAGATGGATCCGGAGAAGGTCTCTTCCATTCTCAACTGGCCCCCTCCTTCTGGACTGAAGGCAATCCAACACTTTCTGGGATTCGCAAACTATTACCGTCAGTTCATCCCTCACTTCTCTGCTCTGACTGCACCTCTCTCCGCCTTGACCAAGAAGGGGGCTAATCCAAAGGACTGGTCACCTGCGGCCGACGCCGCGTTTAGCTCTCTGAAGCGGGCATTTGCTTCCTCCCCTGTGCTCCACCGTCCGGAGTTAAACCGACAGTTCACCTTGGAGGTGGATGCCTCCTCCTCGGGAGCCGGAGCAGTGCTCATGCAGAAGTCCTCCTCCGGGAAGATGGTTACTTGCGGTTTCTTCTCCAAGAGCTTCTCAGCGCCTGAACGCAACTACACCATCGGTGACCGAGAGCTATTGGCAGTCAAACTGGCGCTGGAGGAATGGCGCTACCTTCTGGAGGGAGCAGTGTACCCCGTGATCATTTACACGGACCACAAGAACCTGGAATACCTGCGGTCCGCTCAGCGACTGAACCCACGGCAAGCCAGGTGGTCCTTGTTCTTTGCCAGGTTCGATTTCCAGCTCCATTTCCGACCTGCGGACAAGAATGTACGCGCAGATGCCTTGTCCAGGTCATTCATGCCCATGGAGCAGGAGGAGGAGACATCCCAGCCCATCATCTGCCCTAGTAAAATCATTCCGGTGGCCCCTGTCACCCTGGCCCAGATACCGCCCGGGAAGACCTATGTCTCTGAGACTGACAGGCAAAAAGTGTTGCACTGGGGCCATGCCTCGAAAACAGCCGGCCATGCTGGTCAGAAGAGAACATGGAGTACGATTGTACGTCATTACTGGTGGCCATCCCTTCGCACGGACGTTGCTTCTTTTGTCTCAGCCTGCTCCTCTTGTGCCAGGAACAAGACGCCCAAACATCTGCCATATGGCCGTCTTCTGCCTCTGCCTATACCCTCAGTTCCGTGGCAACACATTGCGATGGACTTTATTACGGACTTGCCACTGTCCTCCGGACACACAGTCATATGGGTCGTGGTGGATCGGTTCTCCAAAATGGCTCATTTCGTCCCTATGGCTGGACTGCCCTCTGCCCAGGAACTCGCTGACGCCTATATACAACACATCTTCTGCTTGCATGGCTTTCCATCACACATTGTGTCCGACAGAGGAACTCAGTTCACCTCCCGCTTCTGGAGGGCCCTCTGCAAACATCTGGGAGTGACTCTGGACTTTTCTTCAGCCTACCATCCTCAGTCGAATGGCCAAGTGGAACGAGTCAATCAGATCTTGACCTCCTTTTTACGTCACTACGTCAACGCCCATCATGACGACTGGTCCACGCTTCTTCCTTGGGCTGAATTCTCCCATAACCACCACGTCAGTGAGTCCTCCTCCAGCTCTCCCTTCCATGTCGTTTACGGACTTCAGCCTTCCGTCCCATTACCTGTATCCCATTCCTCGGATGTCCCTGCTGCTGATGCTGTAGCCCGTGACTTTGCAACAATTTGGGACTCTGTCAAGGCGTCCCTTGGACGTGCTTCCCTGCGGATGAAGAGACACGCAGACAAGAGGCGTCTGGATCCTCCGTGTTTCTCTCCAGGAGATCTCGTCTGGCTTGCTTCCAAGTACGTCCGATTGAAGCTACCATCCTACAAGCTGGGTCCTCGCTACATCGGGCCGTTTAAAGTCCTCTGCAGAATAAATGAGGTCTCCTACAAGCTGCAGCTCCCGGCCACGATGAGGATACCCAACTCCTTCCACGTCTCCCTGCTCAAGCCGGTTGTCCTTGGTCCCTTCTCCGCTGCTGCCAGTTCGGCTCCTCCTCCTATTGCCGATGATGACATCTATGCGGTAAGGGATATCGTGGCCATGAAAACCGTACGGGGCCGACAGTTCTTCCTGGTGGACTGGGCAGGGTATGGTCCTGAGGATAGGTCCTGGGAACCTCGGGAGAATGTGGGTACTCCCCTGTTCCGTGCCTTCCTGTCCCGGTTGCGGGGAGGGGGGCGTGGGGGGGGGGGGGGTACTGTCACGCTCTCCGGGTCCCCTGCTCTGCTCCCCGGCTCACCTGCCACGCTCCCCGGCTTCCCTGCTTCGCTCCCCAGCTCCTCTGTCAGGCGTCCCCCGCTCCCCGGTCTCCAGCCTCCATCGCCTGCGGTCCCCAGGCGGCCCGGTCCCCGCTCCCGGCGCCCGTCGGCTACTCAGCCCCAGCCCGGCTCTCCTGCTTCCTGCTCACCGCTCCCTGCTCTGGCTTCTGGCACCCGGGCCTCGCGCATGCGCATTAGGGCGCGCGCGCGGTCAATGACCCTCTCTTAAAGGGCCAGCGTCCACTGACAGGAAATTGAACACACAGGTACAGGGTATAAAGGGGTTTAATGTCCAAGTGGGCGGGGCCTGTTCTTCGTGTTTCCTAAGCTAGGAGTCAGGTCTCCTTGTCTCTGTGATATACTCACCTATCTCTCTTCTAGAGCCGCTCCTGCCTCGCCATCCGGTCCTGCCGATTCCCGAACCCCGAACGCTGACTATCTGCCATCCCGTCAGTCCGTACCATCTTTGATCCCTGTGGTGTTCCATCCTCTCGCTCCATCGGTTCTGGACTCTGCCTGACAACATCTCAGCCTCCGAACCTGAGCTCCGTCACCCGGACTACCATCAGTGACTCCGTGGTCCCAGGGACTTCTGCATTCCACTCTTTTGAACGGACTGTCCTGCTACCTGTAGTGCTCCGGCTACCGGACCCCTTGCCTTCAGTAAGGTGTTCGGCCCAGTGGATCCACCTCCTGGGTCTACCCGTCCACCTGGCCCTAACAGTTACTCATACTAGAGTATGTAAGCTAAGATATTTTTCAGCAATTAATCTCTATTTGACTTCCCTTCCCAAAGGTTGGGATAAGATACTCAATGCAGCCCATGGCAACTCAGTAAATTTCCTCGATGGTGGTTAGATTCATGTCCGTTAATGCTAAAGGGCTAAATTCACCATTCAAGAGATCAGAACTGTGGAAGGAGGCCCTCCAAATGATCACTGATATGTTATGCATCCAGCAGACCCACTTAAACAGTGATGACAGTTTCAGGCTCAGACATAAAAAATTCCCACATATTATTGTGGCACCCGTAAGCGGAAAGAAGGGGGGGTGGCAATAGCGGTAAAGGATACAGTGGCTTTTTCCCAGGTTGAACAAATTATAGATCTATTAGGCAGATTCATAATTTTAAAATGCCATGTCAATAATATTCCATATACAGTAGTGAATATATATGCTCCCAATAAGCGACAGTACAAGAATATTAGGAACATTATTACCAAGGCATGTAAGGTTAAAATAGGTTCCTTTATCATGGTTGGAGAATTCAATTTAGCGTTATGGCCGAATATGGACACTACATCCAAGTAAAAAAAAACCTCAATCCCAGCCCACTAACAAAATTTCTTCACCTAAATGAAATAAATGTATGACATATGGAGGCTGCGAAATCCATCAGCAAGAGATTACACGTTCCTATCTCACCCCCATAAGATATGCACAAGAATAGATTACTTTTTGGTAGAAAAGGCAATAATACCGAAAGTGTTTAATACAAAAATAGCAAACATAACTTAGAGCGACCATGCTATGACCATGCCAAGTTTAAACGACGTTCTTACTGATCGCCCACTCTTAACTGCTATTAGGGGAAAACGCCTAAAGGATATGCTGTTGAAGAGCCATTACGTACCTAGGGTGCTATCTCTCCTCGGCAATTGGAGATGTGGTGGTCTTGCAATGCTTGACGTCATGTCAACTGCGGATGGATCTAAAGAGTAAAAAATCAAAAGTTACATATCATGCAGAACAAGTCACGTTATCTATTATGCAGTATGTGATTGTAGCCTAATTTATATTGAGTTACCATCAAGGGAACTACGCGTCCACACAAGGGAACATGTCAGGGACATAACTGCGGTGCGTGATGTTGCGGATCTGGATTCCCTGAGGACGATCCCGCGACATTTCAAGCTGCGCCATGACTGTGGTCCCACAGGATTGAAAATTCGTGGTATCGACCAGGTCTATTTAGGATCTAGGGGTGGAAATAAGAAACTAATTTTGGCGCAGCTGGAATGTCCCTGGGATCGTAAGATTAGGAACTATGACCCCGGATGGAATGAACAAAAAATTAAAGTTTTCCCCGTTTCTTTGAGGGTGGGAATATGATGATAGGTGTAAAGTAAAGATTTTATTCCCTCTATATCCCATTTTTAATTCATATGTGTGTGTCTTAATTTGTTTGTAACTAATGTTTTATTTCTTTTTTCCATAAGATTAATTTTGGATCATTTGGGATGGGTGAGATGAGAAAAGCTGGACTATAATCTGGATGACTTTAAAGCCAATTGAAAGATTGTATTGTGGACTATACCATCATGTATATTAATATTCATAAATGTTCTATCATGATCTGAGAAATTTAGATATTTGCCACAGTGGCCAAATACACTATTATGATGTATGGAACTATGCACCATCGCTTATCTTGTGTTCTTTTGTGGATGCCAATACCGAAAATTTGGATTTTTAAAGTTTGCAATAAATGGACTTTTTATTCATCACGGCCTGCGGTCCGCTGGATTTGCTTTTCTACTAAATGAATTATGATGTATGGGGATGATATAGAGTTGGAGATATATAGGATATATATTATTATATATTGTATATCCTTTTTCATGTTTTAGTTTATACATCTTTCCTTTTATGTCTCCTTTTCCCTGCTTCCCTATTAACTTCTTTTGTCCGGGTTGGCTTGCTCTTCAATCTACCATTACTAAAGATAGCCGAACGGATGCACTGTCATCTAATCTATTGTTATATGAATTTTGTCTCTGCATGCTATAGGGACATTAGACCATCTTTTTAAGGACTATTCATGGTCATATTCTTTAGTCTTAGGCTGATTCTTTTTATTTTTGCATGATTTTCTTACCACCCTGGTCGTGCCCTTTCACTTGCCAGCATGTGTCCCTGCCGAAGAAGCTTCCTTATTGGGAGGCCTGGGTTCACTGACATCTGCGAAAGTATTCTTCACATCTGCCGCACCTCCCATGGAATGACCGGATGAGGTGGACTCTATGTGCGGCGTCCCACCCCCTGCACGCACCCAAACAGCGACGATCTCACTCCAGACACCCCATATAAAAACATGCAAATTACACTTTACCCCTGCGCCACCCACATGGAAGCCAGATGAGAAAGGTGCGTCAGGGTAACTCATCACATTCAGGTACAAGTGCCTTTTATGGGTGAGTCTGGATCACGATAATTCATGAATGTCAGCTCTGTGGGGAATAGTAATGGTAGCCTTTGAGGCTTAAGGCCGCTTTACACGCTGTGATATCGGTACCGATATCGCTAGCGTGCGTACCCGCCTCCATCGGTTGTGCGACACGGGCAAATCACTGCCCGTGGCGCACAACATCACGCGGACCCGTCACACTACTTACCTGCCTAGCGACGTCGCTATGACCGGTGATCTGCCTCCTTTCTAAGGAGGCGGTTCGTTCAGCGTCACAGCAACGTCACTAAGCGGTCGCGAAATAGAAGCGGAGGGGCGGAAATGAGCGGGACATTACATCCCGCCCACCTCCTTCCTTCCTCATTGCGGGCGGCCGCAGGTAAGGTGAGGTGTCTCGATCCTGCGGTGTCACGCACAGCGATGTGTGCTGCCGCAGAAACGAGGAACATCGCTAGCTGCAGCGATAATCGAGAATAGGGGGGCATGTCACTGATGAGCGATTTTGAACGTTTTTGCGACAATTCAAAATCGCTTATAGGTGTCACACGAAACGACATCGCTAAAGTGGCCGGATGTGCGTCACAAATTCCGTGACCACAACGAGATCGCTTGAGCGATTTCGCAGCGTGTAAAGCGGCCTTAAGGCTGTGTTACATGGGTGGTATTGGATTTTTGTGCTATTATAGCACCACCTGGTGACTATCTGTATTAGTACATGCACCTTAAACTTAGCTGACTGTGATTTTGGACTTCTGTGCCATAACACCACCATGTGGTCACTGATGATAATACAATCTTTTCAATTAATTGAGCCTACCATGACCTAAGTGTAATCTTATTGGGGATTTTAACACTTGATTTATTTGACTAATCCTTGTAGTGTTTCTCTTTAAGATAACTTTGCATTTATTCATTTGCATTTATAAAACAGGACTCTTAAAATACTTGTATTGATTGTGGGTGGTAATGTTATTGGGCAGAATACAATGCTGTTTTTTTCTGAATTAGGTACACATATTTACATACACATAAAACACACACACACACCCACACACACACACATATATATACACACACTACTTACAAAACGTTAGGGATAATTGGCCTTTGGGTGAAGATTCAGGATGATCCTACTCTAAATTATGTAGATGAGCATAATGATAGGCCCATATAGCGCCTAAGCTTGGTGACTTCATGGTCGCACAGACCCTATAATATTACAGGTATGATATACAGTAGCTTTTATGTATACTTCCCATTTAATCCTGTTTCTTTCATCAATAGTAATTAAATAGTTAACACATTTTTAGTTATATTTAAGAGATGTTCTGAATCAGCTGTCAGATGAAGAACCAGTTTGAACCAACTACCGTTTTTTTCCAAAAATAAGACACTGTCTTGTAATTTTTTTTGCCCCACCCCCCTTCCCAAAATAAGCACTAGGGCTTGATTTTGGAGGAGGTCTTATTCTTGGAGAAACACGGTTGGGGGGTAAGTTTACCCCCCAAAAAAGCAGGCTCCCCACTTCCCAGGAGACTCATACTTACCAGACCCAGACGTTTGCGTTGCTCCCAGGTCCTCCTGTGATGTCCGGTGGGTGGTGCATGCCGTCCTACCCTGCTGCTGGTTGAAACACTGATACACACAGCAGATCGCGCGCGCGCGCACACACACACACGCACATCACATCACATCCAGCACTTCCGGTCGCAGGGAATGATGGGAGGAAGTCACGTGTGTCCGCAGGTCCTGTTGCGGCAAGTCCTTGTGCTCCACCGCACAGCCTCTCAGGATTCTGCCGTCGAGAAGAGATCGGTGTCGCTGGATGTGGTGAGTATGTGTGCAATCCGATGTGTGTGTGATGTGATGTTTGTGTGTGTGATTTGATGTTTATGTGTGTGATCCGATATTTGTGTGTGCGATCTGATTATGTGGGTGATCTGAATATGTTTGTGATCTAATTGTGTGTGCGATCCGATGTTTGTGTGTGAGATTGGATGTGTGTGTGAGATCTGATTGTGTGTGTGTGTGTGTGAGAGCTGATGTGTGCGGGGTCGCGATCACTGCAGATCCTCTCCTCGGCGTCTGGTGAGTGTGATTACAGGGTGCCTGCTGTGTATAATGAAGTGTCCTGCAGTATCTGTAACTTTTTTAGCTGCACGGACACTTCATTATTGAACCGCGACTAGGGCTTACTTTCAGGGGATGACTTATATTTAAGCCTTGCTTCGAAAATGCTGAAAATCCCTGATAGGGCTTATTTTTGGGGGAGGGCTTATTTTTGGAAAAACACGGTATTTTGAGTTTTTTTCGCATCTATGATTGGATGGTTTAAAGTGCAAGAAGAATTTACAGCATATAACCCCAACTCTGTAAATCAGGTGGTTGTCTAACAGCTGGAGCAGGAAGAAGAAACACAAGATGGCAGACTTACTTTCCCAGCTTTCTGGAAGGAGACACACAGACCCTTCGGGGCTCCAATCTTGTGGATCTGGGAATGAGAAAAAAAATGAGACTGTCAGCTGATGATGAAATAGCTAGCTAAGTTATTGATCATTATCTCAAATCCATTGCCTCCTCTCTCTAGTCCGGAGCCTTCTTTCTGCGGCGATCGCCATCCTCCTTGTTCTCAGGCCAATGTGCATGACGCGTCCTACATCATGCACACTAGGTGGCATTGAGGTCCTGCACAGGCGCACTTTGATCTGCCTGCTCAAGGCACATAAAAGTATTGTAGTGCGCATGTGCAGGCAGTCTTTAACCTTTCTTCACACTGCGCGTTACAGTATTTTGATATGACCTCAGCAGGGCAGACGAAAGTGCGCCTGCGCAGGACTGCAATATCGGCTTGTGTGGATGACGTAGACGCATCATTCACACTGGACTAGGAAGAAGGAGGCCGGAGATCACAGCAGAGAGGGGGTGTCGGACCAGAAAGAGGAGGCCCCGCACAGGAGAGCAGCCACACCCATCGGACCAGACCGTCCCCTAGGTGAGTATTATAAAAGTGTTTTTTATGTTACACAGGGCGGCCTGGGCTCTTATATACAGTATTCTGGAATGCTGTATATAAGAGCTCAATGGTATTGGCTGCAGTTTATAATCCCAAAATCTGGTGACAGGTTACCATTAAAAAATAGGAAGGAGCACAAACTTACAAAATAAATCACCAACAAACTTGTGCTTCTAAGGGCATGATTTACTACGCCTAGTATCCGTGCCAAAAAGTCTACATAGGGATGACCACAAGGGACTTAACCTCTTACGGACATTGGACGTACTGGGTACGGCCTAGACAATGTTGGTGTAATCACTGTTGGCTGCTGCAGTAAGCCAGCGGCGAATCTGATTTGAACAGCAGACATGTGTGGCCTACAGGTGTGGAGGTCGCCTGAGCTGTAGTTTGTTTGTTTAAATGTAATAAGAATATCTGTGTATGTAAATAATTAAATTATAGATGTAGTTACATAATAATCTGTCTGTCTATGTAGCCATCGCATAGACCCATAATATAATTCTAAGCTGTATAGTCATGAAGGAGTTAACCAAAGATAATGAAGCCAGAATGTGAAGCTGCAAAGTCTTATCAGTACAGTTCGCACAGAAAGAATGTACAAGAAACAAACAATATGCTGGGAGAAAATAGGGAGTGAAATACTCCTTACTCCCTTGTTCTAGCTTCAAGGTTTGAGATGCAAACTGTATAAATGGGTTTCTTCCAATACACGAGCTCAGTGGATAACGCTGGCTGAAAGAGAGAACATGTCTGTGTTCATTGTCTTATACATTGATAAATCGGCACTGATTTAAATCTAATACGGCACTGTCTCTGCATATCCCGAACGAAGACTCCATTAGCAGTCTTCACCCAAATTCCTGCCTTGACAGAGGCGCGGGTGAATCCGCGATCCACCCACGCCTGTTAATTCCTTAGACTGCTCAGTCAAATACTGACTGCGCGATGTAAATAGCCACGGTGGGGAAATTGCCTTTCCTCGCCGCCATCGGAAGCCCCGTAACGCGGTCTTGGGAAACCGATAGTTGCCATGGTAGCACAGGGTTATGTGATGACTCCTGTCGCTATCATGACTCACTTCCTGCTGCAGTCAGCTGGCTGTAACAGGAGAGAAGCATTTCAGCTGATCAGAGCTCTGCAGCTCCGATCAGCAGAAATAAACAAGCGATCAGACAGCTAATCCTTATAGTCCCCCAAGTGGGACTAGTAAAATAAAAAAAGTTAAAAAAAAATGTAGATCTGTGCAAAAATGGTACAGTCAAAAATGTCAGCTCGAGATGCCACAAATAAGCCATCACTGAGCCCCATAACCAGAAAAATTAAAACAGTATGAGTCACAAAAAATGGCACAAAAAGTGCGCCACTTTTTTGGGACAAACTTTTGAATTTTTTTAACCGCTTAGATAAAAGTAAACCTATACATGTTTGGTATCTACGAATTCGTACCAACCTGGTATTCCATCAGATAAAAATTATTTGTTATTATATGCACATGTGTACATAAGTCTATAGAAGCACTAATATACATTTTGTGCTTCATGCTATCTACATCTTACTATCAGAGGGACTTATATCGATATCCCTAGATAGTTATTTTGAATCTAATAACATCTACTATGGTTCATAATTGATGTATAGGTTTCAGGGCACAGCTGTCATTTGTATTTATTGTAACATTATTAGATGACTGCATATATGGGACATTGTTCATTCATTACGTACGGTTTTCCAGGCCGTCTCAGATTTATTTATGCTTTTAGAATTTTAATGTGTGTGTATATAAGTGCTTTTGGCTATAATAAAGAATACTTATTTTACTCATAGATTTCTCCTCCTTCTTGAATCATGTTTTCATACAGGATTCTGCACCCTTTGTTTAATTAGGTTGGCTGTGCACTCTGCTACTTAATTAATTTGCGGTTACAAGAGGGGTCACCAAGTTCAGCCTCAACTATACAGGGGGAGGTGGAGGAGAAGAGATGAGACCCCCCAGAAGTGTGGGAAAGGTCACCCAAGATGGCGCCACAGGCACTGGAGTGGCTGGAAAGGCAGGAAGATCAGCAGCAAACCAAGAAAGAAGCTGCAGCCTGCCTAGGTCAATTAGCCCGTAACAACTCTCCAGGGACAGACATGGGGACCCAGGGGACATCGTCAAGGTTACCCCGGGCCAAACAGCAGCAGTGGCAGGAGGGTACCTGTCACGCTCCCCTGCCTTGCTCCCCGGCTCCCCTGCCATGCTCCCCGGCTCATGACTGCTAGGAGGTCTAGAAACCTGTACGAAGTCACTACGTTGCTAAAGTTCCCAATCCGGTCGGATCAAGGGCTCCCAGTCATGGGTGCTTCCCGTGTGGTCATTGCCTGGCTTTTGTTCAATGTCCTACGATCTGCCACTTTCCATTCATCCAATGGTAATAACTAGGTACTATTCGGTATCCGATGGATAATGGGGTATTCAAGGTATTCGCTATGCAATGGATAATATGGTATTCACTTCAATCTTTCATTTTCATTTCTGACTTCCTGGCGCCTTTTTCCAGCCAATGAACAAATCTCATGTTGCTTGCCCTCACACTAACGCCGAAGCCATCTTTGTTGTGGTGTTACTGTGACTGGCTTGGCCGCACAGCGTCATAGGGGCTATATAAGCCAGTGGCCATTTTGGTCAGTCAGTCTCTCCCTCTCTCTTTTATACTCACCGATCACGGGCGCGACGCTGCACAGCTGTCACACTGTGGCGGGTTCTCCAGCTTTTGAAAATGCCGGCCGCTCATTATTCCATCTCGTATTCCCTGCTTCCCCCACCCACCGGCGCCTATGATTGGTTGCAGTCAGACACGCTTCCACGCTGAGTGACAGCTGTCTCACTGCAACTAATCACAGCCGCCGGTGTGCAGGTCTATATCGTGTAGTAAAATAAATAAATAATTTAAAACAACGACGTGCGGTCCCCCCCCAAATGATACCCAGCCGAGGTAAGCACACAGCAGCGGCCGGCATTCTTAGGCTGGGGAGGGTGAGGGCCATGGTTACGGACCCCCCCTCACGCAGCCGAGAATATCAGCCCACTGCTGCCCCGAAAATGTTACATCTATTAGATGCGACAGTGTCGGCGTGTCACCGGCCCTTCTCGATTGCCGTGATGCAGTGGAAATTGGGGTAACAAGGAGTTAATAGCAGCCCATAGCTGCCACTAAGTCCAAGATTAGTAATGGCAGCGTCGATGACACGCGATCACTAATCTGTAAGTAAAGTAAATAAACACACACCAAAAAATCCTTTATTTGAAATAAAACACCACAAAGCCCCCTCTGTCACCACTTTATTAACACCCCAAATACCAAGGTCCAGCGTAATGCACACTAATTCAGCAACGTCTGTGAGCTAGTGCTCAATGCAGCCTCATTCCGTGAACGATGATGCAGGTGTAGCTCCAGGTCATTTCTCACGGTCGGTGATGTCAACACATTGCCGCTCGTGAGAACTTTAGAGCTCCTGTAAAGCATAACTAAGAGTGATGTCACTGACCAGCAGTGACCCTGAGAGAACTCAGATCCAAGTCACTGTTCTATCACACATACTGTTGGGGGGGAAACACATACATCACAAATAAAAGCTGTAATATCTATCTATCTATCCATCATCAATCTATCTATCTATCCATCCATTTATCCATTATCTATCTATCTATCTATAACTATCTATCTATCTAGCTAGCTAGCTATAGATAGATAGATAATGGATAGATAGATAGATTCATGGATAGATAGATAATGGATAGATAGATGGATAGATAGGGATAGCGGGATAGATAGATGGATAGACAGATAGATAAAAAAGCATAGCTGGATAGATAGACAGGCAGATTGATGGCAAACACACATATATAATGTCCCACCTCCCTGCATATTCTAAGCTGGCATTCTTTACTGATTTTCATGTGGCATTAAAGGGCGCCAAGCTTTGTATTTTGCCAAAAAAATAAATAATTAAAAAAAAAGCGACGTGGGTTCCCCCCCATTTTTGATAGCCGGCTAAGGTAAAGCAGATGGCTGCAGCCTGTAGACCATAGCTGGCAGCTTTACCTTTGCTGGGGATCCAATTTGGAGGGCCCCCAGGCTCTTTTTTTTGTAATTAATTATAAATAAATAATTAAAAAAAAAATGGGGTGCCACCCAAATTGGTTCACCAGCCAAGGTAAAGCAGACAGCTGTGGTCTGGTATTCTCAGGGTTGGAAGGTCCATAGTTATTGGCCCTTCCCAGCCTAAAAATAGTTACTGCAGCCGCCCCAGAAGTGGCGCATCCATTAGATGCGCCAATCCTGGCTCTTCGCCCCAGCTCATTCCGTTGCCCTGGTGCAGTGGCAAATGGAGTAATAAATGGGGTTGATACCACATTTGTAATGTCACCTGACACCAAGCCCAGCAGTTCGTGATGTCATGGCGTCTATCAGATACCCGACATCACCAACTATCAGTAATAAAAATAGAAAAAAAAAAAAGAGGACAAAAAAAAAAAATTTGAAAAAACACTCCCCAAATCATTACCTCTTTCACCAATTTATTGTAAAGAAAAAAAAATCCCCTGTAATCCACTTTGGAAGTCCCACGACAACTCTGGATCTTCTAGAATATGAGGGGCACGCTCAGGGATCGCATCCCCCATTTTCTAGGAGTGCAGACTTTCCATATGAGGAGTGTGGGTGCAAAGAATCTGCACCTACTGTCCCCGGGTCCACAGTAGCAGTGTGCGTACAGCCAGCACAACTCTCACTGAACACAGGAAGCTGAGCTGACAGCCGCTCTCTGCGCATGCGCCCAGCGTTTATTGTGAAGGAGGAGGGATCGCGGGGGATCAACGCTGCAAAAAGGTACAGACACCGGGGGAACACCGGGAAATACCGGGGGGGTGTGACTTAGCTGGACCTAGCGAGGAGTTTTCTGTCGCATGACTCAAGGCACATGCGACAGAAATCAGAGGAAGAGGGTGAATGCGGGCGGCGCGTTGGTGTGCGCCCTGCCATCTTGGATTAATCGGGATGGGGCAGAAATGCAGTCAGGCACCTTCTACAGGCTATGCCCATATGGTTTCGGCCTTTTCCCATCCATTTCAGCCTCATCCTCAGTCACCACAGCTCACCGTTAGGTCCAACATGAAATTATTCTGGTTTCCCATAGACTTATATTGGGGGTCGAATATTCGCGAATACTAGAATAGCGGTGAGGTATTCGCCGGATATTCGGCGAAGCGAATACTAGGGTATTCGATCATCCCTAGTAATAACACATACTAAATTAAATATTATATTTCTTGTGACACATCGTATGTGGTGCGCTCTGCCACCTGTCCGTGTTCCCAAGTCTATGTGGGTCTCACTTCTCGTGAGCTTCGCATCAGGGTTATGGAGCACGTCAGGGACATTGGCTAGCCAGGACGGTGGATGACACCACCCTTTTGAAAATTATACCGCAACATTTCTGGTCGCACAATGACTGTGACCCCAGACTCCTACGTGTCTGGGGGATTTATGTTATTCATGGGGGAATACACGGGGGCAATCTCAAAAAGACACTTGCTAAACACAAATCTAGGTGGATTGTCACCTTAGACACCCTGGTTCCAAAAGGTCTTAATGAGTCAGTCAGCTATGCCCCCTTTTTATAATATTCAAATTAAAAATCTTTGGCCTCCACTTTCTCATATATCTTTTTATGTCTGTACTCATGATATATTTAGATAATCTCATTGGTTGTGTTTAATAGTTTTTAACCATGTGTTGTACATGACGTCTGTTCAGGTTGTTTCTTGTTTTTTATTTTGATTTTCAATATGGTTTATTATTTTTCTTCCACATGTCTCATTGCTCTTTTTCTTTTCCTCAGTCTCAGTTTGTCATGTCATATATATAATGGTTCCTAGTCCTACCTTCTGATCAGCTTTATTCTATTATATGGAAAGAATGGAGAGGAGAAAAAGAAAGAGAAAAAGAAAAAATGGATTTACCTGGAGAGGGACTTGGTTCGGTTCTCCTTGCCAATGAAAACCGTTCTGGACTGCGACCTATTGTATGAAGATCATTGCATTAATACATGTGATATTGTTTTTATATATCCTAATGACGATCTCTATTATACTCTTTAATGTACAGGGCTATATTTATGTGCTCCGATCCTCCCCAAATAATCCTCTGCCTTTTTCTTTCTCCTCTACATTTCTTCATTTTTTCATTTTAAGGGGTTCTTTAATTTATACTTACCTTCCCTGTGCGCGTGAACCTGCTGCCGACCGCTGCGTCTCCGGGTTTGTGCTGGCCGATTGTATGCCGTTTGTGCGTGAGCCATGGTGACGTATACCTGCTCCCATGCATGCGCTGTTTGCGGCTGTAGTCTGCTCTCCCGTTGTCTCGGTGGTGTGCGCATGCGTGGCTTTAGGGATAGGATTATTTCTGACAGAAGCTCCGCGCATGCGCAATTCTAGCGGCGCGGTTATTCAAACCACCTGAATGACAGACTATTTATACCTCCCTCATATTCAAGCAAAACCACTGAACCTACTTCCCTATGAGTAAGCTGTATTAACTACAGAGAAACATATGTTGGGGTCATTTCTCTGCCTGGCTGTTCCAACTAGTACTCCCAGTCTCCTCCTTTACCGGTATGTGTTTACAGGTGCATTAATGCAGACATTCCCGGGGACAGAACCTTATTTATGGGACTTCTATCCTGTTTGGAAGACTGGGTATTTCTGACTAGTACTGATTAGCACTTTAAATGGGTGGTTCTTGATGTCTTTGTCTCTAAAAATGACACCTTAACCCCTCATGCATCACAATTTCTACTAATCTATCTTTGCAACTTGAACAATTACATATCATGTGTCTATCTTCCCTCCTCACTCTTGTTACCTTGTCATCCTGTTTTTATCGCATTATATTGTTCCAATAAAGATTTTGATATTTTTTGTACAGTACACTCTGTCCTCCTTGTTATTTATGTTCCATATGGAGTTGGTATTGAATCCGGGAGTAAGTATTCCCTCACTCTTGGTTCATTAATCCCAGTATGGCCTGGATGGTGCATTTTCTTATATATATTGTTTCTGTGTTTTTCACAGTGAGCTCCATGGCTACTATGGATTTCAGAGCTCGGGACCAAACATGGCTCGTTGAATTGGATGATGCTTTCAAGGATTGTGGCGGTTTTGATTTTAATTGCACTTCCACAACCAGTGATGATATTTCTGTACAATCCACCATTTACAAATAGAAAGACCTCTTAAAGAGGCGTATTCAACTTTGGTGGAATCGTGCATTTTTACAAAATACATAGAGAAAGACTGGATTCCCCGTGGCATGAGGGTGTAGATTTTTCCCTCCTATCCCATTACTAATGAGGACTTCAAAACCCAATGGGAGCACCGTAACCTAAAAAACGGGATACCACTAAGAACAAATTGCAGGTAATCAATTTGTCAGCACATGTCCTGTCGGACGCACAATTACATGTCCTATCTAAGCATCTCAGTTTTTCACCCACAAACTCATTTAACTTTTTTTCTTGGCACTGAAAGACACTAATTTATTTGCAAAGAAACTTATTCTGAAGAAACTACATGCAAAAAAATTAACTTGTGAAGAGAAGGACCCGATTGAAAAAGAGGCCTTACAAGCCCTCCAGGATCTCCTACGGGAACAAGAGCCTCCCACAGGTGGGTTTCCCAATTCATTATTGCCCAAGTTAATGAAATTTCCCCCTTGTCCCTCTGCCTTGCCATAGACATCTTTACCAGGTTCGTTACTGAATACCTAAGAAAAGATCTCAAGTATGCGTAGGTTTGATAAACTTACACACATGCAAAGGATGTCCTTTAACCAACTACAGGGTTATACTGACATAGTTATTAAGACAGTGGACAAGGGAGGCAATATTGTGATTTGGACAACAGATCTATATGAAAGGGAAGCCCTAAGACAGCTTAGGGATAAGAAAACCTAAAATTAGTTCCCTTGTAGCCCCCACTAACAACCTTCTCCCAGGAGCTCTATATCACCTTGGAGAAAGCTCTGGAAAAAGGGGTTTATAGATAAAAAAAAAAAGTTGATAAGTCTTTTTAGTAGATTTCCTCGCGTTTCCAACTTTAACCTCCTGCCCAAAATCCATAAAGACACTGTCAACCCACCGGGGCATCTGTTTGTGTCTGCTATTGAGGGTCATGTTGACCCTATATGCAAATTCATCGACCTTTACCTAAAACCTTTAGTCGAATGCCTACCATCATATGTAAAAGACACACAGATGTCTTTCGCCGGGTTAACGGCGTCTTTATGAAGCCTGATATGCTCATGGCCACAGCTGAC
This sequence comes from Anomaloglossus baeobatrachus, assembly GCF_048569485.1. Classification (NCBI taxonomy): domain Eukaryota; kingdom Metazoa; phylum Chordata; class Amphibia; order Anura; family Aromobatidae; genus Anomaloglossus; species Anomaloglossus baeobatrachus. The sequence continues at coordinate 400,746,873 of NC_134353.1, read as the reverse complement.
GTTGAGGCGCTCTATACCTGCATTGGACATGATGATGGTTTGGAGGTTTTCCGCTTCTTCCTTGGGATAAGAGGTTGGGATGGCGCCATGAATGATCTTCTCCTGGAGCTGCCTTGCTTTGCCCTCACACACAACTTTTTTGTTTTGAAGGATATTTATTATTTTTGGATGATTTTCTTACCACCCTGGTACCACCCCAGTAGAAGATATGGTCCCGCTGGGTGCGCATGAAGGGGGCAGCCTCAGCATGTGTCTCCGCCAAGAGAAGATTCCTTAGGAGGAGAGGTTATTTGATGTCAACGGAAGTATTCTTCCGATCTGCGCCTCAACTTAAATGACCGGATGAGGTGGACTCTATGTGCGGCGTCCCACCCCCTGCACGCGCCCAAACAGTGACGATCTCGCCCCAGACACCCCATAAAGCTTAGCCAATTCTATCCCGCAGCAGATGGATTTCAAGATGGTACTGGAAGATCACAGCATGGCCTGACAGCGTCTAAGAATACTACCCCCCGTAGGCTGGGCGAGTCAGAAGCTGCAGGCAGAATGAGTCACAATCAGAGTCTACCGCAGTGAGGGGGGGGGGCTGGCCTGCCTGTCAGTGCAAGATAAGGATGAATCAGACCAGGAGGACAATGGGGAGATGGGGAGCAGCCAGGACAGGGGGAGCCGGCCGTGACTTTTGAAATCTAGCCCCAGGGTTCTTCCCCCCACACAGTAGGCTCACAGGCCTCAGGCTGTAGCACAGGGAGAAACAACCAGGATCCTGGTGAATATTCCTCAGAGCCAATGACAGAATATGCTATGAGGAAACTCATGGCAGAGCTAATGGCTTCCTTTAAGAGGGACATGCAAAGTGTACTCTTGTCTATGCAAAGAGATATCACAGCAATAGGGGACCGCACATCCCATATGGAGGACAAGATGGCAGAACTAACAACTGCACACAATGAGGTGGTGGACTCTGTGGTATCTATGGATGAAGAATTGGATGCCATGAAGCTTAAAATAGCTGATATGCAAGATAGATCGCGCAGAAATAATGTCAGACTGAGGGGCATCACAGAATCTGTTAAAACAGACAATCTTAAAGAATTCCTCACAGATTACTTCTCAGGCCTGCTACCACACGCTACACAGCGGGATTTGATGATTGACAGAGCACACAGACTCCCTAAACCAAAACAATTGCCTGCCTCGACCCCCCAGAGATGTCATAATGAGAATTCATTTTTTTTCATATAAAAAAGAAATTAATGGAAGCAGCCCGCAATCCACCCTCACTGCCAGCGCGATTCCAAGACATTGCTATATTAACTGACCTATCAGCAGTCACTCTAGCCTGCAGAAGAGCCTTCATAAATAGTGTTGAGCGGACCCGGACTGTAAACGTCCGGATCCGCGTGGTTTCAGCGCTATCTCCGGGCCGGACCCGGGTGCACAATCCGGAATCGGCAATTAATAAAAATGAAAATAACTATAAATAAATGAGCGTTTCATACTTACCAAGACTCGGTGTCATGGCGGCATACTGCTTCCGGGTCGCACTTTCACTTCCTGTGCTGTGCACGCAATCACACAGCTTTCCGTGTTTTCCCCGTCCACCGGCCGTCCTCTCAGCTGTGATTGGTTGCAGGCTGACGCGCACCCCGGCCTGTGACAGTCTGCTGCGGTCATCGCTAATCGCGGCTCCGTAATAGGCTGCATTCAGAGCGGGCAGCCGTGCTCCATGGCTGTTCGCTCTGATATGTAGCAGAGCTGGATGTGTCGGCGTGGGACGTCCTATGGATTACGTCGGAGCTGCAGGGTGTTTGGGCTTAATAAAGTGGTGAAGCAGGCTGTGTTTTGTACTTTATTTCAAATAAAGGATTGTTCTCTGTGTCTGTGTTTATTTACTGTCACTTACAGGTTAGTGTGATGCAGGTATCTGATAGACGCCTGTACCATCACATAACCTAGGGTTTAGTAGAAGCTATGTGCTGTTATCAACCCCTGCTATTACCCCGACTGGCACCGCATCACGCCACCGGGAAGAGCCGGTATCGCACACCGGTATGGTCACATCTAATAGATGCGGCAATATCGGGCGGCTGCGGGATGAGAATATACCAGCCCCCAGCCGGCATTATCATAGCTGGGGATAAAAACTGGGGGGACCGCACGGCGTTTTTTTTTTTTAATCATTTATTTAAAAAAAAAAAAAAAAACAAGCTTTTTTTCTACCCCGCAGTCATACTTGCGAGGAACTCCCGCGAGTCTGACATTGCAGAACAGCTGCACACTTCTGACAGAAGCGTTCATGTGTTTCTAGGTACATGCACGCTCATGTTCAGACAGCAGCAGGCTGTGGCGGGAGATGTCAGAGCCATCTGACAGCTGGTGCAGACGATTTAAGCACCAAATGAGCACCTCCTGGCAAAAAAAACACGGCAAAAATTGCAGAAAAATAACTGCGTCAAAAACCGCAGCATAAACATTGCGTCAAAACACCATGTTTTTTTTGCCAGGAGGGGTAGATTGGATGCAGAAATATGGTGTAAAAATCTCTGCATCAAATTTGCATCCCTTGGCCCCCAAAAATTAAAAAAAAAATTCTGCCACCAGGTGGAAATTTGGTGCTGAAAGCTGGTGCAGACGATTTCAGCACCAAATGTACACCTCCTGGCAAAAAAACGCGGCAAAAATCGCGGAAAAATAACCGTGGCAAAAACCGCGGCATAAAAATTGCATCAAAACACCGCGTTTTTTTTGCCAGGAGGTGTAGATTGGATGCATGAATATGGTATAAAAATTTCAGCACAAAATCTGCATCTCTTGGCCAAAAAAACTGCGATTTTACTGCTAGGAGATGTAGGTCTGTGAACTCAGTGAGCTCCACCTGAGGTCAGGCTACCTGCGATCACAGATGAAAGACCGTGGGAACTTCCAGCAGTGACCGCAAATTACCTGAGTGACGTCACCGCTCAATGCGCAGCTCATTCATTCTCTGGAGCTCACAGAGAGCGGTCGGTCGTGCCGCTCTCTGTGATATTTAGATGTAGAAGAGCTGAAGCGGCGTGGGACGTCGTGTGGATTACATCGGAGCTGCAGGTTGTTTGGGCTTAATAAAGTGGTGAAGGAGGGAATGTTTGTACTTTATTCCAAATAAAGGATTTTTTTCTGTATCTGTGTTTATTTGCTGTCACTTACAGGTTAGTGTGATGCAGGTATCTCATAGACGCCCGCACCATCACACAACCTAGGGTTTAGTAGCAGCCATGTGCTGTTATTAACCCCTGCTATTACCCCGACTGGCACCGCATCACGCCACCGGGAAGAGCCGGTATCGCACACCGAAGAGCCGGTATCGCACACCGGTATGGTCACATCTAATAGATGCGGCACTACCTGGCGGCTGCGGGCTGGAATACCAGCTCCCAGCCGGCGTTATCTTGGCTGGGGATGAAAATAGGGGGAACCGAACATCGTTTCTTTTTTTATTTTCACCAGAATCACACATGCGAGGGGTTCACGCGAGTCTGCCATGGCAGCACCCGGCAAAGCCTTGCACGTGTGACTTTGGGAACTGTATCCACAGCACAGATACAGTGCGACAGCTGGGGCTGCAGCCGGGCGCTATAACTGTGCTGCCGAGTGCCGAGTGTTTATTTTCACCACCGTGAACTGACCGACAGTGCACTGCTTTCCCCGCCCACCGGCCGTCCTGTCGCCTGTGATTGGTTGCAATCAGCTGACACTCCAGATGGGGGCGTGTGTAGCTGCAACCAATTACCCGCGCCGATGGGCGGGGAAAACAATGAATATTGAATTGTCGGCTCCGGAAGGTAAAAGCATGACCTGGAAGGAGTGTGCCGCCATGACAGCGCCTCGGTGAGTATGCCGCGCTCCCTCCTACCACCCTATCCCGTACACAAATTTTTATCTCCGGATTCCGGTCCCCATTGACTTATATGGGCACCGGAGTCCGGAGAGGATCGGACTTATTTTTAAGTCTATCAATGACCTGCCGACCCCGGATTATTGGCCGTTCGATCACACTATTCATAAACAGTACAAAAATTCTCAGAGAGAACAACATCCCATACAAGGGGGGCTTTACAGTGACATTAATCATATCCAAAGAAGGGCATAAGCATGTGGCAAGCAACCCGGAACAAGCCCTTCAATTATGCAAGGAATGGAACCTACTCACCCCCACCAAGGAACACCAAGATGGATTCTCACTACCACATCATATTCCAGAAGAATGGTCGAAAGGCTAAAGCCACAGTCACATTTAGCGATCCCGAAATCGATGCGACCTGATAAGGATCGCTGGTAAATCGCTGGGAGGTCTCTGGTGAGATGTTGTCACGCTCCCCGGCTCCCCTGCCACGCTCCCCGGCTTCCCTGGCGCGCTGCCCGGGTCCCCTGTCCAGCTCCCCGGCTCCCCTGCCACGCTCCCCGGCTTCCCTGGCGTGCTCCCCGGCTCCGCTGTCCGGCGTCCACCGCTCCACAGCCTCCAGGCCTCCTCACCTAGGATCCCCAGGCGTCCCGGTTCCCGCTCCCAGCGTCCGCTGTCTGCTTCACTCCGGCCCGGCTCCCCTGCCTCCTGTTCGCCGCTCCCTGCCCTGGATTCTGGCACCCGGGCCTCGCGCATGCGCATTAGGGCGCGCGCGCGGTCATTGACCCTTTCTTAAAGGGCCAGCGTCCACAGACAGGATATTGAACACACAGGTACAGGGTATAAAGGGGTTTAATATCCAAGTGGGCGGGGCCTGTTCGTGTTTCCTAAGCTAGGAGTCCGGTCTCCTTGTCCCTGTGATATACTCACCTCTCTCTCTTCTAGAGCCGCTCCTGCCTCGCCATCCGGTCCTGCCGATTCCCGAACCCCGCACGCTGACTACCTGCCATCCCGTCAGTCCGTACCATCTTTGATTCCTGCGGTGACCCGTCCTCTCGCTCCATCGGTTCCGGACTCTGCCTGACAACATCTTGGCCTCCGAACCTGAGCTCCGTCACCCGGACTACCATCTGTGACTCCGTGGTCCCAGGGACTTCTACATTCTACTATTTTGCACGGACTGTCCTGCTACCTGTAGTGCTCCGGCTACCGGACCCCTTGCCTTCAGTGAGGAGTTCGGCCCAGTGGATCCACCTCCTGGGTCTGCCCGTCCACCTGGCCCTAACAGATGTCACACAGTCAGACCTTACCAACGACTCAGTAACGATACAGGTCGCAGTAGCGACCTGTATAACGATCTCTGCTGTCATTGGGACCCTGTCCAAAAAAATGGTCTGGCTCACTGAAGGTGCTCAGGAAAAGTAACAATATATACTGTAGCAAGAAAAATCCCGCCACACATCTGAATCATGAGAGACAATTGAATTGTGTTCAAACTAATATTTATTTTGATTTTTTGATTGACGTTTCGGCAATTTAGCCTTCATCAAAATGAAACTATATGGTATATAGCAGATAGCATTCTTAATATAAGGATCTTGATGGATTATCCTGAAGAGGAAATGAAAGAGGTATAGTGGAATCCAGTGGATAAAGGGTATAATGCCGCTTATATAGGAAACTGTGTCCAGGGTGATCAGCGGTGGAATGTGATATCAATCAAAAAATCAAAATAAATATTAGTTTGAACACAATTCAATTGTCTCTCATGATTCAGATTTGTCATTGGGACCCTGTCACATAGTGTCAAACACAGCGATGTGTCCTGCCCAGCAGCCCAGAGAAAATGGTCCAGGACATTCAGCAACGACCGACGACCTCACAGCAGGGGCCAGGTCGTTGCTGGATGTCACACACAGCGACATCGCTAGCAAGATCGCTGTTGCGTCACCAAAACCGTGACTCAGCCGCGATGTCGCTAGCGATGTCGCTTAGTGAGACGAGGCCTTTAGTCTGATAACTAGTCACAATAAGGCTATTCATAAACAAGGAGAGCAAACGAGTTTTTGAAGTGCAAAAAGTACATATTTATTCAAGGTGAAAGTGACAGAACTTGTGAGCATTAATAAAATATATAAGAACCTGGACCACACCAGGGTTTTGCATCCATGTGAGGACTAGATCGCAGTCGTAAAAACAATCAAATGCGTATGTACACTTGAATATTCTGTGTAAATAGTAACACAAACTCATATGGAGCAGCGATGTGGTATGTCAGCCACATATAAGACGTTAAAGAGGATAGAAGCCGCATATGATGTCTGGCCACACATGTGAGAGTGTTATTGTTTCCAAGGGTGTGACTCTCGAACCACAGGAACAATACTATATGTGGGAAAGCTCACGGACCTCCTTAAAAATATTTAAGTATCATTGCTGGCCTGTGTGCCATGTGGTCACAGCATTTTGTCATATTACTGTTGTAATGTTATACACTGTCATCATATGCGGCTTCTATCCTCTTTAACGTCTTATATGTGGCTGACATACCACATCGCTGCTCCATATGAGTTTGTGTTACTATTTACACAGAATATTCAAGTGTACATACGCATTTGATTGTTTTTACGACTGCGATCTAGTTCTCACATGGATGCAAAACCCTGGTGTGGTCCAGGTTCTTATATATTTTATTAATGCTCACAAGTTCTGTCACTTTCACCTTGAATAAATATGTACTTTTTGCACTTCAAAAACTCGTTTGCTCTCCTTGTTTATGCTTAATCATGAGTTTGTGCTACCCGTGTGGCCCTCAGACATTTAGGACCCCCGGGAATTTCTTGAGCATGGTTTTCTGGTTTTTTGTGTATACAATAAGGCTATTGTGTGGCTCATTAACTAAAGAGACTGCTCAAGATTCCAGATAAGATGCAGTGACTGTCTTTGGTTAAAATTGGACATCTGCCCCTTCATGCCATATCTAAGTCAGTCTTTTATTTTGCTTGAAACCCTCCTTTTGGGACTTTTGGAGCTAGGAGCCGACCCTGCCACGGATCCCAATCCCTCCAGGCACCTGGGTCTGAATATAGACCTCTTCATCTTGCCCCTCAGAACTCCCTTGAACTTTAATTTTCTTTTTTGCTTTTTTCACTCATTGATTTTCCTGATTTTCCTTTTGAGCTTTCCCGTTTGGGATCGCCAGGTGCTTTTGTCAGGTTTTTTTTCTCAGCACCATGTTTAAGTTTGGGTGAAGGGCTCAGGCAGCCCCTGTTAGTGCCCTGTATTGTAGCTCAATTGAGCTATGTTGTTTGTTCTAGGTTTACTTGTTTCTTTTTTTTTTTTTTCAGATTGAGAAACTAACAGCCTGGTTGATATAACATGATCTATGTAGCAAGCAGCAATATTCTCGAAGGATGGACGTGTGCACAGGTGGTCTAGTTACTCATACTAGAGTATGTAAGCTAAGATATTTTTCTGCAATTAATCTCTATTTGACTTCCCTTCCCAAAGGTTGGGATAAGGTACTCAATGCAGCCCATGGCAACTCAGTAAATTTCCTCGATGGTGGTTAGATTCATGTCCGTTAATGCTAAAGGGCTAAATTCACCATTCAAGAGATCAGAACTGTGGAAGGAGGCCCTCCAAATGATCACTGATATGTTATGCATCCAGCAGACCCACTTAAACAGTGATGACAGTTTCAGGCTCAGACATAAAAAATTCCCACATATTATTGTGGCACCCGTAAGCGGAAAGAAGGGGGGGTGGCAATAGCGGTAAAGGATACAGTGGCTTTTTCCCAGGTTGAACAAATTATAGATCTATTAGGCAGATTCATAATTTTAAAATGCCATGTCAATAATATTCCATATACAGTAGTGAATATATATGCTCCCAATAAGCGACAGTACAAGAATATTAGGAACATTATTACCAAGGCATGTAAGGTTAAAATAGGTTCCTTTATCATGGTTGGAGAATTCAATTTAGCGTTATGGCCGAATATGGACACTACATCCAAGTAAAAAAAAAACTCAATCCCAGCCCACTAACAAAATTTCTTCACCTAAATGAAATAAATGTATGACATATGGAGGCTGCGAAATCCATCAGCAAGAGATTACACGTTCCTATCTCACCCCCATAAGATATGCACAAGAATAGATTACTTTTTGGTAGAAAAGGCAATAATACCGAAAGTGTTTAATACAAAAATAGCAAACATAACTTAGAGCGACCATGCTATGACCATGCCAAGTTTAAACGACGTTCTTACTGATCGCCCACTCTTAACTGCTATTAGGGGAAAACGCCTAAAGGATATGCTGCTGAAGAGCCATTACGTACCTAGGGTGCTATCTCTTCTCGGCAATTGGAGATGTGGTGGTCTTGCAATGCTTGACGTCATGTCAACTGCGGATGGATCTAAAGAGTAAAAAATCAAAAGTTACATATCATGCAGAACAAGTCACGTTATCTATTATGCAGTATGTGATTGTAGCCTAATTTATATTGAGTTACCATCAAGGGAACTACGCGTCCACACAAGGGAACATGTCAGGGACATAACTGTGGTGCGTGATGTTGCGGATCTGGATTCCCTGAGGACGATCCCGCGACATTTCAAGCTGCGCCATGACTGTGGTCCCACAGGATTGAAAATTCGTGGTATCGACCAGGTCTATTTAGGATCTAGGGGTGGAAATAAGAAACTAATTTTGGCGCAGCTGGAATGTCCCTGGGATCGTAAGATTAGGAACTATGACCCCGGATGGAATGAACGAAAAATTAAAGTTTTCCACGTTTCTTTGAGGGTGGGAATATGATGATAGGTGTAAAGTAAAGATTTTATTCCCTCTATATCCCATTTTTAATTCATATGTGTGTGTCTTAATTTGTTTGTAACTAATGTTTTATTTCTTTTTTCCATAAGATTAATTTTGGATCATTTGGGATGGGTGAGATGATAAAAGCTGGACTATAATCCGGATGACTTTAAAGCCAATTGAAAGATTGTATTGTGGACTATACCATCATGTATATTAATATTCATAAATGTTCTATCATGATCTGAGAAATTTAGATATTTGCCACAGTGGCCAAATACACTATTATGATGTATGGAACTATGCACCATCGCTTATCTTGTGTTCTTTTGTGGATGCCAATACCGAAAATTTGGATTTTTAAAGTTTGCAATAAATGGACTTTTTATTCATCACGGCCTGCGGTCCGCTGGATTTGCTTTTCTACTAAATGAATTATGATGTATGGGGTTGATATAGAGTTGGAGATATATAGGATATATATTATTATATATTGTATATCCTTTTTCATGTTTTAGTTTATACATCTTTCCTTTTATGTCTCCTTTTCCCTGCTTCCCTATTAACTTCTTTTGTCCGGGTTGGCTTGCTCTTCAATCTACCATTACTAAAGATAGCCGAACGGATGCACTGTCATCTAATCTATTGTTATATGAATTTTGTCTCTGCATGCTATAGGGACATTAGACCATCTTTTTAAGGACTATTCATGGTCATATTCTTTAGTCTTAGGCTGATTCTTTTTATTTTTGCATGATTTTCTTACCACCCTGGTCGTGCCCTTTCACTTGCCAGCATGTGTCCCTGCCGAAGAAGCTTCCTTATTGGGAGGCCTGGGTTCACTGACATCTGCGAAAGTATTCTTCACATCTGCCGCACCTCCCATGGAATGACCGGATGAGGTGGACTCTATGTGCGGCGTCCCACCCCCTGCACGCACCCAAACAGCGACGATCTCACTCCAGACACCCCATATAAAAACATGCAAATTACACTTTACCCCTGCGCCACCCACATGGAAGCCAGATGAGAAAGGTGCGTCAGGGTAACTCAACACATTCAGGTACAAGTGCCTTTTATGGGTGAGTCTGGATCACGATAATTCATGAATGTCAGCTCTGTGGGGAATAGTAATGGTAGCCTTTGAGGCTTAAGGCCGCTTTACACGCTGTGATATCGGTACCGATATCGCTAGCGTGCGTACCCGCCTCCATCGGTTGTGCGACACGGGCAAATCACTGCCCGTGGCGCACAACATCACGCGGACCCGTCACACTACTTACCTGCCTAGCGACGTCGCTGTGACCGGTGATCTGCCTCCTTTCTAAGGAGGCGGTTCGTTCAGCGTCACAGCAACGTCACTAAGCGGTCGCGAAATAGAAGCGGAGGGGCGGAAATGAGCGGGACATTACATCCCGCCCACCTCCTTCCTTCCTCATTGCGGGCGGCCGCAGGTAAGGTGAGGTGTCTCGTTCCTGCGGTGTCACACACAGCGATGTGTGCTGCCGCAGAAACGAGGAACATCGCTAGCTGCAGCGATAATCGAGAATAGGGGGGCATGTCACTGATGAGCGATTTTGAACGTTTTTGCGACAATTCAAAATCGCTTATAGGTGTCACATGAAACGACATCGCTAAAGTGGCCGGATGTGCGTCACAAATTCCGTGACCACAATGAGATCGCTTGAGCGATTTCGCAGCGTGTAAAGCGGCATTAAGGCTGTGTTACATGGGTGGTATTGGATTTTTGTGCTATTATAGCACCACCTGGTGACTATCTGTATTAGTACATGCACCTTAAACTTAGCTGACTGTGATTTTGGACTTCTGTGCCATAACACCACCATGTGGTCACTGATGATAATACAATCTTTTCAATTAATTGAGCCTACCATGACCTAAGTGTAATCTTATTGGGGATTTTAACACTTGATTTATTTGACTAATCATTGTAGTGTTGCTCTTTAAGATAACTTTGCATTTATTCATTTGCATTTATAAAACAGGACTCTTAAAATACTTGTATTGATTGTGGGTGGTAATGTTATTGGGCAGAATACAATGCTGTTTTTTTTCTGAATTAGGTACACATATTTACATACACATAAAACACACACACACACCCACACACACACACACATATATACACACACTACTTACAAAACGTTAGGGATAATTGGCCTTTGGGTGAAGTTTCAGGATGATCCTACTCTAAATTATGTAGATGAGCATAATGATAGGCCCATATAGCGCCTAAGCTTGGTGACTTCATGGTCGCACAGACCCTATAATATTACAGGTATGATATACAGTAGCTTTTATGTATACTTCCCATTTAATCCTGTTTCTTTCATCAATAGTAATGAAAGAGTTAACACATTTTTAGTTATATTTAAGAGATGTTCTGAATCAGCTGTCAGATGAAGAACCAGTTTGAACCAACTACCGTTTTTTTCCAAAAATAAGACACTGTCTTGTAATTTTTTTTGCCCCCCCCCCCCTTTCCCAAAATAAGCACTAGGGCTTGATTTTGGAGGAGGTCTTATTCTTGGAGAAACACGGTTGGGGGGGTAAGTTTACCCCCCAAAAAAGCAGGCTCCCCACTTCCCAGGAGACTCATACTTACCAGACCCAGACGTTTGCGTTGCTCCCAGGTCCTCCTGTGATGTCCGGTGGGTGGTGCATGCCGTCCTACCCTGCTGCTGGTTGACACACTGATACACACAGCAGATCGCACGCGCGCACACACACACACACACACACACACACATCACATCACATCCAGCACTTCCGGTCGCAGGGAATGATGGGAGGAAGTCACATGTGTCCGCAGGTCCTGTTGCGGCAAGTCCTTGCGCTCCACCGCACAGCCTCTCAGGATTCTGCCGGCGAGAAGACATCGGTGTCGCTGGATGTGGTGAGTATGTGTGCAATCCGATGTGTGTGTGATGCGATGTTTGTGTGTGTGATTTGATGTTTATGTGTGTGATCCGATATTTGTGTGTGCGATCTGATTATGTGGGTGATCTGAATATGTGTGTGATCTAATTGTGTGTACGATCCGATGTTTGTGTGTGAGATGGGATGTGCGTGTGAGATCTGATTGTGTGTGTGTGTGAGAGCTGATGTGTGCGGGGTCGCGATCACTGCAGATCCTCTCCTCGGCGTCTGGTGAGTGTGATTACAGGGTGCCTGCTGTGTATAATGAAGTGTCCTGCAGTATCTGTAACTTTTTTAGCTGCTCGGACACTTCATTATTGAACCGCGACTAGGGCTTACTTTCAGGGGAGGACTTATATTTAAGCCTTGCTTCGAAAATGCTGAAAATCCCTGCTAGGGCTTATTTTTGGGGGAGGGCTTATTTTTGGAAAAACACGGTATTTTGAGTTTTTTTCGCATCTATGATTGGATGGTTTAAAGTGCAAGAAGAATTTACAGCATTTAACCCCGACTCTGTAAATCAGCTGGTTGTCTAACAGCTGGAGCAGGAAGAAGAAACACAAGATGGCAGACTTACTTTCCCAGCTTTCTGGAAGGAGACACACAGACCCTTCGGGGCTCCAATCTTGTGAATCTGGGAATGAGAAAAAAAATGAGACTGTCAGCTGATGATGAAATAGCTAGCTAAGTTATTGATCATTATCTCAAATCCATTGCCTCCTCTCTCTAGTACGGAGCCTTCTTTCTGCGGCGATCGCCATCCTCCTTCTTCTCAGGCCCATGTGCATGACGCGTCCTACATCATGCACACTAGGTGGCATTGATCTGCCTGCTCAAGGCACATCAAAGTATTGTAGTGCGCATGTGCAGGCAGTCTTTAACCTTTCTTCACACTGCGCGTTACAGTATTTTGATATGACCTCAGCAGGGCAGACGAAAGTGCGCCTGCGCAGGACTGCAATATCGGCTTGTGTGGATGACGTAGACGCATCATTCACACTGGACTAGGAAGAAGGAGGCCGGAGATCACAGCAGAGAGGGGGTGTCGGACCAGAAAGAGGAGGCCCCGCACAGGAGAGCAGCCACACCCATCGGACCAGACCGTCCCCTAGGTGAGTATTATAAAAGTGTTTTTTATGTTACACAGGGCGGCCTGGGCTCTTATATACAGTATTCTGGAATGCTGTATATAAGAGCTCAATGGTATTGGCTGCAGTTTATAATCCCAAAATCTGGTGACAGGTTACCATTAAAAAATAGGAAGGAGCACAAACTTACAAAATAAATCACCAACAAACTTGTGCTTCTAAGGGCATGATTTACTACGCCTAGTATCCGTGCCAAAAAGTCTACATAGGGATGACCACAAGGGACTTAACCTCTTACGGACATTGGACGTACTGGGTACGGCCTAGACAATGTTGGTGTAATCACTGTTGGCTGCTGCAGTAAGCCAGCGGCGAATCTGATTTGAACAGCAGACATGTGTGGCCTACAGGTGTGGAGGTCGCCTGAGCTGTAGTTTGTTTGTTTAAATGTAATAAGAATATCTGTGTATGTAAATAATTAAATTATAGATGTAGTTACATAATAATCTGTCTGTCTATGTAGCCATCGCATAGACCCATAATATAATTCTAAGCTGTATAGTCATGAAGGAGTTAACCAAAGATAATGAAGCCAGAATGTGAAGCTGCAAAGTCTTATCAGTACAGTTCGCACAGAAAGAATGTACAAGAAACAAACAATATGCTGGGAGAAAATAGGGAGTGAAATACTCCTTACTCCCTTGTTCTAGCTTCAAGGTTTGAGATGCAAACTGTATAAATGGTTTTCTTCCAATACACGAGCTCAGTGGATAATGCTGGCTGAAAGAGAGAACATGTCTGTGTTCATTGTCTTATACATTGATAAATCGGCACTGATATAAAGCTAATATGGCACTGTCTCTGCCTATTCCGAACGAAGACTCCATTAGCAGTCTTCACCCAAATTCCTGCCTTGACAGAGGCGCGGGTGAATCCGCGATCCACCCACGCCTGTTAATTCCTTAGACTGCTCAGTCAAATACTGACTGCGCGATGTAAATAGCCACGGTGGGGAAATTGCCTTTCCCCGCCGCCATCGGAAGCCCCGTAACGCGATCTTGGGAAACCGATAGTTGCCATGGTAGCACAGGGTTATGTGATGACTCCTGTCGCTATCATGACTCACTTCCTGCTGCAGTCAGCTGGCTGTAACAGGAGAGAAGCATTTCAGCTGATCAGAGCTCTGTAGCTTCGATCAGCAGAAATAAACAAGCGATCAGACAGCTAATCCTTATAGTCCCCCAAGTGGGACTAGTAAAATAAAAAAAGTTAAAAAAAAAATGTAGATCTGTGCAAAAATGGTACAGTCAAAAATGTCAGCTCGAGATGCCACAAATAAGCCATCACTGAGCCTCATAACCAGAAAAATTAAAACAGTATGAGTCACAAAAAATGGCACAAAAAGTGCGCCACTTTTTTGGGACAAACTTTTGAATTTTTTTAACCGCTTAGATAAAAGTAAACCTATACATGTTTGGTATCTACGAATTCGTACCAACCTGGTATTCCATCAGATAAAAATTATTTGTTATTATATGCACATGTGTACATAAGTCTATAGAAGCACTAATATACATTTTGTGCTTCATGCTATCTACATCTTACTATCAGAGGGACTTATATCGATATCCCTAGATAGTTATTTTGAATCTAATAACATCTACTATGGTTCATAATTGATGTATAGGTTTCAGGGCACAGCTGTCATTTGTATTTATTGTAACATTATTAGATGACTGCATATATGGGACATTGTTCATTCATTACGTACGGTTTTCCAGGCCGTCTCAGATTTATTTATGTTTTTAGAATTTTAATGTGTGTGTATATAAGTGCTTTTGGCTATAATAAAGAATACTTATTTTACTCATAGATTTCTCCTCCTTCTTGAATCATGTTTTCATACAGGATGCTGCACCCTTTGTTTAATTAGGTTGGCTGTGCACTCTGCTACTTAATTAATTTGCGGTTACAAGAGGGGTCACCAAGTTCAGCCTCAACTATACAGGGAGGTGGAGGAGAAGAGATGAGACCCCCCAGAAGTGTGGGAAAGGTCACCCAAGATGGCGCCGCAGGCACTGGAGTGGCTGGAAAGGCAGGAAGATCAGCAGCAAACCAAGAAAGAAGCTGCAGCCTGCCTAGGTCAATTAGCCCGTAACAACTCTCCAGGGACAGACATGGGGACCCAGGGGACATCGTCAAGGTTACCCCGGGCCAAACAGCAGCAGTGGCAGGAGGGTACCTGTCACGCTCCCCTGCCTTGCTCCCCGGCTCCCCTGCCATGCTCCCCTGCTCATGACTGCTAGGAGGTCTAGAAACCTGTACGAAGTCACTACGTTGCTAAAGTTCAAAATCCGGTCGGATCAAGGGCTCCCAGTCATGGGTGCTTCCCGTGTGGTCATTGCCTGGCTTTTGTTCAATGTCCTACGATCTGCCACTTTCCATTCATCCAATGGTAATAACTAGGTACTATTCGGTATCCGATGGATAATGGGGTATTCAAGGTATTCGCTATGCAATGGATAATATGGTATTCACTTCAATCTTTCATTTTCATTTCTGACTTCCTGGCGCCTTTTTCCAGCCAATGAACAAATCTCATGTTGCTTGCCCTCACACTAACGCCGCAGCCATCTTTGTTGTGGTGTTACTGTGACTGGCTTGGCCGCACAGCGTCATAGGGGCTATATAAGCCAGCGGCCATTTTGGTCAGTCAGTCTCTCCCTCTCTCTTTTATACTCACCGATCACGGGCGCGACGCTGCACAGCTGTCACACTGTGGCGGGTTCTCCAGCTTTTGAAAATGCCGGCCACTCATTATTCCATCTCGTATTCCCTGCTTCCCCCACCCACCGGCGCCTATGATTGGTTGCAGTCAGACACGCTTCCACGCTCAGTGACAGCTGTCTCACTGCAACTAATCACAGCCGCCGGTGGGCAGGTCTATATCCTGTAGTAAAATAAATAAATAATTTAAAACAACGACGTGCGGTCCCCCCCAAATGATACCCAGCCGAGGTAAGCACACAGCAGCGGCCGGCATTCTTAGGCTGGGGAGGGTGAGGGCCATGGTTACGGACCCCCCCTCACGCAGCCGAGAATATCAGCCCACTGCTGCCCCGAAAATGTTACATCCATTAGATGCGACAGTGTCGGCGTGTCACCGGCCCTTCTCGATTGCCGTGATGCAGTGGAAATTGGGGTAACAAGGAGTTAATAGCAGCCCATAGCTGCCACTAAGTCCAAGATTAGTAATGGCAGCGTCGATGACACGCGATCACTAATCTGTAAGTAAAGTAAATAAACACACACCAAAAAATCCTTTATTTGAAATAAAACACCACAAAGCCCCCTCTGTCACCACTTTATTAACACCCCAAATACCAAGGTCCGGCGTAATGCACACTAATTCAGCAACGTCTGTGAGCTAGTGCTCAATGCAGCCTCATTCCGTGAACGATGATGCAGGTGTAGCTCCAGGTCATTTCTCACGGTCGGTGATGTCAACACATTACCGCTCGTGAGAACTTCAGAGCTCCTGTAAAGCATAACTAAGAGTGATGTCACTGACCAGCAGTGACCCTGAGAGAACTCAGATCCAAGTCACTGTTCTATCACACATACTGTTGGGGGGGAAACACATACATCACAAATAAAAGCTGTAATATCTATCTATCTATCATCAATCTATCTATTGTGAACGTTGCGCCCTGCAACGTGGGGGTTTCACTCGCTTGCAGCGGTGTGAGGTAGCTTCAGCAACACACGTACACAGTCTCTTCATAGAAATTCTGGCAGTTTATTTAAAAACACTCAGCATAAACTGCCCTCAAACATAAACAATAAGTCCATAATAGAAGTTTAGCAACTTCCCCACTCTCTGGCTCCTGCCAGCGTACAACTCTAGCCAAGGTTCCTTCCAGGACCCAGGGCCCTCTGCAGACCCCTGTCTGTCTCTCCTCCTGGAGAGATTCGGCCCTACAGCCCTGGCCTGGCTTGGCCGCACTCACCTCAGACTCTATATCAGAGCCTTGTGATCAGCCTCCATGCAGGCTGATACACCCAGAGCTCCTGGCTCTGCTCTAACTTGTTTCCAGTCCACACACTGGACGTCTGGAGCTGGTCTCTCTCTAGACTGCCCTCGACACACTCCTCCCAGGTTCAGAGACAGGATTGCTTTAACCCCTGGAGCCACACCCACAGGTGGTAAGGAGTGTGTAATCAGCATCACACACCCTTCCATGGCTCTGCATGTAATGCAATCCTGTGGAACCACAGGTCCCAGCCAGCTTCACATTGCAGAGCACCCACGCTTCTGCAAAACATACCGGCCCTTTGTAATACAGCCGGTTGATACCTCACACTATCTATCCATCCATTTATCCATTATCTATCTAGCTAGCTAGCTATAGATAGATAGATAATGGATAGATAGATAGATAGATAGATTCATGGATAGATAGATAATGGATAGATAGATGGATAGATAGGGATAGCGGGATAGATAGATGGATAGACAGATAGATAAAAAAGCATAGCTGGATAGATAGACAGGCAGAACGATGGCAAACACACATATATAATGTCCCACCTCCCTGCATATTCTAAGCTGGCATTCTTTACTGATTTTCATGTGGCATTAAAGGGCGCCAAGCTTTGTATTTTGCCAAAAAAATAAATAATTAAAAAAAAAGCGACGTGGGTTCCCCCCCATTTTTGATAGCCGGCTAAGGTAAAGCAGATGGCTGCAGCCTGTAGACCATAGCTGGCAGCTTTACCTTTGCTGGGGATCCAATTTGGAGGGCCCCCAGGCTCTTTTTTTTGTAATTAATTACAAATAAATAATTAAAAAAAAAATGGGGTGCCACCCAAATTGGTTCACCAGCCAAGGTAAAGCAGACAGCTGTGGTCTGGTATTCTCAGGGTTGGAAGGTCCATAGTTATTGGCCCTTCCCAGCCTAAAAATAGTTAGCTGCAGCCGCCCCAGAAGTGGCGCATCCATTAGATGCGCCAATCCTGGCTCTTCGCCCCAGCTCATTCCGTTGCCCTGGTGCAGTGGCAAATGGAGTAATAAATGGGGTTGATACCACATTTGTAATGTCACCTGACACCAAGCCCAGCAGTTCGTGATGTCATGGCGTCTATCAGATACCCGACATCACCAACTATCAGTAATAAAAATAGAAAAAAAAAAAGAGGACAAGAAAAAAAAATTGGAAAAAACACTCCCCAAAACATTACCTCTTTCACCAATTTATTGTAAAGAAAAAAAAATCCCCTGTAATCCACTTTGGAAGTCCCACGACGACTCTGGATCTTCTAGAATATAAGGGGCACGCTCAGGGATCGCATCCCCCATTTTCTAGGAGTGCAGACTTTCCATGTGAGGAGTGTGGGTGCAAAGAATCTGCACCTACTGTCCCCGGGTCCACAGTAGCAGTGTGCGTACAGCCAGCACAACTCTCACTGAACACAGGAAGCTGAGCTGACAGCCGCTCTCTGCGCATGCGCCCAGCGTTTATTGTGAAGGAGGAGGGATCGCGGGGGATCAACGCTGCAAAAAGGTACAGACACCGGGGGAACACCGGGAAATACCGGGGGGGTGTGACTTAGCTGGACCTGGCGAGGAGTTTTCTGTCGCATGACTCAAGGCACATGCGACAGAAATCAGAGGAAGAGGGTGAATGCGAGCGGCGCGTTGGTGTGCGCCCTGCCATCTTGGATTAATCGGGATGGGGCAGAAATGCAGTCAGGCACCTTCTACAGGCTATGCCCATATGGTTTCGGCCTTTTCCCATCCATTTCAGCCTCATCCTCAGTCACCACAGCTCACCGTTAGGTCCAACATGAAATTATTCTGGTTTCCCATAGACTTATATTGGGGGTCGAATATTCGCGAATACTAGAATAGCGGCGAGGTATTCGCCGGATATTCGGCAAAGCGAATACTAGGATATTCGATCATCCCTAGTAATAACACATACTAAATTAAATATTATATTTCTTGTGACACATCGTATGTGGTGCGCTCTGCCACCTGTCCGTGTTCCCAAGTCTATGTGGGTCTCACTTCTCGTGAGCTTCGCATCAGGGTTATGGAGCACGTCAGGGACATTGGCAAGCCAGGACGGTGGATGACACCACCCTTTTGAAAATTATACCGCAACATTTCTGGTCGCACAATGACTGTGACCCCAGACTCCTACGTGTCTGGGGGATTTATGTTATTCATGGGGGAATACACGGGGGCAATCTCAAAAAGACACTTGCTAAACACAAATCTAGGTGGATTGTCACCTTAGACACCCTGGTTCCAAAAGGTCTTAATGAGTCAGTCAGCTATGCCCCCTTTTTATAATATTCAAATTAAAAATCTTTGGCCTCCACTTTCTCATATATCTTTTTATGTCTGTACTCATGATATATTTAGATAATCTCATTGGTTGTTTTTAATAGTTTTTAACCATGTGTTGTACATGACGTCTGTTCAGGTTGTTTCTTGTTTTTTATTTTGATTTTCAATATGGTTTATTATTTTTCTTCCACATGTCTCATTGCTCTTTTTCTTTTCCTCAGTCTCAGTTTGTCATGTCATATATATATAATGGTTCCTAGTCCTACCTTCTGATCAGCTTTATTCTATTATATGGAAAGAATGGAGAGGAGAAAAAGAAAGAGAAAAAGAAAAAATGGATTTACCTGGAGAGGGACTTGGTTCGGTTCTCCTTGCCAATGAAAACCGTTCTGGACTGCGACCTATTGTATGAAGATCATTGCATTAATACATGTGATATTGTTTTTATATATCCTAATGACGATCTCTATTATACTCTTTAATGTACAGGGCTATATTTATGTGCTCCGATCCTCCCCAAATAATCCTCTGCCTTTTTTCTTTCTCCTCTACATTTCTTCATTTTTTCATTTTAAGGGGTTCTTTAATTTATACTTACCTTCCCTGTGCGCGTGAACCTGCCGCCGACCGCTGCGCCTCCGGGTTTGTGCTGGCCGATTGTATGCCATTTGTGCGTGAGCCATGGTGACGTATACCTGCTCCCATGCATGCGCTGTTTGCGGCTGTAGTCTGCTCTCCCGTTGTCTCGGTGGTGTGCGCATGCGTCGCTTTAGGGATAGGATTATTTCTGACACAAGCTCCGCGCATGCGCAATTCTAGCGGCGCGGTTATTCAAACCACCTGAATGACAGACTATTTATACCTCCCTCATATTCAAGCAAAACCACTGAACCTACTTCCCTATGAGTAAGCTGTATTAACTACAGAGAAACATACGTTGGGGTCATTTCTCTGCCTGGCTGTTCCAACTAGTACTCCCAGTCTCCTCCTTTACCGGTATGTGTTTACAGGTGCATTAATGCAGACATTCCCGGGGACAGAACCTTATTTATGGGACTTCTATCCTCTTTGGAAGACTGGGTATTTCTGACTAGTACTGATTAGCACTTTAAATGGGTGGTTCTTGATGTCTTTGTCTCTAATAATGACACCTTAACCCCTCATGCATCACAATTTCTACTAATCTATCTTTGCAACTTGAACAATTACATATCATGTGTCTATCTTCCCTCCTCACTCTTGTTACCTTGTCATCCTGTTTTTATCGCATTATATTGTTCCAATAAAGATTTTGATATTTTTTGTACAGTACACTCTGTCCTCCTTGTTATTTATGTTCCATATGGAGTTGGTATTGAATCCGGGAGTAAGTATTCCCTCACTCTTGGTTCATTAATCCCAGTATGGCCTGGATGGTGCATTTTCTTATATATATTGTTTCTGTGTTTTTCACAGTGAGCTCCATGGCTACTATGGATTTCAGAGCTCGGGACCAAACATGGCTCGTTGAATTGGATGATGCTTGCAAGGATTGTGGCGGTTTTGATTTTAATTGCACTTCCACAACCAGTGATGATATTTCTGTACAATCCACCATTTACAAATAGAAAGACCTCTTAAAGAGGCGTATTCAACTTTGGTGGAATCGTGCATTTTTACAAAATACATAGAGAAAGACTGGATTCCCCGTGGCATGAGGGTGTAGATTTTTCCCTCCTATCCCATTACTAATGAGGACTTCAAAACCCAATGGGAGCACCGTAACCTAAAAAACGGGATACCACTAAGAACAAATTGCAGGTAATCAATTTGTCAGCACATGTCCTGTCGGACGCACAATTACATGTCCTATCTAAGCATCTCAGTTTTTCACCCACAAACTCATTTAACTTTTTTTCTCGGCACTGAAAGACACTAATTTATTTGCAAAGAAACTTATTCTGAAGAAACTACATGCAAAAAAATTAACTTGTGAAGAGAAGGACCCGATTGAAAAAGAGGCCTTACAAGCCCTCCAGGATCTCCTACGGGAACAAGAGCCTCCCACAGGTGGGTTTCCCAATTCATTATTGCCCAAGTTAATGAAATTTCCCCCTTGTCCCTCTGCCTTGCCATAGACATCTTTACCAGGTTCGTTACTGAATACCTAAGAAAAGATCTCAAGTATGCGTAGGTTTGATAAACTTACACACATGCAAAGGATGTCCTTTAACCAACTACAGGGTTATACTGACATAGTTATTAAGACAGTGGACAAGGGAGGCAATATTGTGATTTGGACAACAGATCTATATGAAAGGGAAGCCCTAAGACAGCTTAGGGATAAGAAAACCTAAAATTAGTTCCCTTGTAGCCCCCACTAACAACCTTCTCCCAGGAACTCTATATCACCTTGGAGAAAGCTCTGGAAAAAGGGGTTTATAGATAAAAAAAAAAAGTTGATAAGTCTTTTTAGTAGATTTCCTCGCGTTTCCAACTTTAACCTCCTGCCCAAAATCCATAAAGACACCGTCAACCCACCGGGGCGTCTGTTTGTGTCTGCTATTGAGGGTCATGTTGACCCTATATGCAAATTCATCGACCTTTACCTAAAACCTTTAGTCGAATGCCTACCATCATATGTAAAAGACACACAGATGTCTTCCGCCGGGTTAACGGCGTCTTTATGAAGCCTGATATGCTCATGGCCACAGCTGACGTTGAGGCGCTCTATACCTGCATTGGACATGATGATGGTTTGGAGGTTTTCCGCTTCTTCCTTGGGATAAGAGGTTGGGATGGCGCCATGAATGATCTTCTCCTGGAGCTGCCTTGCTTTGCCCTCACACACAACTTTTTTGTTTTGAAGGATATTTATTATTTTTGGATGATTTTCTTACCACCCTGGTACCACCCCAGTAGAAGATATGGTCCCGCTGGGTGCGCATGAAGGGGGCAGCCTCAGCATGTGTCTCCGCCAAGAGAAGCTTCCTTAGGAGGAGAGGTTATTTGATGTCAACGGAAGTATTCTTCCGATCTGCACCTCAACTTAAATGACCGGATGAGGTGGACTCCATGTGCGGCGTCCCACCCCCTGCATGCGCCCAAACAGCGACGATCTCGCCCCAGACACCCCATAAAGCTTAGCCAATTCTATCCCGCAGCAGATGGATTTCAAGATGGTACTGGAAGATCACAGCATGGCCTGACAGCGTCTAAGAATACTACCCCCCGTAGGCTGGGCAAGTCAGAAGCTGCAGGCAGAATGAGTCACAATCAGAGTCTACCGCAGTGAGGGGGGGGGGGGGGGGCTGGCCTGCCTGTCAGTGCAAGATAAGGATGAATCAGACCAGGAGGACAATGGGGAGATGGGGAGCAGCCAGGACAGGGGGAGCCGGCCGTGAATTTTGAAATCTAGCCCCAGGGTTCTTCCCCCCACACAGTAGGCTCACAGGCCTCAGGCTGTAGCACAGGGAGAAACAACCAGGATCCTGGTGAATATTCCTCAGAGCCAATGACAGAATATGCTATGAGGAAACTCATGGCAGAGCTAATGGCTTCCTTTAAGAGGGACATGCAAAGTGTACTCTTGTCTATGCAAAGAGATATCACAGCAATAGGGGACCGCACATCCCATATGGAGGACAAGATGGCAGAACTAACAACTGCACACAATGAGGTGGTGGACTCTGTGGTATCTATGGATGAAGAATTGGATGCCATGAAGCTTAAAATAGCTGATATGGAAGATAGATCGCGCAGAAATAATGTCAGACTGAGGGGCATCACAGAATCTGTTAAAACAGACAATCTTAAAGAATTCCTCACAGATTACTTCTCAGGCCTGCTACCACACGCTACACAGCGGGATTTGATGATTGACAGAGCACACAGACTCCCTAAACCGAAACAATTGCCTGCCTCGACCCCCAGAGATGTCATAATGAGAATTCATTTTTTTTTCATATAAAAAAGAAGTTAATGGAAGCAGCCCGCAATCCACCCTCACTGCCAGCGCGATTCCAAGACATTGCTATATTAACTGACCTATCAGCAGTCACTCTAGCCTGCAGAAGAGCCTTCATAAATAGTGTTGAGCGGACCCGGACTGTAAACGTCCGGATCCGCGTGGTTTCAGCGCTATCTCCGGGCCGGACCCGGGTGCACAATCCGGAATCGGCAATTAATAAAAATGAAAATAACTATAAATAAATGAGCGTTTCATACTTACCAAGACTCGGTGTCATGGCGGCATACTGCTTCCGGGTCGCACTTTCACTTCCTGTGCTGTGCACGCAATCACACAGCTTTCCGTGTTTTCCCCCGTCCACCGGCCGTCCTCTCAGCTGTGATTGGTTGCAGGCTGACGCGTACCCCGGCCTGTGACAGTCTGCTGCGGTCATCGCTAATCGCGGCTCCGTAATAGACTGCACTCAGAGCGGGCAGCCGTGCTCCATGGCTGTTCGCTCTGATATGTAGCAGAGCTGGATGTGTCGGCGTGGGACGTCCTATGGATTACGTCGGAGCTGCAGGGTGTTTGGGCTTAATAAAGTGGTGAAGCAGGCTGTGTTTTGTACTTTATTTCAAATAAAGGATTGTTCTCTGTGTCTGTGTTTATTTATTGTCACTTACAGGTTAGTGTGATGCAGGTATCTGATAGACGCCTGTACCATCACACAACCTAGGGTTTAGTAGAAGCTATGTGCTGTTATTAACCCCTGCTATTACCCCGACTGGCACCGCATCACGCCACCGGGAAGAGCCGGT
Source organism: Anomaloglossus baeobatrachus (assembly GCF_048569485.1). NCBI lineage: Eukaryota > Metazoa > Chordata > Amphibia > Anura > Aromobatidae > Anomaloglossus > Anomaloglossus baeobatrachus. Next base: position 400,723,035 of record NC_134353.1, on the reverse strand, counting down.
ATCGCACACCGGTATGGTCACAGCTAATAGATGCGGCAATATCGGGCGGCTGCGGGATGAGAATATACCAGCCCCCAGCCGGCGTTATCATGGCTGGGGATAAAAACTGGGGGGACCGCACGGCGTTTTTTTTTTAATCGTTTATTTAAAAAAAAAAACAAGCTTTTTTTTCTACCCCGCAGTCATACTTGCGAGGAACTCCCGCGAGTCTGACATTGCAGAACAGCTGCACACTTCTGACAGAAGCGTTCATGTGTTTCTAGGTACATGCACGCTCATGTTCAGACAGCAGCAGGCTGTGGCGGGGCTGGTGCAGACGATTTCAGCACCAAATGAGCACCTCCTGGCAAAAAAAACACGGCAAAAATTGCAGAAAAATAACTGCGTCAAAAACCGCGGCATAAACATTGCGTCAAAACACCACATTTTTTTGCCAGGAGGGGTAGATTGGATGCAGAAATATGGTGTAAAAATCTCTGCATCAAATTTGCATCCCTTGGCGCCCAAAAATTAAAAAAAAAAATTCTGCCACCAGGTGGAAATTTGGTGCTGAAAGCTGGTGCAGACAATTTCAGCACCAAATGTACACCTCCTGGCAAAAAACCGCGGCAAAAATCGCGGAAAAATAACCGTGGCAAAAACCGCGGCATAAAAATTGCGTCAAAACACCGCGTTTTTTTTGCCAGGAGGTGTAGATTGGATGCATGAATATGGTATAAAAATTTCAGCACAAAATCTGCATCTCTTGGCCAAAAAAACTGCGATTTTACTACTAGGAGATGCAGGTCTGTGAACTCAGTGAGCTCCACCTGAGGTCAGGCTACCTGCGATCACAGATGCAAATTACCTGAGTGACGTCACCGCTCAATGCGCAGCTCATTCATTCTCTGGAGCTCACAGAGAGCGGTCGGTCGTGCCGCTCTCTGTGATATTTAGATGTAGAAGAGCTGAAGCGGCGTGGGACGTCGTGTGGATTACATTGGAGCTGCAGGTTGTTTGGGCTTAATAAAGTGGTGAAGGAGGAGATGTTTGTACTTTATTCCAAATAAAGGATTTTTTTCTGTATCTGTGTTTATTTACTGTCACTTACAGGTTAGTGTGATGCAGGTATCTGATAGACGCCCGCACCATCACACAACCTAGGGTTTAGTAGCAGCCATGTGCTGTTATTAACCCCTGCTATTACCCCGACTGGCACCGCATCACGCCACCGGGAAGAGCCGGTATCGCACACCGAAGAGCCGGTATCGCACACCGGTATGGTTACATCTAATAGATGCGGCACTACCTGGCGGCTGTGGGCTGGAATACCAGCTGCCAGCCGGCGTTATCTTGGCTGGGGATGAAAATAGGGGGAACCGAACGTCGTTTCTTTTTTTATTTTCACCGGAATCACACATGCGAGGGGTTCACGCGAGTCTGCCATGGCAGCACCCGGCAAAGCCTTGCACGTGTGACTTTGGGCACTGTATCCACAGCACAGATACAGTGCGACAGCTGGGGCTGCAGCCGCGCGCTATAACTGTGCTGCCGAGTGCCGAGTGTTTATTTTCACCACCGTGAACTGACCGACAGTGCACTGCTTTCCCCGCCCACCGGCCGTCCTGTCGCCTGTGATTGGTTGCAGTCAGCTGACACTCCAGATGGGGGCGCGTGTAGCTGCAACCAATTACCCGCGCCGATGGGCGGGGAAAACAATGAATATTGAATTGTCGGCTCCGGAAGGTAAAAGCATGACCTGGAAGGAGTGTGCCGCAATGACAGCGCCTCGGTGAGTATGCCGCGCTCCCTCCTACCACCCTATCCCGTACACAAATTTTTATCTCCGGATTCCGGTCCCCATTGACTTATATGGGCACCGGAGTCCGGAAAGGATCGGACTTATTTTTAAGTCTATCAATGACCTGCCGACCCCGGATTATTGGCTGTTCGATCACACTATTCATAAACAGTACAAAAATTCTCAGAGAGAACAACATCCCATACAAGGGGGGCTTTACAGTGACATTAATCATATCCAAAGAAGGGCATAAGCATGTGGCAAGCAACCCGGACCAAGTCCTTCAATTATGCAAGGAATGGAACCTACTCACCCCCACCAAGGAACACCAAGATGGATTCTCACTACCACGTCATATTCCAGAAGAATGGTCGAAAGGCTAAAGCCACAGTCACATTTAGCGATCCCGAAATCAATGCGACCTGATAAGGATCGCTGGGAGGTCTCTGGTGAGATGTCACACAGTCAGACCTTACCAACGACTCAGTAACGATACAGGTCGCAGTAGCGACCTGTATAACGATCTCTGCTGTCATTGGGACCCTGTCACATAGTGTCAAACACAGCGATGTGTCCTGCCCAGCAGCCCAGAGAAAATGGTCCAGGACATTCAGCAACGACCGACGACCTTACAGCAGGGGCCAGGTCGTTGCTGGATGTCACACACAGCGACATCTCTAGCAAGATCGCTGTTGCGTCACCAAAACCGTGACTCAGCCGCGATGTCGCTAGCGATGTCGCTTAGTGAGACGAGGCCTTTAGTCTGATGAGAACTAGTCACAATAAGGCTATTGTGTGGCTCATTAACTAAAGAGACTGCTCAAGATTCCAGATAAGATGCAGTGACTGTCTTTGGTTAAAATTGGACATCTGCCCCTTCATGCCCTATCTAAGTCAGTCTTTTATTTTGCTTCAAACCCTCTTTTTGGGACTTTTGGAGCTAGGAGCCGACCCTGCCACGGATCCCAATCCCTCCAGGCACCTGGGTCTGAATATAGACCTCTTCATCTTGCCCCTCAGAACTCCCTTGAACTTTAATTTTCTTTTTTGCTTTTTTCACTCATTGATTTTCCTGATTTTCCTTTTGAGCTTTCCCGTTTGGGATCGCCAGGTGCTTTTGTAAGGTTTTTTTTTCTCAGCACCTTGTTTAAGTTTGGGTGAAGGGCTCAGGCAGCCCCTGTTAGTGCCCTGTATTGTAGCTCAATTGAGCTATGTTGTTTGTTCTAGGTTTACTTGTTTCTTTTTTTTTTTTTTCAGATTGAGAAACTAACAGTCTGGTTGATATAACATGATCTATGTAGCAAGCAGCAATATTCTCGAAGGATGGACGTGTGCACAGGTGGTCTAGTTACTGTCACGCTCTCCGGGTCCCCTGCTCTGCTCCCCGGCTCACCTGCCACGCTCCCCGGCTTCCCTGCTTCGCTCCCCAGCTCCTCTGTCAGGCGTCCCCCGCTCCCCGGTCTCCAGCCTCCATCGCCTGCGGTCCCCAGGCGGCCCGGTCCCCGCTCCCGGCGCCCGTCGGCTACTCAGCCCCAGCCCGGCTCTCCTGCTTCCTGCTCACCGCTCCCTGCCCTGGCTTCTGGCACCCGGGCCTCGCGCATGCGCATTAGGGCGCGCGCGCGGTCATTGACCCTCTCTTAAAGGGCCAGCGTCCACTAACAGGAAATTGAACACACAGGTACAGGGTATAAAGGGGTTTAATGTCCAAGTGGACGGGGCCTGTTCTTCGTGTTTCCTAAGCTAGGAGTCAGGTCTCCTTGTCTCTGTGATATACTCACCTATCTCTCTTCTAGAGCCGCTCCTGCCTCGCCATCCGGTCCTGCCGATTCCCGAACCCCGAACGCTGACTATCTGCCATCCCGTCAGTCCGTACCATCTTTGATCCCTGTGGTGTTCCATCCTCTCGCTCCATCGGTTCCGGACTCTGCCTGACAACATCTCGGCCTCCGAACCTGAGCTCCGTCACCCGGACTACCATCAGTGACTCCGTGGTCCCAGGGACTTCTGCATTCCACTCTTTTGCACGGACTGTCCTGCTACCTGTAGTGCTCCGGCTACCGGACCCCTTGCCTTCAGTAAGGTGTTCGGCCCAGTGGATCCACCTCCTGGGTCTACCCGTCCACCTGGCCCTAACAGTAAGAACAGGCCATGGATCCCGCCCAAGCACTAGCGGCCTTGCAGGAGGAACTCACACGCCAGCGTGAGACCCAGACCCGCATGCTGAACTTCATGTCTTCTGTGGACGCCCGCCTGAACACGCTGCAAGCGTCGGTCACATCTTCGGCATCTCGAGCTTCCACTGTACAATCCACGGCCACAGCTCCCGTGGCAGCCTACTCGGATGCTTCCGGACTTCGTTTGGCCTCACCACCCCGGTACGCTGGAGATCCCAAGACCTACAGGGGTTTCATCAATCAATGCTCTCTCCATTTCAAGCAGCTGCCGCACTTGTTTGCCTCCGACCATGCCAAGGTCGTGTTCATGATGTCCCATCTAGAGGGTGAGGCACTGGCCTGGATGAACCCCTTGTGGGAGAAGGAAGATCCGGTGACCACGAACATCCAGGAGTTCCTGCAGGCATTTCGTGGCACCTTTGACGAGCCCGGACGCGCCTCCGCGTCTGCCTCATCTCTTCTCCGGCTACGTCAGGGGACTCTGACGGTGGGCCAATATGCCATCCGTTTTCGCACCTTGGCTTCGGAACTCGGGTGGAACAATGAGGCTCTAACTGCCGCTTTCTGGGAAGGCCTCTCGGGTCGTATCAAAGATGAGCTGGCTGGTCGTGACGTGACGTCCACCCTGGATGCCCTGATTGCCCTAGCGACTCGAGTGGATCTTCGTTTTCAGGAACGATCCAAAGAGGTGTCCCGTGAGAGACGTCCGATACGGCATTCCTCTCCTCCGCAGAAGCCCGCCGTACTTCAGTCAACGTCATCTGGTGTCTCCGTCCACGAGCCCATGCAGATCGACCGTTTGCGGCAGTCTGAACAACGCCGAGCAGAACGGCTCGCCAAGGGCCTCTGCTTCTACTGCGGAGAGGGAACACACCTTCTACGCTCCTGTCCAGAGAGGCCGGGAAACTCCAAAGCCTAGGGTTGGTAGGAGAGGCCACCCTAGGTGCTGGGATTCTCTCAGACCCGGTTACGTGGACTATTCAAGTGACAACGGGAGAGACGCGGTTCACGGCCGAGGCGTACCTCGATTCCGGGGCAGCAGGCAATTTTATCCAGCAGGCCACGGTGGACAAGTACCAGGTGCCTGTTACTCCAATCGACAAACCCCTCGTGATTGCCTCTGTGGATGGGAGACCCCTCTCTGACACCATCTCGTGGATCACTAAGCCGGTGGAACTGCGTATCGGTGCTCTACACACCGAGAACATCGCTCTCTATGTCCTCCCACACATGTCTCATCAAATCTTGCTGGGACTCCCCTGGTTACGGACACACGAACCCTCAGTCAGCTGGGGTACTGGTGAAATCACCCGATGGGGCTCCTCTTGCCACGAGAACTGTCTGAAGACTATTCAACCCATCCGACGGCCTCCGGTTCCAGAGTCCCTACCGGGACTGCCCTCGGCCTATTGGTCCTTCGCGGACGTCTTTGATAAAAAGGAGTCAGAGGTACTGCCGCCACATCGTCCTTACGATTGTGCCATCGACCTGCTCCCGGGAACTACACCACCTCGAGGACGGATATATCCGCTGTCTCCTGCCGAAACAAGGGCCATGTCTACTTACATCACAGAGAACCTGGCAAGGGGATTCATTCGGAGATCCTCCTCTCCTGCTGGAGCAGGCTTTTTCTTCGTTAAGAAGAAAGAGGGCGACCTACGCCCATGCATTGACTACCGGGGATTGAACCAAATCACCGTGAAAAATAAATACCCCCTGCCGCTCATCCCCGAATTGTTTGATCGGCTTAGAGGAGCTCGTGTGTTTACCAAGTTGGATCTTCGGGGTGCCTACAACCTGGTCCGCATCCGCTCTGGGGACGAATGGAAGACCGCGTTCAATACTCGCGATGGGCACTATGAATACTGTGTGATGCCCTTCGGCCTGTGCAACGCACCAGCAGTCTTTCAAGAATTGGTGAACGACGTGTTCCGGGACCTTCTCTACATCTGTGTGGTGGTGTATCTTGATGACATCCTGGTCTTTTCTCTGGACCTCCAGACCCACAGAGAGAACGTGCAGCTGGTACTACAAAGACTGAGGGAAAATCGTCTGTACGCCAAGTACGAGAAGTATGTCTTCGAGCAGTCTTCTCTTTCCTTTCTGGGCTACGTAATCTCCGATACCGGCCTGCAGATGGATCCGGAGAAGGTCTCTTCCATTCTCAACTGGCCCCCTCCTTCTGGACTGAAGGCAATCCAACACTTTCTGGGATTCGCAAACTATTACCGTCAGTTCATCCCTCACTTCTCTGCTCTGACTGCACCTCTCTCCGCCTTGACCAAGAAAGGGGGCTAATCCAAAGGACTGGTCACCTGCGGCCGACGCCGCGTTTAGCTCTCTGAAGCGGGCATTTGCTTCCTCCCCTGTGCTCCACCGTCCGGAGTTAAACCGACAGTTCACCTTGGAGGTGGATGCCTCCTCCTCGGGAGCCGGAGCAGTGCTCATGCAGAAGTCCTCCTCCGGGAAGATGGTTACTTGCGGTTTCTTCTCCAAGAGCTTCTCAGCGCCTGAACGCAACTACACCATCGGTGACCGAGAGCTATTGGCAGTCAAACTGGCTCTGGAGGAATGGCGCTACCTTCTGGAGGGAGCAGTGTACCCCGTGATCATTTACACGGACCACAAGAACCTGGAATACCTGCGGTCCGCTCAGCGACTGAACCCACGGCAAGCCAGGTGGTCCTTGTTCTTTGCCAGGTTCGATTTCCAGCTCCATTTCCGACCTGCGGACAAGAATGTACGCGCAGATGCCTTATCCAGGTCATTCATGCCCATGGAGCAGGAGGAGGAGACATCCCAGCCCATCATCTGCCCTAGTAAAATCATTCCGGTGGCCCCTGTCACCCTGGCCCAGATACCGCCCGGGAAGACCTATGTCTCTGAGACTGACAGGCAAAAAGAGTTGCACTGGGGCCATGCCTCGAAAACAGCCGGCCATGCTGGTCAGAAGAGAACATGGAGTACGATTGTACGTCATTACTGGTGGCCATCCCTTCGCACGGACGTTGCTTCTTTTGTCTCAGCCTGCTCCTCTTGTGCCAGGAACAAGACGCCCAAACATCTGCCATATGGCCGTCTTCTGCCTCTGCCTATACCCTCAGTTCCGTGGCAACACATTGCGATGGACTTTATTACGGACTTGCCACTGTCCTCCGGACACACAGTCATATGGGTCGTGGTGGATCGGTTCTCCAAAATGGCTCATTTCGTCCCTATGGCTGGACTGCCCTCTGCCCAGGAACTCGCTGACGCCTATATACAACACATCTTCTGCTTGCATGGCTTTCCATCACACATTGTGTCCGACAGAGGAACTCAGTTCACCTCCCGCTTCTGGAGGGCCCTCTGCAAACATCTGGGAGTGACTCTGGACTTTTCTTCAGCCTACCATCCTCAGTCGAATGGCCAAGTGGAACGAGTCAATCAGATCTTGACCTCCTTTTTACGTCACTACGTCAACGCCCATCATGACGACTGGTCCACGCTTCTTCCTTGGGCTGAATTCTCCCATAACCACCACGTCAGTGAGTCCTCCTCCAGCTCTCCCTTCCATGTCGTTTACGGACTTCAGCCTTCCGTCCCATTACCTGTATCCCATTCCTCGGATGTCCCTGCTGCTGATGCTGTAGCCCGTGACTTTGCAACAATTTGGGACTCTGTCAAGGCGTCCCTTGGACGTGCTTCCCTGCGGATGAAGAGATACGCAGACAAGAGGCGTCTGGATCCTCCGTGTTTCTCTCCAGGAGATCTCGTCTGGCTTGCTTCCAAGTACGTCCGATTGAAGCTACCATCCTACAAGCTGGGTCCTCGCTACATCGGGCCGTTTAAAGTCCTCTGCAGAATAAATGAGGTCTCCTACAAGCTGCAGCTCCCGGCCACGATGAGGATACCCAACTCCTTCCACGTCTCCCTGCTCAAGCCGGTTGTCCTTGGTCCCTTCTCCGCTGCTGCCAGTTCGGCTCCTCCTCCTATTGCCGATGATGACATCTATGCGGTAAGGGATATCGTGGCCATGAAAACCGTACGGGGCTGACAGTTCTTCCTGGTGGACTGGGCAGGGTATGGTCCTGAGGATAGGTCCTGGGAACCTCGGGAGAATGTGGGTACTCCCCTGATCCGTGCCTTCCTGTCCCGGTTGCGGGGAGGGGGGCGTGGGGGGGGGTACTGTCACGCTCTCCGGGTCCCCTGCTCTGCTCCCCGGCTCACCTGCCACGCTCCCCGGCTTCCCTGCTTCGCTCCCCAGCTCCTCTGTCAGGCGTCCCCCGCTCCCCGGTCTCCAGCCTCCATCGCCTGCGGTCCCCAGGCGGCCCGGTCCCCGCTCCCGGCGCCCGTCGGCTACTCAGCCCCAGCCCGGCTCTCCTGCTTCCTGCTCACCGCTCCCTGCTCTGGCTCTGGCACCCGGGCCTCGCGCATGCGCATTAGGGCGCGCGCGCGGTCATTGACCCTCTCTTAAAGGGCCAGCGTCCACTGACAGGAAATTGAACACACAGGTACAGGGTATAAAGGGGTTTAATGTCCAAGTGGGCGGGGCCTGTTCTTCGTGTTTCCTAAGCTAGGAGTCAGGTCTCCTTGTCTCTGTGATATACTCACCTATCTCTCTTCTAGAGCCGCTCCTGCCTCGCCATCCGGTCCTGCCGATTCCCGAACCCCGAACGCTGACTATCTGCCATCCCGTCAGTCCGTACCATCTTTGATCCCTGTGGGGTTCCATCCTCTCGCTCCATCGGTTCTGGACTCTGCCTGACAACATCTCAGCCTCCGAACCTGAGCTCCGTCACCCGGACTACCATCAGTGACTCCGTGGTCCCAGGGACTTCTGCATTCCACTCTTTTGAACGGACTGTCCTGCTACCTGTAGTGCTCCGGCTACCGGACCCCTTGCCTTCAGTAAGGTGTTCGGCCCAGTGGATCCACCTCCTGGGTCTACCCGTCCACCTGGCCCTAACAGTTACTCATACTAGAGTATGTAAGCTAAGATATTTTTCTGCAATTAATCTCTATTTGACTTCCCTTCCCAAAGGTTGGGATAAGGTACTCAATGCAGCCCATGGCAACTCAGTAAATTTCCTCGATGGTGGTTAGATTCATGTCCGTTAATGCTAAAGGGCTAAATTCACCATTCAAGAGATCAGAACTGTGGAAGGAGGCCCTCCAAATGATCACTGATATGTTATGCATCCAGCAGACCCACTTAAACAGTGATGACAGTTTCAGGCTCAGACATAAAAAATTCCCACATATTATTGTGGCACCCGTAAGCGGAAAGAAGGGGGGGTGGCAATAGCGGTAAAGGATACAGTGGCTTTTTCCCAGGTTGAACAAATTATAGATCTATTAGGCAGATTCATAATTTTAAAATGCCATGTCAATAATATTCCATATACAGTAGTGAATATATATGCTCCCAATAAGCGACAGTACAAGAATATTAGGAACATTATTACCAAGGCATGTAAGGTTAAAATAGGTTCCTTTATCATGGTTGGAGAATTCAATTTAGCGTTATGGCCGAATATGGACACTACATCCAAGTAAAAAAAAACTCAATCCCAGCCCACTAACAAAATTTCTTCACCTAAATGAAATAAATGTATGACATATGGAGGCTGCGAAATCCATCAGCAAGAGATTACACGTTCCTATCTCACCCCCATAAGATATGCACAAGAATAGATTACTTTTTGGTAGAAAAGGCAATAATACCGAAAGTGTTTAATACAAAAATAGCAAACATAACTTAGAGCGACCATGCTATGACCATGCCAAGTTTAAACGACGTTCTTACTGATCGCCCACTCTTAACTGCTATTAGGGGAAAACGCCTAAAGGATATGCTGTTGAAGAGCCATTACGTACCTAGGGTGCTATCTCTCCTCGGCAATTGGAGATGTGGTGGTCTTGCAATGCTTGACGTCATGTCAACTGCGGATGGATCTAAAGAGTAAAAAATCAAAAGTTACATATCATACAGAACAAGTCACGTTATCTATTATGCAGTATGTGATTGTAGCCTAATTTATATTGAGTTACCATCAAGGGAACTACGCGTCCACACAAGGGAACATGTCAGGGACATAACTGCGGTGCGTGATGTTGCGGATCTGGATTCCCTGAGGACGATCCCGCGACATTTCAAGCTGCGCCGTGACTGTGGTCCCACAGGATTGAAAATTCGTGGTATCGACCAGGTCTATTTAGGATCTAGGGGTGGAAATAAGAAACTAATTTTGGCGCAGCTGGAATGTCCCTGGGATCGTAAGATTAGGAACTATGACCCCGGATGGAATGAACGAAAAATTAAAGTTTTCCACGTTTCTTTGAGGGTGGGAATATGATGATAGGTGTAAAGTAAAGATTTTATTCCCTCTATATCCCATTTTTAATTCATATGTGTGTGTCTTAATTTGTTTGTAACTAATGTTTTATTTCTTTTTTCCATAAGGTTAATTTTGGATCATTTTGGATGGGTGAGATGAGAAAAGCTGGACTATAATCTGGATGACTTTAAAGCCAATTGAAAGATTGTATTGTGGACTATACTATCATGTATATTAATATTCATAAATGTTCTATCATGATCTGAGAAATTTAGATATTTGCCGCAGTGGCCAAATACACAATTATGATGTATGGAACTATGCACCATCGCTTATCTTGTGTTCTTTTGTGGATGCCAATACCGAAAATTTGGATTTTTAAAGTTTGCAATAAATGGACTTTTTATTCATCACGGCCTGCGGTCCGCTGGATTTGCTTTTCTACTAAATGAATTATGATGTATGGGGATGATATAGAGTTGGAGATATATAGGATATATATTATTATATATTGTATATCCTTTTTCATGTTTTAGTTTATACATCTTTCCTTTTATGTCTCCTTTTCCCTGCTTCCCTATTAACTTCTTTTGTCCGGGTTGGCTTGCTCTTCAATCTACCATTACTAAAGATAGCCGAACGGATGCACTGTCATCTAATCTATTGTTATATGAATTTTGTCTCTGCATGCTATAGGGACATTAGACCATCTTTTTAAGGACTATTCATGGTCATATTCTTTAGTCTTAGGCTGATTCTTTTTATTTTTGCATGATTTTCTTACCACCCTGGTCGTGCCCTTTCACTTGCCAGCATGTGTCCCTGCCGAAGAAGCTTCCTTATTGGGAGGCCTGGGTTCACTGACATCTGCGGAAGTATTCTTCACATCTGCCGCGCCTCCCATGGAATGACCGGATGAGGTGGACTCTATGTGCGGCGTCCCACCCCCTGCACACACCCAAACAGCGACGATCTCACCCCAGACACCCCATATAAAAACATGCAAATTACACTTTACCCCTGCGCCACCCACATGGAAGCCAGATGAGAAAGGTGCGTCAGGGTAACTCAACACATTCAGGTACAATTGCCTTTTATGGGTGAGTCTGGATCACGATAATTCATGAATGTCAGCTCTGTGGGGAATAGTAATGGTAGCCTTTGAGGCTTAAGGCCGCTTTACACGCTGTGATATCGGTACCGATATCGCTAGCGTGCGTACCCGCCCCCATCGGTTGTGCGACACGGGCAAATCACTGCCCGTGGCGCACAACATCACGCGGACCCGTCACACTACTTACCTGCCTAGCGACGTCGCTGTGACCGGTGATCTGCCTCCTTTCTAAGGAAGCGGTTCGTTCAGCGTCACAGCGACGTCACTAAGCGGCCGCGAAATAGAAGCGGAGGGGCGGAAATGAGCGGGACGTTACATCCCGCCCACCTCCTTCCTTCCTCATTGCGGGCGGCCGCAGGTAAGGTGAGGTGTCTCGTTCCTGCGGTGTCACACACAGCGATGTGTGCTGCCGCAGAAACGAGGAACATCGCTAGCTGCAGCAATAATCGAGAATAGGGGGGCATGTCACTGATGAGCGATTTTGAACGTTTTTGCGACAATTCAAAATCGCTTATAGGTGTCACATGAAACGACATCGCTAAAGTGGCCGGATGTGCGTCACAAATTCTGTGGCCACAACGAGATCGCTTGAGCGACCTTAAGGCTGTGTTACATGGGTGGTATTGGATTTTTGTGCTATTATAGCACCACCTGGTGACTATCTGTATTAGTACATGCACCCTAAACTTAGCTGACTGTGATTTTGGACTTCTGTGCCATAACACCACCATGTGGTCACTGATGATAATACAATCTTTTCAATTAATTGAGCCTACCATGACCTAAGTGTAATCTTATTGGGGATTTTAACACTTGATTTATTTGACTAATCCTTGTAGTGTTGCTCTTTAAGATAACCTTGTCATTTATTCATTTGCATTTATAAAACAGGACTCTTAAAATACTTGTATTGATTGTGGGTGGTAATGTTATTGGGCAGAATACAATGCTGTTTTTTTCTGAATTAGGTACACATATTTACATACATATAAAACACACACACACACCCACACACACATATATATACACACACACTACTTACAAAACGTTAGGGATAATTGGCCTTTGAGTGAAGTTTCAGGATGATCCTACTCTAAATTATGTAGATGAGCATAATGATAGGCCCATATAGCGCCTAAGCTTGGTGACTTCATGGTCGCACAGACCCTATATTACAGGTATGATATACAGAAGCTTTTATGTATATTTCCCATTTAATCCTGTTTCTTTCATCAATAGTAATGAAAGAGTTAACACATTTTTAGTTATATTTAAGAGATGTTCTGAATCAGCTGTCAGATGAAGAACCAGTTTGAACCAACTACCGTTTTTTTCCAAAAATAAGACACAGTCTAGTAATTTTTTTTTGCCCCCCCCCCTTTCCCAAAATAAGCACTAGGGCTTGATTTTGGAGGAGGTCTTATTCTTGGAGAAACACGGTTGGGGGGTAAGTTTACCCCCCAAAAAAGCAGGCTCCCCACTTCCCAGGAGACTCATACTTACCAGACCCAGACGTCTGCGTTGCTCCCAGGTCCTCCTGTGATGTCCGGTGGGTGGTGCATGCCGTCCTCCCCTGCTGCTGGTTGACACACTGATACACACAGCAGATCGCGCGCGCGCACACACACACACACATCACATCCAGCACTTCCGGTCGCAGGGAATGATGGGAGGAAGTCACGTGTGTCCGCAGGTCCTGTTGCGGCAAGTCCTTGCGCTCCACCGCACAGCCTCTCAGGATTCTGCCGTCGAGAAGAGATCGGTGTCGCTGGATGTGGTATGTGTGCAATCCGATGTGTGTGTGATGCGATGTTTGTGTGTGTGATTTGATATTTATGTGTGTGATCCGATATTTGTGTGTGCGATCTGATTATGTGGGCGATCTGAATATGTGTGTGATCTAATTGTGTGTGCGATCCAATGTTTGTGTGTGAGATTGGATGTGTGTGTGAGATCTGATTGTGTGTGTGTGAGAGCTGATGTGTGCGGGGTCGCGATCACTGCAGATCCTCTCCTCGGCGTCTGGTGAGTGTGATTACAGGGTGCCTGCTGTGTATAATGAAGTGTCCTGCAGTATCTGTAACTTTTTTAGCTGCACGGACACTTCATTATTGAACCGCGACTAGGGCTTACTTTCAGGGGATGACTTATATTTAAGCCTTGCTTCGAAAATGCTGAAAATCCCTGATAGGGCTTATTTTTGGGGGAGGGCTTATTTTTGGAAAAACACGGTATTTTGAGTTTTTTTCGCATCTATGATTGGATGGTTTAAAGTGCAAGAAGAATTTACAGCATATAACCCCAACTCTGTAAATCAGGTGGTTGTCTAATAGCTGGAGCAGGAAGAAGAAACACAAGATGGCAGACTTACTTTCCCAGCTTTCTGGAAGGAGACACACAGACCCTTCGGGGCTCCAATCTTGTGGATCTGGGAATGAGAAAAAAAATGAGACTGTCAGCTGATGATGAAATAGCTAGCTAAGTTATTGATCATTATCTCAAATCCATTGCCTCCTCTCTCTAGTCCGGAGCCTTCTTTCTGCGGCGATCGCCATCCTCCTTGTTCTCAGGCCAATGTGCATGACGCTTCCTACATCATGCACACTAGGTGGCATTGAGGTCCTGCACAGGCGCACTTTGATCTGCCTGCTCAAGGCACATAAAAGTATTGTAGTGCGCATGTGCAGGCAGTCTTTAACCTTTCTTCACACTGCGCGTTACAGTATTTTGATATGACCTCAGCAGGGCAGACGAAAGTGCGCCTGCGCAGGACTGCAATATCGGCTTGTGTGGATGACGTAGACGCATCATTCACACTGGACTAGGAAGAAGGAGGCCGGAGATCACAGCAGAGAGGGGGTGTCGGACCAGAAAGAGGAGGCCCCGCACAGGAGAGCAGCCACACCCATCGGACCAGACCGTCCCCTAGGTGAGTATTATAAAAGTGTTTTTTATGTTACACAGGGCGGCCTGGGCTCTTATATACAGTATTCTGGAATGCTGTATATAAGAGCTCAATGTTATTGGCTGCAGTTTATAATCCCCAAATCTGGTGACAGGTTACCATTAAAAAATAGGAAGGAGCACAAACTTACAAAATAAATCACCAACAAACTTGTGCTTCTAAGGGCATGATTTATTACGCCTAGTATCCGTGCCAAAAAGTCTACATAGGGATGACCACAAGGGACTTAACCTCTTACGGACATTGGACGTACTGGGTACGGCCTAGACAATGTTGGTGTAATCACTGTTGGCTGCTGCAGCAAGCCGGCGGCGAATCTGATTTGAACAGCAGACATGTGTGGCCTACAGGTGTGGAGGTCGCCTGAGCTGTAGTTTGTTTGTTTAAATGTAATAAGAATATCTGTGTATGTAAATAATTAAAATATAGATGTAGTTGCATAATAATCTATCTGTCTATGTAGCCATCGCATAGACCCATAATATAATTCTAAGCTGTATAGTCATGAAGGAGTTAACCAAAGATAATGAAGCCAGAATGTGAAGCTGCAAAGTCTTATCAGTAGAGTTCGCACAGAAAGAATGTACAAGAAACAAACAATATGCTGGGAGAAAATAGGGAGTGAAATACTCCTTACTCCCTTGTTCTAGCTTCAAGGTTTGAGATGCAAACTGTATAAATGGGTTTCTTCCAATACACCAGCTCAGTGGATAACGCTGGCTGAAAGAGAGAACATGTCTGTGTTCATTGTCTTATACATTGATAAATTGGCACTGATATAAAGCTAATACGGCACTGTCTCTGCATATCCCGAACGAAGACTCCATTAGCAGTCTTCACCCAAATTCCTCCCTTGACAGAGGCGTGGGTGAATCCGCGATCCACCCACGCCTGTTAATTCCTTAGACTGCTCAGTCAAATACTGACTGCGCGATGTAAATAGCCACGGTGGGGAAATTGCCTTTCCCCGCCGCCATCGGAAGCCCCGTAACGCGATCATGGGAAACCGATAGTTGCCATGGTAGCACAGGGTTATGTGATGACTCCTGTCGCTATCATGACTCACTTCCTGCTGCAGTCAGCTGGCTGTAACAGGAGAGAAGCATTTCAGCTGATCAGAGCTCTGCAGCTCCGATCAGCAGAAATAAACAAGCGATCAGACAGCTAATCCTTATAGTCCCCCAAGTGGGACTAGTAAAATAAAAAAAGTTACAAAAAAATGTAGATCTGTGCAAAAATGGTACAGTCAAAAATGTCAGCTCGAGATGCCACAAATAAGCCATCACTGAGCCCCATAACCAGAAAAATTAAAACAGTATGAGTCACAAAAAATGGCACAAAAAGTGCGCCACTTTTTTGGGACAAACTTTTGAATTTTTTTAACCACTTAGATAAAAGTAAACCTATACATGTTTGGTATCTACGAATTCGTACCAACCTGGTATTCCATCAGATAAAAATTATTTGTTATTATATGCACATGTGTACATAAGTCTATAGAAGCACTAATATACATTTTGTGCTTCATGATATCTACATCTTACTATCAGAGGGACTTATATCGATATCCCTAGATAGTTATTTTGAATCTAATAACATCTACTATGGTTCATAATTGATGTATAGGTTTCAGGGCACAGCTGTCATTTGTATTTATTGTAACATTATTAGATGACTGCATATATGGGACATTGTTCATTCATTACGTACGGTTTTCAAGGCCGTCTCAGATTTATTTATGCTTTTAGAATTTTAATGTGTGTGTATATAAGTGCTTTTGGCTATAATAAAGAATACTTATTTTACTCATAGATTTCTCCTCCTTCTTGAATCATGATTTCATACAGGATGCTGCACCCTTTGTTTAATTAGGTTGGCTGTGCACTCTGCTACTTAATTAATTTGCGGTTACAAGAGGGGTCACCAAGTTCCAAAGAGAGATAACCCCGGCACTCTACTACTCCCAAAAAAAGAGACGTGTGTTGATATAATGCTGAATTTTATTTTTGATTCAAATAGTAGAAAATGTGTACACGTGATTCGTCCACAATAAGTCGACGTTTCGGCAGTATGCCTTCGTCAGACTGGACTTTTTTATCAAAATAAGTATGTTGGAGAAAAAGATCTGTAATAGGTAGATCCTATCGCCTAAGTGGCTTGAAAGAACTTTTTTAGACTCGAAGTAGGGACGCCCTGGGGTGCTTTATGCACTATATCCTTTATGCACTATATCCTAGGGTCACTTCTGCAATAGGGTTGCGCCACAGTGGTCTATGCTATGAGCTGTATGTCAAAATTAAACGGCTAGGATTAGACCTCAGCGACATTGGTCAATCAAGACCTATGGACTGTATGGCAATATTAAAGTTACACCTCAGCAAGATCGGACAGTCAAATCCTGCAGGTAGCAATAGGATATGATGATTATGTAGTCACATGGGTATAATTATGTGCAGGCTTGTGCCTGCATCGTTCAATTGATAGCAGTCTGTATGTGCAATATCGCCGGTGGGACCGGGAAGGTAAAAGACCGTATTCCTGTGCTACCGCGGGACGTGTGGACTGGTGTAAAGATCCTGCATCCTTACCAGTCCACACGTCCCGCGGTAGCACAGGAATACGGTCTTTTACCTTCCCGGTCCCACCGGCGATATTGCACATACAGACCGCTATCTATTGAACGATGCAGGCACAAGCCTGCACATAATTATACCCATGTGACTACATAATCATCATATCCCATTGCTACCTGCAGGATTTGACTGTCCGATCTTGCTGAGGTGTAACTTTAATATTGCCATACAGTCCATAGGTCTTGATTGACTAATGTCGCTGAGGTCTAATCCTAGCCGTTTAATTTTGACATACAGCTCATAGCATAGACCACTGTGGCGCAACCCTATTGCAGAAGTGACCCTAAAAAGGATATAGTGCATAAAGCACCCCAGGGCGTCCCTACTTCGAGTCTAAAAAAGTTCTTTCAAGCCACTTAGGCGATAGGATCTACCTATTACAGATCTTTTTCTCCAACATACTTATTTTGATAAAAAAAGTCCAGTCTGACGAAGGCATACTGCCGAAACGTCGACTTATTGTGGACGAATCACGTGTACACATTTTCTACTATTTGAATCAAAAATAAAATTCAGCATTATATCAACACACGTCTCTTTTTTTGGGAGTAGTAGAGTGCCGGGGTTATCTCTCTTTGGTTGTCGATTTTTTACTCCCGTGCACCTACCTACCGGTGACGCAGGGCTTCCTCTCTATTGGGTCACCAAGTTCAGCCTCAACTGTACAGGGAGGTGGAGGAGAAGAGATGAGACCCCCCAGAAGTGTGGGAAAGGTCACCCAAGATGGCGCCGCAGGCACTGGAGTGGCTGGTAAGGCAGGAAGATCAGCAGCAAACCAAGAAAGAAGCTGCAGCCTGCCTAGGTCAATTTGCCCGTAACAACTCTCCAGGAACAGACATGGGGACCCAGGGGACATCGTCAAGGTTACCCCGGGCCAAACAGCAGCAGTGGCAGGAGGGTACCCACCAGTTGCAGGACCCACGAGCTTTAATGGAGGATAGGGAGGAGGACCCATCCTTTTCACCTTCGTCACCCCTAACGGACGGACCTCTGCAGACATCCCCGCAATTAGAATTCAAGGACCTGAGGTCGCCCACAGAGAACCTTCTCTCGCTGATGTCATGGCAGCCATAGGAGTTTGTAATAGCTCCTTAACAACCTCACGTAAGGATGTGCAGACACATGGCAAGATTATGGAGGTCATTCGGGCAAAACAAGATGATCTGGAGAACCGCATGCACAGAAAAAATATCCGTATAGTGGGGGTGCCGGAGAGGGCGGAAGGAAGACAGCCTGTTGAATTCTTTGAGAACTGGATTATACGGACTTTTAAAAAAGATACGCTGACACCGCTATTTGCTATTGAGCGAGCTCACCGGGTACCTACTAGGCCCCTTCCTCTGGGGAGCCCGCCACGTGCTTATGAAGATCCTGCACTACAGAGACAGGGACAGTATCTTAAGAGCGGCAAGAAACATCCCAAATCTCTCTATAGATGGTCATAAAGTGTCGCTCTTCCCTGATTACTCAACAGAGGTTCAGAAAAAAAGGGCACAATTCCTGGACATCAAGAGCAGACTACGTCAAGCTGGATATACCCTATTCTATGCTGTATCCGTCGCGGCTCCAGGTTGCGGTTCTGAACTCTATGCATTTCTTTGAGTCCCCGAATGACACGCTTGGATGGCTGGACAAGAATGAGAAAACCATTCGTGATTCAAGGGCGGAGGCCTCCTACTGAATGAAAGTGGACTCATGTTGCATTTTCTCATCACCGGATCCACTCTACTCCATATTTGCCGGGAAAGGCCAGTCCTCAGGTTTCTTGTCAGATAAGGCGGATATTTGGCAAGGGGAGATGATGTGGACTGCATTCCTTAGTTGACATTTGAGCCCGCTTGGTAACCTCATATGAAGGACTGGTTATACAGCATAGATGTGTCCGATTATGTCTCCCGGGACTATCTCTGGTTCACGCGCCCTCTTGCCTACTCTTCAGGCATTTCTACCTACCTGATGCTCCCCCTCTCCCTACCCTCCCTCCTCCCCCCTCTTTTATATATTTTTTTTATTTATTCTCTCTCCTTCCCACACTATTTCTCCCCTTTCTTCTCTTTTTCTACACCTTTATGTCTATGGTAATATGAGATATAGGGTCTATGATCCAATGCTGGATGTCGGTGGGGGGAGGGGGATACAGTACTGTGATGATAATGTATCCCTATGTACAGCAGCAGGAGAAGCTCACCAAGGCTGATAAGCGACCCTTGCTTAGCATACGTTCCCCACGGAGTATGAGTAGTTGAGTATTGACAGTGGTTTTTGGTCTGGACTCCTACTGGTGAGGAGGGTGTTTGGTAGACCCTACTGTCAACTAGTTGATGGTTATGGTTGTTAGGTTGTTTGGGGGGGAGTTGGGGAAGGGTACAGTTTCTGATTACACAGCACAAGGCTAGATCTGAAGACGCTTTGATGGCGTCTGGGGAAAATCCGACCCATGGTCAATCTGTCTCGTATAATATGATGGCTGAACAGGTGACAATGTTAACTTGGAAAGTTAGGGGCCTAAATGACGGAGTGAAACGCAGGATGGTGCTAGACTATGCAAAAGATTTCCCATCCTCAATAGTGTCTTTACAAAAGACTCATTTGACTAAGGACAGGACCAACCTGTTGAAAGCGAGGTGGATTGGTCAGTTTTCATGCCACCTACTCAAGTTACTCCAGGGTGGTCAGCTTGCTAGTGCATCGTAATGTGCTATTTGTGTGCCAGTCTGTCAAAATAGATGTAGAGGGGAGATACATCTGCCTTCTAGCATGGCTAGTGGGGGTAGCATATATTATAGTGGTGGTTTACATCCCTCCCCCATATTCGGGATGAGTTCTCCAGGAAGCTCTTCAATTTGCTGCACAGGCGCCCCTACTGCCCCTTCTGATTCTAGGGATTATAATAACACGATCAATGACGAATTGGATAGGATGAGACAGATGAGGTGGAGAAGGAGGGGGGCTGACTCCATTTGGGAGACTTCTGTCCGAGGTGGAATTGATAGACCTATGGAGGATCCGAAACCCGGGTGTAAAAGTCTATTCTTGTCTTTCTACATCCTATGGCTCCCTTTCAAGGACTGACCTGGCTCTTGGCAATGCGCAGATGTCAAGGACAGTGGGTCTGGTGGAGTACCTGCCCCGTAGTGTCTCGAGCTATACCCCACTTCGACTGGTGATACGGCTGGGGGCAAGGGAGGGAGGGGCCCCTATTCTCTGGGAATTCAACCCATTATGGCTCTCCATATTCCCTAAAGTAGTAGGATCCACAAAAGGGGTCGTCCTTAGGGGCTATAGTATGGGACACAATGAAGGCATTTTTAGGGGTCTTCTTATCAAGGAGGTAAATAAGATTAAAAATTAATCTAAACAGTTTGGTAGTACATTAACCCCTTCAGCCCCCAGCCTATTGTGACCTTACTGACCTCGCCATTTTGCGCAATTCTGACCAGTGTCCCTTTATGAGGTTATAACTCTGGAACGCTTCAACGGATCCTGGCGATTCTGACAATGTTTTTTTGTGACATATTGTACTTCATGAAAGTGGTAGATTTAGGCCGATATTTTTTGCGTTCATTTTTGAAAATTTAGAAAATTGCGCAATTTTCAAAATTTGAAATTTTATGCCCGTAAATCTGAGAAATATGTCACACAAAATAGTTACTAAATAAAATTTCCCACGTGTCTACTTTACACCAGCGCAATTTTCAAAACAAAATTTTTTTTTGTTAGGAAGTTAGAAGGGGTCAAAGTTCATCAGCAATTTCTCATTTTTCCAACAAAATTTACAAAAAACTTTTTTTTAGGGACCACATCACATTTGAAGCGACTTTGAGAGGCCTAGGTGACAGAAAATACCCAAAAGTAACCCCATTCTAAGAACTGTACCGCTCAGGCTACTCAAAACCACATGCAAGAAGTTTATTACCCCTTTAGGTGCTTCACAAGAATCAAAGCAATGTGGAAGGAAAAAATGAAAATTTACTTTTTTTACACAAAAATGTTACTATAGCCATAAAATGTAGCATTTCACAAGGGTATCAGGAAAAATTACACCATAAAATTTATTGTGCAATTTCTCCTGAGCACACAGATACCTCATACGTGGTGGAAATCAAATGTTTGTGTGCACGGCAGGGCTCAGAAGGCAAGAAGCGCCATTTAACTTTTCAAACGCAAAATTGTCTGGAATCGTAAGGGGACGCCATGTTGCGTTTGGAGACCCCCTGAGGTACCTAAACAATGGAACTCCTGCACAAGTGACCCCATTTTGGAAACTAGACCCATCATGGAAATTTTTTTTAGAGGTTTAGTGAGCCCTTTGAACCCCTGGGGGATTCACAGAAGTTTATAATGTTGAGCCGTGAAAATATTTATATTTTTTTTTACCACAAAATTGTTACTTCAACCTGGTAGCTTTTTATTCACAAGGGTATCAGGAAAAATTACACCATAAAATGTATTGTGCAATTTCTCCTGAGTACACAGATACCTCATATGTGGTGGAAATCAAGTGTTTGGGTGCACGGCAAGGCTCGGAAGCCAAGAAGCGCCATTTAACTTTTCAAACGCAAAATTGTCTGGAATCGTAAGGGGACGCCATGTTGCGTTTGTAGACCCCCTGAGGTACCTAAACAATGGAACTCCTGCACAAGTGACCCCATTTTGGAAACTAGACCCATCATGGAATTTTTTTTTAGAGGTTTAGTGAGCCCTTTGAACCCCTGGGGGATTCACAGAAGTTTATAATGTTGAGCCGTGAAAATATTTATATTTTTTTTTACCACAAAATTGTTACTTCAACCAGGTAGCTTTTTATTCACAAGGGTATCAGGAAAAATTACACCATAAAATGTATTGTGCAATTTCTCCTGAGTACACAGATACCTCATATGTGGTGGAAATCAAGTGTTTGGGTGCACGGCAAGGCTCGGAAGCCAAGAAGCGCCATTTAACTTTTCAAACGCAAAATTGTCTGGAATCGTAAGGGGACGCCATGTTGCGTTTGTAGACCCCCTGAGGTACCTAAACAATGGAACTCCTGCACAAGTGACCCCATTTTGGACACTAGACCCATCATGGAATTTTTTTTAGAGGTTTAGTGAGCCCTTTGAACCCCTGGGGGCTTCACAGAAGTTTATAACGTTGAGCCGTGAAAATATTTATACTTTTTTTTTACCACAAAATTGTTACTTCAACCAGGTAGCGTTTTTTTCACAAGGGTATCAGGAAAAATTGCACCATAACATTTATTGTGCAATTTCTCCTGAGTACACAGATACCTCATATGTGGTGGAAATCAAGTATTTGGGCGCACAGCAGGGCTCGGAAGACAAGGAGCGCTATTTGACTTTTGGAGCTAATTATCCATTCAAAAAGTCAAATGGCGCTCCTTCCCTTCCGAGCCCTGCCGTGCACCCAAACAGTGGTTTATGACCACATATGAGGTATCTACGTACTCAGGAGAAATTGCCCAACAAATTTTAGGATCCATTTTATCCTGTTGCCCATGTGAAAATGAAAAAAATTGAGGCTAAAAGAAAATTTGTGGAAAAAAAAAAAAAGTAATTTTTCATTTTTACGGATCAATTTGTGAAGCACCTTGAGGTTCAAAGTACTCACTATGCATCTAGATAAGTTCCTTGTGAGGTCTAGTTTCCAAAATGGAGGTCACTTTTGGGGAGCACCAATGTGTAGGCACACAGGGGCTCTCCATACGCGACATGGTGTCTGCTAACAATTTGAATGGAAAATTAGCTCCAATTATTTACGGACACCATGTGGCGTATGGAGAATATGTAGTGTATGTCAGGTTGGTGTGTGTGTGTGTGTAGTGTAGTATACGTCAGGTTGGTGTGTGTATGTACTGTAGTATACATCAGGTTGGTGTGTGTGTAGTGTAGTATACATCAGGTTGGAGTGTGTGTGTAGTGTAGTATACATCAGGTTGGTGTGTGTGGTGTTTACCACATACACATCAACCTGACGTACACTACACCCCACACCAAACTAACATACACTACACCCCACACCACACACCAACCTGACTTAGTGTATGTTAGGTTGGTGTGTGGTGTATGTCAGGATGGTGTGTGTGGTGTATACTACACGACACATACCAACCTGACGTACACTACACTACACACACACACATCAACCTGACCTACACTACACCATATACCAACCTGACGTAGTGTATGTCAAGTTGGTATGTGGTGTAGTGTAGGTCAGGTTGATGTGTGTGTGTGGTGTAGTGTACGTCAGGTTGGTACGTGTGGTGTAGTATACACCACACACACCATCCTGACATGCACCACACACCAACCTAACAGATTTCGGTATGTGTAACTCATCACCCCGTTTATTGTGTCCGCGTTCGCAGCAGTAGCTCTATATTACTAATATAAGCCCTAGACCCTATGACTATCAGGTTCTATCCATGGTTTTACTTTAAGAACATCACGCATGCGTTTTGTAATTCTGGCTCTGTCTATTTATTATTTATATATGTGCCGTTTATATAGCCAAAACTGTGTAATCCCGGCTGGGCTTACTTCCTTTATTGGCTCTTAGCGCTGTATCCGCAGCGCATATGCGTTTTGTTTTGATTTTGTGATGATATTCTTTGCGCGCATGCGCACCATACACTTACATCTTGATACTGCGGTGGTATTATTCGTGCGCATGTGCAGTACTAGCAGCAACCGGTAATATCGCGATGGTTGAATCAGATGAGTCAACCAAGATGGCGGCCGCCACCGCTACTTCTAATGCTGCATCTCCACACATCGGTAAGCGATTGCTAATTAAAATTTCACATTTAAATAGAGCACGCTTTAGCTCATGTATTGCCCCCCTTTTGCCCTGAGGAAGCCACTTTTTCAAGCGGCGATACGCGTGGGTTGGGGTAACCACGCCAGGACCCTTTTCTCCCTGCGTTATATATTTGACTGGGTGAATGTATTGATACTCGCCCATGATCTTTTTCAGGAAACTATGATTCCGTTTGTATACTATAAGTGCCGTTGATCAGCTTTTCTTAGTATCCACCGGCTCTCCACAGTCAGTGACCCAGGTGCACCTACGTCCCTGTGAGACATACTAGATACTGCCTAAGTATAGGTAGCTATGTCTGCACAGTATATCATCATGTTTATTATTGGGATGTCTTATACACCCTGAGTGGTGTCTTACATGACCTCATTGCATCTTAGGACTGATAATTGTGGCAATCCTTTTACTTGCATAGTGCGTTACTACTTGTACTGTTACTTAATAGATTGTATACTAATTGGAATATACAATATACCCTGAGTGGTGCCTTGTACGATCTTACTGTGCCCTCGGGCTGATAGAATATTTGGACAGCAGTACATCTATGCTCTAAGTGAGGAGGTTTTTTTTGTGGATCTTATTGTGACCATCTGCTTACAACCTTACTTTTATTGTTTAAAACTACAAATTGGCACTTCTGGTACCTCCTGTAGGGGAATATATGTATTTACTACCTCTAATCCTGACCAAGTACTGATATCTGTTATTTTTGCAGGGGGTTTGTTTCTGAAATTTATTAATTCAATATTCAATATATGATTACAGGGTTCTGACCTAGCATCTATGCCTGTTTGGCTTTTTAAATGTTTTTAATAGTTGTGTGTTCTGTTTAACCAATGTGTGGCCATGTGCTTTTTTGTGCTTTACTAATAAAGATTTTGTTATATATCTTGTCTGGTGATCCCGTTATTGGTATACTTCCTTTCCCTTGTAATCAGTGTTTTATAGTATACCAGGAGATCCCAGTGGGTGGTGCCCTTCCTCCTTTGTTTTCAATTAGTCTTTGGTGCACTAGTCACCGTTCTGGAAGGTGGCACACCCTTTCTTATAAATCTGAACCCATTTAGGGTTTTTGTTGGCCACCAACTATTATTATTCTCTGCAGTTGGTAGTCGTTGGCACAGCAGCGCATGGATTTAGCAGCCAAAGAAGCGGCTTGGTGTGACCAGTCGTCTGATGTGTTTGGGGCTTCCCCAGATCTTGGGGTCCCTGGGTCAACGGTAGTCGGTCATGATGAAAATCAACGACTCATGCAAGATCTTATGGACCTACATAAAAAAGTGGTAAGAGTCTGGTGGAATGTGAGGACTCTTGAGGAATACAAAAAACTTAGAATAACCCCTAGAGGTCTTCGTATACAGATTTTTCCAGCATGGGAAACAGATATACAGTTTAAAATTGTTTGGGAACAGGGGCTACAGGCTTGCTCAGTTATATTATTGGACATGCTTATTGAGCATGACCGGTCACTGCTGGTTCAGTTGAAGGAAGAGATCAAAAATAAGGAACACATACTTTTACAATTGGATGTTCCAACAATAGTTACTCCCTTCCAGAATAGACTAAAAAATATCTTGGATACCTTTGAGAGGGATGTAATCAAGGGTAAGAAACAAAAATTTCAACGCGACAAAAACGACTATGCGGAAAATAGGGCGTATAGATGGACCCATCGGGGGAACAAACGGAGACTAGTGAGTAGGGAACCTACATTGGCACAGGCAACATCTGAACCCTCTTCTAGTGATTTTTTATCAAGCGACGTAAGCGACCAGGAAGGCGCACTAGGAGGGGTTGCCGCAAACCTACAACCAAGAAGAAAAAGCCGGAAGAAGCAATCATGGCAATCACCTCCACAGAGGGAAATGAGGAGCAGGAGGCGCAATTGGTAGCCATGGACAACATGAATTTACAGGTAGTAAATCTATCTAATTACATTCTTACGGAAGCCGAAACTCACTTCTCTCTAAGGGTCTGTCATTCGCTCCAATGAATCGACTCAACAAATTTATTGTTACTAAAGACCTCTATCTTTTTTGTAGGCAACTCATGTTCAAATTTTTGTATAATCGACCGGATCTGATCAACACCTTGCCACCTGAAGATAGACAGGTCTTTGATGACCTTCTATGCCTTTTGGAGGAAAACGAAAGAGACCCAGGTAAGAAGGTCCCCTTCACTGGTCGGCTTTTATCACAAGCTACTCCCCCCTTTGCACTCTGCCCCGATATCAATATCTTTTTTAATAAGGTTTGTAATGATATAGACAAACATAAACTTGATAACAATAGGGCCAATAATTTGACCCGGGAGGAAAGACAAACTCTGACAAGCCTTAAAAACAACCAAGATTTTTTGATCAAAGAGGCAGACAAAGGGGGGAATGTGGTACTGTGGCCTGTGGAGATGTATATGAGAGAAGATAAAAGCCAACTCTCCAATAGGGAATGCTATGTTGCACTACCTTCAGACCCGACTATGACTTTCAAAAAAGGTTTGGATAGACTTGTCTCCACGGCCTATAGCCTGGACATTATTACGTTGAAGGAAAAGAACTTCTTGACAACTAGGCACCCAGTGACCCCGACTTTCTATATGTTGCCTAAAATACATAAAGGCCAGTCCTAACTACCTGGAAGACCTATAGTCTCTGGTATAGGGGGTCTTTTTGAGAGACCCTGTATCTATTTAGACTTCTATTTACAGCCGTTAGCACAGTCTTTGCCTTCTTATGTCAGGGACTCCACACATTTGATTGAGCAATTGACCAATCTAGTGATTCCACCCGATACCCTGTTGGTCACTCTCGATGTGGAGTCCCTGTATACCTCCATTACCCATACTTTGGGTTCCCGCGCCGTCTCTTTTTCTCTGGATCGGAAAACCACGGGTAACAGGCGGCATGACTCCTTTATTTTAGACCTTCTCTTCATGGTACTGGACAGGAATTATTTCATTTTCGATAGGACGTACTATCGCCAGACATCCGGTACCGCGATGGGAGCTTGCTGTGCGCCACCCTATGCAAATACCTTTTTAGGGTGGTGGGAGGAGACTTGTGTTTACGAATCAGAGGCCTTTAAGACCCACGCGGTTAAATGGTTTAGGTATATTGACGACGTGCTCCTCCTGTGGTCCGGCACAATTAAAGAATGTAAGGACTTCATTTCTGCCTTGAATAACAATAATCTCAATATCAAACTGACCTCAACTATATCTACAGAATCAGTAGAATTTCTGGACCTAAGATTATATCAGAAGGATAATACCATCAGCACTACTCTCTACCGAAAGCCAACCGCCAGTAACAGCTTACTCCACTACAGTAGCTTGCACCCTATACATGTGAAGGATGCAATACCTAAGGGACAGTTCATGAGGGTGAAAAGAAACTGCAGTAATACTATTGACTTTAACATACATGCCTCCGACTTGTCCAACAGGCTCCAAAAGAGGGGGTACCCAAAGAGGACTGTCTTCAATGCCCTACAAGTATGTCAAAACTATCCACGAGAGTCTCTGTTACAACCGCGGAATCGACGGAAGACCGCCACAGTGAGTATGATAACTCCTTTTAATAACCAGTGGCAGGATTTATACAAACTATTACAGAACAATTGGGACGTTCTGTGCAGTGACAGGAAACTGTCTCAGTTTTTGGAAGCCAAACCTAGATTGGTGGCTAGAAGGGCACAGAATTTGGGTTTTTTTTTGTCTAGTAGTCATTTTAGAAGACCTGTCCATAGTCTGGGTACTGGTACCAGACTTAAAGGCACCTTTCCTTGCGGATCCTGCACGGTTTGCCCTTTTATGGTTGCTGACGAACAACTCTCTCTGCCCATTTTTTCTAGGCATATCACAAGCCGAAAATATTACAATTGCCGTTCCAGAAATGTTATATACGTGCTTATTTGTGGATGCCCGAAGCTTTATGTTGGCCAAACGACGCAGGAGGTAAGGAGAAAAATTCAGCAGCACCTTTCTACCATCAACACGGCTGAGGCGGACCTGAAAAAGGGCAAATCCTTGACCTCAGTGGCCTCGCACTTTCATACTCAACATGGGGGCCGAGTCTCAAACCTCAAAGTCCTAATAGTGGATTCTGTTCAACAGAATATTAGGGGAGGGGATTGTGTGAAGATTTTGCTTTAGAAAGAATCCAAGTGGATATATGATCTAAAGAGTATGGCTCCACGTGGGCTTAACGAAGAACTTCTTTACACGGGGTTCTACAATATAATGTAAAATTTCTCCACATTCTCCCTCTGATTCCACTTTTCTTCCTTTTTATAGTCTATCGTTTCTGAAATGGAAGAATCTAACATCATCACATGGACGGATTTTCACCTGAGATGTTACCGATCCCCACTGATGAACAGGCTTCTGACTACCCTCCCTAGAGTGGACCAATCTGGAATTTATGGACCATTCAAAGTGAACTCAAACTCCTCTGTGTGATTAGGGAGAGACTTGTTTTTGACCAATTAGATCCCTTTTGGGCACTGCTGGACTCCTTACAAGTCTAAATTGTTTGCACGAGCATCCTTCCTAACCTGTGATTGGTTTCCATTCCAACTAACCTCAATTGAAAAATACAATTCCCCATCTCCTTCTAGTCTGTTCTCAAGATTGTGACCTTTGGTTATCCTGGAGATATATCCGGGATATTGTTTTGCGACACCAACCTTATTGAAACATGAGTTGAAACCTGTAGGATGATGCTATATGTTTAGCCTTCCTGTATACGAATGACCAAGCTTTTTCTTCCTAACCATGACTACTTAGAAGTAATGTCCTGTTAAAGTCTTGGGGTATCATGTCACTATGAATCTGAATCTGAATTAAACAGGTGGCCCAGGTACCTTCACTTAAGTTGTGATGATTCTGGTGGCCCTTTGAGATACCCATTGTGTTATACCCTGTTTGTTATATACCCTATACTTTAGGTTTTGTGGGGTACTCTTAGTAATAACTATCTAGTAACAACTGTCTAAAGTCCCCTGTGGATTTGTGTCACCATGTTAACGTATGAACCAACGCTCTATTAGAAACGAGTGGTCGGGATACTTTTCCTAACGTAGCAATGTTGGTGGTCCTTTGGGACTCCCTCCCTTTTTTGGACCTTTAGTTGGCGTATACTCTATATAAAAACATTATAAGGTAACAGTGACCCCCTTGTGAAATTTTGTATCTGTTTTCCTGATAGGGGTCCATGGGACCCTGTGACCAAAATGTTTATTGTCTATGTTGAGACCTGTAGGTTAATGCTATATGATGAGCCTTCCCGGATAACAAGTGACCAAGCCTCCTTTTTCTCACAACCGTGATTACTCAGAAATAATGTCTTCTTAAAATCTTGGAGTACCATGTTGCTATGAATCTGAATCTACATCTGAGTATAAACTGGTGGCCTGGGTATCTCTATTTTTGCTGTGACGATTCTGGCGGCTCTTTTAGATATCCAGTGCGTCATATCTCTAGTGGTTTTATACTCTATACTTTGGGCATTGTGAGGTTTTCTTAGTAATAACTGTCTAATGTCCCCTTCTCTAGTTTAGTTTTATGTCATCACGCTAATATATAAACTAATGTCTGATTGTAAATGAGTGATTTGGTTTCTCCCTCATGTGCCGTAGCGTTCTTTTGGGACATCCCTTTACTGCACCCTTATTTGGTTTACAGTTCGTAAAAAACAGTGCAAAAAACACTGTAAAAAACATCACAAGATAATGGTGACCCCTATGTAGAATTCTGTACCTGCCTTCTTGATAGGGGTCCATGTGATCTTGTGATCAAAATGTTTATTGTCTATGCCAATGCAAAAATAACTGCAAAAAAGACTACATTAAGTCCTTGTGTTCCTCCACCCCTCTTGTCGCTATCTTGTTACCATATGTTTTTTGTATCAACTATGTGATATGAGCTTCTGACCTGCGTTATTTAAAGATTTCAGAATGTGTAACTCATCACCCCGTTTATTGTGTCCGCGTTCGCAGCAGTAGCTCTATATTACTAATATAAGCCCTAGACCCTATGACTATCAGGTTCTATCCATGGTTTTACTTTAAAGGGGTGGTTCACCCATTTTTTTTTATTTTCTGTATGAGTTCTACTTACCATTCTAGGCGTTTTCTCCATTGGCTTCTGTTTCCATTTCTGGCACTGAGCGGCGCTATCCTGCACGCTCAGTGCCTGTCACATGAACCCCTGGAGCTGTGGCCGCCAGTATCCTCTGACGTCCCGGCAATTCCGGGCTCTCAAACTTGTCGGGTACGTCAGAGGAGGCTGGCACCACTCAGATTGAGTGACTGGGCTGTGGGCGGTGACTACTGCACGGCACAGCCCAGCATCGAGGGGAGGAGCCGGAGGATGTCAGTGTGGAGCTGGCTAAGCGTCCTGCAGATGGTGAGGCACGGGGCGCCAGTGTGCAGTACAGGGGGGGTTCTTCAGCTGAAATCCCCCCCTGCACGTAAGTATCTGATCACACTCTCCACCCGCCCGCTCTGCTGCGATGTCAGGAGAGCGGCCGGTGTCGGGCAGTGTGATCATCTGCTCCTCCCAGCAGCACTGCAGGACGCAGCAAGACACTGAGAGGCATGTCACCGCTGTGCCTTGCCATCTGTCCTGCTGCATGGGACCAACTGTCTGCACTCTGTCACCTGCACCACAAGTCACAGAGTGGAGACAGTTAATGACAGAGCACCTCTGCCCCCCCCTCTTCTTTCCCCACTCTCTTCTCTCCCCCCACTCTTCTCTGCCCTCCTCTTATCCCCCTCTCCTCTCCCCCCTCTTTTCCCTCGCTCGCTCTCTTTTCCCTCGCTCTCTTTTCCCTCGCTCTCTTCCCCCCTCACTCTCTTTTCCCCCCTCGCTCTCTTACCCCCCCTCGCTCTCTTCCCCCCCCCCTCGCTCTCTCCCCCCCTCGCTCTTTCCCCCTTCATCGCTCTCTTCCCCCCCCTCGCTCTCTTTCCCCCCCTCGCTCTCTTTCCCCTCCCCTCGCTCTCTTCCCCCCCTCGCTCTCTTTCCCCCCCTCGCTCTCTCCCCCCTCGCTCTCTTTCCCCCCTTGCTCTCTTTTCCTCTCCCCCTCGCTCTCTTTTCCTGCCCCCCGCGCTCTCTTTTCCTCCCCCCCTCGCTCTCTTTTCCTCCCCCCTCGCTCTTTTCCTCCCCCCTTTCTCTCTCCCCCCCCCTCGCTCTCTTTCCTCCCCCCTCGCTCTCTTTCCCCCCGCTCGCTCTCTTTCTCCCCCCTCGCTCTCTTTCCCCCCCCTCGCTCTCTTTCCCCCCCTCGCTCTCTTTCCCCACCCCTCGCTCTCTTTCCCCCCCTCGCTCTCTCCCCCCCCCCTCGCTCTCTCTCGGCATGGTCAGTACAGAAATCTCTCCATCGTGGAGGGGTGAGAGGGAGTAATAAACATGGAGTCCCTACTGTGTCTGTGTATTTATTTCTAATAAAGTATTTTTCTCTGTGTGATGTCTTTTTTTCTTTTTTTTTTTTTTTTTAAACCCTTTATTGGAAATTCTTAATGGCCAGGTCAAACTTGGCCTGACATTAAGAATCTCGGGCTTTATACCAGCTGGTAAAACATAGCTGGTATTAAACCCTTATTACCCAGCGTGCCACCTGCCACCAGGGCCACTGGAAGAGTTGGATACAGCGCCAGAAGATGGTACTTCTTTGAAAGCGCCATTTTCTGGGGCAGCTGTGGACTGCAATTCGCAGCGGGAGGCCCAGAAAGTTTGAGCACCCTGCACTGTGGATTCCAATCCCCAGCTGCCTAGTTGTACCTGGCTGGACTCAAAAATTTGGCGAAGCGCACGTCATTTTTTTTTTTTTTAATTATTTCATGAAATAAAAAAAAAAGGGCTTCTCTATATTTTTGTTTCCCAGCCGGGTACAATTAGGCAGGTGGGGGTTGGTGGCAGCCCGTAGCTGCCTGCTGTACCTGGCTAGCATACAAAAATATGGCCCACGTCATTTTTTTAAAAACGTTTTCAGGCAAAAACCTTTATATAAAAAAAAAAAATGCTTCCCTGGATTTCTATTGCCAGTGAAAGTAACACCAAGCAGCGGGGGTTAGCAGCCAGTAGCTGCTTGGGTTACCCTTAGCAATAGAAAATGCAGCGGGAGCCCACAAACAATGTGTGTTTTTGTTTTTTTTTATTTTTAATGAATTTTTTTAAAACAAAATTGATATGGGCTTCGCCCATCGAGCACCAGAGCATTTTACTGCTCAATTCATCCCAAGTAATCAGATGACTTCAGTGTCGGCCGATTACTTGTTCTGTGTCCCCCTGCATCCATTGCAGCGTGTACGGGCTGTGAGGTCAGCAGAGTTCAGTCCAGCACTGGAGTCAGCTGATCTGAACTCAGCTGAACTCCAGCCTGCACACGCTGCCATGGATGCAGGGGGACATAGAACAAGTAAGGTCTAAGCCACACGGCGAGAAAAACAGTGCGAGTGGAGTGCGATAAAACATCGCATTCCACTCGGACCAATATTAGCCTGTGTGTCAGCGCACACGAGCGTTTATTTTCTCAGCCCTAATTGGACCGAGAAAACAATCGCAGCATGCAACAACTGTAATGCAAGACTCTCTCTTTTTACCCATTCAAGTGTATGTGGTGAGAGAAAAATCGCACTGCACTTGCGGTACATCGGTGGACTATGGAGGAGAGAGGGAGAGAAATCCCTCCCACCCCTCCCCAGTGCTGGCCCACCCCTCGAGAGCCGGACCGCCCCTCACTGCTGAGGTCTGCTCGCACAGTCGGACCTCAGTCGCAGGGACACACGCATGACACTCAGCTCTGCTGTACTGAGCGTGAGCCGAGTGTAATGCGAGGGGATCGCAGTAATCCCCGTGTGGCTCCAGCCTGATCGGCTGACACTTGAGTCAGCTGATTTGAACTCAGCTGAACTCCTGTATACACAGCCCGCACATGGTCACATGTGATCGGCAACAGACAGTGACTGCTGTTAAGGCTACATTCACATGACCGTTCCGTTTTTGCACGCCACAAAAAAACGGTCCTTTTTTTTCACGGATGCATCCTAGTGGCATCCGTATGACATCTGCGTGCCTTCCGTTTTTTTTGCGGACCGCAAAAAACGGAAGCAGCAAGAAAGATAAATAGATGAGTAGATATAGAGATGGATAGATAGATATAGAGACAGAGGGATAGAGGGATGAATGAATGAATGAATAGAGGGCTGGATAGATAGATAGATAGATAGATAGATAGATAGATAGATAGATAGATAAGAAAGACATATATAATGTCCTACCCCCTGCATATTCTAAGCTGGCACCCTTTTGTGACTTTCATGTGGCACTAAGGTGCTTAGTCTTGTATTTAGCCAAAAAATAAATAAATAAAAAAAAATGACATGCAGTCCCCCTATCTTTTGTAGCCAGCTAGGGTAAAGCAAACGGCTGCAGCCTGCAAACCACAGCTGGCAGCTTCACCTTGGCTGGTAATCCAAAACAGAGGGCACCCCACGCTGTTATTTTAAATTAACTAAATAATTTAAAACAAAAAACACGGAGTCCCCTGAAATTGGATCACCAGCCAAGGTAAAGCGGACAGCTGTGGTCTGGTATTCTCAGACTAGGGAGGTTCACCATTATTGGACACTCCCCAGCCTAAAAATAGCAGGCTGCAGCCGCCCCAGAAGTAGCGCATCCATTAGATGTGCCAGTCCTTGTGCTTCGTGCCAGCTCATCCCGTTGCCCTGGTGCGGTGGCAAATGGGGTAATATATGGGGTTAATACCAGAAGTGCAATGTCACCTGGCATCAAGCCCTGGAGTTTGTGATGTCAGGCGTGTATCAGATACCCAACATCACCAACCCAGGCAGTAATAAAAAAAAAAAAATAGACAACAAACACATTTTTATTTGAAAAAACGCTCCCCAACACATTCCCTCTTTCACCAATTTATTAGAAAGAAAAACAAATCCAGGTCTGGTGTAATACAAGGGGGTCCCACAATGATCCATACCATAGTCAATGTCCCAGTCAATGAAGAACAGAATGTTCCCTATTTGCTGGGAGAGCCATGCAGTCACCTGAGCTAACATCAATAGGTCAGCCCAGGTCACTGCAGGGCATGACGAGTGCTGCTATCAGGAGGTTAGCGAGGTATATTACCTGCGATGATCGCTGAACTCCTGACAGCAGCGCTTCACAAACAAAGTATCGCGAGCGGCGCGTGACGTCACCACTAGTCACAGTCTCGGGTCGAGAGCGAGAGGTGATGTGACAAGCGGCGGGCATAGAAGGCAGTGACGACCACTGACGTCAGGAGGGCAGGACTTCATCACCGTAGGTAATGAACTTACTAACCTCCTGACGGTAGCGCTTGTCATCCCCGCGGCTGCTGACACTGCAGTGCGGGCCGCTGCTGACACTGCTGAGCGGGCAGCCGCGGGGCTGGGGCTGGAGCGGGACACTGACTGCACAGGCACCCAACGGAAGTCACATGTAAGTGCTTCCGTGTTGCTTCCGGGAATTTTGAGGACCCATTGACTTGTATTGAGTCACGGTTCGTTATTACGGAACAGAATAGGACATGTTCCATAATAACGGAGCGGACATACGGCATCCGATGTGGTTTTTTTTGTAGGATCGGATGCACATGGAAGTGCTACCGTGTACCATCCGATCCTACACAAAAGACATTGAAAAGATGGTCCTGTCTGTGGGGCCGCAAAAAAACAGGAACTGACCAGGACAAACGGAATGGTCATGTGAATGAGTCCACCTGCAGCCATTGCAGTGTGTGCGGGATGTGAGATCAGGAGTCAGCTGACTCCAGTGCCGGCCGATAAATTCTGTGTCCCGCTGCAGAAGGATCCGGTAAAATAACGGTTGCATGCGCTGCACATTTAATCCACAGGATCCGGTCATATGCGGTTTGCGGATGATACGGACGACACACAGACTAGGCAAGAGGGAAAAAAGCAATATCATCACCCCGTCCCTTTTTTTCCCCAATTATTTTTTCACATGTTGCGCCGGCTAATAATCATAATTTCTGTACACACACACACACACACTCACTCACTCACGCACACACACACTTTCGTCCCCTGGTTGTGCAGAGCTGGGAGCTGCTGCTGTCTCTGTGTGATTTCTCTCAGTGCATCCACACAGGGAAGAGGCAGGGAGGAGGCTTTGGGTGGAGAGCTGAGGAGGGTGTTACACACAGTGGGTGTGTTAGATAATTTAGGCACAGCCCTAGAGCCACAAAGAATTCTGGGACTTGTAGGAACTGAACCCAGGAAGTCAGAGGAGAGATTACCCCATCAGAGCTGGAGCCAGCAATGAGCATGTGCTGCTAGTGCACAATAAAAGGTAATTTTGCTGAAAAAACATAATAGATGTGTTGAGGGGCACATATTAGCAAGATTTATCAGAAAAAAAAAAAAATCAGTTTTGGTAACTGGACAACTTCTTTAAGAACATCGCGCATGCGTTTTGTAATTCTGGCTCTGTCTATTTATTATTTATATATGTGCCGTTTATATTGCCAAAACTGTGTAATCCCAGCTGGGCTTACTTCCTTTATTGGCTCTTAGCGCTGTATCCGCAGCGCATATGCGTTTTGTTTTGATTTTGTGATGATATTCTTTGCGCGCATGCGCACCATACACTTACATCTTGATACTGCGGTGGTATTATTCGTGCGCATGTGCAGTACTAGCAGCAACCGGTAATATCGCGATGGTTGAATCAGATGAGTCAACCAAGATGGCGGCCGCCACCGCTACTGCTACTTCTAATGCTGCATCTCCACACATCGGTAAGCGATTGCTAATTAAAATTTCACATTTAAATAGGGCACGCTTTTGCTCATGTATTGCCCCCCTTTTGCCCTGAGGAAGCCCCTTTTTCAAGCGGCGATACGCGTGAGTTGGGGTAACCACGCCAGGATCCTTTTCTCCCTGCGTTATATATTTGACTGGGTGAATGTATTGATACTCGCCCATAGTCTTTTTCAGGAAACTATGATTCAGTTTGTATACTATAAGTGCCGTTGATCAGCTTTTCTTAGTATCCACCGGCTCTCCACAGTCAGTGACCCAGGTGCACTTACGTCCCTGTGAGACATACTAGATACTGCCTAAGTATAGGTAGCTATGTCTGCACAGTATATCATCATGTTTATTATTGGGATGTCTTATACACCCTGAGTGGTGTCTTACATGACCTCATTGCATCTTAGGACTGATAATTGTGGTAATCATTTTACTTGCATAGTGCGTTACTACTTGTACTGTTACTTAATAGATTGTATACTAATTGGAATATACAATATACCCTGAGTGGTGCCTTGTACGATCTTACTGTGCCCTCGGGCTGATAGAATATTTGGACAGCAGTACATCTATGCTCTAAGTGAGGAGTTTTTTTGTGGATCTTATTGTGACCATCTGCTTACAACCTTACTTTTATTGTTTAAAACTACAAATTGGCACTTCTGGTACCTCCTATACGGGAATATATGTATTTACTACCTCTAATCCTGACCAAGTACTGATATCTGTTATTTTTGCAGGGGCTTTGTCTCTGAAATTTATTAATTCAATATATGATTACAGGGTTCTGACCTAGCATCTATGCCTGTTTGGCTTTTTAAATGTTTTTAATAGTTGTATGTCCTGTTTAACCAATGTGTGGCCATGTGCTTTTTGTGCTTTACTAATAAAGATTTTGTATTTTGTTATATATCTTGTCTGGTGATCCCGTTATTGGTATACTTCCTTTTCCCTTGTAAGTAGTATACACCACACACACCATCCTGACATGCATTACACACCAACCTAACATACACTAAGTAAGGTTGGTGTGCAGTGTGGTATAGGTTAGTGTACCTCAGGTTGGTGTGTGTCACCACACAAACACACACACACACACACACACACTACCTGATGTACACTACAACAAACACACCAACCTGACGTACACTATACCATACCGCATACCAACCTGACGTAGTGTGTTTCAGGTTAGTGTGGTGTAATGTACTTCAGTTTGGTGTGTGTGGTTTAGTGCACTAGCACTAGGTTGCGGGTTACTCACACTTTATTGTGGGTCTTCCTCCATGGCTTCCGGCTCTTCTCCTCCCGGCCTCCGGCTCTTCTCCTCCCGGCCTCCTGCAGATCGCAGGGGCGCTGATCGCAGGGTCTCAGGTGGGGCGATCGCAGGGGCGCAGGTGGGGCAATCGCAGGGGGCGCAGGTGGGGCGATCACAGGGGGCGCAGGTGGGGCGATCGCAGGGGCACAGATCGCAGGGGCGCAGGTGGGGCGATCGCAGGGGCGTAGATCGCAGGGGCACAGATTGCAGAGGCGCAAATGGGGCGATCTCAGGGGCGTAGGTGGGGCGATCGCAGGGGCGCAGATCGCCGGGGCGCAGGTGGGGCGATCGCAGGGGCGCAGGTGGGGCGATCGTAGGGGCGCAGATCACAGGGGCGTAGGTGGGGCGATCGCAGTTGCGCAGTTCGCAGGGGCG
Organism: Anomaloglossus baeobatrachus; assembly: GCF_048569485.1. NCBI lineage: Eukaryota > Metazoa > Chordata > Amphibia > Anura > Aromobatidae > Anomaloglossus > Anomaloglossus baeobatrachus. The sequence goes on along the minus strand of NC_134353.1, from coordinate 400,685,724 downwards.
CAGGTGGGGCGATCGCAGGGGCGCAGATCGCAGGGGGGCAGAGGGGTCCGGGTGATCACCCCCCTGCTGCCCAGTGATCACCCACCTGCTGCCCAGTGATCACCCACCTGCTGCCCAGTGATCACCCACCTGCTGCCCAGTGATCGGCCCCCTGCTGCCCAGTGATCGGCCCCCTGCTGCCCAGTGATCGGCCCCCTGCTGCCCAGTGATCAGCCCCCTGCTGCCCAGTGATCACCAGGGCGGGGGATTGATCATTGGCAGCAGCAGCAGTCACTCACATCAGCCGGGTGTCAGAAGCAGGACACCGGCGGTGAGTGATCACAGGGAGCGGAGGTCGGGGAAGGCAGTGGAGGTCAGTGTGGGTTGGGGGGGGGTAAAATCGGACGGCGGGGGGAGCGGAGGTCGGGGTGGGGGTGGGATTGGACAACGGGGGGGGAACGGAAGACAGCGGGGGGGGACGGAAGACAGCAGAGCGGAGCGCGGAACAGCACAGAAGGGAGGAGGAAGACAGCACAGAAACGAAGGGAAAGACAGCAAGGAGGGGAGAAAAACTTACCGGATGGTGATCAGTGGCGGCAGATCGTGGTGGCAGCGGCAGCAGGTGACCCTCCTCTTCAGTGTCGCAGTCCACGGTCAGGATGAAGCTGAAGGGGGAGGGCACCCACTGGTCACATCGCTCCTCCACATCTGATTGGAGGGATAGCGTCACATGGACGCTACCTCCAATCAGATGGGGAGGGGGGCATTACACGGAGCTCTCCCTGCTTCAGCCAATGGCTGATGATATTGCATCAGCCATGGCTGGATTGTAATATTTCACCAAGTTTGATTGGTGAAATATTACAATCGTTCTGATTGAATGTGAAAGTGAAATTGACACTTTCAACAGCCAATCAGAGCGATCGTAGCCCCCTGGGCTCAACTACAAGTCCTTATGTACCTGCAGCGCTGATGACATTTCAGTAAACCCGGTCACCAGCGCTGCAGGAACGGAAACCCGCCATGACGCATACGGTGCGTCAAAGGTCGGGAAGGCACAAGGTTTCATGACGCATATGGTGCGTCAAAGGTCGGGAAGGGGTTAAGGAGAGAGGCCCAAGAGGCTGACTCAGCTTATGTTGCTCATCCGTCGGACAGCACCAAAGCCACACTGGAAGACACACAGAAACAGCTAGCCCAGTATATGTTGACAAAAGCAGGGGAGAAGTTATTTTTTCAAAGGAAAAGATATTTTGAATAAGGGGAGAAGGCGAGTCATCTGCTGGCAGTGGTGTCGCTGTCCCAACAGGGAGCATCTTTTGTTTTGGAAATGAAGAAGAGGGATGGTACGTCAAAGCTGTCTGATGGGGAAGTGTTAAAGGTGTTCTGGGAATTCTTTGGAGAGCTCTACTGCTCTAAAGTGTCCCCTTTAGGGAGGATGTAAAAGCCTTCTTGCTGCAAGGAAACATATCGGCCCTCTCACATGATAACGCACAGGCGCAGGATGCTCCGCTTAGTCTAGAGGAATTAGAACACGCTCTGTCATCAATGTTTAACAATAAGTTCCTGGGCAAGGATGGCCTGCCGGCCGAGGTCTTTAAATCATACAGCTCTATTCTACTGCCCCAGCTGCTGGAAATATTTAACGATGGACGGTTACCGTCCTCCATAAATGAAGCCATTATTGTGTTGATTCCTAAACAGGATAAAGACCCAGGTCTGCCAGAATCTTATCGCCCGATATCACTGTTACCGGTAAATGTTAAAATCCTTGTAAAAGTCTTGGCTAACCGAGTCGCCTGGGTAATTTCATCCCTTATACACCCTGACCAAACGGGTTTTGTGCCAAACAAATCTACTGCCATTAACAATCGACAACTCTATTTAAATCTTCCAATTACCCACGAATGGGAACTAGTTTAAAGCGGTGATCTCTTTTGCTGCCGCTAAAGCATTTGATAGTGTCAAATGGAATTTCCTATGGATGGTACTGGCTAGAATGGGCTTCGGCACGAGATTCATTTCCTGTGTAAAATTGCTGTATGTGGCTCCTAGGGCCGGGGTAAAGGTCAATGGTCTATTATCAGAGAGATTCTCACTGGCTAGGGGGACTAGGCAGGTGTCCCCGCTGCTGTATGCCATTGCTTTTGAACCACTGGCTTCAGCGTCACACCTCAGAGCGTCACGAGGTGTGAAAGGCTTTTGCCATAGCAATTTGGCAAAGAAGGTTGCACTCTATTGTCGGGATTAACAATTAATTGGAATAAGTCGTCTCTGATGACTTTGGGGCTCGTCCCTCCTGCCCCTGAGAGTTTGGTGGGACAGTTGAAGCTCACTACCTCATTTAAGTATCATGGTATTTGGATTAGTGAGAAGGTGACAAGACTATAAGGAGCTTAATATCTTGCCTCTCTTGTGCAGGTTCCAACAGAAAATCAAGGCTTGCGAACCTCACCGTCAATAGTAGCAATACTACGTCATAATTTAGGTAAAATGGACCTGCCGGCAGAATTAGATTCCGGTACAGTCGGGGTCCTGGAGCTTGTCATCGGTGGACAGGACGCCATTGTTGGACATTTCGGTAGCGGCTGGAGACACTAAGGGGGCAAGCTCCTGGTGCTACATGTATTTCCAAGATGCCAAATTCAAGGCGGAGACCTGCGGACGTACAGATAAACGGCAGAGAGAGTTTGGGAAGAGGTAGTACAGAACACCCCACTACTGTCCGTAAGTGAGTCAGAGAGGCTGTCGCAATTATTTTTAGTACACCGGGTATATAGGACCCCAGCATTCTTATTCAAAATAGGGCCTAGCTACTCATGCTGCTGTAAATGTGGAGTCACGGACGCTGATCTGATACACCTTATGTGGAACTATCCGCATCTGAGAAGATATTGGACGGGAGTGCTTGACCTTATTGACTCAGTATATAACTGAGACAGATCGTGGATCCCTGACGGGTGTCCTTGGGTATACCGCGGACCTCTCCATCCCAGAGAGCCATAAGATTGCCATCGCACATATTTTATACTAAGCACAGCATAGTACTATTTTGGAAAAATAGTAAGGCCCCAGATACCAAAGAGCTGATTGAGAAAGTAAATCATACACTCAGACTTGAGAAATACGTTTATCAGAAAAGGACGATGTATAAGAAATCTGAAGACCTATGGGCTTCGTGGCTTGACACTCCAAATTTGGCTCCGCCGACGCTGACATGGGCTAGAGCCTTGCTGGCGAGCCTGTTCTAGCATGTCTTTTCAGAAACAAGTTAAAGTATAAAGACGGATTGTATATGCCTCAGTCAATTAATGTACTAGTGGTCGATGATCTATGCCTAGCTACATGTAAGATAACTGTACAGAGTAAGTCGGTAAGGGAACGTGTTTGGTTGGGGGAAGGAGGGTGGGATGGGGAATATTTTGTATACTTGGGTGTATGCGGTTTGTTTATCTGTATCAAAAATGTTCAATAAAAAAAAATATCTGGTTTAAAAAAGAACCTCTGCTCGTATTTGCTTGTACTGTGGTCGTGCTGGTCATGTCATGACTCAGTGTTTAAAGTACAAGAATCAATTTGTTAAAGAAACACAGGTTTAACGCTGCGTCCCTTCCTCTCCCCTCCTGCAGGGACGTGCTGTCACTCACTGCCACGATGGGCTCTTTCTATGCTGCCCGGCGTCCCTGCTTGCTCCTCCATGTGGGCCTCTCCTCTTCTCGCCGCCCAGAGTCTGATCACAGGACCTCCAGGAGCAATCCTAGGGAAGTGCTCGCCGCTGCCCCATTCTTAAAGGGACAGCATGCCACTCCTAGGAAGTGCCTCTCAGCCTACTGCTGAGTGGCACTGGGTATTTAAGGCCAGCTCCCACTAGAGGAGTTGCCTGTTGAACGCCTTAGCTTAGCTAGTCAGTGTACAGTACTCCAGCTAGCTAGTTATCAGGTCTCCTTGTCTGTCCCGTCCGTTCAGTCCTGTTGGTTCCCTGCCTGTCGGTCCTTTCCTGTCACTGCCAGTGTCCCTGCCCGTACCTGGCTACCAGCCTGTCCTGCCTATCGGCACCTGGTTCCAGTCCTGTCCTGCCCGTACCTGGCTACTAACCTGTCCTGACTGTTGGCACCTGGTTCCAGTCCTATCCTGCCCGTACCTGGCTACCAGCCCATCCAGCCTGTTGGCACCTGGTTCCAGTCCTGTTTGTACATGCTACCAGATCGTCCTGCCTAGTCGGTACCAGAGATCGTGCCTGTGCTTCCTAGTTGTGCCTCCAGCCTCAGCTACCCAAGTGGCCCTGAGCCAGTCTAGCTCAACTGTGCCTGCCCGCCCTGGCTGTGCTTTCTGCCTCTGGTACCCTTGTGGTCCCTGTTTACACTTGAGATTCAGCCCTATCTGCTCCTGTATCCGCCCCGCCTCAGTGCCAGCCTTTACTCCTCAAAGGGGTAGGTCTGGGGTCTCCCAGTGCTCAAGTGGGTGCACTTCAGCTTGCCGCAGTACCATCCAAGGAGGCGAGCGTGACAGTGTGAACAGGCCATGGACTCCACTGACTATTTTTTTTTGCCCCAACTTGGTTCTGTTTTTTTTCCCCAGCCTGATGGAAGTTGCCCGAGTGAAGAAACCTGTCCGTCTGACTCCGTCTTTCCAGAGGCCTTTTATTTTTCTATATTGTTTCCGTTCGTGATCCTATAGAAGTGACCAGTGTTCATACGGCAGCTGAGCTGCCTTGCGAGAGTCTTCAAGCCAAAGTCCAGTGTGAAGCTGCGGTGGAGCATCTCCAAGCTCCCATCCGATGCCCCCTGAAGCCTTTTTTGGTGTCGCATGTGGAAACCTCCATCCGATGCCCTCTCAAACCTTCATCAGTGTCGTACGTAGATGGAATGCCCCAATAGGAACCTGAATGCTTCAATTCTAAACCTGTGGCCAGCATTGTTCCTGAACGTGTGGTGCATCTCCAAGCTCCCATCCGATGCCTCCTGAAGGTCTTGTTGGTGTTGTGCGTGGATGTAATGCCTCAGTCTGAACCCAGATTCCTCCTTTCTGATTCGCTAGGAGGTACGCAATTAGAGAATATCTCCTTTCTCATTTTGTCTTGTCTCTCTTGTCTGTTTTTTTTCTAGGTTTGCCTTGGATCCAAGTGATTGCTTCTTGCCTGCCTGTCATGATTTACGCCTTCTTGCCAGCTACCAGTGACTTTGATGTGATTTCGTCTTGCCGGGCTGTCCTCCACCTGCCTACGAGCTACAAGTGACTTTGATGTGATTTTCTCTTGCCGGCTTGTCCTGATTTCGGTGACGGGGCCGCTCGGTGCAGCGTCCATGTACAGTGCTGGATCAGCTACAGCCAAAATCACTATCAAGAAAATGCTTACAGACGTAAACTGATGCTTTAGAATCCCAGAAGTTATGGAGAGCGATAAAGGCCCTGCCTTTACAGCAGATATGACCAGAGAGCTCTCGTCTCTAGTGGGAGCAAACTTAGGTCTTCACACACCTTACCACCCCCAGTGTAGTGGCAAAGTTGAAAGACTCAATGGGACCCTGAAGAATAAAATCCTAAAAGCCAGTCAGGAACTGTTTCTTCCCTGGCCTAAGATATAGCCCATAGCCCTGTACTCAGTTAGAAAAAAACCCACGCCAAAATACAGGGCTAACTCCCTATGAGATTCTGTTTGGGGGGCCTCCTCGGCTAGGACACTGTACCCTGGCCAAGGTTCCTATGCCATTTCACATAGTCTCTGAGGGAGTACAAGCCTTACAATCTACGAGTATACATAGAAAAAGAAGGGAAGTAGAGATCAAGGAAAGTTTAGACCCTCATGTTTATATTGATGCCATAGGAAAACAATGACAGTACAGGGAACTAACAAGGATAATGGGAATCCTCTCTTCCTGAAAAATCCGGTAAAAAGGGGAATGCTCCAAAGGGAATCATTCATTTCAATCCGGTGAAGCCTCCACTACCCTCCCCGCTTGAGTTCAGTCCGATTCAAAGGTAATTCATGGGATAGACTTAGGGAATCAGATAGAAAAGTATTTTAGGGGGGACTGTGAGAATACAAAATATTTTTTCCATATGCTTTTCTACTGTGAGAGTACAATATATATACAGTATATATATTTATATATTTTTTTTCTATACAGTTAGGTCCAGAAATATTTGGACAGTGACAGAATTTTCGCGAGTTGGGCTCTGCATGCTACCACATTGGATTTGAAATGAAACCTCTACAACAGAATTCAAGTGCAGATTGTAACGTTTAATTTGAAGGTTTGAATAAAAATATCTGATAGAAATTGTAGGAATTGTAGACATTTCTTTACAAACACTCCACATTTTAGGAGGTCAAAAGTAATTGGACAAATGAACCAAACCCAAACAAAATATTTTTATTTTCAATATTTTGTTGCGAATCCTTTGGAGGCAATCACTGCCTTAAGTCTGGAACCCATGGACATCATCAAACGCTGGGTTTCCTCCTTCTTAATGCTTTGCCAGGCCTTTACAGCCGCAGCCTTCAGGTCTTGCTTGTTTGTGGGTCTTTCCGTCTTAAGTCTGGATTTGAGCAAGTGAAATGCATGCTCAATTGGGTTAAGATCTGGTGATTGACTTGGCCATTGCAGAATGTTCCACTTTTTTGCACTCATGAACTCCTGGGTAGCTTTGGCTGTATGCTTGGGGTCATTGTCCATCTGTACTATGAAGCGCCGTCCGATCAACTTTGCGGCATTTGGCTGAATCTGGGCTGAAAGTATATCCCGGTACACTTCAGAATTCATCCGGCTACTCTTGTCTGCTGTTATGTCATCAATAAACACAAGTGACCCAGTGCCATTGAAAGCCATGCATGCCCATGCCATCACGTTGCCTCCACCATGTTTTACAGAGGATGTGGTGTGCCTTGGATCATGTGCCGTTCCCTTTCTTCTCCAAACTTTTTTCTTCCCATCATTCTGGTACAGGTTGATCTTTGTCTCATCTGTCCATAGAATACTTTTCCAGAACTGAGCTGGCTTCATGAGGTGTTTTTCAGCAAATTTAACTCTGGCCTGTCTATTTTTGGAATTGATGAATGGTTTGCATCTAGATGTGAACCCTTTGTATTTACTTTCATGGAGTCTTCTCTTTACTGTTGACTTAGAGACAGATACACCTACTTCACTGAGAGTGTTCTGGACTTCAGTTGATGTTGTGTACGGGTTCTTCTTCACCAAAGAAAGTATGCGGCGATCATCCACCACTGTTGTCATCCGTGGACGCCCAGGCCTTTTTGAGTTCCCAAGCTCACCAGTCAATTCCTTTTTTCTCAGAATGTAACCGACTGTTGATTTTGCTACTCCAAGCATGTCTGCTATTTCTCTGATGGATTTTTTTCTTTTTTTTCAGCCTCAGGATGTTCTGCTTCACCTCAATTGAGAGTTCCTTAGACCGCATGTTGTCTGGTCACAGCAACAGCTTCCAAATGCAAAACCACACACCTGTAATCAACCCCAGACCTTTTCACTACTTCATTGATTACAGGTTAACGAGGGAGATGCCTTCAGAGTTAATTGCAGCCCTTAGAGTCCCTTGTCCAATTACTTTTGGTCCCTTTAAAAAGAGGAGGCTATGCATTACAGAGCTATGATTCCTAAACCCTTTCTCCGATTTGGATGTGAAAACTCCCATATTGCAGCTGGGAGTGTGCACTTTCAGCCCATATTATATATAGTAGTAATAGCTAGGTAACCCAGCAAAATTAACACGCCTAAAATATAACTTTTAATATGGTATGCATAAAAAGGACTAACAACACTTATGGTGCAAAATGCACATAAAATTGTCACTATCTGTGATGTCCTGTAATTGTGTTGGTAGGGATATTCTCTCACAGGAGGACAATATTAAAAGACAGCAGCAAACAGACCCTAATCCCAATGAGCTGGATAGGGAATGAAAGAGGAACAATCTCACCAGTCTTCTGGTTACTTATGGACGAACGTTCCTCCCCAATGATCAGATGATGGAGCTAGAGAGAGAGAAATCCCTTCCATATGTATACCGGAGCTGATTATAAGTGGATCCTTTGAATACCTGGTGGAACCAGGGGATCGCTTTTAGCCTTTGGCTAGCTCCATCATCTGATCATTGGGGAGGAACGTTCGTCCATAAGTAACCAGAAGACTGGTGAGATTGTTCCTCTTTCATTCCCTATCCAGCTCATTGGGATTAGGGTCTGTTTGCTGCTGTCTTTTAATATTGTCCTCCTGTGAGAGAATATCCCTACCAACACAATTACAGGACATCACAGATAGTGACAATTTTATGTGCATTTTGCACCATAAGTGTTGTTAGTCCTTTTTATGCATACCATATTAAAAGTTATATTTTAGGCGTGTTAATTTTGCTGGGTTACCTAGCTATTACTACTTTCACCTACGGTATATCCCTATCCAGTTGCTATATTTGTTGTCCATATTATATATATAATTGTATTTCTGAACATGTTTTTGTAAACAGCTAAAATAACAAAACTTGTGTCACTGTCCAAATATTTCTGGACCTAACTGTATATGTTGCTACATGCGGTACCTGCAAACTTCAGTATGTGAGGTCAACCAGACGAAAATTAATAGTAAGGGTAGCTGAGCATATTGCAGATATGTCAGGTTTATCTCGACATTTTCCCTCCAAACATGCTGGAAAAACTACTGATCTGGAAATATCAGTGATAGAAAGAGTTAATAGAGCAGTAAGGAATGGTAACTGGGAGACTCATCTGAGAGCACGAGAAGCCTTTTGGATAACTTACAAACTAGTAGCCCAGAAGGACTAAATTATAGGAGTGATCTACTTCATTTTTATTAAAACATCTAGGAAAAAAAATATATATATAAGGTAAAACATATTAAATTACACACATATATAGCAGTTTAACAGAAAAAATTAAATAAAAACGATCCAACTGTAGTACAAAAATAAATAACTGCAGGGTAAAGTATGGTGGATCTATCTTATAGTAAGGTAATTAGAGACAGATGTTGTGGAGTTTGTTTGTGTGTATATTCCTGGAGACTGTATATTAGGAGTGGCTGATTTGTTTTATAACAACTAGAAAACATATATTTGGGAAAATATTATATGCTTATATATTAGCTTAACAGAAAATATCAGCCAAAAAATCTAATAACAGTGGAAGGAAAGGAGGATTTAATTTATTTGTACTTAAATAACCTAAATACAAATATTATGGAATGTGAAGTATATATCAAGATATAAGTATTGAATAGGAATTGCTTAATCTATGTATGAGTAGTATGTTATATCTGAGAGGTATTTTTTTGACATATTAATGGTTTTCACCTTATAACAGCTGGGGATGGAATAAATTATTCCAGGGAGGAGTTTCTTGCAAGTATTGGTCTTTGTGCACATATAGCTCAGTCATTTTATTTTAGTCTATGCTATGAGTAAGAGCTCTTAGGAGCTTGAAACGCGTAAGACAAGGAATGTGTTTTAAGCATGACTTTAAATATGCACAAGAAAAGTTATTTCTTATGAAATGAAGAAGTCTGACGTGGATTAAAAAGTCAAATCGGAGGGTGCTGGACAACTCTTTTCTTGAATTCTGTAGGTTTGATAACCTTACACACATGCAAAGGTTGGCCCTTAACCAACTTGAGGGTTATACCGACAAGGTTATGCGGACAATGGGGGGGGGCAATATTGTGATTTGGCCAACTGATCTATAAGAAAGGGAAGCCATAAGACAGCTTAGGGATAAGAACACCTAATCTAGGATCCCTTGGAGCCCACTGACAACCTTCTCCCAGTAGCTATATATCACCTGGGAGAAAGATCAGGAAAAGCGGCTTATACATAAAAACATTTAGAAGGTCTTTTTACCAGGTTTCCTCGAGTTCCCACCCTTAACTCTTGCCCAAAATCCATAAAAAAGCAGTCAACCCACCGGGGCGTCCAATTGTGTCTGGTATTGAGGGTTTTTGTGACCCTATATGTAAATTTATCGACCATTACCTTAAACCTTTAGTCAAATGCCTACCATCATATGTAAAAGACACAACGGATGTCCTCCGCCGGGTTAACGGCGTCTTTTTGGAGCCTGATATGCTCATGGCCACAGCTGACGTTGAGGAGCTTGATACCTGGACATGATGATGGTTTGGAAGCTGTCCACTTCTTCCTCGGGATGAGCGGTCGGGATGGTGCCAAGAATAATCTTGTCCTTGCTCTGCTTTACCCTCACACACAATTTTTTTTGTGTTGAAGGATATTTATTATCTAAAGTGGCGCAGCACTGCGATGGGCACGGCCTGTGGACCTTCGTACGCCAATATTTTTCTAGGGTATTGGGAAAAGTTGGTGTTCGGCGACAGGGGCACTTGGGCCAGCGCCTATGTGAAGTTCGGGATCCGCTATATTGATGTCATCTTTATATTTTGGCAGGGCACATAAATCAAGTAAAACATGTATAGAATTTTTGGACATGAAAATTGCCGTTGATGCGTGTGGCTTCATGGAGACTGACGTATTCCGTAAGGAGATGTCGGTCAACTTGTTGTTGCACGCAGCGTCGGCACATAATTCATCCACCATTCGCACCATACTGACGGGCCACTTCCTGAGGACGTGTCGGATTTGCTCATCCGACGCTAAATTTGAGCAACAATCTATAGATCTCCGGTGCAGGTTTATAGCACGAGGCTATGGTAATAAGAGCTATCAAAAGAGGTTATTTAAGAGCAAAAAATACCACGAGGAACCAGTTATTGATGTATGCTCTGTGTCATATAGAACAGGATCCTCACGTTAGGTTTATTGGGACATTTAATCATTCATGGGACGAGATGAGGGACATTTTCACTAAGCATTGGCCCATCTTGTTTACTGATCCAGTTTTGGCCAGGGTTCTGACAAATGCACCCCTCATGACTGCTAGAAGGTCTAGAAACCTCAGTGACAAACATGTACGAAGTCACTATGTTGCTAAAGTTTCCAATCCGTTCGGATCAAGGGCTCCCAGTCATGGGTGCTTCCCGTGTGGTCATTGCCTGGCTTTTGTTCAATGTCCTACGATCTGCCACTTTCCATTCATCCAATGGTAATAACTAGGTACTATTCGGTATCCGATGGATAATGGGGTATTCAAGGTATTCGCTATCCGACGGATAATATGGTATTCGCTTCAATCTTTCATTTTCATTTCTGACTTCCTGGCGCCTTTTTCCAGCCAATGAACAAATCTCATGTTGCTTGCCCTCACACTAACGCCGCAGCCATCTTTGTTGTGGTGTTACTGTGACTGGCTTGGCCGCACAGCGTCATAGGGGCTATATAAGCCAGCGGCCATTTTGGTCAGTCAGTCTCTTTTATACTCACCGATCACGGGCGCGACGCAGCACAGCTGTCACACTGTGGCGGGTTCTCCAGCTTTTGAAAATGCAGGCCGCTCATTATTCCATCTCGTATTCCCTGCTTCCCCCACCCACCGGCGCCTATGATTGGTTGCAGTCAGACACGCCTCCACGCTGAGTGACAGCTGTCTCACTGCAACTAATCACAGCCGCCGGTGGGCAGGTCTATATCGTGTAGTAAAATAAATAAATAAATAATTTAAAACAACGAGGTGCGGTCCCCCCCAAAATGATACCCAGCCAAGGTAAGCATACAGCAGCGGCCGGCATTCTTAGGCTGGGGAGCGTGAGGGCCATGGTTACGGCCCCTCCGTCACGCAGCCGAGAATATCAGCCCACTGCTGCCCCGAGAATCTTACATCCATTAGATGTGACAGTCCCGGCGTGTCACCGGCCCTTCTCGATTGCCGTGATGCAGTGGAAATTGGGGTAATAAGGAGTTAATAGCAGCCCATAGTGCCACTAAGTCCAAGATTAGTAATGGCAGCGTCTATGACACGCGATCACTAATCTGCACGTAAAGTAAATAAACACAACACCAAAAAATCCTTTATTTGAAATAAAACACCAAAAAGCCCCCTCTGTCACCACTTTATTAACACTCCAAATACCAAGGTCCGGCGTAATGCACACTAATTCAGCAACGTCTGTGAGCTAGTGCTCAATGCAGCCTCATTCCGTGAACGATGATGCAGATGTAACTCCAGGTCATTTCTCACGGTCGGTGATGTCAACACATTACCGCTCGTGAGAACTTCAGTGCTCCTGTAAAGCATAACTCAGAGTGATGTCACTGACCAGCAGTGACCCTGAGAGAACTCAGATCCAAGTCACTGTTCTATCACACATACTGTTGGGGGGGAAACACATACATCACAAATAAAAGCTGTAATATCTATCTATCTATCCATCATCAATCTATCTATCTATCCATCCATTTATCCATTATCTATCTATCTATCTATCTATCTAACTATCTATCTATCTATCTATCTAGCTAGCTAGCTATAGATAGATAGATAGATAGATAGATAATGGATAGATAGAGAGATTCATGGATAGATAGATAATGGATAGATAGATGGATAGATAGGGATAGCGGGATAGATAGATGGATAGACAGATAGATAAAAAAGGATAGCTGGATAGATAGACAGGCAGAACGATGTCAAACACATATATAATGTCCCACCTCCCTGCATTTTCTAAGCTGGCATTCCTTACTGATTTTCATGTGGTATTAAAGGGCGCCTAGCTTTGTATTTTGCCAAAAAAATAAATTAAAAAAAAGCGACGTGAGTTCCCCCCCATTTTTGATAGCCAGCTAAGGTAAAGCAGATGGCTGCAGCCTGTAGACCATAGCTGGCAGCTTTACCTTTGTTGGGGATCCAATTTGGAGGGCCCCCAGGCTCTATTTTTTATAATTAATTATAAATAAAAATTTAAAAAAAAATGGGGTGCCACCCAAATTGGTTCACCAGCCAAGGTAAAGCAGACAGTTGTGGTCTGGTATTCTCAGGGTTGGAAGGTCCATAGTTATTGGCCCTTCCCAGCCTAAAAATAGTTGGCTGCAGCTGCCCCAGAAGTGGCGCATCCATTAGATGCGCCAAGCCTGGCTCTTCGCCCCAGCTCATTCCGTTGCCCTGGTGCAGTGGCAAATGGAGTAATAAATGGGGTTGATACCACATTTGTAATGTCACCTGACATCAAGCCCAGCAGTTCGTGATGTCATGGCGTCTATCAGATACCCGACATCACCAAGTATCAGTAATAAAAATAGAGAAAAAAAAAAAAAGAGGACAAAAAAAAACAAATTTGAAAAAACACTCCCCAAAACATTACCTCTTTCACCAATTTATTGTAAAGAAAAAAAAAATCCCCTGTAATCCACTTTGGAAGTCCCACGACGACTCTGGATCTTCTAGAATATGAGGAGCACGCTCAGGGATCGCATCCCCCATTTTCTAGGAGTGCAGACTTTCCATGTAAGGAATGTGGGTGCAAAGAATCTGCACCTACTGTCCCCGGGTCCACAGTAGCAGTGTGCGTACAGCCAGCACAACTCTCACTGAACACAGGAAGCTGAGCTGACAGCCACTCTCTGCGCATGCGCCCAGCGTTTATTGTGAAGGAGGAGGGATCGCGGGGGATCAACGCTGCAAAAAGGTACAGACACCGGGGAACACCGGGAAATACCGGGGGGGTGTGACTTAGCTGGACCTGGCGAGGAGTTTTCTGTCGCATGAGTCAAGGCACATGCGACAGAAATCAGAGGAAGAGGGTGAATGCGGGCGGCGCGTTGGTGTGCGCCCTGCCATCTTAGATTAATCGGGATGGGGCAGAAATGCAGTCAGGCACCTTCTACAGGCTATGCCCATATGGTTTCGGCCTTTTCCCATCCATTTCAGCCTCATCCTCAGTCACCACAGCTCACCGTTAGGTCCAACATGAAATTATTCTGGTTTCCCATAGACTTATATTGGGGGTCGAATATTCGCGAATACTAGAATAGCGGCGAGGTATTCGCCGGATATTCGGCGAAGCGAATACTAGGGTATTCGATCATCCCTAGTAATAACACATACTAAATTAAATATTATATTTCTTGTGGCACATCATATGTGGTGCACTCTGCCACCTGTCCGTGTTCCCAAGTCTATGTGGGTCTCACTTCTCGTGAGCTTCGCATCAGGGTTATGGAGCACGTCAGGGACATTGGCTAGCCAGGACGGTGGATGACACCACCCTTTTGAAAATTATACCGCAACATTTCTGGTCGCACAATGACTGTGACCCCAGACTCCTACGTGTCTGGGGGATTTATGTTATTCATGGGGGAATACACGGGGGCAATCTCAAAAAGACACTTGCTAAACACAAATCTAGGTGGATTGTCACCTTAGCGACCCTGGTTCCAAAAGGTCTTAATGAGTCAGTCAGCTATGCCCCCTTTTTATAATATTCAAATTAAAAATCTTTGGCCTCCACTTTCTCATATATCTTTTTATGTCTGTACTCATGATATATTAGATAATCTCATTGGTTGTTTTTAATAGTTTTTAACCATGTGTTGTACATGACGTCTGTTCAGGTTGTTTCTTGTTTTTTATTTTGATTTTCAATATGGTTTATTATTTTTTTTTAGGTACCTTAGGGGTCCTGCAAATGCAACATGGTGCCCGCAATCTATTTCAGCCAAATTTGTGTTCCAAAATTCAAATATTGCTCCTTCTGTTCCGAGCCCTCCCATTTGTCCAAACAGAGGATTCTAACCACATGTGGGGTATCAGTGTGCTCAGGAGAAACTGGGGAACAAGTCTTGGGGTCTATTTTGATGTGATATCTCTTTTAAAAGTGAGTGAATAAATTGGGTCTAGAGCAGGGGTCTCAAACTCGGCTGGATGTACGGGCCGCACAGAGGAAAAAAATTATTTGGGGGGCCGCATTCTTTGCAGGACAAAGTGACATTTTTATTGGTAACATATAATTTTTTTTTTTTACACATCTTTGGATCACTGATTTTGAAAATTTTTCACTTGTTTATTATAACAAATGTGCACATTCTTTGTTTAAATATAAAAAAAAATGTTGATGCTAAAAAAAAAAAAGTCATGCCTTATTTTGTTGGGGTTTTTTACATTTTATCCCTTTCTTGTAACTAATAGTGTTTCAATTATCACTACAGTGGAACCTTGGTTAACGAGAACAATCCGTTCTGGGACTGTGCTTGTTAACCAAGTTACTCGTTCAGCAAAGCAAGATGTCCCATAGGAAATCATTGCAATGCAGACAATTCGTTCCACAATTTGTTAAATGTCCCATCCTGGTCCCCTATTGTGTTATTCCACACATGCACAAACACACACAAGCACGCACGCACAAGCACATACTGTATTATGCTCACCTTACCTTCCGTTCCATCGCCGGCCTCCTGGGACTTGCTGTTCACCAGTACGGGCTGTGTATCGGGTAACCATGACGACGAGGGAAGATCTTCCGCACTTAGAGCGCTGACGTCAAAGGCAGGAGGCGCTTGACTCTGATTGGTTAGCGCGCTGCCTCTGAGTAGCGGTGACAGGGGAACTACCTGGATAGTCACGCAGCCTGCCGATACACAGGCTGGAGCAGCGAACTACAGGACCCAGGAGACCGGCGATGGAACGGAAGGTACACATATTATGTTCACCTTACCTTCCGTTCCATCACCGGCCTCCTGGGTCTTGTAGTTCGCCGCGAGGATTCCTCCCTCGTCGCAATGCACCGGCGAAATACAAGAACCATGAGACCAGCTATGGAACGGAAGGTAAGGTGAGCATAATACTGTATGTGTGTGCGTGCGTGTTTGTGTGTGTGTTTTGTGCGTGCTTGTGTGTGTTTGTGTGGAATGCAAGAGCGGGTCAGAACGCGGTGGATGTACGGAACCGGAAGTGTGTGCGGTGAATATTTTGCTCGTACAGCAAGGCTTTCTCGTAAACCGAGCTACAAATTTAGAGAAAGCTTTGCTTGTTAAGCGAAATTCTCGTTAAGTGGGTTACTCTGTAAGCGAGGTTCCACTGTATATAGAAATTTTGGCCAACAACTTTTAGTAATGTTCCCCATCTTGTAATCTGCCCATCCTTCTCCCCTTGTAGTATTGTGCCCCATCCTACTCCCCATCCTACAGTAATGTGCTCATCCTTATCCCCATCCTATAGTAATATCCCCAGCCTTGTCCCCATCTCATCGTAATGTGCCCATCCTGTAGTAATGTCCCCAGCCTTGTCCCATCTTATTGTATTGTGCCCATCCTGTAGTAATGTCCCCAGCCTTGTCCCCATCTTATCGTAATGTGCCCATCCTGTAGTAATGTCCCCAGCCTTGTCCCCATCTTATCGTAATGTGCCCATCCTGTAGTAATGTCCCCAGCCTTGTCCCCATCTTATCGTAATGTGCCCATCCTGTAGTAATGTCCCCAGCCTTGTCCCCATCTTATCGTATTGTGCCCATCCTGTAGTAATGTCCTCAGCCTTGTCCCCATCTTATCGTAATGTGCCCATCCTGTAGTAATGTCCCCAGCCTTGTCCCCATCTTATCGTAATGTGCCCATCCTGTAGTAATGTGTCCAGCCTTGTCCCCATCTTATAGTAATATTCTCCAACCTTGTTCCCCTGTAGCAATCTCCCTATCCTGTAGTACTGTCCCCATCATATAGTTGTCCCATTCTATAGTAATGTGCCCATCCTACAGTAATGTGCCTATCCTATAGTAATGTGCCAACCTTGTCCCCATCCTATTGTAATGTCCCTAGCCTTGTCCCCATCTTATCATAATGTGCTCATCCTGTAGTAAAGTGTCCATCCTTGTCCCTATACTATAGTAATGTCCCCAGCCTTATCCCTATCCAAAAGTAATGTTTCTCATCCTTGTTCCCATCCTATAGTAATGTCGCTAGCCTTGTCCCCATTTTATCATAATGTGCCTATCCTGTAGTATTGTGTCCATCCTTGTCCCCATCCTATTGTAATGCCCCTAGCCTTGTCACCATCTTATCATAATGTGCTCATCCTGTAGTAATGTGTCCATCCTTGTCTCTATACTATAGTAATGTCCCCAGCATTATCCCTATCCAATAGTAATGTTTCTCATCCTTGTCCCCATCTTATCATAATGTGACCATCCTGTAGTAATGTGTCCATCCTTGTCCCTATACTATAGTAATGTCCCCAGCCTTATCCCTATCCTATAGTAATGTTTCTCATCCTTGTCCCCATCCTATAGTAATGTCCCTAGCCTTGTCCCCATTTTATCATAATGTGCCTATCCTGTAGTATTGTGTCCATCCTTGTCCCTATCCTATAGTAATGTGCCAACCTTGTCCCCATCCTATTGTAATGTCCCTAGCCTTGTCCCCATCTTATCATAATGTGCTCATCCTGTAGTAATGTGTCCATCCTTGTCCCTATACTATAGTAATGTCCCCAGCCTTATCCCTATCCTATAGTAATGTTTCTCATCCTTATCCCCATCCTATAGTAATGTCCCTAGCCTTGTCCCCATTTTATCATAATGTGCCTATCCTGTAGTATTGTGTCCATCCTTGTCCCTATCCTATAGTAATGTGCCAACCTTGTCCCCATCCTATTGTAATGTCCCTAGCCTTGTCCCCATCTTATCATAATGTGCTCATCCTGTAGTAATGTGTCCATCCTTGTCCCTATCCTTTAGTAATGTCCCCAGCCTTATCCCTATCCTATAGTAATGTTTCTCATCCTTATCCCCATCCTATAGTAATGTCTCTAGCCTTGTCCCCATTTTATCATAATGTGCCCATCCTGTAGTATTGTGTCCATCCTTGTCCCTATCCTATAGTAATGTGCCAACCTTGTCCCCATCCTATTGTAATGACCCCAGCCTTGTCCCCATTCCATAGTAATGTCCCCATCCAATAGTATTATGCCCATCCTTGTAATGTCCCCAGCCTTGTCCCCATCCTATAGTCATGTGCCCACCTTGTCCCTATTCTATAGTAAGGTGATCACCTTGTACCTATTCTATAGTAATGTCCCCATCCAATAGTAATGTGGCGGCAGCTGAAAGGGGGCAGTGGAGCTATAACTTACCGATCGCTCCCCTCAGCTTTCACAGACGCTGGAGTGAAGCTGAGGGGAGTGGTCTCCGGCCCCAGATCCACAGTGATTGGAGAGATCGGTCACAGGGCCGGTCTCTCCAATCAGAGCTGGGGGCGGGTGAAACAGAGGTCACCCAGCTCCAGCCAATGATCGGTGCTATAGCTGCACTGATCATGGCTGGATTTCAATGTTTCAGCCATTTTCAATGGTTGAAACATTACAGTGGCTGTGATTGGCTGAGCGGCGTTCGTCAGCCATTCACAGCCTCCGTAGGTCCGGGGAGGAGACACCACCCCTCCTGAGGTCCCCTCCTCCTCGAATCAAAGGTATTTGCAATGCAAAGCGATCGCAGCTACTGGGGCTCCGGGACCGCGATTTCGCCACGACGTACTGGGTACATCATGGGTCCTTCAGTACCATGGAGCCATGACGTACCCAGTACGTCATAGGTCGCTAAGGGGGTAATATGCCGTCCTTCACGTACACACAAAAAAAAATAAAAAAACAACACCATTCTTCTCACCTGTCCTGTTCCCTCGGCTGCCTCATCTCTGCTTCTTGCTGTTTGCAGGCCCGTGTCCTCGGTGACTGTCGCGGCCAGTGCAGGGGCCGCAGCCACTGTCAGTGATTTATGTCAGATGATTGTTTTGCCGGCGCTGCGCGCGCAGAGCCCTTGACTCAAAGAGTGCAGCGTCGCAAAAACATTAATCTAACAAAGTACAAACAGTGGCTGCGGCCCCTGCACCAGCCGCGATAGTTAACAGGGGCACGGGCCTGAGGCCGCACGAAGCAGCCTGAGGGGCTGCATGCGACCCGCGTGTTTGAAACCTCTGGTATAGAGCAACATTTTTAGGTAAAATGCAATTTTTTTCATTCTACATTGCTTTAGCTCCTGTGAACCACCTAAAGGGTTAATACAATTCTTGGATGTAGTTTGAGTACTCTGAGGGGTGCAGTTTTTAGACTGGTGTCACTTTGGGGTATTTTCTGTCACCGAAGCCTCTCAAGGTAATTTCAAATGTGATGTGATCCCTAAAAAAACATGGTTTTGTAAATTTTGTTGAAAAAATGAGAAATTGCTGATGAACTTTTCACCCTTCTAACTTCCTAACCCCAATAAATGTTGGATCAAAAATTATGCTGTTATAAAGTAGACATGGGGGCATGTTATTTAGTAACTATTTTGTGTTACATAACTCTGGTTTAAGGCCATAAAAATGAAAAGTTTGAAAATAGTTAAATTTTCAAAATTTTCCGATTTTTTTTCACAAATAAAAACAAAAATTATTGTCCTAAATTTACCACTATCATGAACTACAATAGGTCACAAAAAAAATAATATCAGAATTGACATCCGCAGAAATGTTCCAGAGTTATAACCCCATAAAGTGAAACTGGTTAGAATTGCAAAAAATGGCCTGGTCATCAGGGACAAAATTGGCTTCGTCCTTAAGGGGTTAAAACCCGGAAACACCAACTGGAGATGTGATCCCGAACCTTAGAACACAATGTAAAGATACTGGAATGACAGTTATATTTAGTGCTTACCGTAGCTGTAAATGGGGCGCTTCTTGCCAGGAACCTCCTTCTCCTCGCTACGCTTGCGTTTCCCTAAAATATATACCAGAATTGATTATAATCCTCATTGACATAACAGATTTCAGCAGAGGAGCAGTCTCCAACTCCCAACACTGGAAGAACCTATTACACACCATATGGACAAAAGTATTGGGACGCCCACATTACACCCAGGGAAGTGTTATGGCATCCCATCTAAATCTATAGTCAATAATATGGTTGGTCTCCCTTTGCATATAATACGGGATAAATCACATAAGGGGTTAAATGCTGCGCTGCCAAAGTAAGGAACAATCCACTGGATTCTTTTCAGTTACTATTTCTACGCGTTTTGGAGAAATCTTTCTCCTTCTTCAGGAGCAATCACATACTGTACATATAATACAGCTCCCACTGTTTAGGAAGGCTTTGTAAAGAATTTGGGGGGTCAGTATACAGATTTTTGCCCATTCATCCAGAAGAGCATTGATCAGGTCAGTCACTGATGTTGGATGGAGGACGTGGCTTGCAATCTCTAGGTCATCCCGGAGGTGTTTGATGGAGTTAGGGTGCATTCACGTTAGTGTTTATTCTCATTTCTGGGAGGGAGAATGAACATGAAACAGAAATTCAGGAATAGATTTTGGGATTTTATTTACGACGTTCACTGTTTGGTAAAAGTAACAGCACAGGTTTATTCTTCGGGTCAGTAAGATTACCACATTTACCGTATTTTTCGCTTTATAAAACGCACTCCCCCCCCAAAAAATTGTGGGGAAAATAGGGGTGCGTCTTACAAAGTGAATGTAACTTACCGGGCAACAATGCGGCGGTGGGGTGAGTCACAGGAGGCTGGTGCTGCCGCTGTCGCGATGCTGACATTGCTGTGGGCCGGGTTTCGGTGTTATGGTGGCGCGATGAGGGCGCCATGGACCTAGCGGCAATCGGGAGCGGAGGCAGTCGCTATGGATCCCCCGGCAATCGGCTGCGGAGGCGGCCGCCATTGATTTTCCGGCAAATGGCTGCAGCAGCGGTCACCATAGCCGAAATGTTTATCTGCGCCTGCGCTGCCTCCAACGCGACTTCTGGAAAATGACTGCGAAGGTGACGCAGGCGCAGATGGAGATCTCAGAGAAGCGAGAGCTCCATCTGCGCATGCTCCGCCTTCCGTAGCCATGTTCTTGAAGTCCATCGCGTCGGAGACTGCGCAGGCGCAGATAGAGATCACGGCTCTCGAAGATCGCAATCTGCGCATGCGCGGGCTCCATTTTAGATCTCTGCAGCAGGCGGAGACTATCATAAGAAAGAGGAGAGAGAGAAGAACGATTCTCCTCCTCCTCTCCAGGGCTGGATGCTGATTGGTGGAGACAACGGCTGCAGAGCTGCCTCCACCAATCAGTGATCTGAGCCTCAGCCACAAATGTTGTCAGTTGAACGAAGGGTCCTAATAGGTGAGGAAAAACACTGAAGGGGAACACAACCCCCATCATCAGCCTTCAGAATATACTGTATCAATCGGTGTATTCTGAAGGATGATGGGGCCTGTAGTCATATTTAGTGTTAACACTCCAGGGAGGGACTAATGTAATGGCCAAAGTGTAAATGTGACTACAACCCCCTCTCATCTTTCAGAATACAGCCATGTATGGTATACAGTACATGGGTGTATTCCTAAGGATGAGGGGGGTGGTCGTCCCAGATCCCCATAAAAGTGCATCATCCACAGGCCCCCCACAGCAGTGCATCATCCACAGATCCCCCATAACAGACCCTCATCTACAGGTCCCTCATAATAGTGCGTCATCCACAGGTCCCCCATAATAGTGCGTCATCCACAGGTTCCCCATAACAGCGCGTCATCCACAGGTCCCCCATAACAGTGTCATCCACAGGTCCCCCACAGAAGTGCATCATCTACAGATCCCCCATAACAGACCCTCATCCACAGGTCCCCCATAACAGACCCTCATCCACAGGTCCCCCATAATAGTGCGTAATCCACAGGTCCCCCATAACAGAGCATCATCCACAGGTTCCCCATAACAGTGTCATCCACAGGTCCCCCACAGCAGTGCGTTATCCACAGGTCCCCCACAGCAGTGCATCATCCACACATCCCCCCTAACAGTGCATCATCCTCAGGTCCCCCATAACAGTGCGCCATCCACAGGTCCCTCATAGCAGTGTCATCCACAGGTCCCCCATAACAGTGCCTCATCCACAGGTCCCCCATAACAGTGCCTCATCCTCAGGTCCCCCATAATAGTGCGCCATCCACAGGTCCCTCATAGCAGTGTCATCCACAGGTCCCCCATAGCAGTGCGTTATCCACAGGTCCCCCACAGCAGTGCATGATCCACAGATCCCCCCATAACAGACCCTCCTGTTGAGTCTAAATTGTTAAAATAATGTTTTTTTTAATTTTATTAAAAAATTTTATCACACTATTTGGCTCAATTTTTTTTTTTAATTTTCCTCCTCTAAAACCTAGGTGCGTCTTATAATCAGGTGCATCTTATAAAGCGAAAAATGCGGTACATTTTTTTTATGTTTTTCTGCTTTTACACAATATAAACAATTTTTTAGAGAAACAATTGTTTTTGCATCGCTGTATACTCCGAGCTATAACTTTTTTATTTTCCGTTGATGAAGCTGGGTGGCAGGTTGTTTATTATGTGCATTTTCTTCCACTTTTTTCTTCTGCGGTACACAGCAGTTTTTTGGCACTTTTTTTTTTTACTGGTCACTGACGGGGTTATATAGTGTGGCAGTTCTATAGATCAGGTTGGACAGGACTCGTCGATACAATATAGGTTTTGTTTTTTTTTATTTATACGTATATATATATATGTAGTTTTTGGTAAATATTTTTTGGTGCCAATTTTCTCTTTTACCCAGTCCCCATATAGGACCTTACCCTTTCTTACTGGAAACGGCATGGCAATGCATTACACTCTCAGTGCAGATAAAACATTTAGCTTCAGTTTCAATGTATAAAATGGTTGTCCGAGAACAAATTGCTAAAGAATTAGATTCTGATAGGATTTCAGGTCCATTCAACTCCCCTCCTTTTTAATAATTTAAGGCTGGTTTCAGACGTCCGTGTTTCAGGTACGTGTGACATCCGTTTTTAACACGGATGCCACACGTACCCATGTTAATATTTGCCGTTACTCCCACGGCCGTGTTTTCACCTCTCATGACCCCACACGCACATATGCAGACATGTCCGTTTTTTCTCTGGCAGCACGGGTGTCACATGGATCGCTCACTGATGTGATCCGTGTGACACATACCGGAGAAAAAAAGGGTCTTTTTAAAAAAAATATTTTCTATATTTATCTCTCTCCAGCGGTGCTGTCTCCGGCTCTGCTGCCTCCCGCTCATTATACTCACTGAATATTCAGTACAGAGAGGAGCTGGAAGCCGGAGCAGCACTGGGGACTTCAGTGCCGAGGACCGCATCGCTGGGTGAGTATACAGCAGAGTGTGTGTATGTGTGTGTGTGAGTGTGTGTGTGTTCAGTGTATAGATGCATGTGCGTTATGTGTGTGTATATGCTCGGTGTATCCGTGTGTCTACTATGTGTGTATACATATGTGTGTATATGTGCTCAGTGTATACGTGTGTGTGTGTGTGCGTGTGTGTGTGTGTGCATGTGTAGTGAGAACCTGGAGGTCGGAACATCGCGAGGACAGCATCGGGGACTCATCATAGTTCCCAATGAACTCGGATGAACCCGTGAAGCTGTAGTGCGGGTGTCGCGGGGGTCACACAGAGGGTACCAGTGTTATGGAAAACTTCCTGTCTGGTTTTTTGCACTCATATGCTGGGGTAGTAGTGTGCGGGTCTCTGATGCTAATAAGCTGAATAAGCTTATCAAGAAGGCAAGCTCCGCTGTTGGCTGCAATCTTGACTCTTTTGAGGAGACAGTGGAGAGAAGAACTCTGAAAAAGTGTATGGCGATTATGAATAATAATGCACATCCATTATATGAGCTATTCATGAGACAGAAGAGCACCTTCAGTAACCGGCTACTCCTTCTGAGGTGTAAGAAGGAAAAATATAGGAAATCATTTGTGCCAACTGCTATGGGAATGTACAACAATAACATTAGTGTTAAATCATCAAGGTGAATGTTTACTTCTTTATTTCTTCTACTTCTCAGTTTACCCACTGTGTATGACCTAATCTAATGTATAATGTTCTTCTGTCAACTTTACTGTCTTGTCAATTAAGTTATTCATGTTATTATTTAAGTTGTGCTGCTGTGATACCATAATTTCCCACAGGATCAATAAGTCTAGGTCCACATTTCCGTTGTTTATGATCAGTCACAATCCGCCGCTCTGATAAACAACGCAATCCATTTGGCGGATTCCGTGGCGGCACACCCCGAAACTTGGCGTCACGGACAGGATACTTACCCATCCACTTACCTTGTGGAAGTGCGCCTTGTATTGGACAGTCAGCGGTGATAAATTGTCAAATTTTCAGAAGTCGCCATTTTGGTCGCCATTTTGGCGCGAAAAACTACAGCCCAGCGTCTCCTTCCCCGCAAAAAGGTTGTGGAAGCCGAAGCCCCGCCCCCTGGGAACGCGGCTGGAAAGCGAGGCCGGAAGTGGCAAAACGAAACTTAGAGGCCTGAAAGAGGAGTGTCAGCAAATGACCAAGGGGGGGCGAGCGAAGATTCTGCAGCATGTGACCGAGTAGATAAAGGGCAGGGACTCCAGGACCCTGCCACCCTTCCTGTTCCTGGATACCATCGGAGCAACATGGCCGACCCGTCTGGCAAGCCAGCGCCCGAAACAGCTGCCTGGGTAGAAGCCCAGACGGAGCGTACGTGCCGCCGGATTCAGGCACAGGCGCGCTTCATTCTCGAACGATGGACGGCCGAGATGTCGGAGTTAGCGGCAGCCGTTCGGGCTCGTGAAGTGGAGGCAGCCTTGGAGGAGCGGGTAAGCGACCACGCCCCTATGTCCCTCAGGGACCGGCCGACCAGGGAGCAGGTAAGCGACCCACGCCCCTATGTCCCTCAGGGACCGGCCGACCAGGCTGAGGGGCCCGGCCTGCCCGCCACGCTGCCTCCCTCACCTGCTGCTGACGCCAGCGGTGACCGTTCCACCGGCCCGCGAGGACCAGCAAGTGGAAGCCGCCGGCAAAAAGCCTGTCACGGCCCCAGTACCCATCCCGGCTCCACGCCAGACCAGGGTCCGGAAGGTGCCCCATCCCGCCTTGGACCCGCCACCGATCCCGGAAGAGGCCGCGCCCCAGATGACAACGGCCCCGGCAGTCTGCTCGGCCAAAGCGGAGGTGGTTCCCGACCGGAAGCCAGCACAGCGGGCAAAGCTGGCCGCTTCCAGGTTTCAAGCCTCGGCTGAGGCGCCGCGGGGTTGCAGCTGCCAAGCAGGCCACGACACAACGGGGTGCCCCGTTGCCAAAGGTGACTGTCGTAGCCGGCACGGAGGGACTCCGGCTGGGCCCGACCCCCGCGCAGAGCAAACTGGAGCAGGCCGCAGATGCTCCATATTGGGAGCGGCAGCAGTGCCAGCTGGGCCGAGAGATCGCCGCCTACGAGAAAAGAAAAGCGGAGGTCCTGTCTCGGACCTATAACGAGAAAGACAATCTTCACAATGCTACTTACCGCGTGAGGGGCCCGACGTACGAAGGCTAGGTCCGGCACTTTAACCCTCAAAGGGGATGGGGGTTCATATTCGAGCCGGACCTAGATGCTGAAATCTTCGTGTCCCGGAGGGACGTGGTCCCTCATCTGCCCATCGGCAATCCGGAATGGGACCTGGAACCCGGGGAATGAGTGACCTAACACGGCACTGTGGCGAGAGGGGGTGGTTTGCCCTGGACGTCAGGAGGAGGGTGAGAATGGGAGCCCAGCTGCACGTCCACTCCTCCCCAACCCCGATGAATATGAAGAGTATTAGGTAGCGGTTCCCGGCTACCCACAGTTCAGTTCCCCGTCGGGACAGTGTACCTTTTGATGTTTTCCATTTTAAAAAGTTAAAAACCAAAAATAATGGCTGAGAACTTGCAGGAAAACCCATAAACTATTGGGCCTTGTAAATAATCCTGGACCCTCCTTCTCCACACTTTGCAGCAGTCTCCAGAGAGGCTGATTGGAGGATGGGCCTGCGGTAGAGTAGGCCGAGGCCCAGTCACCATTGGGACCGGTGACTATCCTCCGGGTCAAGAGTCCCCTGGACGTGGGGCCCTTGAAAGGACTGGCGGGTAAGGAACTTTTTACCCGGCCCGTTTGGGCAACACCCGGACTTAATCTGGACTTGGGCAAGGGGTGTGCACCAGTGCTTAGCGGTGGCACCAGGGTTAGGTTTGTTTGGGTGGTAAAGGTGAGAAGGACCCGGTCCCGTCCCGGTTATGTTATGTATCGTTTATGAAACCTAGCTCCCGTAAGGGAAGAAACAAAATATTCTAACCATGTAAAATATGTTATTATGATTATAAAATGTTTTATTCTTTTATCTTTTCTGCAGTGAAAATAAACCGGTGGTGGTCGGACAGCCCGCGGACGGTCTGTGTTTAACCAAGGGGGAGTGTGACGCCCTGGCAAAACCAGGTAGTCACAGATAGGCCCCCGCACAACACCGTTCCCTCATTTGGAAACACACAGCCAACCATTAAACCTTAGTCACCCCCTTAGGGACAGATAGACACACCAGTGGGCGTGGCCAGGCGGTTGGTGCATGCCCACCCAGGGGTTTAGACAGCCCAGGGTGGGAAAGCAAACAGATTAGTCTGAAGTTCAGTTTGGAGAGGAGTGTGGGCTGGAGCTAGGGGTAGCTCCAGCAGTGAAGTCCAAGTTGAACGGTGCCAGGGTTCCAAATCCCTGTATCGGGGTTAAAGGGTTTCAGAGTTCTGGGGGTCCTGCTTGGTGAGTGGCTTCCCTCTAGTCTGTCCATTACATCCCACCTGAGTCTGTTGATCCAGGCAGGCGTTACACAGGGTAGGAGCCCTGGTGCCACTGGCTAGGAGGCAGACGGTGGTCTCCGTCAGCAAGAGACGGGAAGACGGCTCGGTGGAACCGAGGTGAACCGGGCCAGGGTTGTCCACCGGTACCGACACGGAGAACCGACCCAGAAACCGTAGCACAAAGGGGGGTACTCGGACCCTGAAGCGACTGGAGCTGGTTAATTAACCGATTAAGGCAAGGACTAGAGGTTCTGTCCCACCCAAAGTCCCTCATAGAAGACAACAGCCCACCGATTAGGGATAAGAGGTCACCACCAAGGCCCAGAGATCCCACAGGCCAGTGTCTGCGGGCACGGCTCCTTAGGTCACATCCAGCCGGGAGCGGACTCCTACGTTTCACACTGGGAAGTCGTTTCTACTTAAAGCAGTGCAGGAAAAGGATAGAGACCACCAGCCGGGTGGGGGACCAGAACGCAACCGGCCGCGGCACCGGCCACCACCACCCTGGTTTACCAGAGACTCGTGTGTGTTTCTAACTGTGAGTACACCATCACCCCCTTTGGTCGCCATCTCCTGCACGCGCCAACCGGGTCCCGAGGACACCATGCCTGCCCACGGAGGGGTTAACAACTCGCTGCACAACATCTCCCCCGGGTGCCCCGTCACAGCAGCGGTGGGGTGCTACCTCACCACACACCGTGGGTGGCGTCACAAACTCAATACGGCCCAGCCCGTACATACACGTCCCCCCATTTATTCTGCGTGTCCGCGAGGCCCCCGGGTCCAGACACCCTCGAGCCACCTTCCCTGAAGGCTCGGACCTGAGCAGCGCCGGTTGCTGGCACAGGGGCGGCATACATGTACGCTCCTGTTCAGACAGTAGCACGCTGTGGGGCGGGTGATGTCAGACCTGCACGAGTCTGACAGCGCCTCACTGGCATAGCTGCACACTTCTGACAGGAGCGTGCATGTGTTTCTAGGTACATGCACGCTCATGTTCAGACAGCAGCAGGCTGCTTCAGGTGATGTCAGACCCATCTGACAGCTGGTGCAGACGATTTCAGCACCAAATGTGCACCTCCTGGGAAAAAAAACACGTCAAAAATCGCAGAAAAATAATCGCGTCAAAAACCGCAACATAAAAATTGCGTCAAAACACCGTGTTTTTTTGCCAGGAGGTGTAGATTGGATGGAGGAATATGGTGTAAAAATCTCAGCATCAAATTTGCATCCCTTGGCCCCCAAAAATATATATAAAAAAGAAAAATATGCCAGCAGGTGGAAATTTGGTGCTGAAAGCTGGTGCAGACGATTTCAGCACCAAATGTGCACCTCCTGGCAAAAAAAACGCAGTAAAAATCGCGGAAAAATAACCGTGGCAAAAACCGCGGCATAAAAATTGCGTCAAAACACCCCGTTTTTTTGCCAGGAGGTGTAGATTGGATGCATGAAAATGGTATAAAAATTTCTGCACAAAATCTGCATCGCTTGGCCAAAAAATCTGTGATTTTTCCGCTAGGAGATGCAGATCTGTTAACTCAGTGACCTCCACCTGAGGTCAGGTTACCTGCCATCACAGATGAAGCACCGTGGGAACTTCCAGCAGTGACCGCAAATTACCTGAGTGACGTCACCGCTCAATGCGCAGCTCATTCATTCTCTGGAGCTCACAGAGAGCGGTCGGTCGTGCCGGTCTCTGTGATATTCAGATGTAGCAGAGCTGAAGCGGCGTGGGACGTCGTGTGGATTACGTCGGAGCTGCAGGGGGTTTGGGCTTAATAAAGTGGTGAAGGAGGGGATGTTTGCACTTTATTCCAAATAAAGGATTTTTTTCTGTGTCTGTGTTTATTTACTGTCAATTACAGGTTAGTGTGATGCAGGTATCTGATAGACGCCTGTACCATCACACAACCTAGGGTTTAGTAGCAGCCGTGTGCTGTTATTAACCCCTGCTATTACCCCGACTGGCACCGCATAACGCCACCGGAAAGAGCCGGTATCGCACACCGGTATGGCCACATCTAATAGATGCAGCACTACCGGGCGGCTGCGGGCTGGATTACCAGCTCCCAGACGGCGTTATCTTGGCTGGGGATGAAATAGGGGATGAAATAGCTGACACTCAGGATGGGGGCGCGTCTAGCTGCAACCAATTAACCGAGCCGGTGGGCGGGGAAAACAATGAATATTGAATTGTCGGCTCCGGAAGGTAAAAGCGTGACCCGGAAGGAGTGTGCCGCCATGACAGCGCCTCGGAGAGTATGCCGCGCTCCCTCCTACCACCCTATCCCGCCCACAAATGTTTTTAATCTCCGGATTCCGGTCCCCATTGACTTATATGGGCACCGGATTCCGGAGCAAATCGGACTTATTTTTAAGTCTGTCAATGATCTGCCGACCCCGGATTATTGGGCGTTCGATCAACACTATTCATAAACAGTACAAAAATTCTCAGAGAGAACAACATCCCAAAAAAGTGGGGCTTTTCAGTGACATTAATCATATCCAAAGAACGGCATAAGCATGTGGCAAGCAACCCGGAACAAGCCCTTCAATTATGCAAGGAATGGAACCTACTTACCCCCACCAATGAACACCAAGATGGATTCTCACCACCACGTCATATTCCAGAAGAATGGTCTAAAGGCTAAGGGTACCGTCAAACTTTAGCGACGCTCGAGCGATCCCACCAGCGATCTGACCTGGTCAGGATCGCTGGTGCGTCACTACATGGTCGCTGGTGAGCTTTCAATCAGGCAGATCTCACCAGCGAACAGTGACCAGCCCCCAGTCACAAGCGACGCGTGGAAGCGATGCTGCGCTTGGTAACTTAGGTAAATATCGGGTAACCAAGCAAAGCACTTCTCTTGGTTACCCGATATTTACCTTGGTTACCAGGGCACACCGCTTAGCGGTGGCTCCCTGCACTCCTAGCCGGAGTACACATTGGGTTAATAAGCAAACCGCTTTGCTTATTTACCCGATGTGTTCTCCGGCTACGTGTGCAGGGAGCAGGGAGCCGGCACTGGCAGCCTCAGTGCGGCGGACGCTAGTAACCAAGGTAAATATCGGGTAACCAGGCTGGTTACCCGATATTTACCTTGGTTACCAGCATCCGCAAAAGCTCCCTGCTCCCTGCTCTGGGTGGCAATAGCGGTAAAGGATACAGTGGCTTTTTCCCAGGTTGAACAAATTATAGATCTATTAGGCAGATTCATAATTTTAAAATGCCATGTCAATAATATTCCATATACAGTACTGAATATATATGCTCCCAATAAGTGACAGTACAAGAATATTAGGAACATTATTACCAAGGCATGTAAGGTTAAAATAGGTTCCTTTATCATGGTGGGAGATTTCAATTTAGCGTTATGGCCGAATATGGACACCACATACAAGTAAAAAAAACTCAATCCCAGCCCACTAACAAAATTTCTTCACCTAAATGAAATAAATGTATGACATATGGAGGCTGCGAAATCCATCAGCAAGAGATTACACGTTTCTATCTCACCCCCATAAGATATGCACAAGAATAGATTACGTTTTGGTAGAAAAGGCAATAATACCGAAAGTGTTTAATACAAAAATAGCAAACATAACTTGGAGCGACCATGCTATGACCATGCCAAGTTTAAACCACGTTCTTACTGATCGCCCACTCTTAACTGCTATTAGGGGAAAACGCCTAAAGGATATGCTGTTGAAGAGCCATTACGTACCTAGGGTGTTATCTCTCCTTGAATATTGGAGATGTGGTGGTCTTGCAATGTTTGACGTCATGTCAACTGCGGATGGATCTAAAGAGTAAAAAATCAAAAGTTACATATCCTTCAGTACAAGTCACGTTATCTATTATGCAGTATGTGATTGTAGCCTAATTTATATTGAGTTACCATCAAGGGAACTACGCGTCCACACGAGGGAACATGTCATGGACATAACTGTGGTGCGTGATGTTGCGGATCTGGATTCCCTGAGGACGATCCCGCGACATTTCAAGCTGTGCCATGACTGTGGTCCCACAGGATTGAAAATTTGTGGTATCGACCAGGTCTATTTAGGATCTAGGGGTGGAAATAAGAAACTAATTTTGGCGCAGCTGGAATGTCCCTGGGATCGTAAGATTAGGAACTATGACCCCGGATGGAATGAACAAAAAATTAAAGTTTTCCCCGTTTCTTTGAGGGTGGGAATATGATGATAGGTGTAAAGTAAAGATTTTATTCCCTCTATATCCCATTTTTAATTCATATGTGTGTGTCTTAATTTGTTTGTAACTAATGTTTTATTTCTTTTTTCCACAAGATTAAATTTGGATCATTTGGGATGGGTGAGATGATAAAAGCTGGACTATAATCCGGATGACTTTAAAGCCAATTGAAAGATTGTATTGTGGACTATACCATCATGTATATTAATATTCATAAATGTTCTATCATGATCTGAGAAATTTAGATATTTGCCGCAGTGGCCAAATACACTATTATAATGTATGGAACTATGCACCATCGCTTATCTTGTGTTCTTTTGTGGATGCTAATACCGAAAATTGGACTTTTTATTCATCACTGCCTGTGGTCCGCTGGATTTGCTTTTCTACTAAATGAATTATGATGTATGGGGATGATATAGAGTTGGAGATATATAGGATATATATTGTTATATATTGTATATCCTTTTTCATGTTTTAGTTTATACATCTTTCCTTTTATGTCTACTTTTCCCTGCTTCCCTACTGTGTTTCCCCGAAAATAAGACGTCCCCCGAAAATAAGACATAGCAGGAGTTTTCAGGGAAGCTTTAATATAAGACATCCCCTGAAAAGC
This sequence comes from Anomaloglossus baeobatrachus, assembly GCF_048569485.1. NCBI lineage: Eukaryota > Metazoa > Chordata > Amphibia > Anura > Aromobatidae > Anomaloglossus > Anomaloglossus baeobatrachus. The sequence continues at coordinate 400,654,407 of NC_134353.1, read as the reverse complement.
TGTGGTCAATAATTAAGTGTCATGCAGCGGTGAAAGAGTTAAAGACACTGCAGGACACTTCATTATAGGCAGCGGACATCCCCTGAAGAGAGAAGACAGAAGAAAGAAGACCCCCGATCATACTCACCAGACACCGACCGGGAGCAGGTGAGCGCATCAAGGTCCTGCAGCGGAACACACACACACACACACACACACACATATAAGGACACACACACACATCAGATATCACACACCTAACACACACATCAGATCGCATCCACACACTCACAACCTCCGGCGATATTGCTTGCTTCTCGGCGGCGATACTGTGCACTGTGCAGTGACCTTCCAGGACCGGCCGGAGGATCACATGGCTGGAAGAATTTGGTATCTCCGGATGTTTTGAGTGTGTGAGCGCGTATGTGCGATATCGTCAGTGTGTGTGTGTGAGTGTATGCGATCGGATGTGTGCGTGTATGCTGTCTGATGTGTGAGTGTGTTCTGATGTGTGAGTGTGTGTGAGTGTATGCCATCGGATCTGTGAGTGTCGGCAGAGGAGCACGGCGTGCAGCACAGCTGCTGGGACCGCCCACCGGAGGGCACAGGGAGAAGTGGGGTGTGTGTGGGAGTGTATGCGATCAGATGTGTGCGTGTATACTGTCTGATGTGTGACTATGTGTGAACGTAAGCGATCGGATCTGTGAGTGTCGGCAGGAGGCAGAGGAGCACGGCGTGCAGCACAGCTGCTGGGATCGTGGGGTGGGTGGGAAGAAGTGGGGTGGGTGTGTGTGTGTGTGTGTGTGTGAGAGAGAGATCTGATGTGTGTGTGAGATCTGATGTGTGTGTGAGATCTGATGTCAGCCAGACGCAGGGGAGCACAGCTGCAGGGAGATCACAGGGAGAAGTGTGTGTGTGTGTGTGTGTGTGTGTGTGTGTGTGTGAGATCTGATGTCGGCCAGACACAGGGGAGGCGTGCAGTGTACCTGCTGGGAGATCACAGAAGGATCTGGGAGCCACACAGACGCCCTGGGCTGGTAAGTATGACGATCCTGGGATGGGGGGGGTCTGTTTTTTGTGGGGGGTAAACTTACCCCCAACCATGTCTCCTCGAGAATAAGACACCCCCTGAAAATAAGACATAGTTCTTTTTTCAGGGCAAAAAAAAATATAAGACAGTGTCTTATTTTCGGGGAAACAGGGTATTAACTCTTTTTGTCCGGGTTGGTTTGCCCTTCAATCTACCATTACTAAAGATAGCCAAACGGATGCACTGTCATCTAATCTATTGTTATCTGAATTTTGTCTTTGCATGCTATAGGGACCTTACAACATCTTTTAAGGACTATACATGGTCATATTCTTTAGGCTTAAGCGGGCTTTACACGCTACAACATATCTTACAATGTGTCGGTGGGGTCACGTCGTAAGTGACGCACATCCGGCATCGTAAGTGTTGTTGTAGCGTGTGACAGCGACGTGCGATTGCGATTGAACGTAAAACCGTTCATCGCATACACGTCATTCATTTGCTAAAAATTGCACGTCAGGTTGCTCAATGTTCCCGAGGCAGCACACATCGCAGTGTGTGACACCCCGGGAACGATGAACAGATCTTACCTGCGTCCCGCTGGAAATGCGGAAGGAAGGAGGTGGGCGGGATGTTTATGTCCCGCTCATCTCCACCCCTCCGCTTCTATTGGCTGGCATCCATGTGACGTCACTGTGATGCCAAACGTCCCTCCCCCTCCAGGAAGTGGATGTTCGGCGCCCACATCAAGGTCGTATGGAAGGGTAAGTACGTGTGACAGCAAATAATCGTTTCTGCGACACAGTCAACAAATTGAATGTGCCGCACATACAATGGGGGTGGGTCACATCGCATACGATATCGTATGCGAAATCGTAAGGTGTAAAGCAGCCTTTAGGCTGATTCTTTTTATTTTTGCATGATTTTCTTACCACCCTGGTCGTGCCCTTTCACTTGCCAGCATGTGTCCCTGCCGAAGAAGCTTCCTTAGGGGGCGGCCTGGGTTAACTGACGTCTGCGGAAGTATTCTTCACATCCGCCGTGCCTCCCATGGAATGACCGGATGAGGCGGACTCTATGTGCGGCGCCCCACCCCCTGCATGCGCCCAAATAGCGACGATCTCACCCCAGACACCCCATATAAAGACATGCAAATTACACTTTACCCCTGCGCCACCCACATGGAAGCCAGATGCGAAACGTGCGTCAGGGCAACTCAACACATTCAGGTACAAGTGCACTTTATGGGTGAGTCTGGATCACGATGATTCATGAATGTCAGCTCTGTGGGTAATAGTAACGGTAGCTTTTGAGGCTTAGGCTGTGTTACATGGGTGGTATTGGATTTTTGTGCTATTATAGCACCACCTATGGTGACTATCTGTATTAGTACATGCACCTTAAACTTAGATGACTGTGATTTTGGACTTCTGTGCCATTATACCACCTTGTGGTCATTGGTGATAATATAAGCTTTTCAATTAATTGAGCCTACCATGACCATTTGACTTATTTGACTAATCCTTGTAGTGTTGCTCTTTAAGATAACTTTGCATTTATTAATTTGCATTTATAAAACAGGACTCTTACAATATTTGTATTGATTGTGGGTGGTAATGTTATTGGGCAGAATACAACGCCGTTTTTTTCTGAATTAGGTACACATATTTACATACACATATACATAAAACACACACACACACACACACACACATATACACACACTACTTACAAAACGTTAGGGATAATTGGCCTTTGGTTGAAGTTTCAGGATGATCCTACTCTAAATTATTTAGATGAGCATAATGATAGGCCCATATAGCGCTTAAGCTTGGTGACTCCATGGTTGCACAGACCCTATAATATTACAAAAAACTAAATAGTTTTCAAAGCCAGCTTACCCGTACACTCCTGTGTGTGGATTCCAGAATCAATCTAGAAGATAGTCCGCACGGAAAACCAGAGCAGGAGCCAGCCACGGGAAATCCAAATGAAAAAACTTTATAACTCCAGCGGACAAATTTGAGGATGCAGATATACATTAAAAAAATTTTTGCATTTGCAAATCTTTATTTTGAAAATATTTCATAAAATTGAAGCCACACTTCTGGGCGGTGAAGGAAAAAGATTAGGAGTGGTAGCCTGCTTGGACTACGCGTTTCGGCGTACAAGCGCCTTGTACATGGTCTGGAGGTAGACCCTGGAGATAGCAATTCAGGCCGTTTTTTCCGGTCCCCGGTCACGTAATCATCGATATACACCAAAGAATCGTGACCACGTTGCAGAAAATGAAAGCGCTGGTAAAAAAATTATTTACAGTGCCTTGCGAAACTATTCGGCTCCCTTGAATTTGTCAACCTTTACCCACATTTCAAGCTTCAACAATAAAGATAAAAAAAAATAAATTTTATGGTGAAGAATAGACAACAAGTGAGACACAATTGTGAAGTTGAACGAAATGTATTGTTTATTTTAAACATTTTTAAAAAATAAAAAACTGAAAAGTGGGGCGTGCAATATTTTTCGTCCCCTTTAAGTTAATACTTTGTAGCGCCACCTTTTGCTGTGATTACAGCTGCAAGTCGCTTAGGGTATGTCTCTATCAGTTTTACACATCGAGAGACTGAAATTCTTGCCCATTCTTCCTTTGCAAACAGCTCAAGCTCAGGGAGGTTGGATGGAGAGCGTTTGTGAACAACAGTTTTCAGCTCTTTCCACAGATTCCCGATTGGATTCAGGTTTGCACTTTGACTTGGCCATTCTAACACCTAGATACATTTATTTGTGAACCAGTCCATTGTAGATTTTGCTTTATGTTTGGGATCATTGTCTTGTTGGAAGACAAAGTTCTTTTGCAGACTCCAACAGGTTTTCTTCAAGAATGGTCCTGTATTTGGCTCCATCCATCTTCCCATCAATTTTAACCATCTTCCCTGTCCCTGCTGAAGAAAAGCAGGCCTAAACCATGATGCTGCCACCACCATGTTTGAAAGTGAGGATGGTGTGTTCAGGATGATGAGCTGTGTTGCTTATATGCCAAACATATCGTTTGGCATTGTTCGTAAAAAGTTTGATTTTGATTTCATCTGACCAGAGCACCTTCTTCCACATGTTTGGTGTGTCTCCCAGGTGGCTTGTGGCAGACTGTAAATGACACCTTTTATGGATATCTTTGAGAAATGGCTTTCTTCTTGCCACTCTTCCGTAAAGGCCAGATTTGTGCAGTGTACAACTGATTGTTATCCTATGGACAGACTCTCCCACCTGAGCTGTAGATCTCTGCAGTTCATCCAGAGGGATCATGGGCCTCTTGGCTGCATCTCTAATCAGTCTTCTCCTTGTTTGAGATGAAAGTTTTGAGGGACAGCTGGGTCTTTGTAGATTTGCAGTGCTATGATACTCCTTCCATTTCAATATGATCGCTTGCACAGTGCTCCTTGGGATGTTTAAAGTTTTGGAAATCTTTTTGTAACAAAATCTGGCTTTAAACTTCTCCACATCAGTATCACAGCCCTGCCTGCTGTGTTCCTTGGTCTTCATGATGCTCTCTGCACTTTAACCAGAACACAAAGACTGTCGCAGAGCAGGTGCATTTATACAGAGACTTGACACACAGGTGGATTATATTTATCATCATCAGTCATTTAGGACAACCTTGGATCATTAAGAGATCTTCAATGAACTTCTAGAGTGAGTTTGCTGCACTGAAAGTAAAGGGGACGAATAACATTGCACGACCCACTTTTCATTTTTTTTATTTTTAAAAAAGGTTTAAAATAAGCAAAAAATATTGTTCAACTTCACAATTGTGTCCCACTTGTTGATTCATTACCATTAATTTAATTTTTTTATCTTTATGTTTGAAGCCTGAAATGTGGGTGAAGGTTGACTAATTCAAGGGGACCGAATACTTTCACAAGGCACTGTATCTCCAAGGACCGGGCCAGTCTTTCCTATACACTAATTAAACAAATTAAAAAATCATTACTGCTACTCCACCTATACGACATGTGGCGCATACAACACCCCTCAGATGGGGATTACAGCTTTTACTCCCACCCGCAGGACTCGTACACCCGCTTGGATTATATCCTGGTTCAGCATAGTGCTTTATCTTGGCTCAGCTACAAGGGTATTGGCAATATAATTTGGCCGGACCACGCCCCGATGTTCTGCTCAATCCATGTACCCTCTATGACGAGGACAACGGGATCCTGGTGGCTCGAGTCTTTGCTCTTAGATGAGAGCTGTGCCTCTATTTCAAACTTTGTGGAGGACTACGCGTCACAGATGCTAAGGCGCCTGTATTCAAATGGGAAGCCCTTAAGTGTGTTCTCCGAGGGACACTCATCAAGCATGGCTCACGGATCAAAAAAGACAGGCCCCAGGCCATCAGTAAAGCCCTCCAGAAGGTCACAACACTGGAAGTTCTTTACAAGAGTGTGCTGGCGGACTCAATACTCATAACTCCTGAGGGCTAGGTTGGAGGTTAAGAAATGATTTTATTCTTCATATAGGCACATTATCCAATTAAGCAGGAACAGATTCTACCAGTTTGGTGACATTCTGGGCAGAATGCTAGCTAATGCACTGAGAGCCAAAAGAGCCACAGCCCTGTTCACCTGCATCAAAAATTCATTAGATAAATTGGGTCATACTACCCCTGAAATTTTAGATACATTTCATTTATAGTATTCTAAACTGTACAACCTGCCCTACTCTTCTGCACCCCTAACAATGCAATTAATCCCCCCTCCTCCCCTTCAGAAAACTGAAAAGAGCCATAATTGAGGGATTGGAGGCCACTTCACTCTGGAAGAACTTTTGCAGGTCATCCAGGACATACCTGTAAATAAGAGCCCCGCCCCGGACAGTCTAACAGCAAAATTTAATATAAATCCTTTTCGGAACTCCTCGCTCCCTTCACGCTCTAGTCCTTCAATTCAATCTCAGAGACCGCCTCTTTCCCAGCTGTCGCTACATCTGCGCAATTACGGTTATTCCCAAAGCGGGAAAGGACCCAAACACTTTTGGTAGCTATAGGCCGATTTCCCTGCTTAATGTTGACATTAAATGCTATGCTAAACTCATCGCCAACAGATTAAGTCCCCTCCTACAGGACCAGCCGGATCAGGTTGGGTTCTACTCTGGAAGAGAGACCATGGATAACACCCTAAAAACACTAGACATCATTCACTACACCCAAACCCGGGGGCCCCTCTCTTGATCCTGTCATTGGATGCCGAAAAGGCCTTTGACAAAATATCCTGGTAATATCTCTCACTAAGCCACCTTAAATTAGGTCCCAACCTTACTGCTAAAATTCTTGCCCTGTAGCGCTCCCCGTCGGCTCGCATAAAGATCAATGGCACTCTATCTGTTCCCTTCACCATACATAACGGGACAATTTGCCTCCTGTCACCCTTGCTCTACATTTTGGTGATTAAGCACCTCATGGCTGCTCTGCGGACCAACTCGAACATTCAAGGGATTAGGAAAGCAAACCAGGAGTATAAATGATCGGCTTTTCCTGACAACCTCTTAATCTACCTGTTACGTCCCCACCGGAGTCCGCTCCAGCGACTTCTACTTCGATCACCAGGTGACGCCGTGTTCTTGCAGTGGATAGTGCTGGTGATGAGAGAGAAGTAGATGCCAGGGGCGCTGGTGGGCGCAGGCTCCACTCATCCACTGGACTGGGTTTCCTTGGGCTGTGCTGTACCACTGGTTGACGGTAGGTGTCGTGTGTCTTCTAGCTGAAATTACCATCATTCAGCTACAACCAATGGGAAGACACCGCTCCCTTCTTATTTCACCTCCCGTCTGCTGACCACTGCCAGAGATAGTTCTGTATTCCTGGTTCCTGTCCCACCCTGTTCTGTTTAGCGATTCTGGTGTTCTGACCTCTGCTTATTTACTGACTACCCTGCTGCCTGCTGTTTATGTACCTTGCTGCCCGATCCGGATTTGACCTGTGCTTTGTTTTCGGATTACGTCCTTGCCTGCCGATTCTGTCCCTGTTTTGCATTTCCCGGTTCGACGCCTGACTACTACTCTCATCGGACTGCAGCCTTTCACAGGTAGTGATCACCTTGGACCCTGTGTAATTCCAAATCCCTGTTTCAGGGTTCTAGGGGTCCTGCTTTATGAGTGGCTTCCCTCTAGCCTGTCCGTTACAGCCCGTTTGAGTCTGTGGATCCAGGTAGGCGTTAAACTACCTCACAAGCCCACTTGTTGCACTTACATCTCTGATGTTAGAGTTGGAACGCTTTGGTGGGTGGTCCAACTTCAGAATTAACCTTGATAAGTCCGAGGCTTTGAACATTTCCCAACCTCAAAGCCTGGTCTCCTCATTATAACCTAATTTCTCCTTTAAATTGCCCCAAAACAATAGCATTGGCTCCTAGGCATTACTATACCATCTGATCTGTCCAGATTATTTCTCCTAAACTGGAGAGGGATCTAGCCACATGGCACCATGGAGTCATGTACTGGTTTGGGAGGGTTGGCGCCCTCAAGATGACAGCTCTGCCCAGACTACTATACCTCCTGCAAACTGTGCCCATTCACATCCCTGCGTTGTACTGGTGCAAAATCCAACAATTATTTACTCAATTTGTTTGGTCCAAGGGTCGCCTAAGAACATGAGGCAATGTTTTGACTTGACCAAATGAAACAGGCGGTTTGGAGATACAAGATTGCTGGAGGTATCACTTAGCGACGGCCCACGCATGGGTTTTTGACTTGGTGCATGGCGGGAGGTCTAAACTTTGGGTGCGTATTGCCTATGACGTTTGTTCTTTGTCAGTGTCAACCCTTTCCAGGACTAGGCTCCTACTCAACCATCGTAAGGTTGCAGTGAGCTATAGTGTTAGTCAGACCCTGCGAAAAGTACACGCTCCTGGGGGAAGAAGTGACTTGATTCAATCCGAGGTTTCCTCTGGGAAACTCTGCCACCCTCTTCCTGAATGACTAAAAGAGCACCTTTTGTGCCTGCTGCATGTGGTCCCCCAGGAAGCTATCCTCCCGCTTCCTACGATCCTAGGGGAGAGCCCGCCGAAATTGTGCCACAATTTTGAATACGCACAACTCAAACACTTCCATTTCTCTCAGTCAGGCGAACAGGTTCTCGTATTCTACATCCCCTTTTGAAACCTTGTGCACCTTGGGTCTGGTCCCGAAACACACCATCTCAGCCTTATATAAACTACTGACCTAAAGTGGCATGGACACCCTTCCTCCTTTTGTAGGGATTGGGAGTCTAAACTCAACCAGGCGTTCCACAAGAAACAGTGAAAGTGCTGCTTCCACCTGTCCCATAAGTCGGCAACTGCCACTAAATCTCAGGAGACAAGTTATAAAATCATCTCAAGGTGGTAGAGGGTCCCCTCCTCGCTTCACAGATGGTAGCTGGGGGACCCGGATGTATGTTCGCAATGTGGAAGCCAGGAGAGCACCATGACACATGTGTGGTGGTTGTGTGCAGCCCTGATGGCTTTCTGGGATGGGGTTTTGGGGGCTGAAAGGGAGGTCTCAGGGATAGCAGTGCCTAGACAACCTGAGGCTGTCTTGCTTTACATGTTCCCGTTGCCCAAAAAGCGTATAAAAAAAAATCTCTGCTGAGACATCTTATTCACGCTGCCAAGACCACTATCCCTCACCACTAGAAATCGCCGGCTCCTCCGATCTTGGTGGAGTGGATAGAAGAAGTAGACGTAATCTATCGGATGGAGGGGATTCTGGCCCAATCTCGTGACAATGTAGCTGCCACGGCAACAAAGTGTTTTTTACTGGGAATGTTTCTTGGTTGCCCCCAGTGTTAACTCTGTGGCATGACCCCCACCACTATGTGGACTACCTTCAGTGCCTCTCCTTCTTTGGGCCTGATCAGTTTTCGTTGGTTCCCTCTCTATAATTCCCCCCCTTTCTCCGTTCTCAGTTTCTGTTTTTTTCTTTCTCTTAGAATTTTTGATATTTTTCATTCTTGTGTTGGTTATACCTGACAATTGTTACAATGGGCTGTAAGAAAATTCATATAGGCCCTGTACGCATGCTGCGGTTTTTACCGCGGTTTTGCTGCAGAAAATGTTCATAAGCTTGCTGCAGGCCTTCCCCAGCAAAACCTATGGTAAAAAAAAATGCTGTGCGCACACTGCGTTTTTTTCACCAACAGGTTTTGCTGCGGAATTTCCGCTGTGGAAAAGAATTGCATGTCACTTCTTTTCTGCAGGTACCTGCGGTATTTTACCCCATTGACTGTAATGTAATCATGAAATACCACAGGGAATAACCCGGGTAGCAAATTATGTGCGTTTCATTGCATTATCCCGCTTTATTCCCGCGGTATTTCGCGTTTTTCGGGACATAGTGATCACTTCCCTGCATTTTGCAAGGAAGTGATGTCACTAGAAGAGGAATATGAAATTGATCAGACAGTAAACGCACACATATCACACTCACACACAGACACATACATATATCATACCCAGACACATAGAAATCAGGCAACATACATGCGGAGGGCTGATATTTGGCCAGATACTGCTCCCCATATAAAGTCTATGGGGACCAGAATCGGGCGCAAAGGGGTAGGAGCAAGCGCTTCATACTTACCGATCACTGGGCAGCTGTCACAGTGCTCCCGCTGCAGCTCTTTCATCTTCCCGAGCTGCTGCTCATTAGTCTCATACCATATTCACACCTTCCATGCTCACCGGTGGCTGTGATTGGTTGCATTCAGACGAGCCCCCACGCTGAGTGACAGCTGTCTCACTGCAACCAATCACAGCCGCCGGTGGACGTGTTTATATCGTGCAGTACAATAAATAAATAATTTTAAAAAAAACGGCGTGCGTTCCCCTCCAATTTTGATACCAGCAAAGATAAAGCCACACGGCTGAAGGCTGGTATTCTCAGGATGGGGAGCCCCACTTCATGGGGAGCCCCCCAGCCTAAAAATATCAGCCAGCAGCCGCTCGGAATTGCCACATTAAATTAGATGCGACAGTCCCGGGACTCTACCCGGCTCATCCCGACTGCCGTGATGAGGTGGCAATCGGGGTAATAAGGAGTTAATGGCAGCCCATAGCTGCCACTAAGTCCAAGATTAGTAATGGCAGCGTCTATGACACACCATGACTAATCTGTAACTGACAGTAAATAAACACATACACCGAAAAATCCTTTATTTAAAATAAAACACAAAAAGCCCCATCTTTCACCGCTTTATTAAAATCCCCAAATACCCTTCCAGGTCCGGCGTAATCCACACGATGTCTCACGACGCTTGCATACTGATGTAGCAGCGTCTGACATATAGCACTCAATGAAGCCCCGTGAACGAGGCTGCAGGGGTAATCGAGTGACGTCACCGACCGGCAGTAACCTTGCGAGAACTCAGACCCAAAGTCCCACAGAATCACTGCTCTATCACACAAACTGTTGGGGGGGGGAAACACATACATCATAAATAAAAGCTGTAATATCTATCAACCAATCCATTATCTATCTATCTATCCATCATCTGTCTATCCATCATCTGCCTATCCATTATCTATCTAGCCATTATCTATCCATCTATATATTTATCTATCTATCTATTATCTATCTACCTATCCATCCATCATCTATCTATCTTTCTATCTATTCATCATCTATCTGTCTATCTATCCATGCACTGTATCTATTTATCTATCTGTCCATCTCTCCATCCCTCTGTCTATTATCTGTCATCTATCTATCTATCTATTATCCATCTATCCCTCTGTCTATTATCTATCTATCATTCTATCTATCTACTTATCAGAAGGAAATGACACTTTTTTTTTCAATGTGCTTTATTGCATTGAATGCATTAAAACACATGTACCAACCCGCGGCAACACCGCGGTAAAACCGCAGGCGGTTTTCGGACACGGTTAGCCAAGTTTTTTTTGCCGCGGGTGCGGTAATCTTTCAGACCCTGCGGAATTTTCTTAAGAAAATTTCATTTTCTAGTGCGCACAGGGCCTCAATTGGACTTTATATCACCTTTACTCATGTGGCACTTGAGATGTATTGATGTGTTCTAACAATTGTTCTCTTTGACTGTGCTGAACTTTGGTTGCTATTAAAATCAATAACCTTGTTAAAATAAAAAACGAAATAAAAAAATAAAAATATGATTTATCTCCCACCCGGCATGATCAAGATGTCATATGGGAGATAAATGTCCTCCCTTGGTCCTTTGGTGTGGCAAAGCGCCCCCCCACCCCGGTCCACCTTCCGCTCGCCAAACATGACCGCCGCCTGTGGTGTGACCGCTATGCGCGTCCTCCTCCTCTGATTCCTGCCTCATCTGACATGTCAGATGAGGCAGAAAAGTCCTACCCAGGTCCAGCCAGGTCATCCCCGGTCCACTCGGTACCTGTCATACAGCATCTATCCCCCGCCACCCCTCCTTCTACTTGCCGTTAGAAGAAATGTTGGCCGCATGGGCAGCAAAGATCGGCTGTCAACTGGCTCTGCACGCAGGGACACTGAAATCACTGCACCTGCACTGCCATGCTTTGCATCCGGGGAGTCTGAGTGTAGCATTCTAAGGTCACTGCAGCCATACTTCTCACATGGAGTGCCTGCACTTCCAGAAAATGGGGGAAGCATTCCTTGAGCATGCCCCCATATTCTGGAAGGTCCAAAATCGTTGTGGGACCTCCAAAATGGATTGCGGCGCACCAGATTTTTTTCCTTTTCAATAAATTGTTGAAATAGGGAATGAGTTAGGGAGTGGTTTTTCAAATAATTTATATTTTGTCGTCTTCATTTTTTATTACTGACTGGGTTCGTAATGTCGGGTATCTGTTAGACGAGGTGACATCACTAACCCCTGGGCTTGATGCCAGGTGACATTACACAGCTAGTGTCAACCCTGTATATTACCCAGTTTACCACCGCACCAGGGCAACGGGATGAGCTGGGGAAAAGTGCCAGGATTAGCGCATCTAATAGATGCGCCACTTCTGGGGTGCCTGCGGCCTACTATTTTTAGGCTGGGAAGGGCCAAGTAACCGTGGCCCTTCCCACCCTGAGAATACCAGACCCCAGCTGTCCGCTATACCTTGGCTGGTGATCCCATTTTGGGGGGACCCCACGTGTTTTGTTTTTTTTTTAATTATTTATTTATTTTTAAGTAAAAAAACAGCGTGGGTGACCTACAAATTGGATTACCAGCCAAGGTGAAGTTGCCATTTGTGGTCTGAAGCTGTCTGCTTTACCCTAGCTAATTATCAAAAATAGGGGGGACCCAACGTCGTTTTTTTTTCTCTCTAAATTATTTATTTATTTTTTGGCTAAATAGAAGGCTAAACATCCTTTAGTGGCACATGAATGTCACTAAATGGTGCCAGCTTAGAATATGTAGGGGATGGTATATTATATATGTGTTTTACCTCTGTCTGCCTATCTAGCTATCCATCCATCCTAGCTTTTTAGGCTATGTGCCCATAATTAGGGTTTGCAGCGTTTTGGACGCAGAGGGTTTTCGATGCGTCCAAACACTGTACTGTGCCATACAAGCACAGTGGAAGGATTTTTAGAAATCTCCTGCCCACTGTGTGTGTACTGTCCGCAGCATAAACTGACTGGCAACGTGGCATCCCGAGCTGCAGCATGTCAATTGTTTGCTGCCTAGACTATAGTGTTCTCCGCGGCAAGAATAGAGCTAAAGGCAGCAGCGGCCCGAACCCTAATCGTGGGCACGGGCAGTTGCATTCTCGAACAACACTCGACTCTCTGCAGGAGGGCTGGACGCACTGTCGCCGGATTGTGGGGACATAGCCTAAAAGGGAGAAATTTGCTGCTACATCAACATTTTTGCAAAGAACCTGTGGATTCAAAATGCCTTCTATACGCCTAAATAAAATCCTTGAGGGGTCTAGTTTCCTAAATGGAGTCACTTGTGTAGGATTTCTTATGTATAAGTACCCTGGGGGCCCTGAAAATCTGACATGGTGCGTGCCCGCAATTTATTTCAACTTTTCCAAAATTCAAATGGTGCTTCTTCCATTTCAAGCCATCCCGTTTGTCCAAACACATGTGGGGTATCCTTGTGCTCAAAAGAAATTGGATAACAAACTGTGGGGTCCACTTTTTTATGTTGTCTCATTAAAAAGTGAGAAATTTGGAGCTAATGCAACATTTTTATGAAAAAAAAAATGGACAATTTCAATATGACGACCTAAGATTATCAAATTCTGGGAAGTACCTGTGGATTCAAAATGCTCACTATTCCCGTAGATAAAATTCAAGAAAGGTCTAGTTTACAGAATGGGGTCACTTGTGGGGGAGCTCCACTGTTAAAGCGCCTCTCCAAAGACTCTCCAAAAGCAACATGGCGTCTGCTAAGGGTTCCAGCCAATTTCGCAGTTAAATGGCGCTGCTTCCCTTCAGAGCCCCGCTGTGCACCCAAACAGTTGATTTCCACCACATGTGAGGTATCAGCGCACTTAGAAGAAATTGCATAATAACTTTTACAGTGCATGTTTTTATACCCTTGTGGTAAAAAAAGCTATCTGGTTAAAGTAACAATTTTAGGTACAAATGTATTTTTTTTTTGCTCAACGTTATAATTAACTTCAGTGACGCACCAGGGTGCTCAAGGTGCTCACCAAACATCTAGTTAAAATTCCTTGAGGAGTCTAGTTTCTAAAATGGTGTCACTTGAGGATGGGGGGGTTCTGCTGTTTAGGTACGTTAGGGCCTTAAAATTTAACATGGTATCCGCAATCTTTTACAACCAAATTTACTTTCCAAAATTCAAACATTCTTCCTTCCGTTCTGAGTCCTCCCATTTGTCCAAACAGAAGTTTCTGACTATATGGGGCATCACCGTGCTCCTATGAAAGTGGGTAACAAACTGTAAGGTCTATTTTTTTGGCGTTACCTCTTGAAAAAGAGAGAATTTTGGTGCTAAAACAACATTTTTGTGAAAGGAAAATTTTCAATATGACGGCCTAATGTTATCAAATTCTGTGAAGTATTTGTGGGTTCCAAATGCTCGTTATACTCATAGATAAAATCCTTGAAGGATTTAGTTTCCAGAATGGGGTCACTTGTGGGAGGTTTCTGCAGTTTAGGTACCTTAGGGGTCCTGCAAATGCAACATGGTGCCCGCAATCCATTTCAGCCAAATTTGTGTTCCAAAATTCAAATATTGCTCCTTCTGTTCCGAGCCCTCCCATTTGTCCAAACAGAGGATTCTAACCACATGTGGGGTATCAGCGTGCTCAGGAGAAACTGGGAAACAAGTCTTGGGGTCTATTTTGATGTGATATTTCTTTTAAAAGTGAGTGAATAAATTGGGTCTAGAGCAGGGGTCTCAAACTCGGCTGGGTGTACGGGCCGCACAGAGGGAAAAAATAATTTGGGGGGGAGCATTCTTTGCAGGACAAAGTGACATTTTTATTGGTAACATATAATTTTTTTTTTTTTACACATCTTTGGATCACTGATTTTGAAAATTTTTCACTTGTTTATTATAAGGCCTTGTGCCCACAGGGCGTTTTTACAGCGTTTTTTCTAGCGTTTTTCATTGCTTTTTTTAATCAATAAAAGCAAGGAAAAAGCATCCCAGCAAAGTCTATGACAGTCGGGACTTGCTGTGCCCACGTTGCTTCTTTTTCAGTTGCTTTTTTTCTTGCTGAAAAAAGAAGCAACATGTCAATTGTGTTAGCGTTTTTTCCTGCTTTTTTCCCCAATTGACTTCAATGGAGTCAGGGAAAAAAGCAAGAAAAAACGCATGTGTAATGCCCACGTTGCTTTATATTTTATGCGTTTGGGCGTTTTTAGGGGGAAAAGAAAGCTATGGCTATGTAGATTCCTTCATAGAAGAAAGCCACATAGCCAGCATTGGCAGCTATTTCCTTAGCTCCCATTGTTTACTGGGACACCTCTGCAGGGACCCCCGCTGATGTCACAAGGTAAAGAGTTCATCCCAGCAGGGTATCTCCAGGAAATCCCACAGTAATCCTCCTGTATGAACTGTATTCACCTCCTGACATCCCCGAACTTATACAGCGAGGTGTCAGGGTAAACAATGCAGGGACCGCCGCTGATGTCACAAGGTAAAGAGTTCATCCCAGCGGGGATCTCCAGGAATGCGGGGGGCATTGCTCGGTAATCCCCCTGCATGAATTGTATTCACGGAACTTCCCTGCAGTGACATGTGAGGGTAAACAATGCAGGGACCCCCGCTGACGTCACAAGGTGAATAGTTCATCCCAGCGGGGGATCTCCAGGAAAACCCCCGGTAATTCTCTGGCATGAATTGTATTCACCTCCTGACATCCCCGGACTTCCCTGCAAAGAGATGTCGCGGTAAAACACCGCAAGAATACTGAATGCCCGGTGCACAGCATATGCCACATAAATGCAGGCAACCCCCGCTGACGTCAAGGTGAACCCCGAAAAACCCCGGTGATCCTCCTGCAAGAACTGTGTTCACCTTGTGCCATGCACCAGGCATTCAGTGTTCTTGCAGTGTTTTACCGACACCACTCTACAGGGAGGTCCGGGGATGTCACAAGGTGAATACAGTTCATGTAGGAGGATCACCGGGGTTTCCTGGAGATCCGCCGCTGGGATGAACTCTTCACCTTAAGGTACCATCACACTAAGCGACGCTCCAGCGATCCCACCAGCAACCTGACCTGGCAGGGATCGCTGGAGCGTCGCTACACGGGTTGCTGGTGAGCTGTCACACAGGCAGATCTCACCAGCAACCAGTGACCAGCCCCAGCGACGCGTGGTAGCGATGCTGCGCTTGGTAACTAAGGTAAATATCGGGTAACCAACCCGATATTTACCTTGGTTACCAGCGCACACCGCTTAGCGCTGGCTCTCTGCACACCTAGCCACAGTACACATCGGGTTAATAACCCGATGTGTACTCTGCTACGTGTGCAGGCAGCAGGAGCCGGCTTCTGCGGACGCTGGTAACCACGGTAAACATCGGGTAACCAAGAAGCCCTTACCTTGGTTACCCGATATTTACCTTCGTTACCAGCGTCCGACGCTGCTCACCTCTCTGCAGACTCCCGGGTCACGTCCGATTGGCTCCAGCACCTGCCGGTAAGCAGCTGATTGTTTACGTCCAGCAGTGAAAAGCCTGCCGGCTTTTTAACAATCAGATGATGAATCAGCTGATCTTCGCTGGACATAAACGATCGGATGATGCTATCAGGTGATAGCATCAGATGCTTACCAGCGGGTCCTGGAGCCCATGGGACTTTTAAACAATCAGCTGATGTGTAATCTGATTCAGGTCCTTGAACCTGTGTCAGGTTCAAAGACCAGAATCCAATATCATCTGGTCAGAAGGCAAACCGATCAGATGATGTGTCATCATCTGATCAGTTTGCCTTCTGATCAGATGATATTGGATCCGGATTTGATATCGCGGGACCCTCGACCCAGGACTACGGCGGAGGGCAGTTCTTTAGTTCAATAAAGATGGAGTCACTAACTGTGTTGTGTTTTATTTCTAATAAAAAAAGAGAATTTTGTTACTTACCGTAAATTCTTTTTCTTATAGTTCCGTATTGGGAGACCCAGACCATGGGTGTTTAGCTTCTGCCTCTGGAGGACACACAAAGTACTACACTTAAAAGTGTAGCTCCTCCCTCTGAGCTTATACACCCCCTGGTAGCCAGTCCTAGCCAGTTTAGTACAAAAGCTGAAGGAGAATAGCCACCCACAAGTAGAACCGAGTAAGAACCGGAACAACCGGAGACTCTGTCCATGACAACAGCCGGTGATAAACACACGGATCAAGAAAATTGCCAACAGGCAACAGGGAGGGAGCTGGGTCTCCCAATACGGAACTATAAGAAAAAGAATTTACGGTAAGTAACAAAATTCTCTTTTTCTTTATCGTTCCTTTGGGAGACCCAGACCATGGGACGTTCCAAAGCTGTCCCTGGGTGGGAATAAACAGAAAAAACTAAGAAGTAGGCGGAGCCTAACTTCACAAGTGGGCGACAGCCGCCTGAAGGATGCATCTGCCCAAGCTCGCATCTGCCGAAGCATGAGCATGCACTTGGTAGTGCTTCGAAAAGGTATGCAGGCTAGTCCAAGTGGCAGCCTGACAGACTTGTTGAGCCGTAGCCTGGTGCCTAAAAGCCCAAGAGGCACCGACAGCTCTGGTCGAGTGTGCTTTGATCCCCGGCGGGGAGGCACCTGAGTACTCTGGTAGGAGTCCGAAATGGTCGATCTAATCCAACGGGCCAAGGTCGGCTTAGAAGCAGAGAGACCCTTGCGCCGCCCTGTGGTTAGCACAAAAAGAGAGGTGCACCGCCTAAGCGCAGCGGTGCGAGCCACATAAATCCGGAGAGCACGCACCAGATCTAGAGTATGCAGCGCTTTCTCAAAGCGATGAACAGGGGCCGGACAGAAGGAAGGCAAGGAAATATCCTGGTTAAGGTGGAAGGGAGAGACCACCTTAGGAAGAAAGTCCGGGGTCGGACGGAGAACTACCTTGTCTTG
The DNA here is from genome assembly GCF_048569485.1 of Anomaloglossus baeobatrachus. NCBI lineage: Eukaryota > Metazoa > Chordata > Amphibia > Anura > Aromobatidae > Anomaloglossus > Anomaloglossus baeobatrachus. Next base: position 400,636,880 of record NC_134353.1, on the reverse strand, counting down.
GTGAAAAAACAAAAAAGGTGACTCCGAGGAGAGCGCAGCCAAATCAGAGACTCTCCTGAGAGAATTTATGGCAACCAGAAAAGCCACTTTCTGTGAAAGCCGATGCAAAGAAACATCCCTAAGAGGCTCGAAGGGGGGTTTCTGCAATACCGTGAGGACCAAGTTAAGGTCCCAGGGATCCAAGGGCCGCCGATAAGGCGGAATGATGTGAGACGCACCTTGCATGAAGGTGCGGATCTGAACCAGCCGGGCGAGACGCCGCTAAAACAGCACTGATAGAGCTGAGACTTGTCCCTTGAGAGAGTTGAGGGACAGTCCTAGCTGCAGACCGGACTGTAAAAAAGACAGAAGGGTCGGCAACGAGAATGGCCAAGGAGAATGGCCGGAAGAGCGACACCAGGACAGGAAAATTTTCCAAGTCCTGTGATAGATCTTGACGGAGGAAGACTTACGGGCTCGAGTCATAGTGGAGATGACTTCAGGAGGAATACCAGAAGCCGTCAAAATCCAGGACTCAAGAGCCACGCCGTCAATTTGAGTGCCGCAGAATTCGGGCGGAAAAACGGACCTTGCGACAGCAGGTCTGGACGGTCCGGAAGATGCCACGGCATCTCCACGGACAGTTGGAGCAGGTCCGGATACCAAGCTCGCCTGGGCCAGTCCGGTGCAATGAGGATGACTCGACGGCCCTCCATTCTGATCTTGCGCAGGACTCTGGGCAAGAGAGCTAGAGGGGGAAACACGTAGGACAGACGAAACTGGGACCAGTCTTGAACCAGAGCGTCCGCGACGAAGGCCTGAGGATCGTGGGAGCGAGCCACGTAAACCGGAACCTTGTTGTTGTGACGGGATGCCATTAGGTCCACGTCCGGAGTGCCCCACTTTTGGCAGATTGACTGAAACACTGCCGGGTGCAGGGACCACTCGCCACCGTCCACGGATTGACGGCTGAGATAATCTGCCTCCCAGTTTTCTACGCCAGGGATGTGGACTGCGGATATGGTGGACTTGGAGTCCTCCGCCCATTGAAGAATGCGTTGGACCTCCAACATTGCCAGGCGGCTGCGTGTCCCGCCTTGGTGATTGATGTAGGCAACCGCTGTCGCGTTGTCTGACTGGACTCAAATGTGCCTGCCCGCCAACAGGTGGTGAAATGCTAGGAGAGCTAGAAGCACAGCTCTGGTTTCCAGCACATTGATTGAAAGGGCTGACTCGGACGGAGTCCAAGTGCCCTGTGCTCTGTGGTGGAGATGTACCGCTCCCCAGCCGGATAGGCTGGCATCCGTGGTGAGAATCAGCCAGGACGGAGTCAGGAAGGAGCGCCCTTGGGACAGGGAGAGGGGTCGAAGCCACCACTGAAGAGAGCTCCTGGTCCGTGGCGACAGAGCCACTAACCTCTGTAAGGAGGAAGGCCGCTTGTCCCAACAGCGGAGAATGTCCAGCTGCAGAGGACGCAGATGGAACTGGGCAAAGGGAACCGCCTCCATGGAGGCCACCATTTGACCCAGCACCTGCATCAGACGCCTGAGGGTATAACGGCGGGGCCTCAGGAGAGAGTGCACCGCCAACCGGAGTGACAGCTGTTTGTCTAAGGGCAACTTCACAAGTGCCGGCAAAGTCTCGAACTGCATCCCTAGGTACGTGAGACTCTGGGTCGGAGTCAGAGTGGATTTGGGAAGATTGACAATCCACCCGAATTGGGCTAGGGTGGCGAGAGTGAGCGAAACACTCCGCTGACAGTCTGCGCTGGATGTACCCTTGACCAGAAGGTCGTCCAGATAAGGAAGCACTGCTAACCCCTGGAGATGCAGGACCGCAATCACTGCCGCCATGACCTTGGTGAATACCCGAGGGGCCGTGGCTAACCCGAAGGGGAGAGCCACGAATTGGAAATGATCCTCTCCTATCGCAAAACGTAACCAACGCTGATGTGACACTGCGATTGGCACATGCAGATAGGCATCTCTGATGTCGATGGACGCCAGGAACTCCCCTTGGGTCATAGAGGCAATGACTGATCGCAGAGACTCCATGCGAAAATGCCGCACCCGGACATGCTTGTTGAGAAGCTTGAGATCCAGGATGGGCCGGAAGGTACCGTCCTTTTTTGGAACTAGGAAGAGATTTGAGTAAAAACCTCTGAACCGTTCCTGAGCGGGAACTGGGACAATCACTCAGTTTGCCTGCAAGGACGCCACGGCCTGCGAGAAGGCGGCGGCCTTGGAGCAGGGGGGAGTTGAGAGAAAAAATCTGTTTGGAGGGGTGGAAGAGAATTCTATCCTGTAGCCGTGAGATATGATGTCTCTCACCCACTGATCGGAGACTTGCTTTAACCAAGCGTCGCTAAAGTGGGAGAGCCTGCCACCGACTAAGGACGTGGCTGGAGCGGGCCAAGAGTCATGAGGAAGCTGCCTTAGTGGCAGAACCTCCTGCGGTCTTCTGCGGACACGCTTTTGGGCGCCAGTTGGATTTCTGATCCTTGGCTGAGTTAGCGGACGAGGCGGAAGGCTTAGAGGATGACCAGTTGGAGGGAGGAAAGGAACGAAACCTCGATTGATTCCTACCCTGGGCGGGTTTCCTGGTCTTGGTTTGTGGCATGGAAGTACTCTTCCCGCCAGTAGCTTTTTTAATGATTTCATCCAGCTGTTCACCAAACAGCCGTGAACCAGCAAAAGGGAGCCCAGCAAGAAACTTCTTGGAAGAAGCATCTGCCTTCCACTCTCGAAGCCACAAAATCCTGCGGATAACAAGAGAATTAGCTGAAGCCACCGCAGTGCGGTGAGCAGGCTCTAGCATGGCAGACATGGCATAGGATGAACAAGCTGAAGCCTGAGCAGTTAAGGTAACCATCTCAGGCATAGATTCCTTGGTGAGGGAATGCGTCTCCTCTAGAGAAGCAGAGATGGCTTTGAGAGCCCACACTGCTGCAAAAGTCGGGGAAAACGCGGCCCCCGCAGCTTCATACACAGATTTGGCCAGAAAGTCAATCTGACGGTCAGTGGAATCCTTAAGTGAGGTGCCGTCAGCCACCGACACAACGGTCCGGGCTGATAGCCTAGACACCGGAGGGTCTACCTTTGGGGAGTGAGACCACTCCTTGACCACCTCAGGTGGAAATGGAAACCGGTCATGAGAACCACGCTTTGGAAAGCGTTTGTCAGGGCAGGCCCTGGGTTTGGTCACAGCGGTCTGAAAACTGGAGTGGTTAAAGAACACACTCTTCACTCTCTTAGGCGAGGTAAACTGATGTTTTTCTGCCAAAGAGAATTGCTCCTCTGACACTGGCGGATTGAGATCCAGCACAGAATTAATAGAAGCAATGAAATCACTAAGATCTGAGTCACCCTCAGAGAAATCGATGGGATACATAGCCTCCGAGCCCCCAGTGAGGGCATCCTCCTCATCTTGAGAGTCAGCTCTTGAGACAGAGCCGTGGGATGGGGAGGGGGAGGAAACCCTGCGCCTTCTCTTAGAAGGACGGGGTCTGGGATCAGATGATGAGTCCTCCGTGAGCTCCGATGGACGGAGGTCAGAGGATAGGAGTCTTCTGTCAAGAGTATTAGAGGCACCCTGTGAGGGGGGCTGATGCATATTCATCAAAGTCCTGGACAAAAGCCCCATGGACTCAGCAAATGACTGGGATATAGACCTAGAAAAGGACTCTACCCAGGCCGGGGGTTCAATCACAGGTGCAGCAGCAGCCTGAGAGACCACTGGGGGTGAGACTCCAGGCTGTGGCACCGCCAAGTTAGAGCAGACATCACAATGTGGATAGGTGCTCAGCTCAGGCAGCAGGAGCTTACATGCAGTGCATGCAGAATAAAGCTTTGGAGCCTTGCTCCTTGTGTGAGACATGCTGCTGGAGTGGGGGCTCTGCAAGAGAATGAACCCCAGGGAGAATATATACAGAGGTCCACAACCGGAGACCGGCTGTGGCTTACCAGACCGCTGAGCGCGGTGTTGTGTGCCCTCCAGATCCCGAAGCCCGGTCCCCCAGTCGCAGCACCTCAGCAGAGATGCAGAATGCAGGATGTCCCAGAGCAGAGTGAACTCTGCCTGAGAAGAGGGCGTTCCTATAAAAGAGCGGGAACTGGAGGGCTATAGAGACCTTCAGGGAAGGAGGGACGCCCCAGCAGTGGGGAGTGTCCCTCCCCTGTGTAGAACGGCCGCCGGGAGGAGCCGAACCTGTCCCTCTGCATGAGTGACATGCGAGGGCAGGAAAATGAAACTAGGCCTTCGGCGAAGCCGGGGCCTAAATTTAAGCGGCGAGGCCGACAAGCAGGCACCATCGGCGCGGTTCTCAGGCAAAAGCTAGAGAACCCGCCGGAAAAGTTAAAACAATCACATACAGCATACTCTCCCCTTACAATAAAGAACCGGGACCCCCAACATAAACGTCTCAGGTACTTAGCTGCTGAGATGCAGGGCCATGTCCCTGGGGATGAGTGCTCCGGTCCAACAGAATCCTCAAGGGGCTGTGGATGGAGACCGGACTCCTGCCAGGCATGGAGACAGTGCTGGCTCCCACTTCAAGCCAGAGCCCAGAAGGGATGGTGAAGGAGCGCGGCATGTAAGGCTGCAGCCTTGTAAATCAACCTTAACAACACCGCCGACACAGTGGGGTGAGAAGGGACATGCTGGGAGTCCAGACATGGACCCACTTTTCTTCAAACTCTTTCCAAAAGTCAAACAAATCAGATGAGAATGCATGTGTGGATGTATGCCTCCTGACACAAAGCAATAAACTGGCTAGGACTGGCTACCAGGGGGTGTATAAGCTCAGAGGGAGGAGCTACACTTTTAAGTGTAGTACTTTGTGTGTCCTCCGGAGGCAGAAGCTAAACACCATTGGTCTGGGTCTCCCAAAGGAACGATAAAGAAAATATTTTTCTGTGTGTTGTGTTTTTTATTATCTTTACTAGAAATTCATGGTGGCTATGTCTAATATTGGCGTGACACCATGAATTTCAGGCTTAGGGCCAGCTGATAATACAAAGCTGGCCCTAATCCCATTATTACCCAGTGAGTCACCCGATACCAGGGCCACTGGAAGAGTTGGATACAGCGCCAGAAGATGGTGCTGCCTATGAACGCGCCATTTTCTGGGGTGGCTGCGGACTGCGATTCGCAGCGGGGGAGGGGCCCAGAAAGCTGGGGCCACCCTGTGCTAAGGATTCCAGTCCCCAGCTGCCTAGTTGTACCTGGCTGGACACATAAATTGGGTGAAGCCCACGTCGTTTGTTTTTTTTTTAATTATTTTATGAAATTCATGAAATAATTAAAAAGAAGGGCTTCCCTATATTTTTGGTTCCCAGCTGGGTACAAATAGGCAGCTGGGGGTTGGGAGCAGCCAGTACCTGCCTGCTGTACCTGGCTGGCATACAAAAATATGGCGAAACCCATGTCGATTTTTTGGTTTTATTTTCTTTTTAAATTTATTTAAAAAAAATAAAAAAAACAAACACATAACCCAAAAGGGTTAGGGGTAAAGAAAAAAAATGCGTAGGCTCCCGCTGCATTTTCAATTGCTAGCTAAGGGTAACCCAAACAGCTACTAGCTGCTAACCCTTACTGCTTGGTGCTACCTTCACTGGCAATGGAAAATCCAGGGAAGCCCTTTTTCCTTGAGTTTGTTTGCCAAAAATCTAAAAAAATGACGTGGGCTTTGCCCAATTTTTGTGTCCAGCCAGGTACAACCAGACAGCTAGGGACTGGAATCTGCAGCGCAGAGTGGCCTAAGCTTTCTGGGCCCCCTGCTGCGTATTACAGTCTGCAGCTGCCCCAGAAAATGGTGATTTCATAGAAGTGCCATCTTTTGGCGCTGTGTCCAACTCTCCCAGCGGACCTGGTGTCGGGTCGCACGCTGGGTAATAAGGGGTTAATACCAGCTTTGTTTTACCAGCTGGTATTAAGTCCGAGATTCTTAATGTCAGGCCAAGTTTGACCCGGCCATTTAGAATCTCCAATGAAGGGTTACACCACACAGAAAAAATACTTTATTAGAAATAAATACACAGACACAGTTAGGGACTCCATCTTTATTACTCCCTCTCACCCCTCCTCGATCCTGGTCTTCTGTCACCGATCTAGCTCTGCTTCATCAGAAAGCACGGGGGAGGAAGAACGCTTCTGCTCCTCGTGCTGTCTAATCACTCAATGAGTGAGCAGAGACTGCGGGTTGGTAAGCGGTGACATCACCGCTGCCACCGTTGCCATATTAACCTAATGAGCGAGTTACTATAGCAACAGTGATCTCTGAGTACCTGATTCCCAGCGCCGCTATTCACCTGCATGAGCTGGTGAATACCGGCGCCGGTAAATGATCTAATGGATCATCATTTTCCTGTCACTTTTATTCCAAAATGGAGATTGAAGAAAATGGGTTGAAGAAGGAAATGATATCAGAACACCTTTTTTTTTCATATCCAACTTTAATGAGCTGAAACAGGCATTCAATAGTAACAAAAAAAAGTATGAAAAGAAGCATGAAAAAAAGCAGGAAAAAAGCATGAAAGCATGAAAAAAAGCAGGAAAAAAAAAAGCATGAAAAGAAGCATGAAAAGAAGCATGAAAAAAAGCAAGAAAAAAAGCATGAAAAGAATGAAAAAAGCATGAAAGCATGAAAAGAAGCATGACAAAAAGCATGAAAGCATGAAAAGAAGCACAGAAAAAAGCAGCTTTTTTTGTGCTGAAAAAAAGCACCGTGCAGTGCGTTTTTCGCGGCGTTTTTCGGGTGCGTTTTTGGCCTCAAAACTGCATGACTTTTCTTCCCCAGCAAAGTCTATGAGTCTTCAATTTTGCCGTCCACACACAACTGTTTTTGAAAGATACGTTTTTGAGCTTGAAAAAAAAAATGGACATGTCAATTCTTTCCTGCGTTTTTCTGCGTTTTCCGCCCATGCAATGCATTGAAAAAACGCAGCAAAATGCAGAGATCAAAAAGCAGCCAAAAACGCACCAAATAGCGGTAAAAACGCATGCATTTTTTTATGCGTTTTTTCGGCGCAGGTGCGTTTTTGTGCGTTTTTAGCGGCCAAAAACGCACAAAAACGCAGCGTCAAAAAAACGCAGCGTGCGCACATAGCCTAATAGTGTTTCAATTATCACTAAAGTGGAACCTTGGTTAACGAGAACAATCCGTTCTGGGAGTGGGCTTGTTAACCAAGTTACTCGTTCAGCAAAGCAAGATGTCCCATAGGAAATCATTGCAATGCAGACAATTCGTTCCACAACTTGTTAAATGTCCTATCCTGGTCCCCTATTGTGTCATTCCACACATGCACAAACACACACAAGCACGCACGCACAAGCACCTACTGTATAATGCTCACCTTACCTTCTGTTCCATCGCCGGTCTCCTGGGACTTGCTGTTCACCAGTACGGGCTGTGTATCGGGTAACCATGACGACGAGGGAGGAACTTCCGCACTTAGAGTGCTGACGTCAAAGGCAGGAGGCACTTGACTCTGATTGGTTAGCGCGCTGCCTCTGAGTAGCGGTGACAGGGGAACTTCCTGGCTCGTCACACAGCCTGCCGATACACAGCCTGGAGCGGCGAACTACAGGACCCAGGAGACCGGCGATGGAACGGAAGGTACACATATTATGCTCACCTTACCTTCCGTTCCATCACCGGCCTCCTGGGTCTTGTAGTTCGCCGCGAGGATTCCTCCCTCGTCGCGATGCACCGGCGAAATACAAGAACCATGAGGCCAGCGATGGAACGGAAGATAACGTGAGCATAATACTGTATGTGTGTGCATGCGTGTTTGTTCGTGCGTGTTTTGTGCGTGCTTGTGTGTGTTTGTGTGGACTGCAAGAGCGGGTCAGAACGCGGTGAATGTACGGAACCGGAAGTGTGTGCGGTGAATATTTTGCTCGTACAGCAAAGTTTTCTCGTAAACCGAGTTACAAATTTACAGAAAGCTTTGCTTGTTAAGCGAAATTCTCGTTAAGTGCGTTACTCGTTAAGCAAGGTTCCACTGTATATAGAAATTTTGGCCAACATCTTTTAGTAATGTTCCCCATCTTGTTGTAATGTGCCCATCCTTGTCCCCTTGTAGTATTGTGCCCCATCCTACTCCCCATCCTACAGTAATGTGCTCATCCTTGTCCCCATCCTATAGTAATATCCCCAGCCTTGTCCCCGTCTCATCGTAATGTGCCCATCCTGTAGTAATGTCCCCAACCTTGTCCCCATCTTATCGTATTGTGCCCATCCTGTAGTAATGTCCCCAGCCTTGTCCCCATCTTATCGTAATGTGCCCATCCTGTAGTAATGTCCCCAGCCTTGTCCCCATCTTATCCTAATGTGCCCATCCTGTAGTAATGTCCCCAGCCTTGTCCCCATCTTATAGTAATATTCTCCAACCTTGTTCCCCTGTAGCAATCTCCCTATCCTGTAGTACTGTCCCCATCATATAGTTGTCCCATTCTGTAGTAATGTGCCCATCCTACAGTAATGTGCCTATCCTATAGTAATGTGCCAACCTTGTCCCCATCCTATTGTAATGTCCCTAGCCTTGGCGTGGCCTGGACGGCAATGTGAAGAGACCTGTTTGTGGAGCTCTCCTGCAAACTCCCTTGATAAATCCCTGAATACCGCTGTTATCACTGCCTCAGCTGGCTGTCAGGAAGATAAGGTGGTGAGGACTTATCTGGAGTGAGTCTGGTGGATGCAGAGAGGTGCCATGGTCCGTCACAGGCAAAAAGATAATGGAGGCGGGAAAGTCCCCAGCTCTCAAGATGGTGCCATGATAAGGCAGGAAGCTGAGAAAGTTAATGCAGCCTGTCAGGAGAGGATGCAGGTCACGGCAAGGCTGGAGAAATTTGCCCGGACTTCAGAGAAATCACATCAGCATATAGATAACAGAGGTGAGGAGGGAGAAGATAATGCCAGCTCTGATGAGATGGGGGATGGTGAAAAGCAGCAAGATAAGACAGGAGAAGTGGAGAAAGCACATAGTGCACAGGAGGCTCCAGAAAACCCCACTTTAAAGGACGTTTTTGCAGTGGTGTCTTTTTGTAAAGAGGCTCTGACTTCCCTGACGAAGCAAGTTAAGGGATTACAGGCAGAGGTTGCTGACATTAAGAAAGACCTCAAGAAAGCCGATCTGAGAACAACGGCTGTAGAGGAGAGAGTGGGGATAACAGAGGATCATATTACAAAACTACAAAAGTCTGAAAAAACATTTGCACAGCAGATAGCTGAAATCATGGCAAAAAATGATGATTTAGAGAACCGCTCTAGAAGAAATAACATCCGAATTGTCGGCATCCCTGAGAAAGCGGAAGGAAGAAACCCCACTGAATATGTAGAAGACTGGCTCAGGGGGAAAATGGGTGCTAATGTCTTATCCAAGCTCTATGCCGTGGAACGTGCACACAGAGTCCCGATGCAGCCACAACCAGCAGGCAGGGGCCCTCGCACTATGCTAGCCAAGCTCCTCAACTACAGAGACAGGGACACTATACTGCGAAAGGCAAGAGACATGGAGGATCTTATGATTGACGGCCAGAGAATTTCCATATACCCGGACTACTCCATTTCTGTTCAAAAGCTACGTATGACTTTTACAGGAGTAAAGAGGCGCCTGCGAGAGATGGGGGTGCAATACTCAATGATGTTCCCGGCAAAGCTAAGAGTGACGGCGTTGGAGCGGGTGCACTTTTTTACAACTCCAGAGGAAGCCATGCAGTGGTTGGACGCAAACGAAAAGCGGATCCGTTTGAAGGAATGAGCTGACTGTCTGAATCTGCAGTGTGTTGGAGAAGGCCGGCTGAGGCTCTACAACATCCTTAGGAGCTTACAGGGGACGCTTCTTGTTTTTTCTTTTTTTTTTTCTCCTTCCCTTTGGGATTGAGGTAGTATGCAGGGGGAATGCGAAGGGTTTGATGTGAGCTTCGCAGGACATGGGGACTGCCTAATTAGGCGCGGTGGTGGTATTTACAATTTGAGATTCCAGTTTAATTACTGTTCGCCATTTTACTGTTATATTGGTTGAGTGGAATATGATTATACATAGAAAGGGGGGGAGTGGAGAATTGTTGGAAAAGGGACGAGTTTTAAAATGTGTCTAAGAGGGGAAGGCGAGGGAGGTAGGGGGGAATTTAGTAGGGATTATGGACCAGGTTTGGAAAACCCGATGCTTCACGGGAGTACTCGAAAACAGGAAGTGGTGGGGAGTAGGAGGGGAGGGGAGCAGGGGGGGAGGGGGGAAAGGGGTAGGGTAAAGGCAGCATGGGGAGATACTACAAGGTTTGATGGTTTTACTGGGTGGGATAATGGGGGATAGAATTAAGGTGTTGAGTTGGAATATTAGAGGGTTATCAGATAGGTCTAGGAGAGCGGCAATAATTAAATATGTTCAAGACCAGAACCCGTCAGTAATATGTCTACTAGAAACGCATCTAACAAAGGAGACAACACATGTTTTAAATAGGAGATGGGTGCAGAAGGCCTATCACTCCACCTTTTCCAACTATGCAAGGGGTGTATCACTGCTGATCCATAACTCTGTGCAATATGAAGAGATAGAAGTGTATGTGGATAAAGAGGGACAGTGTGTGGCCGTCAAGTGTAAAATATTTGGCAGACTCATGTGTATAGCTGCAATATATATACCACCTCCATATAAGTGCACCAAACTAAGGGAGATAAGGGAGTTCTCTGAGAAGGGGGGAGTAATCCCTTTTTTACTGGTGGGGGACTTCAATAATGTGATAGATCTGTACTGGGATAGGAGTAGTAGACCTCCAGGTATCCAGGATAGTTGTATGACTTCGTTTGGCACTCTTATTGGGGAACTTGGAATGGTGGACGCCTGGCGAGTGAGGAATGGGAGGGTATCCTGCTTCTCTTGTTATTCGGCTTCACATAACACTCTGTCCCGCATTGACGTGGCTCTAGCTAGTGATCTGATGGATGCAATGATAAGCGACGTGCAATATCTGACAAGAGTGATTTCGGATCATAGCCCAATTCTAGTGTCCATACGACGGGGGACCCTGACAGGGGGAAGGAGGGGAGAGTGGAAGCTTCATCCAGCATGGATCCGTCATATTAATATGGGGAATATAGAACGGGATCTTGGGGATTTCTTTATCCACAACGAGGGTAGCACTGGTCCGCTGGTGGTATGGGATGCGATGAAGGCATCCCTCAGGGGACTCCTGTTCAGGGATATCTGTAAACGTAAAACACAGACGAGGCAGGATGAGAAAGATAGGCTGGAGGCCTTAGATAAGGCAGAGCTGGAAGCAATCCGGAGTACTACTACGGACGCGAAGCAAAATCTTAGGCAGGCGCATGAACAGGTTAATAAGATGCTTTTGGAGAAGGCGGTAAGGAAGCAGGCATTCCAAAAATTGCATTTTTATGAGGAGGGGGAAAAAGTTGGTCATCTATTATCGGTCATAGCTGCAGCTCAAAGGAGTAGTTCATTTGTGCATGGTATGGACACGGTGGAGGGGACACAGGTCACTGAGGTTGAGGAGATCCTTGGGGTCTTTAAAGATTTCTATCGCACGCTATATTCTTCTAGCGGAGAGATGAGGGTGGAAGAGGTGGACTCATTTCTTGAGCGAGGTGAGCTTCCGGTGTTGTCTGTGGTGGATAGAGATAAACTGGAGTCACCTATTACTATTGATGAACTGGAGGGCGCTCTGCATGGCATGAGCAATGACAAGGCACCGGGAGCAGACGGGCTACCAGTTGAAATTTATAAACAGTTAGAAGAAATCCTATTACCCAAACTATTGAAAGTCTTTGAGGTGGCGGAGGGGGAAGGTGTATTGCCTGAATCTATGAGAGAAGCAATAATAGTAGTAATTCCTAAGGAGGATAAAAATCCGAGGCTTCCAGACTCATATAGACCCATCTCGTTATTAACAGCGGACGTGAAGCTTCTGGCTAAGGTGTTGTCAAACCGGCTGACTGGAGTTATATCTAACCTAATCCATATGGACCAATCAGGGTTCATGGCCAATAGGTCGACAGCTGCTAATATCAGGAGATTGTACCTTAATCTACAGTTGCCGCCTGACAACCCTGGCCGGAGGGTGATCGCTTCGCTAGATGCCCAGAAAGCGTTCGATAGTGTTGAGTGGGGGTATCTGTGGAAAGTGTTGCAGCATATGGGTTTTGGCCCACGGTTTGTAAAGTGGGTGCAGCTGTTGTATAATAGGCCTACTGCTAAAGTTAGAGTTAACGGTATGACCTCCTCAGCGTTTGAGTTGCACCGGGGAACGAGACAGGGCTGCCCACTATCGCCGCTCCTATTTGCTATTGCAATAGAGCCTCTGGCGGCGGCCATTAGGAAAACAAAGGAGATCCATGGATTTAAGTATGGGCATTTAGAGGAGAAAATAGCTCTTTATGCTGACGATTTATTACTTTTCTTGGGGGATCCATCAGCCTCATTGGATCATGCCATGCAGATAATAGAGAAATTTGGAGAAGTTTCGGGACTGACCATTAATTGGTCTAAATCGAGCCTCTTTAAAGTGGATGGGGAAGTAGCCTGGACAAATGAGGATACTGGGGCTAACAAATTGAAGAATGTGGACGAATTTAAATATCTAGGTATCCAGATATCTCTGCCAGTAGAAAAATACATACAGGTGAACTTATGGCCTCTCCTTAAAAAATTGAGAGCCAAGGTGGATGCCTGGAACAAGCTACATTTGTCAGTTGTTGGAAGGGTTAATTTGCTTAAGATGGTAGTAATGCCTAAACTCCTATACATACTGCACAATGCCCCTGTTTGTATTTCAAGGAAAAGATTTAAAGGGATAAACTCGCTGTTTAGGGACCTGGTGTGGGGTAAAAAGCAGCCTAGGGTGCGATTAGAGACTTTACAAAGGCCGAAGGATGAGGGGGGTCTAGCAATCCCAAATCCGGAATTGTATTATATAGCGGCGCAATGTCAACACCTCAGGGGTTGGTCTGATCGAGAGAAAGATGGGGGCATTAAAGAAGTACTGGAATACATAGTGGGTAGAAGTCCATTGGTAATGGGACTAGAGGATGGTGCGGTGGGGCTCCTGGGTAGAACATCTCTTACAATGGCACTTATAAATAAGACCTGGGATAGGCTGAAAAGGGTGAGAGGGGTGACCCGGTTAACTAAGTTTACACCTATCTGGGATAACAGTAATCTCCCGGAGATTCAGAAAATGGGGAATATTGAGGAGTGGAGACGCAAGGGTGTGATATACATGCATCAGATATTGGACGGAGGAATTGTGAAATCGTTCCCGCAGTTACAGAGTGAGTTTCAGTTACCGGCGTCCGGCTGGCTCCACTACAGACAATTAAAACATGCGATTGCAGCCCAAGCGGCTAAACAAAGTGTGGCCATACAGACTGACCTGGTACTGGAGTATGTGTGTAAGGGCGGAGGAAGCACTAAAGGGATCATTTCTGGCACGTATAAAGATATACTACATACCTTTCTTTTAGAATACCCAATTAAAACTAAATCTAAATGGGAGGAGGAAGTTGGGCCGATAACGGAGGAGGTGTGGGAGAGTATCCTGGAGTATGTCCCTAAACTTTCCATGAGCGAACCGGCCAGACTGTCTCACCTATACGTGATTCACCGGGTATATAGGTCTCCCTTACTGATGTTTAAAATGGGGTTGAAAAGGAATTCGGAGTGTCCAAGGTGTCAGGGATCTGACGCAGGTATTTTTCACATGATGTGGTCTTGTCCGAGACTGGTCTCCTTTTGGACTAAGGTTATCCACAAGATAGGAAGAACATATGGGTGTGTCCTCCCCAGGGAACCAGTGCTATGCCTATTGGGATATGTTGAGGAGCTTGGGGTGGAAAATACTATGAAAATTGTCATTGCTAGGCTGCTGTATGCGGCAAGAAAGCTAATCGCCAGGTCCTGGATTAAAAAAGACCCCCCGACCAGGGTAGAGTACATTAAAAGGGTGAAATGTATTCTTCAGCTGGAACGGGGAGTGTATGAAAGAAGGGGGAATGTTAAAATGTTTGAGAAGCTATGGTCTCCTTGGCTGCAATGCGAATAAGACGAGTGATGGACCAATAAACTGGTCTGGGACCGGGATAGCCGTCTGAGACCTCTGATGTGTATGTTTTGTTTTATTTGTGTTACTAGTTGTTCCTCCTGCACAACGGGATGGTTGCTATACTACAGTTGAAGGGTATCCTAAGTGTGTACTAAATGGGATGTAGTATCGGGGAGAAGTGTTGCTGCCAGGGTGGGGGAGGGGGCGGGAGGGGGAGTTAAAGGGGTAATAGATGTGATAAATTTAATTTGGATGCCGATTTGTTATTCTGTTGTATGTATTCTGTTTTAATAAAAAAGTATCTGATTTAAAAAAAATGTCCCTAGCCTTGTCCCCATCTTATCATAATGTGCTCACCCTGTAGTAATGTGTCCATCCTTGTCCCTATACTATAGTAATGTCCCCAGCCTTATCCCTATCCAATAGTAATGTTTCTCCTCCTTGTTCCCATCCTATAGTAATGTCCCTAGCCTTGTCCCCATTTTATCATAATGTGTCTATCCTGTAGTATTGTGTCCATCCTTGTCCCTATCCTATAGTAATGTGGCAACCTTGTCCCCATCCTACTGTAATGTCCCTAGCCTTGTCCCCATCTTATCATAATGTGCTCATCCTGTAGTAATGTGTCCATCCTTGTCGCTATACTATAGTAATGTCCCCAGCATTATCCCTATCCAATAGTAATGTTTCTCATCCTTGTCCCCATCCTATAGTAATGTCCCCAGCCTTGTACCCATTTTATCATAATGTGCCTATCATATAGTATTGTGTCCATCCTTGTCCCTATCCTATAGTAATGTGCCAACCTTGTCCCCATCCTGTAGTAATGTCCCTAGCCTTGTCCCCATCTTATCATAACGTGCACATCCTGTAGTAATGTGTCCATCCTTGTCCCTATCCTTTAGTAATGTCCCCAGCCTTATTCCTATCCTAAAGTAATGTTTCTCATCCTTATCCCCATCCTATAGTAATGTCGCTAGCCTTGTCCCCATTTTATAATAATGTGTCCATCCTGTAGTATTGTGTCCATCCTTGTCCCTATCCTATAGTAATGTGCCAACCTTGTCCCCATCCTATTGTAATGACCCCAGCCTTGTCCCCATTCCATAGTAATGTCCCCATCCAATAGTATTATGCCCATCCTTGTAATGTCCCCAGCCTTGTCCCCATCCTATAGTCATGTGCCCACCTTGTCCCTATTCTATAGTAAGGTGATCACCTTGTCCCTATTCTATAGTAATGTCCCCATCCAATAGTAATGTGGCAGCAGCTGAAAGGGGGCAGTGGAGCTATAACTTTCCGATCGCTCCCCTCAGCTTTCACAGACGCTGGAGTGAAGCTGAGGGGAGTGGTCTCCGGCCCCAGATCCACAGTGATTGGAGAGATCGGTCATAAGGCCGGTCTCTCCAATCAGAGCTGGGGGCGGGTGAAACAGAGGTCACCCAGCTCCAGCCAATGATCGGTGCTATAGCTGCACTGATCATGGCTGGATTTCAATGTTTCAGCCATTTTCAATGCCTGAAACATTACAGTGGCTGTGATTGGCTGAGCGGCGTTCGTCAGCCATTCACAGCCTCCGTAGGTCCTGGGAGCAGACACCACCCCTCCTGAGGTCCCCTCCTCCTCGAATCAAAGGTATTTGCAATGCAAAGCGATCGCAGCTACTGGGGCTCCGGGGCCGCGATTTCCCAACGACGTACTGGGTACATCATGGGTCCTTCAGTACCAGGGAGCCATGACGTACCCAGTACGTCATAGGTAGCTAAGGGGTTAATGTGCCGTCCTTCACGTACACACAAAAAAAAAAATAAAAAAACACCATTCTTCTCACCTGTCCCATTCCCTCGGCTGCCTCATCTCTGCTTTTTGCTGTTTGCAAGCCCGTGTCCTCAGTGACTGTCGCGGCCAGTGCAGGGGCTGCAGCCACTGTCAGTGATTTATGTCAGATGATTGTTTTGGCGGCGCTGCGCGCGCAGAGCCCTTGACTCAGAGAGTGCAGCGCCGGAAAAACATTAATCTAACAAAGTACAGACAGTGGCTGCGGCCCCTGCACCGGCCGCGATAGTTAACAGGGGCATGGGCCTGGGGCCGCACGAAGCAGCCTGAGGGGCCGCATGCGGCCCACGTGTTTGAAACCTCTGGTATAGAGCAACATTTTTAGGTAAAATGCAATTTTTTTCATTCTACATTGCTTTAGTTCCTGTGAACCACCTAAAGGGTTAATAAAATTCTTGGATGTAGTTTGAGTACTCTGAGGGGTGCAGTTTTTAGACTGGTGTCACTTTGGGGTATTTTCTGTCACCGAAGCCTCTCAAGGTAATTTCAAATGTAATGTGATCCCTAAAAAAACATGGTTTTGTAAATTTTGTTGAAAAAATGAAAAATTGCTGATGAACTTTTCACCCTTCTAACTTCCTAACCCCAATAAATGTTGGATCAAAAATTATGCTGTTATGAAGTAGACATGGGGGCATGTTATTTAGTAACTATTTTGTGTTACATAACTCTGGTTTAAGGCCATAAAAATGAAAAATTTTAAAATAGTTAAATTTTCAAAATTTTCCTCAAATTTCCGATTTTTTTCACAAATAAAAACAAAAATTATTGTCCTAAATTTACCACTATCATGAACTACAATAGGTCACAAAAAAAACAATATCAGAATTGACATCCGCAGAAATGTTCCAGAGTTATAACCCCATAAAGTGAAACTGGTTAGAATTGCAAAAAATGGCCTGGTCATCAGGGACAAAATTGGCTTCGTCCTTAAGGGGTTAAAACCCGGAAACACCAACTGGAGATGTGATCCCGAACCTTAGAACACAATGTAAAGATACTGGAATGACAGTTATATTTAGTGCTTACCGTGGCTCGAAATGCGGCGCTTCTTGCGAGGAACCACCTTCTCCTCGCTACGCTTGCGTTTCCCTAAAATATATACCAGAATTGATTATAATCCTCATTGACATAACAGATTTCAGCAGAGGAGCAGTCTCCAACTCCCAACACTGGAAGAAGCAGAACCTATTACACACCATATGGACAAAACTATTGGGACGCCCACATTACACCCAGGGAAGTGTTATGGCATCCCATCTAAATCTATAGTCAATAATATGGTTGGTCTCCCTTTGCATATAATATGGGATAAATCACATAAGGGGTTAAATGCTGCGCTGCCAAAGTAAGGAACAATCCACAGGATTCTTTTCAGTTACTATTTCTACGCGTTTTGGAGAAATCTTTCTCCTTCTTCAAGAGCAATCACATACTGTACATATAATACAGCTCCCACTGTTTAGGAAGGCTTTGTAAAGAATTTGGGGGGTCAGTATACAGATTTTTGCCCATTCATCCAGAAGAGCATTGATCAGGTCAGTCACTGATGTTGGATGGAGGACCCGGCTTGCAATCTCTAGGTCATCCCGGAGGTGTTTGATGGAGTTAAGCCTGCTTTACACGGTACGACCGATTGTGCGATTTCACAATCGATCGTACCCGCCCCTGTCCTTTTTGCGTCACGGGCAAATCGCTGCCCGTGTCGCACAAAGTTAGTAACCCCCGTCACACATACTTACCTCTCGTGCGACCTCGCTGTGGGCGGCGAATGTCCACTTCCTGGAGTGGGAGGGACGTTCGGCGTCACAGCGACGTCACACGGCCGCCGGCCAATAGAAGCGGAGGGGCGGAGATGAGCGGGACGTAAACATCCCGCCCACCTCCTTCCTTCCACATAGAGACGGCGGCGGCCGCGGGAGGCAGGTGAGCTGCTCATCGTTCCCGTGGTGTCACACGGAGCGACGTGTGCTACCACGGAAACGATGGTCAACTAAAGTAAACGATATTATGGAACCTAACGAGCAGTACCCGACTCACGATTTGTGAGCGATACTGCGTCGCTAGGAGGTGTCACACAGGCCGGCATCGCCAGCGATGCCGGATGTGCGTCACAAAAACCGTGACCCCGACGATCTATCGCACGATAGATTGCCTGGTGTAAAGCAGCCTTAAGTGTGCACTCACATTAGTGTTTATTCTCATTTCTGGGAGGGAGAATGAACATGAAACAGAAATTCAGGAATAGATTTTGGGATTTTATTTATGACGTTCACGGTTTGGTAAAAGTAACAGCACAGGTTTATTCTTCGGGTCAGTAAGATTACAGCGGTACCACATTTATATCATTTTTTTTATGTTTTTCTGCTTTTACACAATATAAACAATTTTTTAGAAAAACAATTGTTTTTGCATCGCTGTATACTCCGAGCTATAACTTTTTTATTTTCCGTTGATGAAGCTGGGTGGCAGGTTGTTTATTATGTGCATTTTCTTCCACTTTTTTCTTCTGCGGCACACAGCAGTTTTTTGGCACTATTTTTTTTACTGGTCACTGATGGGGTTATATAGTGTGGCAGTTCTGTAGATCAGGTTGGACAGTACTCGTCGATACAACATACGTGTACTTTTTTTTATTTTATTTTATTTTTTATATATATATATATATATATATATATATATATATATATATATATATATAAATGTAGTTTTTGGTAAATATTTTTTGGTGCCATTTTTCTCTTTTACCCGGTCCCCATATAGGACCTTACCCTTTCTCACTGGAAACGGCATGGCAATGCATTACACTCTCAGTGCAGATAAAACATTTAGCTTCAGTTTCAATGTATAAAAAGGTTGTCCGAGAACAAATTGCTAAAGAATTAGATTCTGATAGGATTTCAGGTCCATTCAACTCCCCTCCTTTTTAACAATTTAAAGAAGTTGTCTAGTTACCAAAACTGATTTTTTTTTTCTCATTAATCTTGCTAATATGTGCCCCTCCACACATCTATTATGTTTTTTCAGCAATATTACCTTTTATTGTGCTCTAGCAGCACATCCTCATTGCTGGCTCCAGCTCTGATGGGGATAATCTCTCTTCTGACTTCCTGGGTTCAGTTACTACTCCCATAATTCTTTGTGGCTTTAGGGGTGTATCTAACATATCTAACACACCCACTGTGTCTAACACACCCACTTTCCTCTCCACCCAAAGCCTCCTCCCTGCCTCTTTCCAGTGTGGATGCACTGAGAGCAATCACAGCAGAGACAGCAGAAGCTCGCAGCTCTGCACAACCAGGGGAAGAAAGCGGCTATCTTCTGCTTGTTCTCATATACTTCATAGTGTGTGTGTGTGTCTGTGTGTGTGTGTGTGTACAGAAATTATGATTATTAGCCGGCGCAACATGTGAAAAAATTAATTGGGGGAAAAAAAAATGAAGGGGTCATGAGATTGCTTTTCCCCTCTTGCCTGGTCTGTGTGTCGTCCGTATCATCCGCATGCATTTTGCAAGCTAGTTTCACATCAGCGCTTTTTTGCCTGTAGGCAAAAAAACGCAATCCGCATATGACCAGATCCTGTGGATTAAATGTGCAATGCATGCCACCATTATTTTACCGGATCCTTCTGCAACAGGACACAGGATTTATTGGCCGGCGCTGGACTGACTCAGCTGACTCCTAATCTCACAGCCTGCACACGCTGCAATGGATGCAGGTTAACAGCAGTCACTGCCTGCTGCCGATCACATGTGACCATGTGCGGGCTGTGTGGTCAGGAGTTCAGCGGAGTTCAGATCAGCAGACTCCAGTGTCGGCCGATCAGGCAGGGGTCACACGGGGCTTACTGCGATCCCCTCGCATGACAGTCGGCTTACGCTGGCAGTACAGCAGAGCCGAGCATCATGCGTGTGTCCCTGCGACTGAGGTCCGACTGTGCGAGTGGACCTCAGCTGCAGGGGGCGGTCCGGCACTCAGGAGGGGCGGGCCAGTGCTGCGGAGGGGCAGGCCGGCACTCAGTAGGGGAGGGATTTCTCTCCCTCTCTCCTCTGTAGTCGGCTATTGCGATTTTCGCTCTGCACTCGCGGTACACCGGTGTACTGCAAGTGCAGTGCAAATTTTCTCTCGCCCCATAGACTTGAATGGGTAAAAGAGAAAGAGTCTCGCACTACAGTCGCAGCATGCTGCGATTGTTTTCTCGGTCCGATTAGGGCTGAGAAAATAATCGCTCATGTGCACTGATACACAGGCTAATATTGGTCCGAATGGAATGCGATGTTTTATCGCACTCCACTCGCACCGTTTTTCTCGCCCTGTGGCTTAGGCCTTACTTGTTCTGTGTCCCCCTGCATCAGTCACAGCGTGTGCGGACTGGAGTTCAGATCAGCTGACTACAGAGCTGGACTGAACTCAGGTGACCTCACAGCCCGCACACGCTGCGATGGATGCAGGGGGACACAGAACAAGTAATCGGCCGACACTGGAGTCATCTGATTACTTGTTCTGCTGGCGCTGTGGTCAGGAGTAGGGATGAGTGAGCAGTAAAATGTTCTGGTGCTCGATGGGCGAAGCCCATGTCGGGGTTTTTTTTTAAAAAAATTCATGAAAAACAAAAAAAAAAACAAAAAAAACAAACACATAACCCTAACCCTAGGGTTAGGGGTAAAAAAAAACAGTGTGGGCTCCCACTGCATTTTCTATTGCTAAGGGTAACCCAAGCAGCTACTGGCTGCTAACCCCCGCTGCTTGGTGTTACCTTCACTGGCAATGGAAAATCCAGGGAAGCCTTTTTTTTTTTTTTTTTTTTTTAAAGGTTTTTGCCTAAAAACTGTTTTAAAAAAATGACGTGGGCTTCGCCATATTTTTTGTACACTAGCCAGGTATAGCAGGCACCTACGGGCTGCCCCCAATTCCCAGCTGCCTATTTGTACCCGGCTGGGAACCAAAAATATAGGGAAGCCCGTATTTTTTAATTATTTCACTTATTTCATGAAATAATTAAAAAACAAATGACATGGGCTTCGCCATATTTTTGTGTCCAGCAAGGTACAACTAGGCAGCTGGGGATTGTAATCCGCAGCACAGGTTAGCCCGAGGTTTCCTCTGCTGCAAATTGCAATCTGCAGCCACCCCAGAAAATGGCGCTTTCATAGAAGCGCCATCTTCTGACACTGTATCGAACTCTTCCAGTGGCCCTGGTGCCAGGTGGCACGCTAAGTAATAAGGGGTTAATACCAGCTATGTTTTACCAGCTGGTATAAAGCCCGAGATTCTTAATGTCAGGCCAAGTTTGACCCGGCCATTAAGAATCTCCAATAAAGGGTTAAAAAAAAAAAAGACATCACACAGAGAAAAATACTTTATTAGAAATAAATACACAGACACATTAGGGTCTCCATGTTTATTACTCCCTCTCACCCCTCCACGATCGAGAGATTTCTCTACTGACCATGACAGGAGAGAGCGAGGGAAAAGAGAGAGAGCGAGGGAAGAGAGCGAGGGAAAAGAGAGAGCAAGCGAGGGAATAGAGAGAGAGAGCGAGGGAAAAGAGAGAGCGAGCGAGGGAAAAGAGAGAGAGAGCACGAGGGAAAAGAGAGCACGAGGGAAAAGAGAGAGCGAGGGAAAAGAGAGAGAGCGAGGGAAAAGAGAGAGAGCGAGGGAAAAGAGAGAGAGCGAGGGAAAAGAGAGCGAGGGAAAAGAGAGAGAGCGAGGGAAAAGAGAAGGGGGGGAGAGAAGAGAGGGGGGAGAGAAGAGAAGGGGAGAGAAGAGAGGGGGTGAAGAGAGGGGGGAAGAGAAAAGAGAGGGGGGGAGAGAAGAGAGGGGGGGGAAGAGAGGGGGGTGCTCTGTCACCAACTTGCTCCACTCTGGGACTTGTTGTGCAGGTGAGAGTGGAGACAGTTAGTACTATGCAGCAGAGGTCAGAGTGGAGACAGTTGACATGTATCATCACTGAGGGGATTTCAACTGAAGAAACCCCCCCTGCACTCCACAATGGCGCCCAGTACCTCCCACAGCTGACCGATTGTAAGCGGCGCGCTCTGTCTTCACCGCTCCACACACTGGCGTCCTCCGGATCCTCCCCTCGATGCTGGGCTGTGAGGTGCGGTAGTCACCGCCAACAGCCCAGTCAATCACTGTGAGTGGCGCCAGCATCCTCTGACATACCCGTCAAGTTTGAGAGCCCGGAATTGCCGGGAAGTAAGAGGATACTAGCGGCCGCAACACCAGGGGGTCATGTGACAGGCACTGAGTGTGCAGGATAGCGCCGCTCAGTGCCAGAACTGGAAATAGAAGCCAATGAAGAAAACTCCTATAATGGTAAGTTACACTCATTGAGAAAATAAAAAAAATGGGTGAACTACCCCTTTAAGGCTGGTTTCAGACGTCCGCGTTTTTAACACGGATGCCACACGTACCCATGTTAATATTTGCCGTTACTCACACGGCCGTGTTTTCACACGGACTGTGTGACGTGACCTCTCCTGACCCCACACGCACATACGCAGACATGTCCGTTTTTTCTTTGGCAGCACGGGTGTCACATGGATCTCTCACTGATGTGATCCGTGTGACACATACCGGAGAAAACAAGGGCCTTTTTAATAAAAATATTTTCTATATTTATCTCTCTCCAGCAGTGCTGTCTCCGGCTCTGCTGCCTACCGCTTATTATACTCACTGAATATTCAGTACAGAGAGGAGCTGGAAGCCGGAGCAGCACTGGGGACTTCAGTGCCAGGGACCGTATCGCTGGGTGAGTAAACAGCAGAGTGTGTGTATGTGTGTGTGTGTGTTCAGTGTATAGATGCATGTGCGCTATCTGTGTGTATATGCTCAGTGTATCCATGTGTGTCTATGTGTGTATACATATGTGTGTATATGTGCTCAGTGTATACGTGTGTGTGCGTGTGTGTGTGTGTGTGCGCGCGTGTATAGTGAGAACCTGGAGGTCGGAACATCGCGAGGACAGCATCGGGGACTCATCATAGTTCCCAATGAACTCAGATGAACCCGTGAAGCTGTAGCGCGGGTGTCGTGGGGGTCACACAGAGGGTACCAGTGTTATGGAAAACTTCCTGTCTGGTTCCAGTACCCAAGACTACTTCTCCTGCATCCCTAAATGACTATCGTCCTGTAGCCTTAACATCTCATGCTATGAAGGCCTTGGAAAGATTAGAGCTTGCTCACTTGAGTCCGAGGGTGAGGACTTTTATTGATGCCCTACAGCAGGGGTTGGGAACCTCTGGCCCGCGGGCCGCATGCGGCCCGCCATGACCTTTTCTGCGCCCTGCGGACAGATTTCCGGGGACGGCAGTGCTACGGCCGCGCCGCGGTATTACCGGCACTTTAAATCTCCACATGCGTTGCTGGCACGCACCAATGAGCTCCCTCGGTGGCAAGTGCCAGCGTGCTCAGGACTTACTTTGTGGGCGGGTTTATCGCTCTGCGATTCCGTCCCACATCACCTTCACCGCCTCCAGCATTGTGCCGCCCGCTCTCCAGCGCTTGTGTGCCGCCCGCTCCACGGCACTTGTGTGCCACCCGCTCCACGGCGCTCTGTGCCGCCCGCTCTACAGTGCTCTGTGCCGCCCACTCCATGGCGCTCTGTGTCGCCAGCTCCACGGCGCTGTGTGCCGCCCGCTCCATGGCGCTCTGTGCCGCCCGCTCCACGGCGCTGTGTGCCGCCCGCTCTCCGCCCCTTCTTCGGTGCAGCATGCCCCCTCCACTGCTGTGTGCAGCTCCCAGTGCTGTGTGCAGCCTCCCCAGTCTCCTCGTAGTGATGTCTGTGCCCCCCTTAGTTATGTCTGTGCCCCCCCTTAGTGATGTCTGTGTGTCCCCTTAGTGATATATGTGTGCCCCCCCCCCTCAGTCATGTCTGTGTGCCCCCCCCCTCAGTCATGTCTGTGTTCCCCCCCTTAGTCATGTCTGTGTGCCCCACCTCAGTCATGTCTGTGTCCCCCCCAGTCATGTGTGTTCCCCCCCTCAGTGATGTCTGTGTGCCCCCCCTTAGTGATGTCTGTGTGCCCCCCCTCAGTCATGTCTGTGTGCCCACCCCTCATTCATGTCTGTGTCCCCCCTCAGTCATGTCTGTGTGCCCCCCTCAGTGATGTCTGTGTGCCCCCCCATAGTGATGTCTGTGTTCCCCCCCTTAGTGATGTCTGTGTGCCCCCCCTTAGTGATGTCTGTGTGCCCCCCTCAGTCATGTCTGTGTGCTCCCCCTCAGTCATGTCTGTGTGCCCCCCCTCAGTCATGTCTGTGTGCCCCCCCTCAGTCATGTCTGTGTGCACCCCACTCAGTCATGTCTGTGTGCCCCCCCTCAGTCATGTCTGTGTGCCCCCCCTCAGTCATGTCTGTGTACCCCCCCTCAGTCACGTCTGTGTGTGTCCCCCTCAGTCATGTCTGTGTCCCCCCCCCTCAGTCATGTCTGTGTGCCCCCCCTTAGTAATGTATGTGTGCCCCCCCTGAGTGATGTCTGTGTGCAGCCCATTAGTGATGTCTGTGCCCCCCCATTAGTGATGCCTGTGCCCCCCCATTAGTGATGCCTCTACCCCCTCATTAGTGATGCTTGTGGCCCCATAGTGATGCCTGTGCCCCCCTAGTGATGCTTGTGGCCCTCCTAGTGATGTCCATGTCCCCTAGTCCTCTCTGTGTCACATTAGTGATGTCTGTGCCCCCCCTGTGCCATTTGTGCCCCATAGCAATGCTTATGCCTCCCAGTGACCTTGTAATGTCTGTTCCCCAGCCCCTCTTGTCATGTACTTGCCCCCAGCATTTCGTCATGTGTATGCTCCCAGACCCTCCTGTCATGGATATGCCCCAACCCCTCCTGTGATATATACATCACATTGGAGATGCTAGGAGCATATACATCACAAGAGGGGATGGAGCATATACATCACAGTGGAGACGCTGGGGGCATATACATCACACTGGAGATGTTGGGGCGATACATATCACAGGAGCGGCTGTGGGCATATACATCACAGAAAGGGCAGGGGAATATACATCACAGGAGGGGCTGGGAGCATATATCTCACAGGAGGGGCTGGGCGCATATACCTCACAGGAGGGGCTGGGCGCATATACCTCATAGGAGAGGTTGGGCGCATATACCTCACAGAAGGGCCTGGGCGCATATACCTCACAGGAGGGGCTGAGCACATATACCTCACAGGAGTGGCTGGGCGCATATACTTCACAGGAGGGGCTGGGCACATATACATCAAAGGAGAGGCTGAAAGCATATATATCACAAGAGGGGGCTGGGGGCAAATACATGTCCCCAGACCCTCGTGTGATGTATGTGCCCCCAGTGTCTCCAGTGATGTAGGTGTCTCCTGTCATGTACAGTATATACAGCAGTCCCAGCATCTCCTATGTGATGTATATACTGCAGTCCCAGCGTGTCCTATGTGATGTACATACAGCAGTCCCAGCGTCTCCTATGTGATGTACATACAGAAGTCCCAGCGTCTCCTATGTGATGTATATACAGCAGTACCAGTGTCTCCTATATGATGTAAATGCCAACAGCCCCTTCAGTCATGTATGTGTCTCCTGTGATTTATATACACCAGTCCCTGTGTGATGTATATGATTTACCAATCTTATTATCACAAAGAGTTGCCTGCGCTCCAGACCATGACAAACCTGGAAAAGAGAGAAGCAACATAAGTATCACCGAACATCACAGCCGCACAAAAGCGAAGCAGCTCCGGCCACCACAATAGGGATGAGTTAATTAACTGTTTGACCAAATATAGCCGGGTAATTTTCACATTGATAATTTTGGTTGGCCCCCGAAGGTTGGCAGAAATTTCCAAATGGCCCCCGGCAGGAAAAAGGTTCCCCACCCCTGCCCTACAGTTTGCTTACCGGCATAGATTGGGGGTGGACGATGCTATTCTTTCTCTGATACATACTGTACATTCATTTTTGGAGAATGACGGAACCACTGTGCGAGCTATGTTTTTTCTCGAGTGCATTTAACACCCTGCAGCCACTCTTACTACACAAAACGATGACTGATATGAAGGTGGAGGAGGGGATGAGAAATTGGATAACTGACAACCTATCAGATCGGTTACAGTTTGTACAGATGGGAGCAGTTGTGTATGGGAGCAGATGGGAGCAGATTATTGAGCAGTGTAGGTGCCCCTCAGGGAACGGTGCTAGCGCCCTTTCTATTCACACTGTATACATCAGACTTTCGGTATAAATTTGATTTTTGCCACCTTCAAAAATTCTCGGATGACTCCATGGTAGTCGGATGTATTAGGGGGGACCAGGGGTGATGAGGTATATAGAAGGGTGGTGTCGAATTTTGTGGATTGGTGCCATGGTAACTATCTACAACTAAATGTTAAGAAAACTAAGGAGTTGGTGGCCACCTATAGCAGGAGAAAGATGGAATGTTTACCGATCACTATTGCTGGTCAGGAGGTGGAGCTGGTGGAGAGTTACAAATATTTGGGGTCCACCTGGATAGCAAACTGGACTGGAGATGCCACTAAGAGAGGGTCTACAAGAAGGGGATGAGCAAACTATATTTCCTAAGGAAACTGAGGTCTTTTAATGTGTGCAGCAAAATGTTAGAAATGTTCTACCAGTCTGTAGTGGCAAGTGCCATCTTTTTTGCACTCATATGCTGGGGTACTAGTGTGCGGGTCTCTGATGCTAATAAGCTGAATAAGCTTATCAAGAAGGCAAGCTCCGCTGTTGGCTGCAATCTTGACTCTTTTGAGGAGACAGTGGAGAGAAGAACTCTGAAAAAGTGTATGGCGATTATGAATAATAATGCACATCCATTATATGAGCTATTCATGAGACAGAAGAGCACCTTCAGTAATCGGCTAATCCTTCTGAGGTGTGAGAAGGAAAAATATAGGAAATCATTTTTGCCAACTGCTAT
Source organism: Anomaloglossus baeobatrachus (assembly GCF_048569485.1). Lineage (NCBI taxonomy): Eukaryota > Metazoa > Chordata > Amphibia > Anura > Aromobatidae > Anomaloglossus > Anomaloglossus baeobatrachus. The sequence goes on along the minus strand of NC_134353.1, from coordinate 400,610,092 downwards.
GGAAATGTACAACAATAACATTAGTGTTAAATCATCAAGGTGAATGTTTACTTCTTTATTTCTTCTACTTCTCAGTTTACCCACTGTGTATGACCTAATCTAATGTATAACGTTCTTCTGTCAACTCTACTATCTTGTCAATTAAGTAATTCATGTTATTATTTAAGTTGTGCTGCTGTGATACCATAATTTCCCATGGGATCAATTAGTCTAGGTCCACATTTCCGTTGTTTATGATCAGTCACAATCCGCCGCTCTGATAAACAACGCAATCCGTTTGGCGGATTCCGTTGTTCCCATAGACTTGTATGAGCGGCGGATTGTGACTGATGACGCTGCGTTGCATCCGCCGCCTGACTGAACAGTCGTGGAACCGGCAATTGTGAATGATCAGCTGATCGCTCTCATTAGCCGGCCGTCGGGAGATTATCTGTTCGCTCTCAAAAGCCGGCGGCCAGCTATTGTGAATGATCAGCTGATCGCTCTCATTAGCCGGCCATCGGGAGATCATCTGTTCACTCTCAAAAGCTGGCGGCCAGCTATTGTGAACGATCAGCTGATTGCTCTCATTAGCCAGCCGCCAGGAGATTATCTGTTCGCTCTCAAAAGCCAGTGGCCAGCTATTGTGAATGATCAGCTGATCACTCTCATTACCCGGCCGCCGGGAGATCATCTGTTCGCTCTCAAAAGGCTGCGGCCGGCTATTGTGAATGATCAGCTGATCGTTCTTTCTCTCACGTTTTACAACGGAATCCGCTTTATGATGACAATGAATTCCAATTCTTGTCACCCGTTGTACAACGCATCACTCACAAGCGTCAAGCAACGAATATGACTGATGCAATCAACGGAAATGTGGACCTAGCCTAAAGTGTATCGTATCGTATCAGGATGTCATCAGAGTTCATTGGGAACGCCGATGACCTCCTGGATGTCACTGTGCTTGCAGATAACTCACCAGTCCCAGCGCTGATCCGGCTTCCAGGTCCTGAGTGCAGTGACTAATCAATGAACATAATGAGCGGCGGTCAGGAGCCGGAGGCAGCAGAGGAAGAGAAAGCAGGTAAATATGGAAAATCTTTTTATTTCACAGACCCGTGTTTTCTCTGGTACCTGTCACACGTATGCCAACACAGATGTCACACGCGTGACACACGTATGACTATAGCCATGCGTGTGACTGGTACCTGATTAAACAAGGATGTCTGAAACCAGCCTAAAGCCAGCTTTACATGTTACGATCCAGCATACGATTTCGTATGCGATTTGCAATGCCCCCATCGTATGTGTGGCACGTTCAATTTGTTGAATGTGCCGCACAAACGATTAACCCCCGTCACACGTACTTACCCGTCCATACGACCTCGATGTGGGCGGTGAACGTCCACTTCCTGTAGTGGGAGGGACGTTCAGCGTCACAGCGATGTCACGCGGCAGCCGACCAATAGAAGCGGAGGGGCGGAGCTGAGCGGGACGTAAACATCCCGCCCACCTTCTTCCTTCCGCATTGCTGGCCGGGAGCCGCAGGTAAGATCTGTTCATCGTCCAAGGGGTGTCACACACTGCGATGTGTGCTACCCCGGGTACGATGAACAATCTGACGTTCAATTCTAGAGAAATGAACGATGTGCATGCGATGAACATATTACCGTTCAATCACAATCGCACGTACCTGTCACACACTGCAATGTACCTTACGATGCCGAATGTGCGTCACTTACGACGTGACCCCGCCGACACATCGTAAGATATATTGTAGTGTGTAAAGCGGGCTTTAGATTATCCCATCAGGTATCTTCCCTAAAAAGGATGTTGGTTCTTTCAGATTAATCCATCACTTTTCATACCCCGAGGGATATTCTCTAAATGACCAAGATGATAAGGATAGGTCATCAGCTAAATACTTCTTTCCATCAAGCTGTAGATTTACTTAGGTCACAAGGTAAAGAGGCGATACTAGCAAAAGCAGAAATAAAATGTGCTTTTAGGTTACTCCCTGTCAACCCCAAAGGTTTTAGGCTATATGTGCAAGCTGCAGTTTTTTTCTGCACACAAACTGCAACCAAAACTGCACCTTGTCACAGAGAGCCTGGAAATGTAAAAAAAAAAAAGCTTGTAATATAGATGAGTTTTTGGTGCGTTTTTGTTATTGAGCTTTTTAAAGGATAAAAAAAATTATGATAGGATAATGGATAGATAGCTACAATAGATGAAAGATAGAAAAAAATAGAAGGAATAGCTAGAGGGATAGATAGATAATAAGAACATAGATTAGATAATAAGAAAGAACAGAATACATAGAAAGAAATACAGTGATACCTCGGTTTTCGTTGATAATTCATCTGAATACAATCAATGAAAACCGAAACCGACTAAAACCGAAGCAATTATTTCCATAGGAATCAATGTAAATCCAATTAATTTGTTTTAGACAATCTAAAATACATACAAAAAAACAAACTTTATAGGGAATAAAGATAGTGTCTAATACTAAAAACAATAAGACATGAATATGAAATGAGTATAACAGAAATATTAAATATAAAAAACAAATATAAAGAGTAAATACATTTTATCTTCCATTTTTTACATACATTTTGAAACGGACATCACAGAGTCGGAGAATGTATGGCTCACCCTTTGTTGTTGCAAAACTAGCAGCATAGTCACGTGGGCAAGCAGACAAAAGCAGACGAAAACCGAGGCAATCAACGAAAACCGAGGCAAATTTTTAATTGAAAAAAAATCAACGAAAACCGAAACCAACGATAACCGATATCAACAAAAATCGAGGTACCACTGTAACAGAATAGCTGGATAGAGGGATAGCCATGTCTGCTAGCTGTTTTTTTTTTAATTTTTGGGGCGTAAAAAAATGACATGGGGTCACTAACTTTTTCATATCCAGCACAGGAACAGCAATAGCTGCAGGCTGCAACCCTCAGCTGTGTGCTGTACCATGGCTGGTTATGAAAAATAGAGGGGATTCTGTGCATATTATTTTAATTATTTGATTTATTAAAAAAAAAAAATATGACATGAGGTCCCCCCATTTTTCTAATACCACCCAAGGTCCGGCATGCAGGGATAACACTCTGGTAGTGCAGGGATCTAATAGAAGAAAAAAGATAATCCAGCTTCCGGAATAATATAAAATGTTGTGCAAGCTTTATTTTAGAGGACGTAAAAAATATATATCATTACAAGGACAAAATAGGGAACATCCCGCCCCCCTCCTTTCTTCCATATTGCCGGCGGGACGCAGGTAAGCTGTGTTCGCCGTTCCCAGGGTGTCACACGGAGCAATGTGTGCTGCCTTGGGAACGACGAACAACCTGCATCCAGGAAATTGATCGATATTTTGAAAATGATCGACGTGTCAACGAGCAACGATAAGGTGAGTATTTTTGATTGTTCACAGTCGCTCGTAGCTGTCACACACTACAAACGATGCCAGATGTGCGTCACTATCGACGTGACCCTGACGACATATCGTTAGATATATCGTTGCGTGTAACGGGCCCTTCACAGTTGAAACCAGAACTTTACATCCACTGTCTAAAAATACACATATGCATGTTTTTCTCACTATGTGACATGACATCAGAATACTCAATGTCAACCGAAAGGTTTTAAAGGGAACCTGTCACCAGATTTCTCCCTTCTGAACTGCGGCAACGACCAGTAATCTCTAATATACAGCATTTATACAGCATTGTAGAATCCTGTATGTAAGTGCCCAGGCCGCTCTGTAGAAGGCAAAAAAAACCCTTTCATTATATTCACCTAGGGGGAAGTCTGATCTGATGGACGTTGCTGCTCTTAATCCGATGCCTCCTCCATCTTGTGCACTCAGCATCCTCCTTCCCAGCCCAGTATGGATGACACGTTCTATGTAATCCACACACCATCCGCCACTGCACGCCAGCGCATGCACACTTTGATCTGCCCAGCTGAGAGCTGATCAAAGTATTGTACTGTACATGCATGGGTGCTCTTTGACCTTTCCTCACGCCTGCACATTACAGTATATTTCTCTGCCGTCAGTAGCGGTTATCAAAGTGAGAATGCACAGGAGAATAATGGTTGACTCTGTGTATATGACGTAGGAAGCGTCATCCACACGTGGCTGGGAAAGAGTACAGCGACTGCACAAGATGGAGGAGGCGTCAGACCGAGAGCAGCGACGCCCATTGGACCGGACCGTCCCCTAGGAGAGTATCACGAAGGTCTTTTTTTTATGTTCAATCTATTTTTATTAGGTATATTTCAAAAATTACAATAATCACCATGAACTTATATTGAAAACATTTACAATTTTCAAATTTTCAATACAAAAAATGTCACAAACTGTTAAGTTATGTCCTTTTGTGTCCCAAGACACATCTCCCTCTGTCTATTCCGGACCTCACAAAGGATCCCCGTGACCTCATTTGTAAGAATTCAAGCAAAGTTAGGAATGTATCCGAGAACAACTATATTTGGTCGTCTTGGGTCACTAGGACAAAATACCTTATGGAATATTATACTATTAGTAACAATCAGAGAGATTTATGACTACAAAAAGACAAAGAAAAAGAATGAATGGAGAACAGCGAGAAATATACTAGAGAGAGAGAAGAGAAATCAAAGTGGAGGGGGTAAGAGGGGGGGGGAAGAGGGGGAGGAAAGGAAGTTATTCATTTGGGGAACCTGCGGACACGAGACGGGTCGAAGCCCCTTCTTTTCTCTCAAGACCTTCCTATATGTGTAAGTGTCACTTTGCCACCATATTTCGGGTCCATTAAAATAGCTTGTGAAAATCAGTGGATTCATGGAAAGACATCCACTCACTCCAAGTTGTACAGAACTTGTCTCCATGTCCAGAGATGTCTGCCGACAATTCCTCCATTCTATAGATATCGGACATTTCCAAATACCATTCTGTGATTGGAGGAGTTGTGGTCGTTTTCCAGTGTCTTGGTATTACCGAGCGAGCGGCTGTTATGCAGAATCTCAGGATGTCTTTTTTGTGATATGATATCGAATGCGGTAAAATGGAAAGTAGGGCAATTTTAGGAGAACTCACCACCTGTCTCCCAGTTATGAGGCGGTAATTATCAAATACCTTCTTCCAAAAAGGTTTTATCAGCTGGCACTCCCACCAGATATGTATCATGGTGCCCGTCTCTTTGTTACATCTCCAACACACCTGGGAGACCTGTGGGAAGATTGCATGGAGCTTCGATGGGTATTGATACCACCGTGTTAATATTTTATAATTTTTCTCCTGAGCTGAGCATGCGAGTCACATTTTGTGGCTGAATAGGAAACCTTTCGCCCACTCCTCCCGTGAAAAGGTCTCCCCCAGATCCCGTTCCCAAGCCAGCTGGTAGTTTATCTTTTCGGCTTCACCATGTCTGATGAGGACCTTATATATGAGGGAGATAGCATGATCTGGGGCGTCCCCCCTTCTGAACAGTTCCTCCATTGGAGTAAGAGTTCTGCGGATCAGGCCCTCTGCCTCCCGTGTAGCGATAAACGACTTCAGCTGTATGTACTCAAACCACTGCGCTCCTCCACCCATGGGCCGCAATCTGATATCCTGAAAGTCAGGCAGCTTACCATCCACGAGAATGTCCCCGACTCGGGTGTCCTCCACCGCCCTCCATCCGAGAAAAGCGCTCTTCCGATAACCAGGGCGGAAAGAAGGGCAAGAAAAAAGAGGAGACAGGGGGCCTAGAGTGTCTAGTGGAGCAAATTTGCTTGATACTGTATGCCAAACTTTGAGGGTGTCCTTTGTGTATTTCGGTGCCGGACCTATCATGGAACTGTCAGATAATGGTATCCAGGGGAGGTGTCCCAGAGGGACTGGAATATCTGTCTGTTCTATCTGTACCCATTGTTTATTTTTGTTCTGGAAAGTCCAATCCAGCACTCGGACCATAGCTGAGGCTTGGAAGTATGTCTTAAAATCAGGGAGTCCAGTTCCCCCCTCCCCCTTCAGGCGAGTCAAGGAGCGTAACCCAATCCGGGGCCTTCTCCCCCCCCCACACAAAGCGCACCAAAGCTGAGCGTAGGCTCTGAAAAAACTCCCCTGGAGGTATTATAGGGACAGTTTGGTAGATGTATAAAAAGCGAGGTAAAATATCCATCTTAACTACATTCATCCTACCGAACCACGATAGTCTCAGTCCATTGTAGGACGAAAGATTTTTAATAGTTCGATTTAGCAGGGTTTGATAGTTGAGCGTATATAATTTTGATAAATCTGCCGGAATATATACCCCCAGATATTTCACCGCCTCAGGTTTCCACTTGAACGGGAAATTGGAAGCAATCTGACTAACCTCTGACTGGGGCAATGAAATATTCAAGGCCTCCGACTTAGAAAAATTGACCTTAAAATTGCTTAAATGGCCAAATCGTTCAAGTTCCTTCATCAATGATGGTAGGGAAGTATGAGGTTGGCTGACGTATAATAGTAAATCATCTGCGTACAATGCCGCTTTATGATGGACTGAACCACATCTTATCCCCTGGATATCATCGTTTTTCCTAATGGCATTCGCCAAATGTTCCATAACAATTACGTATAGCAGGGGGGACAAAGGGCACCCCTGTCTGGTCCCATTCTGTATGGCAATGGAGGAGGACAGCATACCATTTATCCGGACCCGGGCAGTCGGACCAGAGTATAGCGCGAAAATGTTTTGTAGGAACTTTGGACCCAATCCCAATTGGTCTAGAGCTGCTCTCATAAATCCCCAGTGGACCCTGTCAAAGGCCTTTTCTGCATCGATGGACAATAAGCCCATGGGGATTGCTTCAAGCTTGGCTTTCGCCACCAGAAGACCAGTCTTGATGGTATTATCCCTGGCTTCACGGCCTTTGACAAAACCCACCTGATCCGTATGTATACTTGAAGGCAGCAGGGGCGCTAATCTATCTGCCAATATCTTAGAGAAGAGTTTGATGTCAATGTTCAGCAGAGATATGGGTCGATAATTTGCAGCATGTGCTGGGTCCTTCCCGGGTTTGGGGATTACACTAATGTGTGCCTCAAGGGTCTGAGGAGCAAATCCGGCCTCTCCATCTAAAGAATTGAATGTTCTGGCCATAATTGGGGCCAACTGCGCTTCGAACAGCTTATAAAAAGCCGGGGTGAATCCATCCGGTCCCGGACATTTACCAGAGGGGGTGTGTCGAATAGCGGCACCGATCTCTGTTTCCGAAATGTCCTCCTCCAAAGCCCCAGCAAGCAAGACATCCAGAGGGGGAAGGGCAGTATCTCTTACATATTTTCTCATTTTTTCCCCTAACTCCGTAGGGGCGAGGTCCGCGAACTGACCCTTGATGTTATATAACTTGTCATAATATGATTTGAAGATTTCAAGGATCTCCCCTGGATCATGTGTGTTCCCATCTCTCTGCGTCTTAATATATGGAATGTATGAAACGGCAGCCCTGGGATGCAGCAGGCGTGCCAGTGGGCGTCCGCATTTATCTGCTGCTTCATAATAGAATCGCTTCATACATTCTCTCTGATACAAATACCTCCGGTCCAGAAGGTTCTTAAGTGCGGCTCGCTTTTGAATAAGGTCCGCCATGTCCGTAGGGGCGAGCATCTGCTTATGCCTAAGCTCCAATCGGTGAATCTGCTGCAATAATCCATTCACCTCCTCTGTCCTTTCTTTTTTAAGTCTGGAGCCATGCTTAATCAGCACTCCCCTCAGGACGCATTTCAATGTTTCCCACTGGACCGGAGGAGATGTTGGATCTCCTTTATGTACCTGAACGAAGGACTCTATTGTGTCCTGCAACTCTTTCTGGCATATGTTATCTTTGAGAAGATTGCTATTTAGCCTCCATGTCCATGGGCGCTGGGTGATGGGGGGAATCTGTAGGGAGAGGTAGATTGGGGCATGGTCAGACCAAAATATGTCTCCAATTTTAGCTATTGGTTGCCAAGAAAGTGCTCGCTGTCCCACCAGAAAGAAGTCAATTCTAGTGTATGTGTTATGTGGAGGAGAGAAGTAAGTATAGTCCTTACCCTGTGGATTCAGAATGCGCCAGATGTCTATCAGTTGGAGGGCGTGGAGGTCCCGCCTCAAAGAACCCATCTCGTGTTGCCGACCTGGGCCCCTCCCAGAGGAGGAGTCTACTGCTAGATTTAGGGTAAAATTAAAGTCCCCACCAATAAGCAGCGTCCCCTCTGCGAAGTCCGCCAGTGTCTTCAAGAGAGATCTGCACGTAGAAACCTGGTTATTGTTTGGAAGATACCAATTTGCAATGCTAAACACCGTATTAAAGACCCTCAGTTTGAGGAACACGTATCTACCTTGGCTATCTATGCGTGTGTCAATGACCGTATGTGCAAGCTGTTTATGTATTGCTACTGACACTCCCTTAGACTTAGCCTCTGGGTTAGTACTGTGGTACCATACGGGGTAGAATCTATCTTTAAATGCTGGTATATAGCCGGTTTTAAAGTGCGTCTCCTGCAATAGGAGGATTTGTGTCCTCTGTTTGTGCATGGAGTAAAGAACCTGCGAGCGCTTCTGAGGGATATTGAATCCCCGTACATTGAGTGAACATAATCTAAGAGCCTCCATTTCCCCGTCTACAGGTCCCCCAGTGAACAGGGAGTTATTGTTATCAGGAAGGGGCAAGGGAGAGAAAGGAAAGAAAAAAAAAAAAAAAAGGCGGGGGGGGGGGAAGGTGGGTGGTGATGTGTGTAGGGAGAAAGAGAAGGAAGGGTAGTACCGCTACCAAGTAGGGTTAGCGATAAAAAGAGAACTAGTTATAGATGGGAAGAAAGAAGGGAGGAAAGGAGAAAAGAGAAAAAGGGGAAAGAAGAAGGAAGAAAAAAGGAATAGGAAGGAGAGAAAAAGCAGAGGAAAAAGAGAAAGAAAAAGAGAGGCCCTCAACAATAGTATCAGGCAAACGATCGTGGGGTCAGTATAACCTACACCTGCCCGCAGCGTGTAGAACCCCGACGGGAAGTAGACTTTCAATAGAGGCCCGTCCCCCCCCGGGTCGGCCCCAGACCCCCAAATATGAAGCATTACTATCTATATCAATATGTGGTGACGACATACCCCCACCCCAGTCATCTTTGCAATTCACATAACATTTAACATTTGACCGGCAGGACACAAAAATGGTTATTATGTTCCTGTAATTAATGGCTCAAATTTCGACTAAAACAATCTCTGACTTAACGTTAGTCTGTCCCGTAAGATCAGTATTTAGCAATATATCTAAGGCAGTAAAGAATGGGAAGATCTCATTCCCCCTCACGGTCCGGCGGTGTCATCTCTGCATCTTTCCTTCGCTGTGGGCCCCGATTTTTCCTGCGAGTATTCTCTCGTTGCGGGAAAGGGTTGTTGATAGGCTTTCCAGGGAAACTGTGGACACGTGGCCACTCCTTGTCTGGAATATGGACGACAGGTACTCCAAGGGCTGCACAGAAGGACGGAAGATCCAATAGAGAATGTAGCACATGTAGGCTTCCCCCACGTCGGACCTGCAGTTTAAAGGGGAATCCCCAAGAATACAGAATTCCCCTCTGTCTTAGAGTGTCCAGAAGAGGTCTCAGGACCCTACGCTTCTGCAGAGTGTGCCTTGACAGATCCGGTAGTAGCTGGATTGGTATATTCTTGAACATAACAGAGTCCTTTTGCCTGGCTTTGGCCAGGATTTCTTCTTTCTTTTTGTAGTTATGTACTCTACAAATTACGTCCCGAGGGTTAGCATTCTCTGTTGGTTTGGGGCCCAGTGATCGATGCGCTCTGTCCAGTTCTAAACGGGAGTCCCGTGGTAGATCTAGAATGGAGTTAAAGAGTCGCCTTAAGGATGCCTCCAGGTCTTGGGGGGCTACTGACTCGGGGATACCCCTTATCCTGATGTTATTACGTCTGCCCCTGCTCTCCAAGTCATCCAGCAGATCTGTCAAGTGTTCTATTTGGATGGCTTGCGTAGCTAGGGTCTGTGACTGTTGGGAAAGCTGTGCAGACATAGAGGTTGCGCAAGTTTCAGAAGTTGTCATGCGTACGTTTAACTGCTGCATTTCTCCTCTCATGGACGAAGACTCTGCTTTGTATCAAGCCTCCATTCTAGTGATGTACTCCTCCATTTCTTCTCTGGTTGGGATAGCTCTTATACGAGCCTTAAGGTCATCCCAGACGCATATCTCTTGTCCCCTCTCCCCATTGTCTCCATCACCTGGACTGTGTGGAGGGGATCTGAAGGCATCTGGTATCTTTCCCCTTTCAGGTGATGAAAGAGACTCATTTATATAAGAATCCCCCAGAGAGTCCAGTGCATTCCCAGGGAGCCCCTGCCTCACTTGTTTAGAAGGAGCCGAGGTTGAAGGGGCCTCCAATGGGCTGTGTATATCTGTAATATGTGAATCATTACCAAGGCTCCCAACCCTCAGCTGCTCCACGCTGAGCATTGCCTCCTTGTAACTCTCCGTTGTTTCTCGTGCAGGGGGCATTATATCAGGGATAGTATTGTATCCATGCTGCTTGTTTCCCATGGGCGCTTTCCCTGCTGCCGGTATGAGAGGGACTGGCTGCATTATTAAGGATCTCCTCTGTGTCTTACCCCCAGCCTGGTCTTCAGCGTCCTGCCTTGTCTGCTGTCCAACTTCAAACTGCTCCCTCGGGTGAAGGGATTGGGTTCCTGACGCTGCGGTGGCCGCCATGAGGTGAGAGGAGGGGGCCTCCATGTGCTGCGCGTCTTCCAGGCCACGCTGATGATTACCGTTGCTCTGCTTTCCCGGCATTGTTGCCGTCAGGGGGATCCCGGGCGGCTGAGGCTGTGTGATGCAGCCGCCCTCCTCCATGTTGCAGGGTAGCGGGGTTGTCTCCCGGAGTGTTGCGGCCGCCATTTTAGTTGATGCTGATACTTGGCCTGGTCCGGTGGAGCTCCGTAAAAACCTCGTTATGCGTGTAGGAGCCGGTGTCCGGTGCTCTGTCTTTGACCTGCCGCTATTGCTTCTTCTCTTAGCCGGCATTGGCTATTTTAGAGCCGGGTATGTGTCTCAATAAGGGGTCTAGGGCCTCTCCAGGCACGGGAACAAGGGAGACCAGCGTCCTCACTCCTCCATTGCCAGGCCACGCCCCCCAAAGTCTTTTTTTTAAGTTCTACAGAGCGGCCTGGGCACTTATATACGGTATTCTAGGATATAAGAGAAAATCCTGGTGACAGGTTTCCTTTAATTCACTTTGATTTCACTTTGAAGTGAATTATTAATTTGATAGAACTTTACCCATCGGTTTTTCGTTATTATTTCAAAACATTTTATACATTTCTTCAATTGGTTTTGCAACATAATAGACAATTTACTGCTCATTGGTCATGCTGAATCTGATGCTACTGCTGTTTTATTGACTACATTTCAAAACTTAGCAAGTTAGTTTGGAGTTCCGTTAGCTGTCAAGAAAACTGTACATCATTGTTGTCAACTTCGTTTTTTAGCTATTATTTTATATATATATATATATATACATATATATATATAGATAGACTATAGACTAAAGGCTACTTTACACACTGCGATATCGGTCCCGATATCGCTAGTGTGGGTACCCGCCCCCATCTGTTGCGCGACACGGGCAAATCGCTGCCCGTGTCGCACAACAGCCATCACACATGCATACCTGTCCGGCAACGTCGCTGTGACGGGCGAACCGCCTCCTTTCTAAGGGGGCGGTCCGTGCGGCGTCACAGCGACGTCACTGAACCGCTGCCCAAGAGCAGCGGAGGGGCGGAGCTGAGCGGGACGTAACATCCCGCCCACCTCCTTCCTTCCTCATAGCGGCCGGGAGGCAGGTAAGGGGAGCTTCCTCGTTCCTGCGGCGTCACACGCAGCGATGTGTGCTGCCGCAGGAACGAGAAACAACCTCGTTACTGCTGCAGTAACGAGATTTGAGAATGGACCCCCATGTCGCCGATTAGCGATTTTGCACGTTTTTGCAACGATGCAAAATCGCTTATCGGTGTCACACGCAACGACATCGCTAATGCGGCCGGATGTGCGTCACGAATTCCGTGACCCCAACGACTCCGCATTAGCGATGTCGCAGCGTGTAAAGCCCGCTTAAGTCAGGAATGAGCTAGAGTCCTCCAGAAGTCAATGCTAGGCAAGGATTATTGCTTTTTATACTGGCGCCTGAAAATATTTGCTTGGATATATAATGGATAAAGCCCCTGGATAAAGCATCTGGGCCCACCCTCCGTATTGCTGTTGACCCAGGCCCAATTTAGGACATTTATATTCTCATCTGTGGCCTGGGCTTCATCTCTACTGCTAACTCCGGCTCTTAGGCTATGTGCACACGTTGCGTACTAGCCCTGCAGAAATTTCTGCAGCGATCTGAAGAGCACACGTGCGCTTCAAATCGCTGCAGAAAATGTCCGTAGAGAAAAAAAAAAAAGCCGATTCCATGCGCTCTGCCTGCAGTTCCTGCCATAGACAGAGCAGGAGCTGCCGGCAAAGTGCACGTAAGAAGTGACATGTCACTTCTTAGAACGCAGCGCTTCGGGCAGCAGCCAAAGCGCTGCGCTCTAAGACGCCACGTGCGCACGGCCCCTGCACAATCTCCATAGACTGTGCAGGGGACGCAGGATGCATGCAGTTACGCTGCGCTACAAAGCGCAGCGTAACTGCATGTATTTACGCACATGCGCACATAGCCTTATTGTGTATTCTAGATCAAGTTTCCCCTGTTCGCCTCAGTTTCCTGTCTTAGCTATGTAGGCCCTCCTCACTGAGTCCAGTCCATGTGAAAACCCCCTTCTCGACGTGCATACCTGGTGATTTTATACTTTTAAGTATCTATACCTTCATGGATAAAAACGTGAACCCTGCCAGCTGCAAATCTGTTAATACTAGGGCTCAGGTCTCTAGATCTCCTCCTAAAGTAACAGACACTAATGTCATGATGTTGGACGCATCTCTGCAGTCCATTGCTACGTAAATCACGGGGATGCTCATGCTGGCGATTGATACTAGACTTCAGACATTTCAATTTTCATTGGAGCTAATTACATTTCAGCTGACTGACCACTCACTGAGCAGTGGATCTCTAACTTGGAAGACACTCTGCAGTCTTATCCCACTCAACTGGAGGATAATGCTCAAAAGTTGGAGCAGCTTCTTGGAAAAAAAAAAAACAAAAACGATGACTTGTAAAATCAAAGTCATCACAACAATCTTCGGATCATTGGCGTCCCTGAGTCGGTGAAGGACCTTCATCATCTCACCTCTTCTTGGCTCCCCCGGGCACTCAACTTACCTGATCTTCCTGGTTCCATGGTGGTGGAAAGAGCTCACAGAGTGGGGCCTGAATGCTCTGGTTCAGCGGCTCGCCCACGTCCTGTCATGTTTAAACTGCTAAACTACCAGGACAAAATGCGGTTGCTCCGGGCATTCCGTACCTTGTCCTCACTGCAGTATGAGGGTCATTCTCTTCTCCTGTTCCAGGACTTCTCCGCTTCCGTGGTGACCAAGCGGCGTGCCTTTTCATCTGATTGCAAGCTGCTACATGACAAGGATATCCGTTTTGCCCTCCTGTATCCTGCTCGTCTACGGCTAATACTCCATGGAAAACCGGTGTTCTTTGATGATCCTGACAAGGCCTTGTAAGTTATAGAGTGCTATTCCAGGCATCTTCTCCTGTTACTTGACTGTGGCATATATTCATAAATCTCCGTGCCTTTATGTAGTTTGACTTGAGTTCTAGTATGGTATTATTACGATGGCACTATTTTGTATCCTTAATTGGTTACTAGGTATACATTTTATTATTATTTTACTGTGAATTTCTCTTTTATAGGGGGTACTACTGGTCAGGACATTATGTTTTGCATTCCTGTTTATATGCTGTTTTCTTGTTCTTTAGGGAATTGAGGGTGGGTTCCTCTTCCTTGGGTAGAATGCACACTTGGTCCTCTTGTTTCATTTGGGTGGTGGGGTCAGCTCGCTGGGAAAGGCCCTCACCCATATGGTTTGTTTTTCCTATTTTGCTCCTTGGCCTCAATGCGGCATAGGTTAATATGGCTACCACTATTAATGTAGACTCCCTTAAACTATTATCCTGGAATGTTGCTGGCCTTAACTCTTCGGTGAAGCGTAGAAAAGTGTTGGACCATATTACTCGCTTGCGCCCTCATTTTGCATTTCTGCAGGAAACTCATTGGCTTCACAGATGCCACCCAGCACTCAGTAATAGACATTATTTGGAGTGTATCTAGGCTTTGTTTGTATGGAAAATGCGTGGGGTTGCCATTTTGTTTCATAAGGCCCTAGACTACTCTTTACAGGAGGTGGTGAGAGATCAGATATGAATTACTAGTAAGGGCTTTTATTGAACAGCGATAATATTGCCTCATTAATGTGTATGCTCCTAATACTGCTAATTCTTCCTTTTTCGCCAAACCTCTGGAAGTGGTTCATGGTTTGCATTCCTCTAATATATTGCTAGGTGGAGACTTGAATGCTTTTCATGACTCATTTTTTGATAGATCCACAAATATGCCCGTGTCCCATCCCGCCACTGGAGCAATTCCTATCCTGTTGGATAGGCTCGACCTAGTTGATGCTTGGAAATGCTGCCATCCCATGGAGAGGCAGTACATCGTTTACTCTAGAGTACATGATGTTCATACTCGCATTGATTTCTGGTTGACTTCTGCCCTTTTTTTTCTTCTTCTCTGTAAGCAGTTGATATAATCCCTTCCATCATCTCAGATTATTCACCGGTTCTGCTTACTTTAGAACTTTCTACTAGTAAAACTGTGTCTTTTAGTTGGTGCTTTCCCTCTTATCTTTACACTTCTGAAGATTTCAAGCGCTATCTAACCGGTTGGTGGGAAACTTTCATGGAGGCCAACCTAGAACTTCTGGATGATATTAATTTATTTTGGGTCACCGCCAAGACGGTACTTAGGGGACACAATATTTCTTATGTTTCCAAGAAGAAAAAGAAACTGTTGTCCTCCCTGAGTCCTCTCTTGGACTGGCTCACGCACTCATATAAGGACTTCAAAACATGTAATACTCTCTCTTCTAGGGAGGCCTACCTTGCAGCTAAGCAGGACTTGAATACACTATTACACGAACAGGCACACACTCAACTGGCCCATCAACGCAATCACTATTTTCGCTGGGGTAATAAGACCAGGTCGGCTTCTAGCTTCCTTAACGAAGCCATTTAGAACAACTACTAAAGTCTGTTATATTACAAGGCCCAATGGTTCTATTTCTCGTGATCCGACCTAAATCTCCACGGTTTTGCGCAATTTTTATGCAGACCTTTATGGCCCCTCCCTGGATTCTCAAAAGGATGGCTATCAATTTCTGCGTAAGGTTAACCCTCCAAGGCTTACTGCATCTCAACGGGAGACTCTTAACCAGCCAATTTTTCATGGGGAGGTGGGATCGGTCATTAAGTCCTCTACATTGCTTAAGGCACCTGGCCCAGATGAGTTTTCAGTCGAATTTTATAAACTATTACAACCCTTACTTACACCTCGTCTTACTTCCCTTTTTAATTCTGGCTCACTGCCTGACCAATTTAACAAATCTTGTTTGTCCTTGTTGAAGCCGGGCAAAGACCCACTTCTCCATGCCTCATATCGCCCAATCTCCCTCCTAAATATTGATTTTAAACTACTTACTAAAATCATGGCTAAAAGGCTGCAGTCCATGATTCCTGATATTCTTACTCCTTCTGAAACTGGTTTTGTTCATGGCCGGTTGATTACCTTTAATATCAGGACAGCCATGGCTGCCATTACACATAGTTAGTAAGGCCATTACACATAGTAGACTAAGGTGGGCTTTGCACACTACGACACCGCAAGCCGATGCTGCGATGCCGAGCGCGATAATTCCCGCCCCCATTGCAGCAGCGATATCTTGTGATTGCTGCCGTAGCGAATATTATCGCTACGGCAGCTTCACATGCACTCACCTGCCCTGCGACGTCACTCTGGCCGGCGAACCGCCTCCTTCCTAAGGCAGGTAGCCAACAGAAGCGGAGGGGAGAAGAGATGAGAGGGACGTAAACATCCCGCCCACCTCCGTCCTTCCACATAGCCGGCGTGAGACACGGTGACACAGGTAGGAGATGTTCCTCGCTCCTGCGGCTTCTCACACAGCGATGTGTGCTGCCGCAGGAACGAGGAACAACATCGTACCTGTCGCTGCTGCCAAATTAAGGAAATGTCGGACCCTACACAGATGATACGATAAAGACGCTTTTGTGCTCGTTAATCGTATCAAAAAGGATTTACACACTACGATATCGACTGCGACGCCGGATGTGCGTCACTTTCGATTTGAACCCACAGATATCGCACCTGCGATGTCGTAGTGTGCAAAGCCCGCCTAAGGCCAAGCAAAATGTACTGGTAAACCTTGACACTAATAAAGCCTTTGATCGAGTATCATGGTCTCATCATATACAAACTTTTAAGTTTAGACTGTTTGGTTTTACTTTCTACAACTTTGTGAGACAATTTATAATATTCCCCAAACCTCAATTTGGCTAAAATGGCAAGAAATCGGCTCCCATTCCCATTCTGAGAGGTACGAACAAGGCTGTCCCCTATCACCCTAACTATTTAACATTGCCCTGGAACCCCTGCTGAGATACCTGGAAGTGATCCCTTCCTTTAGAGGCATCCACACACTTAAAACATTAGCATTAGCTGATGATATTTAAAGGGGGCTTTACACGCAATGACATCGCTAACAAGATGTCGTTGGGGTCACGGAATTCGTGACGCACATCCGGCCTCGTTAGCGACGTCATTGCGTGTGATACGTACGAGCGACCGCTAACGATCAAAATTACTCACCTAATCGTTGATACGTCGTTCATTTCCCAAATGTCGTTGCTGGGTCAGGACGCATGTTGCTGGTCGTTCCTGAGGCAGTACACATCGCTATGTGTGACACCCCAGGAACAACGAACAACACCGTACCTGTGTCCTCCGGCAACGAGGTGGGCGTGACAATCATGTGGCTGCTCTCCGCCCCTCCGCTTCTATTGGACGCCTGCCGTGTGACGTCGCTGTGACGCCGCACGAACCGCCCCCTTAGAAAAGAGGCTATTCGCCAGCCACAGCGACGTCGCTAGGAAGGTAAGTGCGTGTGACAGGGCCTAGCAATATTGTGCGCCATGGGCAGCGATTTGCCCGTGACGCACAAACAAAGGGGACGGGTGCGATCGGCAGCCACATCGCTAGCGATGTCGCTGCGTGTTAAGTGGCCTTTACTCATGATAGCCAACCCTAAGGTATCCATTTCCTTTTATACACAGGCCGAAGGGCATCACACAATACACGTAGTGCCCATCGCGAGTATTGAATGCGGTCTTCCATTCGTCCCCAGAGCGGATGCGGACCAAGTTGTAGGCACCCCGAAGATCCAACTTGGTAAACACACGAGCTCCTCTAAGCCGATCAAACAATTGGTGGATGAGCGGCAGGGGGGAATTTATTTTTTACGGTGATTTGATTCAATCCCCGGTAGTCAATGCATGGGCGCAGGTCGCCCTCTTTCTTCTTAACGAAGAAGAAGCCTGCTCCAGCAGGAGAGGAGGATCTCCGGATGAATCCCCTTGCCAGGTTCTCAGTGATATAGGTAGACATGGCTCTTGTTTCAGCAGGGGACAAAGGATATATCCGTCCTCGAGGTGGTGTAGTTCCTGGGAGTAGGTCGATGGTACAGTCATAAGGACGATGTGGCGGCAGTACCTCTGACTCCTTTTTATCAAAGACGTCCGCGAAGGACCAATAGGCCGAAGGCAGTCCTGGTAGGAACTCCGGAACCGGAGGTCGTCGGATGGGCTGTATAGACTTCAGGCAGTTCTTGTGGCAAGAGGAGCCCCATCGGGTAATTTCACCAGTACGCCAGCTGACCGACGGTTCGTGTGTCCGTAACCAGGGGAGTCCCAGCAGGATTTGATGAGACATGTGTGGGAGGACGTAGAGAGTGATGTTCTCGGTGTGCAGGGCACCGATACGTAGTTCCATTGGCTTGGTGATCCACGAGATGGTGTCAGAGAGGGGCCTCCCATCTACAGAGGCAATCACGAGGGGTTTGTCGAGTGGAGTAACCGGCTGGATGAAATTGCCTGCTGCCCCGGAATCGAGGTACGCCTCGGCCGTGAACCGTGTCTCTCCCGTTGTCACTTGAACAGTCCACGTAACCGGGTCTGAGAGAGTCCCAGCACCTAGGGTGGCCTCTCCTACCAATCCTAGGCTTTGGAGTTTCCCGGCCTCTCTGGACAGGAACGTAGCAGGTGTGTGCCCTTTCCGCAGTAGAAGCAGAGACCCTTAGAGAGCCGTTCTGCTCGGCGTTGTTCGGACTGCCTCAGACGGTCAATCTGCATGGGTTCGTGGACAGAGACGCCAGACGATGCCGACTGAGGTACGACGGGCTTCTGCGGAGGAGAGGAATGCCGTATCGGACGTCTCTCGCGGGACACCTCCTTGGATCGTTCCTGAAAACGGAGGTCAACGCGGGTGGCTAGTGCAATTAGGGCATCCAGAGTGGAAGGAACATCACGGCCTGCCAGCTCGTCCTTAATACGACTGGAGAGTCCTTCCCAGAAGGCGGCGGTGAGGGCTTCATTGTTCCACCCCAATTCTGAGGCCAAGGTGCGAAAACGGATGGCATATTGGCCCACCGTTAAGGTCCCCTGACGTAGCCTGAGGAGTCATGAGGCGGACGCGGCGGCACGTCCGGGTTCGTTAAAGGTGGTTCTAAACGCCTGCAGGAAGTCCTGGATGTTAGCAGTTACAGGGTCCTCCCTCTCCCACAAGGGGTTCATCCAGGCCAGTGCCTCACCCTCCAGATGGGACATCACAAACGCCACCTTGGCTTGGTCGGAGGCAAACAGGTGCGGAAGCAGCTTAAAGTGGAGGGAGCACTGATTCAAGAATCCTCTGCAGGTCTTAGGATCTCCGGCATATCGGGGTGGAGAGGCCAAGCGGAGTTTAGAAGCTTCCGAGGAAGCCGCCACGGGAACTGCGGCCGTGGACTGTGCTGTAGAAGCCTGAGATGCCAGGGACGTGATAGTTGCTTGCAGCGTGTTCAGGCGGGTATCCACCAAGGACATGAAGGCCAGCATGCGGGACTGAGTCTCGCGCTGTCATCAGAGTTCCTGCTGCAAGCCGCCCAGCTGGGCTGCTAGTGCTTCGGTGGGATCCATGGCCTGTTCTTACTGTTAGGACCAGGTGGACGGGTAGGCCCAGGAGGTGGATCCACTGGGCTGAACACCTCACCGAGGGCAAGGTGCCCGGTAGCCAGAGCACTACGGGTAGCAGGACAGTCCGTACAGAGGCGTGGAGTGAAGAAGTCCCTGGGACCACGGAGTCTCTGAGGGTAGTCCGGGTGACGGAGCTCAGGTTCGGAGGCCGAGATGATGTCAGGCGGAATCCGGAACCAACGGAGCGAGGAGGTGGGTCACCACACGGATCCAGGGATCGGAGATGGTATGGACTGACGAGATGACAGACAGTCACCGTTCAGGGTTCGGGAATCGTCAGGACCGGTTGGCGAGACAGGAGCAACTCTACAAGAGACATAGGTAAGTACGGGACAAAGCACAGGGAGACCTGACTCCTAGCTTAGCAAACACGAAGAACAGGCCCCGCCCACTTGGAAAGCATCCCCCTATATACCCTGTACTTGATTCTTCAATATCCTGTTGGAGGACACTGGCCCTTTAAGAGAGGGTCAATGACCGCGCGCGCACCCTAATGCGCATGCGCGAGGCCCAGGTGCCAGAAGCCAGAGCAGGGAGCGGTGCACAGGAGGCAGGAGTGCCGGGCCGGCTCAGCGTTGCCGACGGGCGCCGGGAGCGGGGACCGGGCTCCCTGGGGACCGCAGGTGATGGGGCATGGAGGCTGTGGAGCGGGGGACCGGGAAGCATGGCACGGGAGCGAGTGAGCAAGGCAGGGGAGCCGGGGAGCGTGGCAGGGGAGCCGGGGAGCGTGGCAGGGGAGCCGGGGAGCATGGCAGGGGAGCCGGGGAGCATGGCAGGGGAGCCGGGGAGCATGGCAGGGGAGCCGGGGAGCATGGCAGGGGAGCCGGGGAGCGTGGCAGGGGAGCCGGGGAGCGTGACAACATGGAGGTCTGGGAAGGCTGCATTATTATACATAGAGGTCTGGGCAGGCTGCATTATTATACATGGAGGTCTGGGGAGGCTGCATTATTATACATGGAGGCCTGGAGAGGCTGCATTATACATGGAGGTCTGGGGAGGCTACATTTTTTTATATGGAGGCCTGGAGAGGCTGTATTATACATGGAGGCCTGGAGATACTGCATTATACATGGAGGCCTGGGGAGGCTGCATTATACATAGAGGCCTGGGGAGGCTGGCTGCTATATTATACATGGCGGCCTGGAGAGGCTGGCTACTATATTAAACATGGAGGCCTGGAGAGGCTGGCTGCTATATTATACATGGCGGCCTGGAGAGGCTGGCTGCTATATTATACATGGAGGCCTGGAGAGGCTGGCTGCTATATTATACATGGCGGCCTGGAGAGGCTGGCTGCTATATTGCACATGGAGGCCTGGAGAGGATGGCTGCTATATTAAACATGGAGGTCTGGAGAGGCTGGCTGCTGTATTATAAATGGAGACCAGGAGAGGCTGCACTATACCTGGAGGCCTTGGGAGGTTGCATTATACATGGAGGCCTGGGGAGGCTGGCTGCTATATTATACCTGGAGGCCTAGGGAAACTGGCTGCTATATTATACCTGAAGGCCTGGAGAGGCTGGCTGCTATATTATACATGAAGGCTGCCTGGAGAGACTGGCTGCATTATTATAGATGGAGGACTGGAGAGGCTGGCTGCATTATTATAGATGGAGGTCTGGGGAAGCTGGCTGCATTATTATACATGGAGGTCTGGGGAGGCTGGCTGCATTATTATACATGGAGGGCTGGCTGCATTATTATACATGGAGGTCTGAGGAGGCTGGCTGCATTATTAAACATGGAAAACAAGGAAGCCGCGGAGACACCATCACATGTTTCTCAACGCTGGCAGGAAAGTAGCCAGGTCTTTCACCGGGAAGGAAAAACCACGGGAAGCGAAGTCTCCAGTCAAGGAAACCACCTATGCCAAAACATGGTATCCATCCACAGACAGCTGTTTCTGGGTATTTGCCCCTCATCTGTGTGGAGTAGTTTGCATATTTCCTAGGGGGCATTGCTCTAGAATCACTGCGTTGAGAAAACACGTGATGGTGCTCCGCGGTGCTGGATGTTGATCTCCCTAAGGTCAACCATCCTTACCTATATAGTCTTCTACTAGGCATTGCTCCCACTAGCCAGTTTCCTACTCCACACTGATGAGGGGCAAATACCCCGAAACAGCTGTCTGTGGATGGGAAAGCTGGGTGCCGAGGACAAGATGGATATCAGAACATAGGAAAGCTGGGTGCTGATAGAGGGATTTCAGATCATGGGAAATCTGGGTGCTGTGGGTAAGAGCCAAGTGTCAGCATCATTATCCTGTACCCCGAGTGTCAGTGTCATTATCCCGTACACCAAGTGTCGGTGTATGTGGAGGGGGGGCCCAGGTCTGAACTTTGGACCGGGGCCCATCAAACTCTAGTTACGCCACTGCACACACACACACACACACACACACACATCGGCTCTGTGCCCTACATCACATCAGGCTCTGCAACCCTCCCCCCACCCACACACACAAACACACACACAGCGCTCTGTACCGACCACCCCCTCACCATTGTTCTGTACCGACCCCTACCCCCATAGGGAACACATGTGGGCTACATTCACATGACTGTTCCGTGTTTGCGGTCCGCAAAAAACGGTCCATTTTTTCACGGATGCATCCGTGTGTCATCCGTGTGCCTTCCGTTTTTTTTGCGGACCGCAAAAAACGGCAGCAGCAAGAAAGATAAATAGATGAGTAGATAAAGAGATGAACAGAGAGATATAGAGACAGAGATAGAGGGAAGAATGAATGAATGGAGGGATAGATAGATAGAGAGACAGACAGATAGATAATGGATAGATGAATAGATAGATAGATAGATGAGAAAGACATATATAATGTGCTACCCCCCCTGCATATTCTAAGTCGGCACCCTTTAGTGGCTTTCATGTGGCACTAAAGGGTGCTTAGCCTTGTATTTAGCCAAAAAATAAATATTAAAAAAAAAAAAAAACCACGACGTGGGGTCCCCCCTATCTTTTGTAGCCAGCTAGGGTAAAGCAGTCGGCTGCAGCCTGCAGACCACAGATGGCAGCTTCACCTTGGCTGATAATTCAAAACAGAGGGCACCCCACGCTGTTATTTTAAATTAAATAAATAATTTAAAACAAAAAACATGGGGTCCCACCCCAAATTGGATCACCAGCCAAGGTAAAGCGGACAACTGTGGTCTGGTATTCTCAGACTAGGGAGGTCCACTGTTATTGGACACTCCCCAGCCTAAAAATAGCAGGCCGCAGCCGCCCCAGAAGTGGCGCATCCATTAGATGTGCCAATCCTGGCTCTTTTAACCAACTCATCCCATTGCCCTGGTGTGGTGGCAAACGGGGTAATATATGGGGTTGATGCCAGATGTGTAATGTCACCTGGCATCAAGCCCTGGGGTTAGTGATGTCACGTGTCTATCAGATACCTGACATCACGAACTCAGTCAGTAATAAAAAAAATAGACAACAAAAAAAGTTTTATTTGAAAAAACACTCCCCAAAACATTCCCTCTTTCACCAATTTATTGAAAAGAACAATCAAATCTGGGTCCGGCGTAATCCAATAAGGGGGATACATGACTATCCATACCATAGTCAATGTCCCAGTCAATGAAGAACAGAATGTTCCCCATTGGCTGGGAGAGCAATGCAGTGACCTGAGCTAACATCAATAGGTCAGCCCAGGTCACTGCAGGGGAAGATGAGCGCTGCTGCCAGGAGCTTAGATGAGATCATTACCTGCTGTGATGATCTCCTCTTCACTCATGGCAGCGATGTCACTGCCTTCTATGCCTGCCGCGTTTTCAGCAGTATCGCCCGTGACGTCACCGCTAGTGACGTGAGAACGCAGCGGGCATAGACGGCAGTGACATCGCTGACAGGAGTGAAGAGGATAAAGTCACAGCAGGTAATGATGTCATCTAAACTCCTGGCAGCAGCGCTCGTCATCCCTGCAGCTGGCAGCACTGCAGGGTGAGAATCTGCATGCGGGCAGACACACACTGCAATGAAGGCAGCCGCGGGGCTGGAGCAGGACACAAACTGCACGGGCACTCCTGCTATCCTGAGCAGGGGGCCCGATGCTGGCGGTGACACCGTGGGCGGGGAGAGTACGGGGTGCGAGGGAATGTGTAGGAGGGTGCAGGGAAGGGGGGCAGGGACTCAACGCTCTGTACCCGCCCAGCAGGGCGGCAACATGCTGTTCCAGATTAGCATGTCAACATGGTCCTGCCCATGTTGACATGAAATGACCGGAAGCAGCAAAATCGCGGCAGGAGCGCTCACATGACCACTCTGAGTCGGGGGAGAGGGGCTGACAGCAGGTCACTATCTACTTACCTGCCCCAATGTAGCCCAATAGTGTAATAATAAAAAAAAGTCAAAATAAGCCGGATAACCCCTTTAAGTAACCTAAAATTGATAATAGATTTATTAGCTAAAAAAAAATGTACAATGAAAGAATTGCAATCTTTGCTAGCCCTTTTTAATCTTGCTTTGTGTATAATTCCAATGGGCAGTTTTTTTCTAGACGTCAGTATGATGCGACAAAGGAAATCCTTTCCACTAGAGCAGGGGTGGGCAATTAATTTTCCCATGCGGCCGTATGAGAACTTGGGATGGTTTTAGAGGGCCGGACTAATATAATTAACTCGGTTCTACAATATATATATTTATACAGTGCCTACAAGTAGTATTCAACCCCCTGCAGATTTAGCAGGTTTGATAAGATGCAAATAAGTTAGAGCCTGCAAACTTCAAACAAGAGCAGGATTTATTAACAGATGCATAAATCTTACAAACCAACAAGTTATGTTGCTCAGTTAAATTTTAATAAATTTTCAACATAAAAGTGTGGGTCAATTATTATTCAACCCCTAGGTTTAATATTTTGTGGAATAACCCTTGTTTGCAATTACAGCTAATAGTTGTCTTTTATAAGACCTGATCAGGCCGGCACAGGTCTCTGGAGTTATCTTGGCCCACTCCTCCATGCAGATCTTCTCCAGGTTATCTAGGTTCTTTGGGTGTCTCATGTGGATTTTAATCTTGAGCTCCTTCCACAAGTTTTCAATTGGGTTAAGGTCAGGAGACTGACTAGGCCACTGCAACACCTTGATTTTTTCCCTCTTGAACCAGGCCTTGGTTTTCTTGGCTGTGTGCTTTGGGTCGTTGTCTTGTTGGAAGATGAAATGACGACCCATCTTAAGATCCTTGATGGAGGAGCGGAGGTTCTTGGCCAAAATCTCCAGGTAGGCCGTGCTATCCATCTTCCCATGGATGCGGACCAGATGGCCAGGCCCCTTGTCTGAGAAAAAGCCCCACAGCATGATGCTGCCACCACCATGCTTGACTGTAGGGATGGTATTCTTGGGGTCGTATGCAGTGCCATCCAGTCTCCAAACGTCACGTGTGTGGTTGGCACCAAAGATCTCGATCTTGGTCTCATCAGACCAGAGAACCTTGAACCAGTCTGTCTCAGAGTCATCCAAGTGATCATGAGCAAACTGTAGACGAGCCTTGACATGACGCTTTGAAAGTAAAGGTACCTTACGGGCTCGTCTGGAACGGAGACCATTGCGGTGGAGTACGTTACTTATGGTATTGACTGAAACCAATGTCCCCACTGCCATGAGATCTTCCCAGAGCTCCTTCCTTGTTGTCCTTGGGTTAGCCTTGACTCTTCGGACAAGCCTGGCCTCGGCACGGGTGGAAACTTTCAAAGGCTGTCCAGGCCGTGGAAGGCTAACAGTAGTTCCATAAGCCTTCCACTTCCGGATGATGCTCCCAACAGTGGAGACAGGTAGGCCCAACTCCTTGGAAAGGGTTTTGTACCCCTTGCCAGCCTTGTGACCCTCCACGATCTTGTCTCTGATGGCCTTGGAATGCTCCTTTGTCTTTCCCATGTTGACCAAGTATGAGTGCAGTTCACAAGTTTGGGGAGGGTCTTAATTAGTCAGAAAAGGCTGGAAAAAAGAGATAATTAATCCAAACATGTGAAGCTCATTGTTCTTTGTGCCTGAAATACTTCTTAATACTTTAGGGGAACCAAACAGAATTCTTGTGGTTTGAGGGGTTGAATAATAAATGACCCTCTGAATAAACTTTTCACAATTTAAAAAAAAAAAAAAAAAAAAGAAATAACATTCTTTTTTGCTGCAGTGCATTTCACACTTCCAGGCTGATCTACAGTCCAAATGTCACAATGCCAAGTTAATTCCGAATGTGTAAACCTGCTAAATCTGCAGGGGGTTGAATACTACTTGTAGGCACTGTATATACAGTTAGGTCCAGAAATATTTGGACAGTGACACAAGTTTTGTTATTTTAGCTGTTTACAAAAACATGTTCAGAAATACAATTATATATATAATATGGGCTGAAAGTGCACACTCCCAGCTGCAATATGAGAGTTTTCACATCCAAATCGGAGAAAGGGTTTAGGAATCATAGCTCTGTAATGCATAGCCTCCTCTTTTTCAAGGGACCAAAAGTAATTGGACAAGGGACTCTAAGGGCTGCAATTAACTCTGAAGGTGTCTCCCTCGTTAACCTGTAATCAATGAAGTAGTTAAAAGGTCTGGGGTTGATTACAGGTGTGTGGTTTTGCATTTCGAAGCTGTTGCTGTGACCAGACAACATGCGGTCTAAGGAACTCTCAATTGAGGTGAAGCAGAACATCCTGAGGCTGAAAAAAAAGAAAAAAATCCATCAGAGAGATAGCAGACATGCTTGGAGTAGCAAAATCAACAGTCGGGTACATTCTGAGAAAAAAGTAATTGACTGGTGAGCTTGGGAACTCAAAAAGGCCTGGGCGTCCACGGATGACAACAGTGGTGGATGATCGCCGCATACTTTCTTTGGTGAAGAAGAACCCGTTCACAACATCAACTGAAGTCCAGAACACTCTCAGTGAAGTAGGTGTATCTGTCTCTAAGTCAACAGTAAAGAGAAGACTCCATGAAAGTAAATACAAAGGGTTCACATCTAGATGCAAACCATTCATCAATTCCAAAAATAGACAGGCCAGAGTTAAATTTGCTGAAAAACACCTCATGAAGCCAGCTCAGTTCTAGAAAAGTATTCTATGGACAGATGAGACAGAGATCAACCTATACCAGAATGATGGGAAGAAAAAAGTTTGGAGATGAAAGGGAACGGCACATGATCCAAGGCACACCACATCCCCTGTAAAACATGGTGGAGGCAATGTGATGGCATGGGCATGCATGGCTTTCAATGGCACTGGGTCACTTGTGTTTATTGATGACATAACAGCAGACAAGAGTAGCCGGATGAATTCTGAAGTGTACCGGGATATACTTTCAGCCCAGATTCAGCCAAATGCCTCAAAGTTGATCGGACGGCGCTTCATAGTACAGATGGACAATGACCCCAAGCATACAGCCAAAGCTACCCAGGAGTTCATGAGTGCAAAAAAGTGGAACATTCTGCAATGGCCAAGTCAATCACCAGATCTTAACCCAATTGAGCATGCATTTCACTTGCTCAAATCCAGACTTAAGACGGAAAGACCCACAAACAAGCAAGACCTGAAGGCTGCAGCTGTAAAGGCCTGGCAAAGCATTAAGAAGGAGGAAACCCAGCGTTTGGTGATGTCCATGGGTTCCAGACTTAAGGCAGTGATTGCCTCCAAAGGATTCGCAACAAAATATTGAAAATAAAAAAAATTTTTTTGGGTTTGGTTTATTTGTCCAATTACTTTTGACCTCCTAAAATGTGGAGTGTTTGTAAAGAAATGTGTACAATTCCTACAATTTCTATCAGATATTTTTATTCAAACCTTCAAATTAAACGTTACAATCTGCACTTGAATTCTGTTGTAGAGGTTTCATTTCAAATCCAATGTGGTGGCATGCAGAGCCCAACTCGCGAAAAAAGAGAATTTTGTTTACTTACCGTAAATTCTTTTTCTTATAGTTCCGACATGGGAGACCCAGACCATGGGTGTATAGCTTCTGCCTCCGGAGGACACACAAAGTACTACACTAAAAGTGTAGCTCCTCCCTCCGAGCATATACACCCCCTGGATGACAAATCCAACCAGTTTAGTGCAAAAGCTGAAGGAGGACATCCACCCATAAGTAGAGATAGAGTAAAATCCGGAATAACCAGAACCTCTGTCTACAACAACAGCCGGTGAAAAACACACGGAACAAGAAAACTGCCAACAGGCAACAGGGAGGGTGCTGGGTCTCCCATGTCGGAACTATAAGAAAAAGAATTTACGGTAAGTAAACAAAATTCTCTTTTTCTTCATCGTTCCTTATGCGAGACCCAGACCATGGGACGTCTCAAAGCAGTCCATGGGTGGGAAATAAACAGAAACTGAGAAGTAGGCAAAACCTAACTTCACAAATGGGCGACAGCCGCCCGAAGGATGCGTCTGCCAAAGCTCGCATCTGCCGAAGCATGAGCATGCACTTGATAGTGCTTCGAAAAGGTGTGCAGACTAGACCAAGTGGCAGCCTGACAGACCTGCTGAGCCGTAGCCTGGTGCCTGAAAGCCCAAGAGGCACCGACAGCTCTGGTCGAGTGCGCCTTAATCCCCGGCGGGGGAGGCACCTGAGAACATTGGTAGGCATCGGATATGGCCGACCTAATCCAACGAGCTAGGGTCGGTTTAGAAGCCGAGAGACCCTTGCGCTGACCTGTGGTCAGCACAAAAAGAGAGATGCACCGCCTAAGAACAGCGGTGCGTGACACATAGATCCGGAGAGTCCGCACCAAATCTAAAGCATGCAACGCTTTCTCAAAGCGATGCACAGGGGCCGAACAAGGGGAAGACAATGAAATGTCCTGGTTAAGGTGGAAAGGAGACACCACCTTAGGGAGAAAGCCCGGAGTCGGACGGAGAACCACCTCGTCTTGGTGAAAAAAAACAAAAAGGGTGACTCCGAAGAGAGCACAGTCAAATCAGAGACTCTCCTGAGAGAAGTTATGGCCACCAGAAAGACCACTTTCTGTGAAAGACGAAACAACGAAACCTCCCTAAGAGGCTCAAAGGGGGGTTTCTGTAAGGCCGTGAGGACCAGATTAAGGTCCCAGGGATCCAGAGGCCGCCGGTAAGGCGGAATGATGTGAGATGCGCCCTGCATGAAGGTGCGCACCTGGGCCAGTCGGGCGATACGCCGCTGGAACAACACTGACAGAGCCGAGACCTGTCCCTTGAGGGACAGTCCTAGCTGCAGACCGGACTGTAGAAAGGACAGGATGGTCGGCAAGGAAAACGGCCAAGGAGCATGGCCGGAAGAGCAACACCAGGACAGGAAAATTCTCCAAGTCCTGTGGTAAATCCTGGCCGAGGAAGACTTCCGAGCCTGAGTCATAGTGGAGATGACCTCGGAAGGAATGCCTGAAGCCGTAAGGATCCAGGGCTCAAGAGCCACGCCGTCAATCTGAGAGCCGCAGAATTCTGGCGGAAAACGGACCCTGTGAGAGAAGGTCTGGGCGGTCCGGGAGATGCCACGGCACCTCTACGGACAGACGGAGCAGGTCTGGGAACCAAGCTCGCCTGGGCCAGTCTGGGCGATGAGTACGACCCGACGGCCCTCCATTCTGATCTTGCGCAGGACTCTGGGCAAGAGAGCTAGAGGGGGAAACACGTAGGCCAGACGGAACTGGGACCAATCCTGAACCAGCACGTCCGCCGCCAAGGCCTGAGGATCGTGGGAGCGAGCCACGTAAACCGGGACCTTGTTGTTGTGCCGGGATGCCATTAGATCCACTTCCGGAGTGCCCCACTTGCGGCAGATTGACCGGAACACTGCCGGATGCAGGGCCCACTCGCCGCTGTCCACGGTTTGACGGCTGAGATAATCTGCCTCCCAGTTTTCTACGCCTGGGATGTGGACTGCGGATATGGTGGACTTGGAGTCCTCCGTCCACTGAAGGATGCGTTGAATTTCCAACAGGGCTAGGCGGCTGCGAGTCCCGCCCTGGTGATTGATGTAGGCAACTGCTGTCGCGTTGTCTGACTGGACTCGAATGTGCTTGCCCGCCGACAGGTGGTGAAAAGCTACGAGAGCTAGGAGCACAGCTCTGATTTCCAGCACATTGATCGAGAGGGCTGATTCGGACGGAGTCCAAGTGCCCTGTGCTCGGTGGTGGAGAAACACTGCTCCCCAGCCGGATAGACTGGCATCCGTGGTGAGAATCACCCAGGACGGGGCCAGAAAGGAGCGTCCCTGGGACAGAGAGAGGGGCCGAAGCCACCACTAAAGCGAGCTCCTGGTCTGTGGCGACAGAGCCACCAGCCTGTGCAAGGAAGAGGTCCGCTTGTCCCAACAGCGGAGAATGTCCAGCTGCAGGGGACGCAGATGGAACTGGCAAAGGGAACCGCTTCCATTGATGCCACCATCTGACCCAGCACCTGCATGAGGTGCCTGATGGAATGACGGCGGAGCCTCAGCAGAGAGCGAACCTCCAGATGAAGGGACTGCTGTTTGACTAAGGGCAGCTTCACAAGTGCCAGCAGAGTCTCGAATTGCATCCCTAGGTACGTAAGTTCCTGGGTCGGGGTCAGAGTGGACTTGCAAGCGTGGCGAGAGTGAGCGAGACACTCCGCTGAGAGTGAGCGAGACACTCCGCTGACAGTCTGCACTGGATGAAGCCTTGACTAGAAGGTCGTCCAGGTAAGGAATCACTGCCAACCCCTGGAGGTGCAGAACCGCAACCACTGCTGCCATGACCTTGGTGAATACACGAGGGGCCGTGGTTAACCCGAAGGGGAGAGCCACGAATTGGAAATGTTCCTCTCCGATTACAAAACGTAGCCAACGCTGGTGTGAAACTGCGATTGGCACATGCAGATAGACATCTCTGATGTCGATGGATGCTAAGAAATCTCCTTGGGTCATTGACTGATCGCAGAGATTCCATGCAAAAATGCCGCACCTGAACATGCTTGTTGAGAAGCTTGAGATCCAGGTCGGAAAGCACAGTCCTTTTCGGGGACTAGGAAGAGATTTGAGTAGAAATCTCAGAGCCGTTCCCAGTCGGGAACTGGTACAATTACTCCATTGGCCTGCAAGAATGCCACGGCCTGTGAGAAGGCGGCGGCCTTGGAGCAGGGGGGAGTTGACAGAAAAAATCTGTTTGGCGGGCTGGATAGAATTCTATTCTGTAGCCGTGGGAGATGGTAACCCACACCCACTGATCGAAGACGTGTTGAAACCACACGTCGCCCAAGTGGGAGAGCCTGCCACCGACCAAGGACGTTGCTGGCGCAGCCAGATAATCAAGAGGAGGCTGCCTTGGTGGCAGCAGCTCCTGCGGACTTCTGAGGACGCGGCTTCATGCGCCAGTTAGTTTACGGACCTTGGCTGAGTTAGCGGACGAGGCCGAGGGCTTAGAGGACGACCAGTCAGAGGAACGAAAGGAACGAAACCTCGACTGGTTCCTGCCCTGGACAGGTTTCCTGGGTTTGTGGCATGGAAGTACTCTTCCTGCCAAAAGCTTCCTTAATAATTTCCTCCAGTTGATCACCGAATAGACTGGTCCCAGCAAAAGGGAGCCCAGCAAGGAACTTCTTAAGAAGCATCTGCCTTCCACTCTCGAAGCCACAGGAGCCTGCGGATAGCGAGGGAAGTAGCCGAGGCCACCGCAGTGCGGTGACAGTCTCCAGCATGGCAGACATGGCATAGGATGAAAAGACTGAAGCCTGGAAGTTAAGGCAACCATTTCGGGCATAAAGTCCCTGGTGAGGGAATGCATCTCCTCCAGAGAAGCAGAGATGGCTTTGAGAGCCCGCACTGCTGCAAAAGATGGGGAGAACGAGGCCCCTGCCGCCTCATATATAGATTTGGCCAGAAGGTCAACCTGGCGGACAGTGAGATCCTTAGAGAGGTGCCGTCAGCCACTGATACAACTGTCCGGGCTGAAAGTCTAGACACCGGAGGGTCCACCCTTGGTGAATGAGCCCACTCCTTGACCACCTCTGGTGGAAGGGGGAAACAGTCATCAGAACCACGCTTTGGGAAGCGTCTGTCAGGACAGGCTCTGGGCTTGGTCACAGTGGGCTGAAAAACTGGAGTGGTTAAGGAACACACTCCTTGTTCTCTTAAGGTATACTGATGCCTTTCTGCCAGAGGGGGATGCTCCCCTGATACAGGCGGATTGAGGTCCAGTACAAATATAATGGACGCAATCAAATCATTAGCATCTGCGTCACCTTCGGACAGATCAATGGGGTACATGAAGTAGCGTCCGAGCCCCTAGTAAAGGCATCCTCCTCGTCCTGCGAGTCAGCTCGTGAATCAGAGCTGCGGGACGAGGAAGGAAAGGGGACCCTGCGTCTCCATTTTAGGAGGACGGGGTCTGAGACCAGATGAAGAATCCTCTGTGAGCTTTGCTGAGCGAGCCGTAGCAGCAGAAGCGCCCTGAGAAGGGGGCTGATGCATGCTCAGCAGTGTCCGGGACAGCTGTCCCCTGGAGAGAGGGATTCTACCCAAACAGGGGGTTCAGCCACCGGGGACCACTATGTTAGAGCAAGCATCACAATGTGGTTATGTGCTCGGTACAGGCAGTACGAGTCTACATGCAGTGCATATTAAGAACAGCCTTGCAGCCTTGCTCTGATGTGAGACATGCTGCAGAAGTGGGGGCTCTGTCCAGAATGACCCCCAGCAGAGTATATAAACAGAGTATATAAGCAGCTGCACAACCGGAGGTTGTGGCTTGCCAGACCGTTTAACATAGAGACATCTCTGTGCCCTCCAGATCCCCCAGCCCAGGCCCCCATTTGTCACAATGTGGTTATGCAGACATTGAGAACGCTGATAAAATGGCGCCGGAGCGAGGAGAGGGGGCGGGGCCTACTCTGAGAGCGGGATCCGGAGGGCAAATGAGGTATACAGGGGAGGGAATCTTTCCTCAGTGAGGAGTGTCCGTTCCCTGTGCTGAACAGCCGCTGGGCGGAGCCGCACTGTCCCTCTGCATGACTGACATGCAGGGGCAGTGAAATCGAAACTAGGCCTCAGGCGAAGCCGGGGCCTAGATTTAAACATGCGGCCAGCGTGCAGGCACCATCGGCACGGTTCTCCAGTGAAAACTGGAGAACCGGACGGAAATGTTAACACAGTCATATAACACACTCTCCCCAATATATAAAGTACAAGGGACCCCTGGAAAGACCACTTTCTGTGGTAATAACGTCTCAGTACTTAGCTTGTGAGATGCAGGTGCCAGGTCCCTGGGAGGTGGGCGCTCCGTCCGGCAGGATCCTGAAAGGGCTGCGGATGGAGACCGGTCTCCTGCAAAGCAGTGAGAACCGTGATGGCTCCCACTTCAAGCCAGAGCCTCAAGGGATGGTGAAGGAGCGCGGCATGTGAAGGCTCCAGCCTTGTAAAATCAACCTTAACAGCACCGCCGACACAGTGGGGTGAGAAGGGACATGCCGGGAGTCCAGATTGGACCCGCTTTTCTTCCAAATCTTTGAAATCAAAAATCAAAATTCAGAGAATGCATGTGTGTGTGTGACCTCCTGAACACAAATCATTGAACTGGTTGGATTTGTCATCCAGGGGGTGTATATGCTCGGAGGGAGGAGCTACACTTTTAGTGTAGTACTTTGTGTGTCCTCCGGAGGCAGAAGCTATACACCCATGGTCTGGGTCTCCCATAAGGAACGATGAAGAAATTGTGTCACTGTCCAAATATTTCTGGACCTAACTGTATATATATATATATATATATATATATATATATATATATATATATATACACACGCATATATATTGTGTGTGTGTATATAATATATATACACATACACACAATGTATACATACATATACACACAATCCCCATATACTACATCACTACACCTACCACATTATACACCTGTAATATACATCCCTATACACTACACCTGTAATAAACTACAACTCTGTATACTATACCACTATATACTACATCACTACACCCCTATATACACCTGTAATATACTACATCACTATATACTACACCTGTAATAAACTGCACCACTACATCACTATATACTACACCTGTGATAACCTGCATCACTACACCCCTAAATACAACACTTGTATTATACTACACCACTACACCCCTATATACACCTGTATTATACTACACTCCTATATACTACACCTGTATTATACTACAACACTAATATACAACTGTATTATACTACACCCCTATATACTACACCTGTATTAGACTACAGCACTACACCCCTATATACATCTGTATTATACTACACCACTACACCACTATATACTACACCTGTATTATACTACACCACTATATACACCTGTATTATACTACACCCCTATATACACCTGTATTATACTACAACACTAATATACAACTGTATTATACTACACCACTATATACTACACCTGTATTATACTACAGCACTACACCCCTATATACACCTGTATTATACTGCACCCCTATATACACCTGTATTATACTACACCCCTTGTGAGACTGTGACCGGGGTTATCTATGACGGCCGGTATGTCTCGCCCCGGTTGTGGTCACTCCATGATAATCCACTATAGGGTTAATGCTGTTTTCCCTACAGGCTGAAGGGAGGGATAAATAGATTCAGGAACAAGGGCAGGTGTGCCTGGTGTGAGGGGGTGATCACATCTCCCTGAGCTCTCTGCTGGAGAGGCACATATGTAATATTGTGGACTTTTTTCTTTGGAATAAACCGTGTGCTGTGAACCTTGGTGCCTGGATCCCGTGTCTTCTGCAGCGCAGCCGACGACGCTACCTCACATATGGTGGAGAATCGGCGGGCATGACAGCCGGTGAGGTGTAGCATCCATTCCTGGTGACCCAGTAGCACATGTCCTGGATTCGAGCGGCTATACTACAGCCCAAACCCGGCGACGCCATGGAGGACATACTAAAGCATTTGGCTCAGGCTAATGCACAGCAGCAACAGACCAATGCACACCTGCTCCAATCCTTGCAAATGCAGGAAAAAAAATTCCAAGAACAGATGGATCAGGCCAATGCACGTCAGCAGCAATCCTTGCAAGTGCACCAAGAACAGATGGAGCAGGCCAATGCACGTCAGCAGCAAGCCTTGCAATTGCAGGAAAAAAGGCACCAAGAACAGATGGTTCTCCTGGCCAAGTCGATCCGTGCCGGACCGGCAGCAACAACCCCGGGACCGGGTGACGACGGCAGCGTCCGGAAAGCGGTGAGACAAGCGTTGCAAAAGATGACCCCGGGTGATGATGTGGAAGCGTTCCTGGCGGTGTTTGAACGGGTGGCCGAGCGGGAAAAGCTGCCGACCCCGCAGTGGGCTGAGGTATTGTCACCTTATCTGACGGGGGAACCCCAAAAAGCATACCTGGACCTCTGTACCGAGGACGCCATTGACTATGTGACCCTGAAAGCCGAAATACTGGCTCGGTTGGGGGTGAATACCTATGTACGGGCTCAGCGGGTAAATCAGTGGTTCTTTGAGGAAGCCAAACCCGTACGCTCCCAGGCCTATGACTTGTTACATCTTGTAAAAAAGTGGTTGCAGCCTGACACTCTGAGCCCGGCGCAAATGGTGGAAAGGGTAGTAGTGGATCGTTTTGTGCGCACTTTACCCGTCACCGTTCAACGGTGGGTCGGACAGGGTGACCCGAGTACCCTGGACCAATTAGTGTCCCTGGTAGAGCGGCATGTGGCTACGCAGGACTTGATACGGGACACTGAGACTTTGCGTACCGCCCGGCGGTTCGGCCCCTCCAAACCTAGGGCCAAGGACCCACCGCTGACACCGGTGCGGGAGTCCGCTACCGTCCCGTCTGAAGCTGCACCCTCCGTCCCTGAGGTCCGGAAAACTATGTACCCTAAACGACAACTCGTCAAGGGGGTGTCCTTCCCTATTAGATGTTGGCGGTGCCAGCGGGTGGGACATATGGAAGCCCAGTGTCCACTCACCACGGAGCCCATGGATTGTGGGGTTACCCGGCGGGGTTCAATGTATGCTCAGGTGGTGTGTACCGCTGACCTGGTCTACCCAGAGACTGAGCCCCACTTGTGCCAAATTCAGGTGAATGGATGTCCGGTTACAGGCTTGTTGGATTCCGGAAGCTTAGTGACCCTTGTGCGATCAACCCTAAGGGCTAAAGTAAAGGCCACCGGACGTACCGTGGGGGTGGTTTGCATACATGGGGACCGCCGAGACTATCCCACGGGGATAGTCACCATCACAGCACCTTGCGGTCAGGTGCAACATGAGGTGGGACTTATTAATACTCTTCCCTATGATGTGATCCTAGGAAGGGATCTGCCCTATTTTTGGACTTTATGGAAGGGACCTCCTAAGTCCCCTCAGATATTGGTCAGTCCGGGACCTGAGCCCTACAATCCTGAATCCGGG
Organism: Anomaloglossus baeobatrachus; assembly: GCF_048569485.1. Taxonomy (NCBI): domain Eukaryota; kingdom Metazoa; phylum Chordata; class Amphibia; order Anura; family Aromobatidae; genus Anomaloglossus; species Anomaloglossus baeobatrachus. The sequence continues at coordinate 400,574,464 of NC_134353.1, read as the reverse complement.
ACGCCTGCCGTAGGGGTCCCCATGATAGGGACAGGATGTGAACCTGATAGGTCGCCCCTAGAGGTATTGGCAGGAGAGGCTGAGACGGTCGAGCCCATCCCGGAGTTGGAGGCGTCCCCGGATACGTTTGGGACAGCCCAACTCCAGGACCCTACATTAATACATGCCCGGAGTCGGGTGACAGTAGTTGACGGGGTGGCACAGCTGCCTGGTGCCCAGGTAAGATACCCCCATTTCGCTCTTAAGCAGGATTTACTCTACCGGGTAGATGAAATACGGGGCGTAGGGGTAGAGCAGTTGGTGGTGCCCCAGCCGTATCGCCGGCGGGTCCTCGACTTGGCTCATAAACACCTGATGAGTGGTCACCTAGGGGTCAAGAAAACGCAGGAGCGAATATTGCAAAGGTTCTATTGGCCCGGGGTCTTTGGGGAGGTAAAACGGTTCTGCGAAACCTGCCCGGAGTGTCAGCTTACCGCACCCCTGACCCACTTTCGCAGTCCGTTGGTACCGTTACCCATAATAGAAGTCCCTTTTGAACGGATAGGGATGGATCTGGTGGGGCCCCTCGTAAAGTCTGCTCGAGGGCACCAGCATATCCTAGTGATCGTTGACTATGCCACCCGGTATCCAGAGGCGATACCTCTCAGACATACTGCAGCCAAGCTTATAGCTCGGGAGTTGTTTGCTGTGTTCTGCCGGGTGGGGTTGCCCAAGGAGATCCTTACGGATCAGGGGACCCCATTCATGTCTAAAGTGACCAAAGAGCTATGCCGGCTACTCCAGATCAAGCAGTTGCGTACGTCTGTGTATCATCCTCAGACGGATGGTTTAGTGGAACGATTCAATAAAACCCTGAAAACCATGCTCAAAAGGGTGATTTCCAAAGACGGGAAAGACTGGGATATGATGCTTCCCTATTTGATGTTTGCCATACGAGAGGTGCCACAGGCATCCACGGGGTTTTCGCCTTTTGAATTGTTATACGGGCGACATCCCCGGGGATTGTTGGACCTGGCAAAAGAAACCTGGGAGCAGGAGCCCACCCCCCATAAAAGTGTGATTGAACACATTTTGGGTATGCAGAACCGCATAAGCGCGGTCATGCCAATTGTGAAGGAGCATTTACAGGAGGCTCAGGCCGCGCAAAGCGGCCGCTACAATAGACAAGCCACCGTGCGGACCTTTAATCCCGGGGATCGGGTGTTGGTATTGATTCCCACGGCGGAGAGTAAATTCCTGGCTCAGGGGCAAGGCCCCTACGAGATAAAGGAAAGAGTCGGGGTGGTTAACTACAAAGTATTGCAGCCCGGTAGGCGGAAACCTGAACAAATATACCATGTCAACCTATTAAAACCTTGGCAGGAACGGGAAAACCTGATGGCTGTTTTTTCCCCACCTCCCTCCTCTTCGGGTCGTTCACATCCGGCTCCAGCGACCTCCGGAGGGGACGAACCGGAAGTAAGGATTGGAGAAGCCCTCACCAAGACACAGAGGCGAGAGGCCAGACGGTTGGTTCAGCAGAACCCCGATGTCTTCTCCGAGCTGCCCGGTAGGACCAGTCTGATACGACATGATATTGTCACCGAGCCCCACCTGAAGGTACGCCTGAAGTCATACCGGGTACCGGAGGCTCGACGACAAGCCATATCAGAGGAAGTAAAGTCAATGTTACGCCTGGGGGTGGAACACCCCGTCACCTTCTTAAGTAGGAAGCTCACCCCTCCCGAGCGGAATTATAGCGTAGTGGAGAAGGAGTGTCTGGCGATCAAGTGGGCCTTGGAGTCCCTACGCTATTACCTGCTGGGACGGCAGTTTCGCTTGGTGACGGATCACTCTCCACTGGTCTGGATGAGGTCCGCCAAGGAACGGAATGCCCGGGTTACCCGGTGGTTCCTTTCTCTGCAGAACTTCCGGTTTACGGTTGAACACCGGGCCGGTAGGTTGCAGGGCAACGCCGATGCCTTGTCCCGCGGCCCATGTTTGATGGCATGAGTTCAACCCCGCACGCTTGAACTGAGGGGGGGGGTATGTGAGACTGTGACCGGGGTTATCTATGACGGCCGGTATGTCTCGCCCCGGTTGTGCTCACTCCATGATAATCCACTATAGGGTTAATGCTGTTTTCCCTACAGGCTGAAGGGAGGGATAAATAGATTCAGGAACAAGGGCAGGTGTGCCTGGTGTGAGGGGGTGATCACATCTCCCTGAGCTCTCTGCTGGAGAGGCACATATGTAATATTGTGGACTTTTTTCTTTGGAATAAACCGTGTGCTGTGAACCTTGGTGCCTGGATCCCGTGTCTTCTGCAGCGCAGCCGACGACGCTACCTCACACCCTATATACACCTGTATTATACTACACCACTATATACACCTGTATTATACTACACCCCTATATACACCTGTATTATACTACACCACTAATATACACCTGTATTATACTACACCACTATTATACTACACACCTATATACTACACCTGTATTATACTACACCACTAGACCCCTATATACACACCTGTATTATACTACACCACTACACCACTATATATTACACCTGTATTATACTACACCACTATATACACCTGTATTAAACTACACCACTATATACTACACCTGTATTATACTACACCACTACACCACTATATACTACACCTGTATTATACTACACCACTATATACACCTGTATTATACTACACCACTATATACACCTGTATTATACTACACCACTATTATACTACACCCCTATATACTACACCTGTATTATACTACAGCACTACACCCCTATATACACCTGTATTATACAGGTGTATATAGGGGTGTAGTATAATACAGGTGTATATAGGGGTGTAGTGGTGTAGTATAATATGTCCGCACTTTGCGTTGTCCTAGTTGCAGACATATTTTGGCAGAAATTGCTTTTGCCAAAGTTCCTTTTGACCATCAAAACACGATAAATACGCATGCGTATTTGCCGCGTTTTAGCTGCGTTTTTTACGCTTTTTACCTGCCTTTGCATTGCCTAAAGTCAGATGCGTTTTGAACACAAAGACACAAAAAAACAAAGTTTTAACATACATACACTATGAAAAAAGGTGAAAAAAAAAGAATACAAATATAATTATTAAAATTATTAAAATCATACCGAAAATAGTTATATTTAATAAAATTATAGCGGTTTTATACTATTTTTGGATAAAATATCAATTATTAAATAATTTTCTTTATTTTAATTGTCGGACTATGTGTGTGTGTAAAGGGACATATCAGATAAGTTGAAGAATTCCAAGAAATTTAGTAATGTAATAATTTCTGGATGTTATCCCAGCATTGAGAAAATGATGTTTATGTATTGTAATTGCACAAATGATATGTTTGTATGTTGACAACAGTTCCATCAATAAAACAGATTTGAAATAAAAGGACATATCATTCCATTATTTTGATGTCAGAAACGCATGCGTTTAGTTAGTCCAAAACGCATTGTTTCTGCAGCTAAGAAGCATGTAAAACGCTGGAATTTTCATGTTTCTTGCTTTTTGCTACTTCTCATTGACTTCAATGTTAGCAAAACGCAACCCAAATGGCAAAACAATTGACATGCTGCTTCTTTGATCGCATGGTTTTTGCCCCAAATTATGCAAATTAAACGCAGCGTTTAGAACAGCAAAGTGCGGACTAGAAATCCCCATTTTCCATAGACTTTGCAGGAAAATCAAAACGCATGCATTTTGGCATGAAAACGCTGCAGTTCAAAACAGACCTGAAAAGCAGCTAAAACGCAGGTGGAAACGCAAAGTGCGGACACAGCCTTACAGAGAAATGTTGGTGTGGGAGGGGGGGCAATGAAGGGAATGTAGGAAAGGTCCAAGGAAATCCTTTCCACTAGAGCATCTAATAGAGCATCTCACAATGTTATAGAGGACTTCATCATGTGGCTAGAATTCAGCTGACTCTTTATATCTTTTTACGTATTCTGCAGGAAGTATCAGGTACGGAGCATTTTGTAATGGTATTTGGGTGCTGATTTGTGGTCTTCATCTTGGATTCATAATAGACTAATTACAAATATTGTTCCCGTTCTAGTGGCTATTGCTATTTGGGTTAGAAACATACAAGATAGAAGAACTTTACTATGCTTAGATAGCCAAGGGGCGGTTTTTATCATCAATACTTTGTCATCAAAATGGCCTCAAATGGTCAAAATCCTCAGACATTTAGTTATGTGCTGCATATTTGGCTGAAAGCTTGTTACATCGAGGGGGAAAGAACTGTATAGCTGACGCTCTCTCGTCCGCAGTGGGAAATATTCTGAAGTCGGGCACCAGAGGCTGAACAAGAAGGGATACCTAATTTGTGCTTGATCCCTCTTCACAGTGAGAATCCTCTGGCTAGCAGAACATGGGCAGATTATTCGGCCACATGGAGAGACTGGAAACATTTTTGTGAATCAATTAAATCGGATTATACTCAAAACAATGCAATTTGATGAATTTCTGTTGCTTTCTGGTTCTTTAATTTCTATAATATTAGCAGGGTTTTCTTTCTTTTTGAAGTTATCAGGTAATAATGCTTTGAGCAGACATTTTCCGGTAAAACAATTTATAAAGGGCAATAGAAAGATAGTTGCTGAGCCAGATGAGAGGCGCCCAATATCTGTTAACCGTTTAAAGGCTCGTGTGCACGTTGCGGAATTGCATGCATTTACGCTGCGCATTGCACTGCAGCGTAAGGCTATGTGCGCACGTTGCATCCAGTGCGGAAAAGAACGCACCCTCTGGCAGACGTGACGCTGCGTGTTGACAAAAAGAATGCATCCAAAACGCATGTATTTTGGAAGCATTTTAAATGCGTTATGGATGCATTTTTGTCAGTGCGGTCCCTCGGCAATTCAGCTCTGCTACATTCCCGCTGACAGCAGATAGAATCGGGTGATGAGAATGAACTCGGATGAACTGCACCCAACTTCATTGTCATCCCGCGGCTCTGTCTCTGTGTGCTGTCATGAACTCAGATGAACCTCCGAGGTCAGTGCCAGGACACAGGAGTCCGCAGCAGTGACGTCAGAGCTTCACCCGATTTCACTGACATCGCGCGTCTCTCTCTGTGTCGCAGCCTGATTTGCGGTCACACGTGAAGGATTCACCTGTGATCGCAAATCCCCTGAGTGACTGCAGTGAGCCGCGCTATCAGCTGTGCTTTCACTCAGGTTACTCGTGGCCACAGCTGCAGTCCTCCACCTGAGAGCGGTGGCCGCGAGTAACCTGTCACATCACAGCTGATCGCTCGACTCACTTCAGTTGCTGCATTGAGCTCACAGGAGCGGCGGTGTTCTACTGCCGCTCATGTCAGCTTCCAATGTAGCAGAGCTGGAAGCGTCGTGGGACCTTGCGTTGATTACGTTGGACCTGGAGGTGTTTTTGAGGGATTAATAAATTGGTGAAAGAGGGTGTTTTTTTGTCTTTCATTACAAATAAAGGACTTTTTGGATGTGTGTGTTTATATTCTTTATCTTACAGGTTAATCATGGAAGGTATCTCAGGGAGACGCCTGCCATGATTAACCTAGGACTTAGTGGCAGCTATGGGCTGCTACCATTAACTCCTTATTACCCCGATTGCCATCGCACCAGGTCAATTCGGGATGAGCCAGGTAGAGTCCCGGGACTGTCGCATCTAATGGTTGTGACAATTCCGGGCGGCTGCTGGCTGATATTGTTAGGCTGGGGGGCTCCCCATAACGTGGAGCTCCCCATCCTGAGAATACCAGCCTTCAGCCGTGTGGCTTTACCCTGACTGGTATCCAAATTGGGGGAGACCGCACGTCGTTTTTTTTTTTAATTATCTATTTATTTTTTTTACTGCTCAATATAGACACGCCCACCGGTGGCTGTGATTCGCTGCAGTGAGACAGCTGTCACTCAGCGTGGGGAGTGTCTGACTGCAACCAATCATAGGCGCCGGTGGACGGAGGAAGCAGTGAATACGAGATTGATTAATGAGCGGCTGGCATTTTCAAAAGAGAAGCCGCCACAGTGTGAACGCCGTGAAGCGCAACGCCGGTGATCGTGGATCGGTATGATAGAGGGGGTGGGAGGGAGAGACCGACATAGACAGAGAGAGAGATAGAGACATAGAGAGAGAGACCGAAAGACCTGCGTTTATCTCAAAAACACATGCAGATCACTAGTAAAAAGCAAATGAAACGCATTCTTTCTTGAAAAATATGCGTTTAGACATTTCTCATTGACTTCAATGTTATGAAAACGATGCCAATATAGCAAAAACAAATGACATGTTGCTTCTTCAAATGCAGGGATTTTGACACATTTTCAGCAACTAAAACGCAGCGTTTGTAAATGCATCGTGCGCACAAGAAAGCCCTATTTTCCATAGACTTTGCCTGGAAATCAAAACGCATGCAATTTTGCATTAAAACGCTGCAGCTCAAAACGCTGCTGAAATGCATGAAAAAAAGCAACGTGCGCACATAGCCTTAATGCATGCGTCCTCTACGTCCCCAGCGCAATCTATGTAGATTGTGCATGAGACGTGCGCACAATGCTTTTATGAACGCAGCAATTTGGGTGCTAAAATTTTGACCCAAATCCGTGCGTTCATAAAAGCAGCATGTCAATTATTTCTGCGTTCTGTATGCAGCTCCCACTCTGTCTATGGTGGGGCCAGCATCCAGAGCGCATGAAATCGGCTTTTTTTTTTTTAAAACTGCATTCATTATGCATAGAGCTTATTGAACGCCCAAAAAACCAAGGCCGGCGGATCACTGACAGACTTAAAAATAAGTCCGATCTGCTCCGGAATCCGGTGCCCATATAAGTCAATGGGGACCGGAATCCGGAGATTAAAAACGTTTGTGGAGGGGATGAGGGGTAGAAGCGCGCGCAGTGCACTCACTGACATGGGGGCACACTTCTTCCAGGTCACGTTTTTCTCTTCCGGAGCCAACAATTCAATATTCATTGTTTTGCCCCCCCCACCGGGGTGTGTCATTGGTTGCAGATAGACACGCACCACCCTGACTGGCAGCGTGTCAGCTGACTGCAACCAATCACAGGAGGCAGGATGGCCGGTGGGAGGGGAAAGCAATGTATCTGTCGCAAGTGTGACTCCGACTTTTTTATTTTTTTCTAATTTAAATAAATAATTTAAAAAACGGACGTGCGGTCCCCCCTAATTTTCATCCTCAGCCATGATAATGCCAGGCTGGGGGCTGGTATTTCAACCCGCAGCCGCCCGGTATTGCCGCATCTATGAGATGTGGCAATCCTGGTACATTACCGGCTCTTCCCGGAGGCGTGATGCGGTGCCAGACGGGGGGTAATAGGTTTGTGATCGCCCGGGTGTCTGTGAGATACCCGCATCACAAAACTGTAAATGAATGTAAATAAACACACAGAGAAAAAATCCTTTATCTAATACATAAAGCTGAGTGTATGAGTGTACGTGTGTATGTATGACCGGGATTGGCATCTGCATCGTCGCAGCTACAGCCACAAAATTTTGCACACTCACACGTCTGGACCCCGAGAGCATAAAAGGCAATGTTATGAGGTGAAATTTTAACCCCGCGAGTTCCAATTTACCAATCAATTTTGCCCCTTTCTACATAATGGTGAAAAAGTGAAACGAAAAGTGTATCCGCACCGTCGCATTTACAATCACGAAGTTTTGCACAAACACCTTATGTGACCCAGGGAATATCGTAGACTATGTTTTGACAGGAAAATTTAACCCCGCGTTGCGTTTTACAGTTACGCTCCAAAAAACATGCCTCCATTAAAGTAAATGGAGCCTGGAACTGCAGGTTATTAGTAGGAGCTGTGATTGGTTGCTATAGGAACAAAAGACATTCATAGTATAAGAAGCTTATATGTGAGGTAATAAGCTGTTGGTGGGGAGACGGATAGAGACAGACAGAGAGAGAGACAGACAGGAAAGAGACAGAGAGATAGAGACAGACAGGGAAAAAGACAGACAGAGACAGACCTGGAAAGAGACAGATGGAGAAAGAGACAGATGGAGAAAGAGACAGACAGACATGCAGACAGGGACAGAGACAGGCAGACAGGGAAGGAGGAGACAGCCAGAGAGACAGACAAAGATAGATGGGGAAAGACACAGACCTTGATAGAGACAGACAAGGAAAGAGACAGACAGTCAGGCAGACACGGAAAGAGACAGACAGGAAAAGACACAGACAAAGAGACGGGGAGACAGACGGGGAAAGAGACAGATGGGGAAAGAAACAGAGATAGAGACAGACAAAGAAAGAGACAGACAGAGACAGGCAGATGGGGAAAGAGACAGACAGAGAAAGAGACAGACGGAGAAAGAGACAGACGGAGAAAGAGACAGACGATGAAAGAGACAGACACAGACAGACGGGGAAAGAGACAGACAGACGGGGAAAGAGACAGACAGAGACAGATGGGGAAAGAGACAGACTAGGAAAGAGACAGACTAGGAAAGAGGCAGATCTGGAAAGAGGCAGACCTAGAAAGAGACAGAACTGGAAAGAGACAGATGGGGAAAGAGACAGAGACAGAAGGGGAAAGAGACAGACCTGGAAAGAGACAGACAGAGCACATTACTTGGCCAATTTAGTTAAATCTGTGTGGAATATCTGTGGTGTTGAAATATATGTTGTGAAATGCTTCTATTAGCTTAGTTTTTGCCTTTTAATAATTACATTTCTATCTATTTGTTTTGTGGTTTTTGTGTGCAGAATACATTTTTGTTAATACATTCTATTTTGTTAACAGCAGTTATTAACCGGGGCGAAGCCGGGTAGTACAGCTTGTTTGGAATAAATTACAAACGCCCCCGCCTTCCCCATTTTATTACCCCAACACCCTCCGGCGTAATCCACACTTCCCACGGCGTCACATCCGGCTCTGCTACATGTCACAGCTAGCAGCCGCGTAGAGCACGGCTGCCAGCTCTGAGTGTAGACACTAGAGGCTGTGACAGGCTGGGCTGTGACATTCTCTCCTCCGCAGCTCCAGCCCCTCCCCTCCTCAGTGCCGGCCCGCCCCCCGCAGCAGAGGTCTGCTCTCACTGACCTCTAGCAGGGATACTCGCATGACACTCGGCTTTGCTGTACTGCCAGTGTGAGCCATGTGTCATTCGATGGGATCGCACCAGTGTAAAATCACACCGGTGCACACGGAGACAGACAGCGGAGGAGATGGGGAGAAAGTGCTCCCTCTATTTTCAAAGCTCCTGTGGTGCGATTGCAAGATCGCATCACAGTCGCATGACCCTCGGCTGACACACGCAGCAGAGGGTCATTTGTATATTGCTTCCGATGCTGTCGCATCCGAAGCGGTACGCAAGTGTACAAGAGCCCTCAGAAGTGTGCGGGTGATGATATGTCAGACTCGTGCGGGTCTGACATGAAATCACCCGTCACAGCCTGCCACTGTCTGAACATGAGCATGCATGTACCTAGAAACAAATTCACGCTCCTGTCAGAAGTGTGCGCGGGGGATGCAATGTCAGACTCGTGCGGGTCTGACATGACATCCCCAGTCACAGCTTGCCACTGTCTGAACATGAGCGTGCATGTACATAGAAACACATACACGCTCCTGTCAGATGTGTGTGCGGCTGTGCTGCGATGTCAGACTTGTGGGAGTCCCTCGCAAGTGTGACTGGTCCCTCGCAAGTGTGACTGCTGCCTAAGATAAACCGCATGCGTTTGTTTGTTTTTTTAAGTTAAATAAATAATTAAAAAAAAATGACGTGCGGTCCCCCCCAATTTTTATCCCCAGCCATGATAACGCCGGCTGGGAGCTGGTATATTCTCAGCCCGCAGCCACCCGGTATTGCCGCATCTATTAGATGTGACAATTCCGGTGCGATATCGGCTCATCTTGATTGCCCTGGTGCGGTGGCAAGCAAGGTAATAGCAGGGGTTAATAACAGCGCACGGCTGCTACTGAAACTGCATCACAAACCTGTAAATTACAGTAAATAAAAAAGACAGAGAAATCCTTTATTTGGAATAAAGTAAAAACGCAGCCTCCTCCTTCACTACTTTATTACCCCAACACAGCCCTCCAGTTCTGGCGTAATCCACACGAGATCCAACGAACACACATCCAGCTCTGCTACATGTCAGAGCGAGCAGCCATAGAGCACGACTGCCCGCTCTGAGTGCAGCTTATTACTGAGTCGCGATAAGTGATGACTGCACGGCAGAGCTGTCACAGGCCAGGGGGTGCGTCAGCCAGGAACCAATCACAGATGAGAGGACGGCCGGTGGGTGGGGAAAACACGGAAAGCTGTGTGTATGCGATGGACAGTACAGGAAGTGAAAGCGCGACCTGGAAGCAGTGTGCCGCCATGACACCGAGTCTCGGTAAGTATGAAACGCTAATTTATTTCTGATTTTCTTCATTTTTATTAATTGCCGAATCCGGATCGTGCACCCGGAATCCCACGCTCGGGTGCGGCGCAGATATAGCAGATATAGCGCGGATCTGGACTTTTACAGTCCAGATCCGCTCAGCACTATTTATGCAGTGTTTCTGCAGCGATTTGACGCGCACATGTGCTGTCAAATCGCTGCAGAAGATTATGCAGTTGCGTGCGCATGAGCCCAAATGCAGTTTTGGTGTGTGGTAGAGGAATACTGATGATTTTGCAGTTTATTCAGGACGGCTTCTGTTATTGCATATTTTGCTGCTCTGAGAATAGGGGAGTTATGCTTTGTGCACTCTGCGTTTTTGTCACATTTTTTGTGCAGTTTTGTTGGCAGCAAGTTCTGACTTTTCACTTTTGTGTGCGTTCTACTTGCGTTTTTGTCACAAAAAACCCATATTGCCCACATAGTTCTTTCTCTCCAGAACCGATTGTACAATCTGCGGGCATGTCACTCAGAATGAACGCGGGTGAATCCGTAACGTCACTGCCGCGACAGACGCCGAACAGTGGAGCCCCCAGCTGTGACGTCAGGGGTTTACACGAGTTCATTCCAATCGTGCGGCCCTGTCTGCACGCACAGCAGGAACTCATGCTCTATGACTCTCGCTGTGACAGGACAGGGATGTAGCAAGCGGAATTCACCGTGAGACCTCATCTGGATGACTTCGGACCTGCAGGGGTTTTTATGGGTTAAAGTGGTGAAAGAGGGTGCTTTTTGTATTTTATTTCAAATAAAGAATTTTTCAGAGGGGTTGTGTTTATTATTTTACTTACAGATTACGGCTGGGGAGGGGTCTCAAGAACACCTGCCATCACTAATCTAGTACTTAGTGGCAGCTGTAGGCTGCCATTAATTCCTTTTTACCCCGCTTGCCACCGCACCAGGAAGAGCTAGGTTTATTGCCAGAACTGGTGTATCTTCCGGATATAACACTTTTGGGGTGGCTGTAGGCCATCCCAAATATTAGCCCCCAGTTGTCTGCTGTACCTTGGCTAGTTTTAAAAAAATAAGGGGGAACCCACATTATTTAAATAAATAAATAAATAAATAAATAAATAAAATATTTAAAAAAAAAAAAATCAAGAGATCCCCTCTATTTTTCATAACCAGCCAAGGTACAGCAGACAGCTGGAGGTTGCAGCCTGCAGCTGCTGCTGTTCCTGTACTGGATATGAAAAATGGGGGGGACCTCACATCATTTTTTTAAATTAAAAAAAACCTAGCCATCTATATATCTATCTATTCTGTTACTTCTTTCTATCAATTCTATGTTCTATTTATTATTTTTATTTCTATCCATCTATTCTAGCTATCAATTATCCTATCCTATTTCTTTTCTCCTTTAAAAAAACGCATGTTTTTTTTTACATTTCCAAGCTCTCTGTGACAAGGAGCAGTTTTGGTGCAGTTAAAACTGCAACATGTGCATATAACCTTAGTGTCATCTGACAAAACAGTTTTTTTCCGCTCAGATGTTTGACAATGTCTTCTAAAAAGAATATACTTGGTTCTATTTAATAATAATTAAAACCATACCTGTGACATTAGTGACATTGTGGGGAAATTCACTTTCACTTGACCTCACTGGGGTCCTTAAAGATGGATTTTCCCCAATCAACGAGGCACCTAGGAGAAAAGAAGAAAAAAGATTATTATCTTAGAAAAGTGGAGAAAAACATTGTACAGCAATTTCATTATGGATATTATGATACAACTAATATTTAACCCTTTCATGTAAGAGCCTATTTTTGCCTTCGTGACCAGGCCAATATTTTCATTTCTGACCAGTGTCACTTTCACAGGTTATACCTCTGGAACGCTTCAACAGATCCCAGTGATTGTGCTTCATGATAGTGGTAAATTTACAACAATATTTTTTGCGTTTACTTGAGAAAATATTGGAAATTTGTCTGAAAATTTTGCAATTTTCAAACTTTGACTTTTTATACCCTGAAACCAGAAAGTTATATCACACAAAATAGTTAATAAATAATTTCCCACATGTTACTTTACATCAGTGCAATTGTTGAAATATACATTTTTTGTTAGGAAGTTAGAAGGGTTCAAAGTTTTTTACCAATTTCTCATTTTTCCAAGAAAATTTACAAAGCAGTTTTTTTTTAGGGACCACATCACATTTGAAGTGACTTTGAGGGGCCTAGGTTAGGGGTAAATGGGAACGAGCCCTGGGTCTATGACAGATGACCACTGCACAACTATTTTGGCACAGATTTGCTGTCTCCGAGAGCCAGAGTCAGGTATATAGGAGTATATAGGACACCTAGCCTACTATACAAGATAGGACTTATTTTTTTATTGCAGATTTGAAGCAGTTTCAGATCTCCAGCATGTCAATTCTTTCCGCATTTTTCCCCTATTTTAATGAAAGGGTAAAGATGTATGAATAAATGTGCGTATCTTATGTGTTTTTCCTGCCAATACAGATTTTTCAGCTGTAAATACTAAGCATGTGCAGATCCCCTCACACTGACAAGAGCCATGCCAGGTCCTGGCCATGACCTTACAGACATTACTCGGCTTGAGATCATCATAGCTGCTATTGGCACCATATGACTGCCGGCACGGGGTGCCGATGGGTACAAAGTGGGGGACCCCCAACTTCAAACAAAGCGATATCACTGGCATTACTGACAGCGGTATCAGAGGGTTGGCTTAAAGTGACCCGCATTTTGGAGCAGGGCGCCTGCTATGATACATAACTGACATCCGCTGATAATTTTCCTTCTGAGCCTTCACAATCATTGTGCCATACATGTATGACGGTTTGTGGGAAAGGAACAATTGAAAAAAAATGATTGCAGTCAAACAGAAGACATTTTAGGGTTCTTCCATCCTTATTTAAATGAATATGTTTTACTTTTATTTCCATTTTTGTCGTCCTATAACATTAACCCCATTATGACAGCCTTCCGGAAATAAATGGTGGCAGAAAAGGGTCCTTATTCTGATCCGCCGTTTATAAACAGCAGCAGGAAAAAAGTAAATAGTGCCCCAGAATCGGAAAATTTCCAGGATTTCAGCTACCTGGGGTAGCTGAGACCTTGGAGATCACAATTCGGGCCATTTTTTCCGGTCCTTTGTCTCGTGATCATCGGTATACACCGGTGAATCGTGATCACGTTTCAGAAAATGGAAGTAAAAAATGATTTGTCTCCCACCTGGCATGATCAAACATGTGAGATGGGACATAAAAGTCCTCTCTTGGACCCTTGGTGTAGCAAAGTGCCCTCCGCCCCCGGTCCACCTCCCACTTACAATCACCTAACATGGCCACCGCATGAGTGGTGTTCCCGCTGCTCATGTCCTCCTTGTCCTCCTCTGAGTCCTGACTCATTTGACATGTCAGAATAGGCAGAAAAGTCGTCTCCAGGTCCAGCCAGGTCATCCCCGGTCCCATCGGTGCATCTCATGGAGCGTCGATCCCCCGCCACTCCTCCTTCTTGTCGTTAGAAGAAATGCTGACCGCATTCGCAGCAGAGAGCGGCTGTCAGCCGGCTCTGCAAGCAGGGACATGGAGCTTACTGCACTCGTACTGCCGTGCTGAGAACCCGGGGAGTGTGAGTGCAGTATTCTCAGGTCACTGCAGCTACACTTCTCACATGCAGTGCCTGCTCTTCCAGAAAATGGGGGAAGTGTTCCCTGAGTGTACCCCCTATATTCTGGAATGAGGTTACTGCAGGTCACTTTGCCCTTGGTTGGACCAGGACAGTGTGGTTGCAGTATTCTTACTCAGCTCACTACAGCCATACTTCTCACATGGAGTGCCTGCTCTTCCAGAAAATGGGGGAAGTGCTGCCTAAGTGTGCCCCCTATAGTCTGGAATAAGGTTACTGTAGGTCACTTTGCCCTTGGTTGAACCAGGACAGTGTGGTTGCAGTATTCTTTCTAAGATCACTGCAGCTACACTTCTCACATGGAGTGCCTGCACTTCCAGAAAATGGGGGAAGCGTTCCCTGAGCGTTCTCTCATATTCTGGAAGGTCCAGAGTCGTCGTGGGACCTCCAAAATGGATTACGACGGACAGGATTTTTTTCTTTCTTTCAATAAATTGGTGAAATAGGGAATGTGTCGGGAGTGTTTTTCAAATGTTTTTTTTTTTCGTCTTAATTTTTTTAATTCTTGACTGGGTTGTAATGTCGGGTAATGTCTAGTTTCCAGAATGGAGTCCCTTGTGGAAGGTTTCTGCTGTTTAAGTAACTTAGCGGTCCTGCAAATGCGACATGATGCCCGCAGTCTATTAGGCTATGTGCGCACATGTGCTTTTTTCATGCTTTTATGCTGCATATTGCACCGCAGTGTAAAAGCATGCGTCCTGCGTCCCCAGCACAATCTATTAAGATTGTGCATAATCCATCCGTACGTTGTGTGTTACACCGCAGCGATTTGGATGCTGAAATTGTTGCCAAAACGCTGCGTTCTAAAAAGCAAGCTTTTCGGCTGCGTTTTGAAACACACATGCAGTGACAAAATGCTGCGGAAGATTTGTCACAGCAGAACGCAACGTGCGCACATAGCCTTACAGCCAAATTTTTGTTCCCAAATTCAAATATTGCTCCTTCTGTTCTGGGCCCTCCCATTTGGCCAAACAGAGGTTATGACCACATGTGGGGTATCAGCGCGCTCAGGAGAAACGGGGGAACAAATTATGAGGTCCATTTTGATGTATTTCTTCTAAAAGTGAATAAATTGGGAATAGATCAACATTTTAAGTTAAAACACAATTTTTTTTTCATTCCACATTGCTTTAGTTCCTGTGAAGCACCTGAAGGGTAAATAAGCTTCTTGGATGTTGTTCTGAGTACTCTGAGGGGTGCAGTTTTTAGACTGGTGTCACTTTGGGGTATTTTCTGTCACCTCAGCCTCCCAAAGTCACTTCAAATGTGATGTCATCCCCAAAAAAAAAGTTTTGTAAATTTTGTTGAAAAAAATCAGAAATTGCTGAAGAACTTTTAACCCTTCTAACTTCCTAACCCCAAAACATTTGGTCTCAAAACTTGTGCTGATGTAAAGTAGACATGTGGGGAATGTTATTTACTAATTCGAGTGACATAACTCTGGTTTCAGGCTAAGACTCCACTGTGCGTTTCCACCTACGTTTCAGCTGCTTTTTAGGTCCGTTTTGAGAAGCACCTTGTTCATGCCAAAAGGCATGCGTTTTGATTTTACAGCAAAGTCTATGGAAAATGGGGATTTCTACACTGCACTTTGCGTTTTAAAACGCTGCGTTTAATTTGCATATTTTGTGGCAAAAAACATGCGTTCAAAGAAGCAGCATGTCAGTTGTTTTTGCCATTTTGGGTGCGTTTTGCTAACATTGAAGTCAATGAGAAATGGCAAAAAACAAGATTCCTTCAAATTCCTGTGTTTTACCTGCTTTTTATGTGCAGAAAACATGTGTTTTGGACATTAAAATAATAATTGATTCATTTTATTGCTATTTTTCCAATAAATAGTATATTACCGCTATAATTTTATTCAATATTTCTATTTTCTTAATTATTTGTAAAATTCTATGTGTTCTTGATGTTCAAAACGCATCTGTCAAAACGCAGGTGAAAAAACAATGGGAAAACGCTGAAAACGCATCTAAAACGCGGTAAATACGCATGCGTTTTCAGCGCTAAATTTCTGAAAAAGGCAACTTTGGTCAAATCAATTAAGCCCAAAACGTGCGTTTAGAACTGCAAGTAGGAGAACGCAAAGTGGGGTCTTAGCCTAAGGGCATAAGAATTAAAAGGTTGAAAATTGCGACATTTTCATGAAATTTACAATTTTTTCACAAAGAAAAGCAAAAATTATTGTCCTAAATTTACCACTAATTTACCACAAATCTCAGAATCAACGACATCCGCTGAATTGTTCCAGAGTTATAACCTCATAAAGACATTGGTCAGAATTGCAAAAAACGGCCTGGGCATTAAAGACAAAATTGGCTTCGTCCTTATGGGGTTAAAACCCGGAAACACCAACTGGAAATGTGATCCTGAGCCTTAAGCGGGGTTTACACGCTGGGACATCGCTAGCATCGGCTAGCGATGTCGAGCGCGATAGCACCTGCCCCCGTCGTACATGCGATATTGTGTGATCGCTGCCGTAGCGAACATTATCGCTACGGCAGCATCACACGCACATACCTGGTCTTTCTAAGGGGGCGGTTCGTGTGGCGTCACACGGCAGGCGTCCAATAGAAGCGGAGGGGCGGACATGAGCGGGACGTAACATCCCGCCCACCTCCTTCCGCATTGCCGATGAAGGCAGGTAAGGAGATGTTCGTCACTCCTGCGGTGTCACACACAGCGATGTGTGGTGCCGCAGGAACGAGGAACAACATCGCTAATAAAAAGAAAACTTTTTTGTTTCAGGACGACCTCTCCGCGACAAACGATTTTGACCGCTTTTGCGATCGTTTAAGGTTGCTCATAAGTGGCACACTCTGCGATACCGTTAATGACGCCGGATGTGCACCACAAACGTAATCCCGACGATAATTCATTAACGATATCATAGCGTGTAAGCCCCGCTTTAGAACACAATGTAAAGATACTGGAATGACAGTTATATTTAGTGCTTACCGTGGCTGGAAATCCTGCGTGGAACCACCTTCTCCTCGCTACGTTTGCATTTTACTGAAAAATATATACCAGAATTGATTATAATCCTCATTGACATAACAGATTTCAGCAGAGGAGCAGTCTCCAACTCCCAACACTGGAAGAAGCAGAACCTATTACACACCATATGGACAAAACTATTGGGACGCCCACATTACACCCAGGGAAGTGTTATGGCTTCCCATCTAAATCTATAGTCAATAATATGGTTGGTCTCCCTTAGTATATAATACGGGATAAATCACATAAGGGGTTAAATGCCGCGCTGCCAAAGTAAGGAACAATCCACAGGATTCTTTTCAGTTACTATTTCTACGCGTTTTGGAAAAATCTTTCTCCTTCTTCAAGAGCAATCACATACTGTGCATATAATACAGCTCCCACTGTTTAGGAAGGCTTTGTAAAGAATTTGGGGGGTCAGTATACAGATCTTTGCCCATTCATCCAGAAGAGCATTGATCAGGTCAGTCACTGATGTTGGATGGAGGACCCGGCTTGCAATCTCTAGGTCATCCCGGCACCTCCGTTTGATGGAGTTAGTGTGCACTCACATTAGTGTTTATTCTCATTTCTGGGAGGGAGAATGAACATGAAACAGAAATTCAGGAATAGATTTTGGGATTTTATTTACGACGTTCACTGTTTGGTAAAAGTAACAGCACAGGTTTATTCTTCGGGTCAGTAAGATTACAGCGGTACCACATTTATATCATTTTTTATGTTTTCCTGCTTTTATACAATAGAGAAACAATTGTTTTTGCATCGCTGTATACTCCGAGCTATGACCTTTTTATTTTCCGCTGATGAAGCTGGGTGGCAGGTTGTTTTTTACGGGACAAGATGTGGTATTCAGTAATACCATTTTTATTTAGGCTGCTTTCACACTTGCGTTATGCGGCATCCGTTGCAATCTACCGCCTTGAGGAATTACGGTAACTGTTGCAGGAATCCGTTTATTCCTCATAGGCTTCTATTAAGGGCGGATTGCAGCAAATGGTCTTGCGTTGCATCCGCCCCGCGATGCATCAGTTGTTTTGTCGCTGACCGTCAGTGACCGTCAGGCGGAAGGAATGCTGAATGTAGCGTTTTTTGTTGCTGTAAAAAAACGCACTCCATAGGATTCCATCGAGATCCATTAAGAGGCATAATGAATGTCTACGGTGCTGGATTCCGTCGCCATGTGTTTGGTAACGGATTCCAGTGCAGGATTCCATCACGTTCTACTGAGCATGCTCAGCATGTCCAGCAGAACGTTCTAAATCGTTTAAAAGCACTCCTGGTCTCTCTCTCTGTCAGTCGGTCTCTCATCGTTTAAAAGCACATCTGGTCTCTCTCTCTGTCGGTCGGTCTCTCTCTCTCTGTTGGTTGGTTTCTCTCTCTGTTGGTTGGATTCACTCTCGGTCTCTATCTCTCTCTGTCGGTCTCTCTCTCTGTCCGTCTCTCTCTCTGTCCGTCGGTCTCTCTGTCCGTCGGTCTCTCTGTCCGTCGGTCTCTCTCTGTCTGTCGGTCGGTCTCTCTCTGTCTGTCGGTCGGTCTCTCTCTGTCTGTCGGTCGGTCTCTCTCTGTCTGTCGGTCGGTCTCTCTCTGTCGGTCGGTCGGTCTCTCTCTGTCGGTCGGTCTCTCTCTGTCTGTCGGTCTCTCTGTCTGTCGGTCTCTCTGTCTGTCGGTCTCTCTCTCTGTCTGTCAGTCGGTCTCTCTCTGTCAGTCAGTCTCTCTCTCTCTGTCAGTCGTTCTCTCTCTTTGTCGGTGTGTATCTGTCTGTCGGTCTCTCTGTCTGTCTGTCGGTCTCTCTGTCTGTCTGTCGGTCTCTCTCTGTCTGTCGGTCTCTCTCTCTGTCGGTCGGTCTCTCTCTGTCGGTCGGTCTCTCTCTGTCTGTCGGTCTCTCTGTCTGTCGGTCTCTCTGTCTGTCGGTCTCTCTCTCTGTCTGTCAGTCGGTCTCTCTCTGTCAGTCGGTCTCTCTCTCTCTGTCAGTCGTTCTCTCTCTTTGTCGGTGTGTATCTGTCTGTCGGTCTCTCTGTCTGTCTGTCGGTCTCTCTGTCTGTCTGTCGGTCTCTCTCTGTCTGTCGGTCTCTCTCTCTGTTGGTCGGTCTCTCTCTCTGTCGGTCGGTCTCTCTCTCTGTCGGTCGGTCTCTCTCTCTGTCTGTCGGTCTCTCTCTGTCTGTCGGTCTCTCTCTGTCTGTCGGTCTCTCTCTGTCTGTCGGTTGGTTTCTCTGTCAGTTGGTCTCTCTCTGTCTGTCGGTCTCTCTCTCTGTCTGTCAGTCGGTCTCTCTCTCTCTGTCAGTCGTTCTCTCTCTTTGTCGGTGTGTATCTGTTTGTCGGTCTCTCTCTGTCTGTCGGTCTCTCTCTCTGTCTGTCGGTCTCTCTCTCTGTCGGTCGGTCTCTCTCTCTGTCGGTCGGTCTCTCTCTCTGTCTGTCGGTCTCTCTCTGTCTGTCGGTCTCTCTCTGTCTGTCGGTCTCTCTCTGTCTGTCGGTCTCTCTCTGTCTGTCGGTCTCTCTCTGTTGGTCGGTTGGTTTCTCTGTCAGTTGGTCTCTCTCTGTCTGTCGGTCTCTCTCTCTGTCTGTCGGTATCTCTCTCTGTCGGTCGCTTTCTTTCTCTGTCGGTCGCTCTCCCTCTCTGTCGGTCTCTCTCTCTATCGGTCTCTCTCTCTGTCGGTCTCTCTCTCTGTCGGTCTCTCTGTCGGTCGGTCTCTGTCTCTCTGTCGGTCTCTCTCTCTCTGTTTGTCGGTCTCTATCTCTGTCTGTCAGTCTCTCTCTCTGTCGGTCTCTCTCTCTGTCGGTCTTTCTCTCTGTCGGTCGGTCTCTCTCTCTGTCGGTCGGTCTCTCTCTCTGTCGGTCGGTCTCTCTGTCTGTCGGTCTCTCTCTGTCGGTCGGTTGGTTTCTCTCTCAGTCTCTATCTCTCTCTGTCGGTCTATCTCTATCTCTCTGTTGGTCTCTCTCTCTCTCTCTCTGTCGGTCAGTCTCTCCCTGTCACCCCCTCTTTCATACTCACCGATCACTGGCGCGGCACTGCACAGCTGTCACACTGCTCTGGCGGCTTCTCCTCTTTTGAAAATGCCGGCCGCTCATTATTCCATCTCGTATTCCCCCGCCCACCGGCGCCTATGATTGGTTGCAGTCAGACCAGCCCCCACGCTGAGTGACAGCTGTCTCACTGCAACCAATCACAGCCGCCGGTGGTCGGGTCTATATCGTGCAGTACAATAAATAAATAATTAAAGAAAAACGACGTGCAGCCCCCCCCAACAATTTTGATACAAGCCAAGATAAAGCCACACGGCTGAAGGCTGGTATTCTCAGGATGGGGAGCCCCACGTAATGGGGAGCCCCCACCTTAAAAATATCAGCCAGCAGCCGCCCAGAATTGCTGCATCCATTAGATGCGACAGTCCCGGGACTCTACCTGGCTCATCCCGAATTGCCCTGGTGCGGTGACATTCTGGGTAATAAGGAGTTAATGGCAGCACATAGCTGCCACTAAGTCCTTGGTTAATCATGACAGGCGTCTATGAGACACCCCCAATGATTAACCTGTAAATGAAAGTAAATAAACACATACACCCGAAAAAATACTTTATTTGGAATAAAAGACAAAAAACACCCTCTTTCACCACTTTATTAATCCCCAAATACCACTCCACGTCCGACGCAATCCACAGAGGTCCCGCAACGCATCCAGCTCTGCTACATCGGAAGCTGACAGGAACGGCATGTAGAACACCGCCGCTCCTGTGAGCTCCACGCAGAAACTGAAGTGAGTCGCACTGTCAGAGGGGACGTCACTGAGGTAGTGTCGATGTGTGTGTGGTGATGAGTGCGGTAGTGCCTGCGTATGTGCGGTGATGATGGGTGCAGTAGTGGCTGCAGTGATGATAGGGGTGGTAGTGCCTGGGTGTATGCGGTGATGGGTGCGGTAGTGCCGGTGTGTGCGGAGATGATGGGTGCGGTAGTGCCTGCGTGTGTGCGGTGATGATGGGAATGGTAGTGCCGATGTGTGCAGTGATGATGATGGCGGCGGTAGAGCCGCTGTGTGCACTGATGATGATGGGGTCGGTAGTGCCGGTGTGTGCACTGATGATGGGGCCGGTAGTGTCGGTGTGTGCCGTGATGATGATGGGGCCGTTAGTGTCGGTGTGTGCAGTGATGATGATGGGGGCGGTAGTGCCGATGTGTGCAGTGATGATGATGGGGGCGGTAGTGCCGGTGTGTGCACTGATGATGGGGCTGTAGTGCCGATGTGTGCAGTGATGATAATGGGGGCAGTAATGCTGGTGTGTGCAGTGATGATGATGGGGGCGCTACTGCCGGTGTGTGCAGTGATGATGATGGGGGCGGTAGTGCCGGTGTGTGCAGTGATAATGTTGGGGGCGGTAGTGCCGGTGTGTGCAGTGTTGATGGGGGCGGTAGTGCCGGTGTGTGCAGTGATGATGATGGAGGCGGTCGTGCCGGTGTGTGCAGTGATGATACTGGGAGCGGTAGTGCCGGTGTGTGCAGTGTTGATGGAGGCGGTAGTGCCGATGTGTGCAGTGATGATGATGGGGGCGGTAGTACCGGTGTGTGCAGTGATGATGATGGGGGCGGTAGTGCCGATGTTTGCAGTGATGATGATGGGGGCGGTAGTGCCGGTGTGTGCACTGATGATGGGGCTGTAGTGCCGATGTGTGCAGTGATGATGATGGGGGCAGTAATGCTGGTGTGTGCAGTGATGATGATGGGGGCGCTACTGCCGGTGTGTGCAGTGATGATGATGGGGGCGGTAGTGCCGGTGTGTGCAGTGATAATGTTGGGGGCGGTAGTGCCGGTGTGTGCAGTGTTGATGGGGGCGGTAGTGCCGGTGTGTGCAGTGATGATGATGGGGGCGGTAGTGCCGGTGTGTGCAGTGATGATGATGGGGGCGGTAGTGCCGGTGTGTGCAGTGATGATGATGGGGGCGGTAGTGCCGGTGTGTGCAGTGATGATGATGGGGCCGGTATTGACGGTGTGTGCAGTGACAATGATGGGGGCGGTAGTGCCGGTGTGTGCAGTGATGATGATGAGGGCGGTAGTGCCAGTGTGCAGTGATGATGATGTTGGGGGCGGTAGTGCCGGGATGTGCAGTGATGATGGGGGCGGTAGTGCCGGGGTGTGCAGTGATGATGGTGGCGGTAGTGCCGGTGTGTGCAGTGATGATGGGGGAGATAGTGCCGGGGTGTGAAGTGATGATGATGCTGGGGGCGGTAGTGCCGGGATGTGCAGTGATGATGGGGGCGGTAGTGCCGGGGTGTGAAGTGATGATGGGGGCGGTAGTGCCGGGGTGTGCAGTGATGATGGGGGCGGTAGCGCCGGGGTCTGCAGTGATGATGTGGGCGGTAGTGCCGGGATGTGCAGTGATGATGGGGGCGGTAGTGTCAGGGTGTGCAGTGATTATGGGGGCTCTCTCTCTCTCTCGGCTTAACGCAACGCGTTATTTCACAGGAATCTGTTGCCTTTATTATCACACTATTTACAATGAATCCGTCACATGCGTCACACAATGTATTGTGACGGATGCAAAACGACGCAAGTGTAAAAGTAGCCTTAAGAGGGCTTTAAACGTTACAAGATTGCTACAGCGATCTCGTTGGGGTCACGGATTTTGTGACGCACATCCGGCCACTGTAGCGATCTCGTTGTGTGTGACTCCTAGGAGCGATTTTGGATCGTTGCAAAAACGTCCAAAATTGCTCCTCGTTGACATGGGGTCCTCTTCCAATTATCGCTGCTGTTGCTTGGGCGAAGTTGATTCTCGTCCCTGCGGCAGCACACATCGCTACGTGTGACGCTGTAGGAACGAGGAACCTCTCCTTACCTGCCACACGCCAGCAATGAGGAAGGAAGAAGGTGGGCGGGATGTTCGTCCCGCTCATCTCCGCCTCTCTGCTTTGATTGGGCGGCCGCTTAGTGACGTCGCTGTGACGCCGAGCGAACCGCCCCCTTAGAAAAGAGGCGGTTCACCGGTCACAGCGACGTCGCCGAGCAGGTAAGTACGTGTGACGCTGCCGTAGCGATAATGTTCGCTACGACAGCGATCTTCACATATCGGCATAACGATAGGGGCGGGTGCTATCACGCTCGCCATCGCTAGCATTGGCTAGCGAAGTCGCAGAGTGTAAAGCCACCCTTATGTTCAACTTTTTGATCACATTTTTTTTCTGCGGTACACAGCAGTTTTTTGCCACTTTTTTTAAAATTAGGTCACTGACTGGATGGTTATATAGTGTGACAGTTCTATAGATCAGGTTGGACAGGACTCCTGCGATACCACATGCGTGTACTTTTTATGGCTGTTTTTGTATAAATAAATGTAGTTTTTGTTAAATATTTTTGGTGACTTTTTTTTTACAATTTGCAGCTTTCAACTTTTTATTTTTACTTTTTTTACCTATAGGACCTTACAATTCTTACTGGAAACGGCATGGCAATGCATTACACTCTCAGTGTAGATAAAACATTTAGCTTTAGTTTCACTGTATAAAGAGGTTGTCTGAGAACAAATTGCTAAAGAAATAGGGGTACTTTGCACACTACGACATCGCAGGTGCGATGTCGGTGGGGTCATGTCGAAAGTGACGCACTTCCTGCGTCGCTCTCGACATCGTAGTGTGTAAATCCTAGATGATACGATTAACGAGCGCAAAAGCGTCGTAATCGTATCATCGGTGTAGCGTCGGCGAATTCCATAATTACGCTGACACGACCGTCCGATGTTGTTCCTCGTTCCTGCGGCAGCACATATCGCTGTGTGTGAAGTCGCAGGAGCGAGGAACATCTCCTACCTGCGTCACCGCGGCTCCCGTCTGTTATGCGGAAGGAAGGAGGTGGGCGGGATGCTTACATCCCGCTCATCTACGCCCCTCCGCTCCTATTGGCCGCCTGCCGTGAGACGTCGAACGACAGGTGAGTGCATGTGAAGCTGCCGTAGCGATAATATTCGCTACGGCAGCTATCACAATGATATCGCAGCTGCGACGGGGGCGGGGACTATCGCGCTCGGCATCGCAGCATCGGCTTGCGATGTCGCAGCGTGCAAAGTACCCCTTAGATTCGGATAGGATTTAAGGTCCATTCAACTTCCCTCCTTTTTAACAATTTTAAATTGTCCCTTTCAGGTATCGTCCCTAAAAAAGATGTTGGTTCTTTCAGATTAATCCATCACATTACATACCCCGAGGGATTTCCTCTAAATGACCAAGAAGATAAGGATAGGTCATCAGCTAAATACACTTCTTTCCATCAGGCCTAAAACACACTTCCGCAAAAAAAACGTACGTGTCTTACGGTCCGTTTTTCGGGTCCGTGTTCCTTTTTTTGGGGTGTTTCTCCAGTACGTATGGCATCCGTGTGATGGCGTATGCGAGCCGTGTGTACGTGTTGTGAGGCAGTGACAGGGGTAATATTTGAAGACCGCTATGTGACCCCCAGAATGTGCCTGGAAACCCTCTGAGTTTGCTATAGCTATTACTGGGAGTATAGCACAAAGGGTAACAGGGAGACAGATCCCTCCTCCCAGTCCAGGTTTTGTAGCAATCCTCATGTCCAGCATTTTCATTTAAAATCATGCAGAGCACAGCAGGGTGTGTCTCAGTTGAGAGCCAGGCTTGGTGAAGCTAACACATGCAGTGTGAGCTGGGCTGGCTCTGTGTGGAGTGAACACAGGCCAAGAGTGTCAGCCTAGGAGAACCTTACACAGATCCCTGCAGTTATCGGGGTCCTAAGGTAACAAGACTTTTTGATGCAAAGAATTTGTCTATATGCACCGGCTGTGATCCGGAAGAGACTTTGACAGTGGGAAATTGGATCTATTTATGCGGCAACAATAAATAGACTGTTGGTGTGAACACGCTGCTGCCTCACTGCCTCACGTTTTTGCCCAAACAACGCTGCTACCTCACATTATGGTGGAGAATGCGGGCATGGCAGCCTGGTTGCTAAGGGCAATGGACTAAGAGGTACTTACCTGGAAGGAAAAAAAAAAAAATAAATTTTCTTTCTACTGACTGTTTGCGGTGGATCGGCGGGTCCACGAAGCCTGCAGGCGTTGCAGCCTGGTTGCTAGGGGCAACAACCCAGTTTTCACATGTTTATGATCAAGCCTGCAAAGTTACAGTTTAACTCAGCAGCCACCATGGAGGATCTTGTAAAGCAGCTGGCCCAGGCTAATGCTCAGCAGCAACAAACCAATGTCCAGCTCCAGCGGGCGTTCATTCAGCAACAGGAGACAAACAGCTTATTGGCTAAGCAGCTTTCTGCTCTGCGAGAAGCGCTCCCAGCGGTAACTCCAGGTCATCCAGTCCTTCCTGCGGCCCAGGACAGAGTAAGGGCAGCACTTACGAGGATGAGTGCAGAGGATGACCCAGAAGCCTTTCTCTCCGTGTTTGAGAGGACCGCTGAGCGAGAGAAATTGTCTATCGACCGTTGGACTGATGTCGTGGCCCCATTCTTGGTAGGTGAACCCCAAAAAGCCTACCTGGATCTCAGCACGGAGGATGCCAAGGACTATGGCACACTGAAAGGTGAGATCCTTGCACGAATGGGAGTTAACACTTATCTCCGGGCCCAACGAGTGAATCAGTGGTCCTTTGAGGAGGGAAAACCTGCACGCTCACAGGCCCATGTCTTACTGGACCTTGTAAAAAAATGGCTGCAGCCGGAGACCTTGAACCCCGGACAGATGATTGAGCGGGTGGTGATTGAACGGTTTGTGCGGACTTTGCCAGCCCCCATTCAACGGTGGGTGGGACAGGGGGACCCCGGTACCCTAGACCAGCTAGTAAATTTGGTGGAACGCTACACAGCTACCCAGGAGCTGGTCCGGGACTCTGCTTCACGGCGCGCACTCCGTAGGGATACGCCCCCTTCACAGTTGGTAAAAAACTCCCGTCCCTCCTCGGGTGCTGCCCCGTCTTCAGAGAGTAAACCCCAGACTAAGGTCAGCAGGAGTCCCGGTTCCCCAAAGTCAGACACCCGAAACAGGGACACCTCTGCTGTTATGTGCTGGCGGTGCCATCAGCTCGGGCATGTGATGGCACAGTGCCCACTCACATCAGAACCCATGGACTGCCGGTACGTTCGCCGGGTATCAATGTATGCCCATACTGTTTGTACCGTAAGCACTGTTACTATGGGGGAGGAGCCCCATCTCTGCAAAGTACGTGTTAATGGCTATACAGCAGAGGCTTTGTTGGACTCAGGAAGTCTAGTGACTCTTGTACATGCCTCCTTGGTCTCCGGGGAAAACCCTACGGGACATAAAGTAGGGGTACTTTGTATTCATGGAGACCTACGTGAATACCCTATGGAAAGTGTCACCATTGCTACCTCGTGTGGAGAGGTACAACATGAAGTGGGGGTGATGAAAAGACTTCCATATGCTGTTATTTTGGGAAGAGACTTGCCCCTGTTCTGGACATTATGTGGGAGGCGACCTAGCCCTCCGAGGTGTATGATTGAACCAGGCCCTGAGCCGGACGATCCCGACTCAGGGATACCTGCCGTAGGGGTCACCAGTATAGGGACAGAGTGTAACCCTGCCAGGTTCCCCCTAGAGGTAATGGCAGGAGAGGTTGAGCCACCCGAGGCAATCCCGGAGTTGAACGTGTCTCCAGATTATTTCGGAACAGCACAGCTCCGGGACCCCACATTGGCTCCTGGACGTGGAAATGTACAGGTAATTGATGGGGTACCCCAGCGGCCTGGTGCCAGGCTGGAAACTCCCTACATGGCTCTAAAGCGAATCTTGCTCTATCGGGTTGATACAATCCGGGGGGAAATAGTGGAACAGTTGGTGGTCCCTCAGCCGTACCGCCGTCAGACCTTGGAATTGGCTCATAACCACCTAATGAGTGGGCACCTAGGTGAAGAGAAAACGCGGGAACGCATGTTTCAGCGGTTTTACTGGCCAGGGGTCGGCGCAGAAATTAAGAGGTTCTGTGAGTCCTGCCCAGTTTGTCAGTTGACCGCACCAATGCACCGTTTCCGTAGTCCTCTGATACCTTTACCCATTATAGAGGTGCCTTTTGAGTGGATTGCTATGGATCTGATCGGACCCATTGTAAAATCAGCCCGTGGTCACCAGCACATCCTGGTAGTGATGGATTACGCGACACGTTATCCGGAGGCCATTCCACTACGTCACACCTCGGCGAGGCTTATTGCTCGGGAGTTGTTTGCTATGTTCTGTCGCGTGGGGTTACCCAAAGAAATCCTGACCGATCAGGGCACTCCCTTTATGTCTAAAATTACAAAGGAACTGTGCAAACTCCTCCAGATCAAGCAGCTACGCACGTCGGTGTACCATCCCCAGACTGATGGTCTAGTGGAACGTTTTAATAAAACTCTAAAGGCTATGTTGAAAAAGGTGGTCTCCAAAGAGGGGAAAGATTGGGACATGTTATTGCCCTATTTATTGTTCGCTATCCGCGAGGTCCCACAATCTTCCACCGGGTTCTCGCCCTTTGAGTTACTGTATGGCAGACATCCGCGGGGACTGCTGGATATAGTTAAGGAAACTTGGGAACAGGAGCCCACCCCTCACAAAAGCACAGTGGAATACGTTATGGGTATGCAGGATCGTATCACGGCAATAATGCCCATTGTTAAAGAGCATTTGCTGGATGCTCAGGCAGCCCAAAGGACTCAGTATAATAGAAAGGCCTCCATCAGGTCTTTTAAACCGGGGGATCGTGTCTTAGTCCTAATACCTACTGCAGAAAGTAAGTTCTTAGCCAAATGGCAAGGTCCCTATGAGATCCGGGAGAAAGTGGGGGAAGTAAACTATAAGGTGTATCAGCCAGGTAGAAAAAAACCAGAGCAAATCTACCATGTAAACCTGCTGAAGGCGTGGAAAGACAGGGAATGTATGGTGGCTGACGTAACGTTGGACCTAACCTTTTCAGGTGCCTTGACAACAACAAAGGAGGAGTCCCCTGATGATGAATTAGGAGTGAGGATAGGGGATTCTCTCTCAAAACAGCAGAGACGGGAGTCTCGGAGGTTAGTGCAGCGGAATACGGATGTGTTCTCAAGCCTACCCGGCCGAACAACCGTAATCCACCATGATATTGTCACCGAGCCTCAAGTAAGGGTACGCCTAAGGCCATACCGGGTACCAGAGGCTCGTAGGCAAGCCATTGCGGAGGAGGTAAAAAAGATGCTCCAACTAGGGGTTATTGAAAAATCCACGAGCGAATGGGCCAGTCCCATTGTGCTGATCCCGAAACCAGACGGTTCTTTAAGATTCTGTAATGACTTCCGAAAGTTAAATGAGGTATCGAAGTTTGATATGTATCCCATGCCCAGGGTCGACGAGCTGATAGAGAGACTGGGACGGGCCCAGTACTTCACGACTCTCGATCTCACTAAAGGTTACTGGCAGGTGCCGCTGACAGAGGCGGCAAAAGAAAAGACCGCTTTTGTCACGCCAGGGGGGCTCTATCACTATGTCGTCTTGCCATTTGGTTTACATGGGGCTCCGGCCACGTTTCAGAGATTAATGGACATAGTGTTAGAACCCCATCAACCATATGCCTCCGCATATTTGGATGACATCATCATCTATAGCAGTGACTAGAGCACCCACTTATCTCAGGTACAAGCGGTAGTGGATTCGCTCAGAGCGGCTAGTCTGACGGCGAATCCAAGCAAATGTGCTATGGGTCTCAAAGAAGCCCGTTACTTGGGGTATGTGATAGGCCAAGGGGTTATCAAGCCACAAGTAAACAAAATCGAAGCCATTCAAAACTGGCCTCGTCCCCTTACCACAAAACAGGTAAGAGCCTTTCTAGGTATAATGGGGTATTACCGACGATTCATACCCAATTTTGCTGGAAGGTCGGCGCCTTTGACCGATCTCTTAAAGGGGAAGAAGTCGGTTATGGTCCACTGGAATACGCAAGCAGAGGAAGCCTTTCAGGCGCTAAAGGTTGTCCTATGTGGTCAGCCTGTCCTTGTCAACCCTGACTTTCAAAAGGAGTTTATAGTACAGGCAGATGCCTCTGAAGTGGGTCTGGGTGCAGTTCTGTCCCAGGAGGTAGATGGGGAAGAGCACCCGATCACCTATTTGAGTAGAAAACTCACCCCGGCAGAGAAGAACTATAGCATAGTGGAGAAGGAGTGCCTGGCCGTAAAATGGGCTCTGGAATCCCTACGCTACTACCTGCTGGGGCGACACTTTCGCCTGGTGACAGACCACTCCCCTTTGGTCTGGATGAGGAATGCTAAGGAGAGAAATGCTAGAGTCACCAGGTGGTTTCTCTCCTTGCAGAACTTTCACTTTTCTGTGGAACACCGGGCTGGTAGGTTGCAGGGCAATGCGGATGCCCTGTCCAGAGGTCCCTGTATGTTGGCAAAAGTTCAACCCCGCCCGTTTGAACTGAGGGGGGGGATATGTGAGGCAGTGACAGGGGTAATATTTGAAGACCGCTATGTGTCCCCCAGAATGTGTCTGGAAACCCTCTGAGTTTTCTATAGCTATTACTGGGAGTATAGCACAAAGGGTAACAGGGAGACAGATCCCTCCTCCCAGTCCAGGTTTTGTAGCAATCCTCATGTCCAGCATTTTCATTTAAAATCATGCAGAGCACAGCAGGGTGTGTCTCAGTTGAGAGCCAGGCTTGGTGAAGCTAACACATGCGGTGTGAGCTGGGCTGGCTCTGTGTGGAGTGAACACAGGCCAAGAGTGTCAGCCTAGGAGAACCTTACACAGATCCCTGCGGTTATCGGGGTCCTAAGGTAACAAGACTTTTTGATGCAAAGAATTTGTCTATATGCACCGGCTGTGATCCGGAAGAGACTTTGACTGTGGGAAATTGGATCTATTTATGCTGCAACAATAAATAGACTGTTGGTGTGAACACGCTGCTGCCTCACTGCCTCACGTTTTTGCCCAAACAACGCTGCTACCTCACAGTGTAAAATGTCCGTGTTTGTGTGTAAAATGCCCGTGTATGTGTACGTGGAATGTCCGTTTGTGTGTTGCACAATGTCGTTGATACATGTCGGCTGACAGCAGACAGAGTTGCGCGATGAGAATGAACTCGGGTGAACTTCACCCGACTTCATTGTCATGCTGCGGCTCTGTCTGTGTGCCGCGTACTGATTAGCGGTCACCTGTGAAGGATTCACCAGTGACCGCTAATCCCCGAGTGACTGAAGTTAGCAGCCCTCTCTCATACTTACCGCTCCCCGATCACCAGCGCAGCGAGGAACAGCTGTGCAGAGAATACGCGGCAACAATTACTTTGAAAATGCTGGCCGCTCATTGATCAATCTCGTATTCCCTGCTTTCCCCACCCACCGGCGCCTATGATTGGTTGCAATCAGACACGCCCCCCATGCTGAGTGACAGCTGTCTCACTGCACCCAATCACAGCAGCCGGTGGGCGTGTCTATAAAGTGCAGTAAAATAAATAAATAAATAATTTAAAAAAAACGGCGTGCGGTCCCCCCCCCCCCCCATTTTAATACCAGCCAGATAAAGCCATATGGCTGAAGGCTGGTATTCTCAGGATGGGGAGCCCCACGTTATGGGGAGCCCCCCAGCCTAACAATATCAGTCAGCAGCCGCCCAGAATTGCCGCATACATTATATGCAACAGTTCTGGGACTGTACCCGGCTCTTCCCGATTTGACCTGGTGCGTTGGCAAATCGGGGTAATAAAGAGTTTTTGGCAGCCCATAGCTGCCAATAAATCCTAGATCAGGGGTGGGGAACCTTTTTACTGCCGGGGGCCATTTGGAATTTTCTACCAACCTTCGGGGGCCGCACCAAATGATCAACTTGAAAACGACCAGGCTATATTTGGTCAAACAATTAATTAACTCACCCCTAATGTGGTGGCTGGAGCGGCTGTGATGTTCGGTGATATTGATCATTTTGTTTCTCACAACTGTTTTTCCAGGTTTGTCTTGGTCTGGAGAGGCTGGGGGCATACACATCCCAGGAGAAGCTGGGGCATATACATCACAGAAGACACTGGGGCGCATATACATCACAGGAGACACTGAGGCATATACATCACAGGAAACATTGAGGCATATACATCCCAGGACAGGCTGGGGCGTATACATCACAGGAGGAGCGTATAGATCACAGGAGGGGTGTATACATCACAGGAGATGCTAAGCATGGACAGCACTAGTGGCGGGCACAGACAGCACTAGGCGGCGGCACAACGGACAGCACTAGGCGGCGGCACAACGGACAGCACTAGGCGGCGGCACAACGGACAGCACTAGGCGGCGGCACAACGGACAGCACTAGGCGGCACAACGGACAGCACTAGGCGGCACAACGGACAGCACTAGGCGGCACAACGGACAGCGCTAGGCGGCACAACGGACAGCGCTAGGCGGCAGCTCAGAGAGCGCTAGGCGGCAGCACAGAGAGCGCTAGGCGGCAGCACAGAGAGCGCTAGGCGGCAGCTCAGAGAGCGCTAGGCGGCAGCTCAGAGAGCGCTAGGCGGCAGCACAGAGAGCACTAGGCGGCAGCACAGAGAGCACTAGGCGGCAGAACAGGGAGCACTAGGTGGCAGCACAAAGCACTGACAGTGGCAGCACAGGGAGCACTAGGTGGCAGCACAGGGAGCACTAGGTGGCAGCACAGGGAGCACTAGGTGGCAGCACAGGGAGCACTAGGTGGCAGCACAGACAGCACTAGGTGGCAGCACAGAGAGCACTAGGTGGCAGCACAGAGAGCACTAGGTGGCAGCAAAGAGAGCACTAAGTGGCAGCACAAAGAGCACTAGGTGGCAGCACAAAGAGCACTAGGTGGCAGCACAAAGAACACTAGGTGGCAGCACAAAGAGCACTGACAGTGACAGCACTAAAAGGCAGCATGGAGAGCATTAGGTGACAGCACTAGGAGGCAGCAGGGAGAGCACGATGTGGCAGCACTGACAGCACTAGGAGGCTGCACAGATTACGCAGCACTGAGGGGTTACACACAGTACTGGGGGGTACACAGCACTTGGGGCAACACATAGTACTAGGGGGTACACAGCACTTGGGGCTACACACAGTACTAGGGGGTACACAGCACTGGATGGGGGGGCAGCGATGGGTTGCATACTCACAGTACAAGGGGAGGAGGAGGAGTCACATAGCACAGGTCCAGGAGGCATGTACAGCAGGGAGGCATCTGCTGCACCTCTTCTGCTATGACTGGTGCACAGCTCGCTGTTTACCCCGCCCTCAAGGTAAACCCTCAGCATGTGAGCACAGTCCCGGGTTCAGTCTAGAATGTATGGGCTGTAGTCAGGTCCCGAAAAGAGCCCGTACATTCTAGTATGGGCTGCAATCAGGATCTGTAAATAGCCCGTACATTCTAGCATCTACCCATAACGCACTGGGATTTTAAAGGGCCGGCGGCTGGCAAAAGCGCAAGTGCCGCTCGAGCACTGGGGTAGCCTGGAATGTGCCCGGGGGCCGCATTAAATGTCATCGCGGGCCGCATACGGCCCGCGGGCCGGAGGTTCCCCACCCCTGTCCTAGATTAATCATGTCAGGCGTCCCCCCGAGATACCTTCCATGATTAATCTGTAAGTGACAGTAAATAAACACACACACACACACACACCCGAAAAAATACTTTATTAGAAATTAAAAACACAAACATATACCCTGGTTCACCACTTTAATAAGCCCGAAAAAGCCCTCCATGTCCGGCGTAATCTAGGATGGTCCAGCGTCGCTTCCAGCTCTGCTGCATGGAGGTGACCGGAGCTGCAGAAGACACCGCCGCTCCTGTCAGCTCCACGCAGCTAATGAAGGCAATAGCGCGATCAGCTGTATTCAGCGTTGGCCGCGAGTAACCTCAGTGACAGCTCAGCTGATCGCGCTATTGCCTTCATTAGCTGCGTGGAGCTGACAGGAGCGGCAGTGTCTTCTGCAGCTCCGGTCACCTCCATGCAGCAGAGCTGGAAGCGACGCTGGACCATCCTGGATTACGCCGGACATGGAGGGCTTTATCGGGCTTATTAAAGTGGTGAACCAGGGTATATGTTTGTGTTTTCTATTTCTAATAAAGGATTTTTTTCAGGTGTGTGTGTTAATTTACTGTCACTTACAGATTAATCATGGAAGGTTTCTCGGGGAGACGCCTGACATGATTAATCTAGGATTTAGTGGCAGCTATGGGCTGCCAAAAACTCCTTATTACCCCGATTTGCCAACGCACCAGGGCAAATCGGGAAGAGCCGGGTACAGTCCCAGAACTGTCGCATATAATGTATGCGGCAATTCTGGGCGGCTGCTGACTGATATTGTTAGGCTGAGGGGCTCCCCATAATGTGGGGCTCCCCATCCTGAGAATACCAGCCTTCAGCCGTATGGCTTTATATGGCTGGTATTAAAATGGGGGGGGGACCACACGCCGGTTTTTTTAATTATTTATTTATTTATTTTACTGCACAGTATAGACACGCCCACCGGCTGCTGTGATTGGGTGCAGTGAGACAGCTGTCACTCAGCGTGGGGGGCGTGTCTGACTGCAACCAATCATAGGCGCCGGTGGGTGGGGAAAGCAGGGAATACGAGATTGATTAATGAGCGGCCGGCATTTTCAAAGTAATTGTTGCCGCGTATTCTCTGCACAGCTGTTCATCGCCGCGCTGGTGATCGGGGAGCAGTATGAGCCAGGGGAAGAAAAAAACCGAGCGCCAATGTAAGTATGACTGAGAACAGCAGAAAAAAAGGTAAGTATACTGAATTTAATTTAAAAAAAAAAATAAAAAATAAGATCGCTAGTGTAAAAACCCACACGCACGAAACGTGCTGAACACAGACATACTCCGTGTGCGGTCCGTGCAGGCACGGACCCATAGACTTTAGTGGGTCCGTGCCTGCGTTATGCCGGCCAAAAAACGGACATGTTGTCCGTGTAGAAAAGCGCACACACGTACTTATCACATGGACACACGTTCCGTGTGATTTTTACGTGTGTGTTCCATCTACCATAGAACAACATTGGGTCTCCGTGTGTAACGTGTCTCCGGTACGTGCAAATACGTCCCGCACACGTACAAATTAAACGGATGTGTGTTGCGGGTCTCAAGCTGTAGATTTACTTAGGTCACATGGTAAAGGGGCGTTACTAGCAAAAGCAGAAATAAAATGTGCTTTTAGGTTACTCCCTGTCAACCCGAAAGGTTTTCTAGTTTTTCCCTGTAGTAATACTTTCATATATAGGTTCATGCAGTTCCATCAATTCCCTCTAGAGCTATAATTGAAACCAGAACTTTACATCCACAGTCTAAAAATACACATATGCATGTTTTTTCTCACTATGTGACATGAAATCAGAATACTCCCTGTCAACTGAAAGGTTTTATATAGTTTTTCCCCGTAGTAATACCTTCATATATAGGGTCATGCAGTTCCATCAATTGCCTCTAGAGTTATAATTGAAACCAGAACTTTACATCCACTGTCTAAAAATACACATATGCATGTTTTTTCTCACTATATGACATGAAATCAGAATACTCCCTGTCAACCGAAAGGTTTTAAAGAGAACATGTCACCAGATTTTTCCCTTCTGAGCTCCGGCAACCACCAGTAATCTCTAATATACAGCATATATACAGTGTGTCCACCCATATCCTGTCCACCGCCATTAACTTGAGAACGGCGGTAGCTATAGGCATAGAAGTGGTGTCTAGGTATAGTAAAGTAGCCATGCGCTACGCAATGAAACCACCTTAGCACCACCTGGTGGAAAACAATGGAGTTAGCAATTTTATCTCGAAAACGGAGCGAGATAGAGAAAAAAAGTGAATTACAAAGTTGTAGGGCATCATCAATTCAATACGAATCGACACCTTACATACAGAAATGCTATGATATGAAACCCATAAGCCCCCCAAAAAACGGATTTTTGTGTACTCAACGTAAAATCGTTTTCTCTTAGCCATCATTGGGGGACACAGGATCATGGACCATGGGTGTTATGCTGCCTATCCATAGGAGGACACTAAGTAGATGCAAAAGCATAGCTCCTCCTCTGCAGTATACACCCCCTGGCCGGGCCAGGCAAGCTCAGTTTTAGTACACAAGCAGCCAGTAAAAACTTACCTTAACAGAGGAACATGAGAAAAAAAGAGTCATAACCAAATAAGGTACTGAGAGAACCAAGGCCCAACAGGGCAACAGGGTGGGTGCTGTGTCCCCCAATGATGGCTAAGAGAAAACGATTTTACGGTGAGTACACAAAAATCCGTTTTTCTCCGACGCCTCATTGGGGGACACAGGACCATGGGACGTCCTAAAGCAGTCCATGGGTGGGAAAAATAAAAACTAGACAACACAACCCAAGGACTAGGAACCAGTCCCAGACAGCCTGGAGCACCTACTGAGAGAAGGTGCTCCACTGCCGTTTGCAGAATTGTCCTACCCAGATTTGCCTCAGCTGAAACCTGGGTATGGACTCTGTAAGGCTTTGAAAACGTATGTAGGCTAGATCAGGTCGCAGCCTTACACACCTGTTCCACTGAAGCCTGATGCCGAATGGCCCACAAAGCGCCAACTGTTCGCGTGGAATGAGCCTGTAGCCCACTAGGAATGGGCTTGAGTTGCAAGTGGTAGACATCCTGGATCGCAGAGCGAATCCAGCGAGCCAAAGTCGCCTTTGAAGTTGCCTGTCCCTTCTTAGGCCCCTCAGGAATGACGAACAAGAGTCCGTTTTCCTAAAGGGGGCTGTCCTGGATATGTAATATCTGAGAGCTCTGACGAGGTCTAACGAATGTAGAGACCTTTCCACCATATGAACTGGGTGTGGACAAAAGGAAGGCAGAACAATGTCTTCGTTCAAATGAAACGGGGTAGGAACCTTTGGAAGAAAATCCGGAAGGGGGCGCAGAACCACCTTGTCCTGGTGAAAAATCAGAAAAGGCTCTTGGCAAGAGAGTGCTGCTAGCTCCGAAACCCGTCTGATGGACGTAATTGTCACCAGGAACGTTACCTTCCAGGACCGAAAAACAAGGGAGGATTCCTTGAGAGGTTCAAAGGGGGACCTCTGGAGACCGTCCAGAACGAGATTGAGGTCCCATGGTTCCAACGGCCGTTTGTACGAGGGAACTAGATGGGAAACGCCCTCGAGGAAGGTCTTAACCTGCGTTTTTTGAGCCAGTCGGCATTGGTAGAAGATTGAGAGCGCTGAGACCTGCCCTTTAAGGGAACTGAGAGCCAACCTGCAGAAAATCGAGAATTCTGGGGATGGCCAGAGGCAGAGGCTGGACGTTAGTTTCCCTGCACCATAAAAGGAAGATTTTCCACGAACGGTGGTAAATGCGGGATGAAGCAGGCTTTCGGGCACTGATCATGGTGGAGATAACCGCGGGGGAGAATCCTGCTCTTGTTAATACCCAGGTCTCAATGGCCATGCCGTCAGCTTCAGGGCTCTGGAGTTCTGATGGGAAATGGGCCCTTGTATCAGCAAGTCTGGGATGTCTGGAAGGCGCCACGGTACGTCTGCGAGCATTTGTTCTAATTCGGCGTACCAGGCGCGCCTGGGCCGGACTGGTGCTATCAGTATCATCGCGACTCCCTCTACCTTGATTTGCATGATTACCCGCGGCAGCAGAGGTAAGGGTGGAAATATGTAAGGCAGGCGGAAGTGGAGCCAGGAGCAGACTAGAGCATCCGCGCCGATGGACTGCGGATCGCGTGACCTGGCTATGAACGCGGGTACCTTTGCGTTCAACCTTGAGGCCATTAGATCCACGTCTGGTGTACCCCAGCGAGTGCAGATGTGTAGGAACACTTCTGGGTGGAGAGACCACTCTCTGGCGGCCAGGCCTTGGCGACTTGGAAGTCTGCTGCCCAGTTTTCTACTCCCGGTATGTGTACCGCTGATATCACTGACCCTGTCGATTCGGCCCAGCTGAGGATCCTGTGGGCCTCGAGATAAGCTGCCTTGCTGCAGGTGTACCCCTTGGCGATTGATGTAGGCTACAGCTGTTGCATTGTCCAATTGGACTCGAATCTGATGACCCGCTAGCAGAGGGCAGAATGCCCTGAGCGCGAGGAAGTTTGCGCAGATTTCCAGGATGTTTATGGTTAGGGAAGACTCCTGGGGCGTCCAACGTCCTTGAGCAGTGTGGTGCCGGTACACTGCTCCTCAGCCTAGGAGGCTGGCGTCCGTGGTCAGGACCAGCCAGTTCGCTGGGAGAAAAGATCTCCCCTTCGAAAGGGATGAGGACCGAAGCCACCAGCGGAGTGCGTACCTGACTGAGGGCATCAGGTGAAGATGTCTGTCCGGGGAGAAGGGGCTCTTGTCCCAGGCCGCTAGAAGGGCTAGCTGCAGTGGGCAGAGGTGCAGTTGAGCAAAGGGTACTTCTTCCATAGCCGCCACCATCTTGCCGAGCACCTTCATGCTGAATCGATTGGAGCGAGATGGAGGACATAGAAGGCAGCGTACCGCTCGTTGAAGAGCGATCGCCTTGTCCAGGGGGAGATAGATCAAGCCCCAACGGGTGTCCAGGGACATGCCCAGGAAGGTGAAGGATCGTGATGGGATCGGGAATGATTTGTCTAGATTCACTAGCCACCCTAAGCGGGATAGGGTGTCCACAGTGATCTGTACGCTGGTTGAGCAGTCGCGGAAGGAGGGGACCTTGATGAGGAAGTCGTCCAAGTAAGGGAGAACGACTACTCCCCTGGCGTGAAGGACGCTCATGGCGGCCGCCATGACTTTGGTGAAGACCCTTGGTGCGGTGGCAAGGCCGAAGGGTAGAGCTACGAATTGAAAGTGGGGAGTCCTGAACTGCGAAGCGGAGGAACTTTTGGTGATCTGGGGCGATGGGTATGTGCAGGTACTCGTCCTTGATGTCTAAGGCGAGGAATTCCCCTTCAACCATGGATGCAATAATGGACCTTAGGGACTCCATTCTGAATCCCCGTACGTGCACATGTTTGTTCAGGTGTTTGAGGTCCAGGATGGGTCGAACTGACCCATCCTTTTTGGGGACCACAAAGAGGTTGGAATAAAAACCCCTGAACTTCACGTCGTCCGGGACAGGTATTTTCACTCCTGCTGTTTGCAGCGAGTGGATTGCTGAGAAAAAAGCTTTGCGTCGTTATCGAGACTTTAGGGGGTTTGAGAGAAAGAACCGACTCGGGGGTCGGGTCCTGGTAACCGGAAGACACAAGGTCTCGCACCCATTTGTCACCTGAGGCGGCAGCTCAGATGTGTTGAAAAAAGCCGCAGTCGACCTCCTACAATGAGTGTGTCTTCCGGGGCGCCGAAGGAGTCATGAGGGGAGAAAACGTTGTGGACGACTTTCCGTAGTCCTGGACTGTTTCGGTCTAGGCTGCCATGACGAAGTGGGTTTCGGGGAGAGCTGAGAAGGTCGGTCCCTGCATAGTCCGCGGCTGGCGGTGGGGACAGCACGGGATGTCGACCAACCAATGAGTTCCGATGGAGCGGAACGAGGACTGTGGACGCCTGGTGAAGGTCGTCCTGGACTTCAGGTGGGGGAGGGAGGTACTCTTTCCTCCCGTGGCGTCAGAAATTAGCTTGTCCAGACGTTCGCCAAACAATCGGTCTGGAAAAAAGGGAAGGCCCGTGAGAGACTTCTTGGAGGCAGAGTCCGCTCGCCATTGTCAGAGCCAGAAAGCTCTACGGATGGCTATGGTATTTGAGGCGGCAAACGCTGCGCAGGTAGCAGCGTCCATGGAGGCCTGCGTGAGGTACTCCGCCGCAGCGGTAATTTGAGCTGTTACCTCTGTGAAGGTATGAGGGAACTGGGATTCGTCAAGCGAAGTGTTAAGGGATTCTGCCCAGACCGAGATCGCCTTTGCGACCCACACAGAGGCAAAGGAGAGCGAGAGGGAGGAACCCGCAGCCTCCAAAGCAGAGCGGGCGAGGTGCTCCACCTGCCTGTCTGAGCGTCTTTGTGGCAAAGCGGGAGACCAGGAGGGGTCGACCGAGGGCGGATCGGCCCAGCCGTTAAGGGCAGGTGAGGCAAAAGGGTACCGGGACTCCATGAGTTTTCGGTTACCGAAGCGCCTGTCAGGCTTCTCCCTTTGCTTTGTGAGGATATCCTGAAACTCTGGGTGATCAGCGAAAACCTTTTGGGGTTTCCTTGCCCTCTTAAAGGAGACCGCATGGTCAGTGGTAGTGGATGGGGGATCCTCCACATGCAGAGTTTGGTTGATTGCTGCTATAAGGGAGTCTATTGCAGTTTGATCATCTGTGGAGGCTGAAACCAAGGAATCCTCTTGGTATAAACAGCATTCTCCCTCCTCCAGCTCTTCAGAAGCCATGGAGCGTGTGGGAGAGCCTGCCCTGTGTGCTCCCGAGGGAGAGTCCGCTGGAGACACCCGGCCGTGTGCTCTTTTCCTGATCCCTGCAACCGGTGAAGCATGTGCCCGGATTACCTTAGAAGGATCCTCCATAGGGGTATCCTCAGGCTGCATTCCGTCCAGGGACCAGAAGGGTGTGGAGGACGACATTGCATAGCCAGCACTAGGTTCTGTGACAGTTTTTCCATGGATTGGGACAGAAACTGTGTCCATTCCGGTGGGCTGGGAGCCCTAGGCTCTGGGCTGACGGTTGCGGCGGTGGTGGCAGGGGGGTCTTGGGGGGCTATAGGGGCACAGGACTCACAGAGAGAAGAGACCCTCCTCCTGTGTTTACGTGGTAGCTCAGCGTGGCAGGCAGTGCAGGCTGAATAATAGACTATGTGGGCCTTAGCACTCTTAGTGCCCTTAGATTTCTGCATGTTCCTAATAGGAGTATGCCAGGAGGGGGAGCAATGCTCAGCAGAGCTACAATTGAAGCAAGCACCTCACCAGAATCAGCCGATGGCCCTGTCCTCAGGAAGGATTAAGCTCTATGGAGATCTTTGCACGCTTCCGGGGGGCGGGGCTTATCACGCCCGCGGGGGACGGGGCTTAGCGCTAAACGATTGGGAAGATGAGTCAGTGTGCCCCCCCCCCCGCTGTGGGAAGTAAAAAAAAAACGGCGGGAAGGGAGCTTCTGATAGTTTTCCTCCCTCTCCCTCCAGTCAGCACACAGCTTGTCACTGGTGGTTATCAGCCGGCTTTTCTGCTAGAGCAAATAAACAGAGCAAATAAAACAGGGTGAGTCCCTGAGCCCTGGGCCCTCCCCCCTGCCACTGGGAAATTATCTGCAGGACTTTCTGCAAACAGCAGAACTTCCCCCTCCTCCAGCCAGCAAGCTAGAGAAAAGTTAACACTGTGTGTGCAGGATCCTTGCTCCTTGCACATAATAAATACTGTAAATGTCCTGGGAACCTTCCCTGCAGCGTCTTTTCTCCCTTTGTCTGGGAAACCAGTCAGGGGGAATCTCACCTTAAAACGCTGCTTCCGTCCAGGCAGTGAAAATAGCAGAGTCAGCTTGCTTTGTCGGTGTCATATTCAACTCAGAGCCTGCAAAGAGGAGCTGAGGAATTGGTGCCATCTTCAACTCAGAGCCTGCAAAGAAGGGCTGAGGAATTGGGCTATAGGGGCACAGGCCTCTACCCTGGGCTTTGGAAAATCGGTGTCTGTGGAACCCGTCGTCCAGCCCAGGATCCAGCGTCGCGGGAGGGGGTACGTGGAGGCGACACTCCACGTTCCCGCCCGTTGATGGTAGTGGGAGATCGGTCCCAAAAGGAAACCGTCGCCCTCAAAAAATAACAAACCTTAAAAGGAAGTGCCTCCTACAGACACTAAGCTAAAACTGAGCTTGCCTGGCCCTGGCCTATACTGCAGAGGAGGAGCTATGCTTTTGCATCTACTTAGTGTCCTCCTATGGATAGGCAGCATAACACCCATGGTCCATGGTCCCCCAATGAGGCGTCAGAGAAATATTGAATGCTGGTCACGCATATGGCGCTCATTTAACTTTGATGCTCAAAGTGGCCACCATCAGCTGCAATGCACATCTGCACTCTGGACAGTATACTGTATCTTGCTGCACGAGCATCTGTGATACATCGTCCTAGGTCCTGCAATGTTGGTGGAGGGGTCACATACACCTGCTGTTTGATGTGACCTCACAGAAAGAAGTCCAATGGGGTCAGGTCAGGTGAGCGTTGAGGCCACTTCAGGCAGCCACCATACCCAATGACTTGTAGGAAGGTCTCCATGAGGTATCGCTTCACGTCCGCAGCCTTGTGTGTTTTACACGTTCTAATCATAGCATTTCTGTATGCAAGGTGTCGATTCATATTGAATTGATGATGCACTACAACTTTGTAATTCACTTTTTTTTCTCTATCTCGTTCCGTTTTCGAAATAAAAATGCCAACTCCGTTGTTTTCCAACAGGTGGCGCTATAGATGGTTTCATAGTGTAGCGTGTGGCTACTTTACTATACCTAGACACCACTTCTATACCTATATCTGCCGCCGTTCTCAAGTTAATGGCGGTGGACAGGATATGGGTAGACAAACTGTATACAGCTTTCTAGACTCCTGTATGTATGTGCCCAGGCCGCTCTGTAGAAGGCAAAAAAACCTCTTTTATTATATTCACCTAGGGGGAAGTCTGGTCTGATGGATGTTGCTGCTCTCGATCCGGTGCCTCCTCTATCTTGTGCACTCGGCATCCTA
The DNA here is from genome assembly GCF_048569485.1 of Anomaloglossus baeobatrachus. Lineage (NCBI taxonomy): Eukaryota > Metazoa > Chordata > Amphibia > Anura > Aromobatidae > Anomaloglossus > Anomaloglossus baeobatrachus. The sequence goes on along the minus strand of NC_134353.1, from coordinate 400,532,817 downwards.
CTTTCCAGCCCAATATGGCTGATGTGTCCTACGTCATCCACACATCATCCGCCATTGCACGCCAGCGCATGCGCACTTTGATCTGCCCAGCTGAGAGCAGATGAAAGTATTGTAGTGCACATGCATGGATGGTCTTTGACCTTTCCTCGCGTCTGAGCATTACAGTACTTTTCTCTGCCTTCAGCAGAGGATATCAAAGTGAGCATACACAGGAGAACAATGGTGGACTCTGTATGGATGATGTAGGATGCATCATCTACAGGTGGCTGGGAAGGAGTACAGCGACTGCACAAGATGGAGGAGGCGTCAGACCGAGAGCAGCAACGCTCATTGGACCGGACCGTCCCTAGGAGAGTATAATGAAGGGTTTTTTTAAGTTCTATATACTTTTCTTCCATTGATTTTGCAACAAAAATGTGATTTTGGAGGGGTGTTGCATTATTTAGATGATTTTCTGATCATTGGTCATGCTGAGTCTGATGCTATCTCCCGCACACCAATAATTCTATTGCAAGCTAAATCATGCAGTTTAATCTGTTTTATATGGTTTTTTTTACTGTACAGTACAGTATTCTGTATTAGTGTACTGTAATAATTTTCCATGAATACAGTGCATTATATTTGTATTACTGTAATAAGTTTGTACAGTAAATATTTTTGGGTTGTGGAACGAATTGCTTGCGTTTTAATTATTTCCTATGGGAAAATTTGCTTTGATCTAAGGGGCACTTTACACACTACGACATCGCAGGTGCGATGTCGGTGGGGTTAAATTGAAAGTGACGCACATCCGGCGTCGCAGGCGATATCGCAGTGTGTAAAGCATTTTTGATACGATTAACGAGCGCAAAAGCGTCGTAATCGTATCATCGGTGTAGCGTCGGTCATTTCCATGAATTGGGAAATACCGATGTTGTTACGATGTTGTTCCTCGTTCCTGCGGCAGCACACATCGCTGTGTGAGAAGCCGCAGGAGCGAGGAACATCTCCTACCTGCGTCCTGCGGCTCACGCCGGCTATGCGGAAGGAAGGAGGTGGGCAGGATGTTTATGTCCCGCTCATCTCCGCCCCTCCGCTTCTATTGGTCGCCTGCCGTGTGACGTCGCTATGACGGCGCACGACCCGCCCCCTTAATAAGGAGGCGGTTCGCCGGCCAGAGCGACGTCGCAGGGCAGGTAAGTTCATGTGAAGCTCCCGTAGCGATAATGTTCGCTACGGCAGTTATCACCATGATATCGCAGCTGCGACGGGGGAGGGGACTATCGCGCACGGCATCGCAGCATCGGCTTGCGATGTCGTAGTGTGCAAAGTGCCCCTAAGAGTAACTTGGTTTAAGAGCACACTACCGGAACCAATTATGCTATTATCCAAGGTTCCACTGTATTTGAAGACGATCAAAGCTAAAGGAGCTCATTATATCAGAAAACAGGACCGGAACACCATTCCTCATAATATCTCCCAATTTTGTAATGCCCTTAGTATGCCACCCATGAAAGGAATAAGATGAGGGATAAGAGTGGGGGGGTCTCTTCCAATCTTAAAGGCATCAATGTTCCACCTATCGGTAAGTCCTTGTTTTGTTTTAATAGTGGGTGAATGAGTAAAAACCATTTGTTTTGACAATCTGAGATAACATAATAAATGAGACATATTTGAGTAACCCATTATTTGGGACTCCAACTCAACCCACAATTTTGACATATCATTCATCCGCCAGCTAGGGGCTATGCAAATGGAATCAGCAAACTACCGTATTCTGCTCTAAAAATTAAATGGTGCTCATTCCCAGTGGGGGGCTCCACTATTTAGGTACATCAGGGGCTTTCCAAACGCAACATGGCATCCGCTATCTATTCCAAACAAATTTGCACTCTAAAATTCAAATGGCGCTCCTTCCCATCCGAGACCTGCCGGACTCAGGAGAAATTGCACAACAAATTGTATGGTACATTTTCTCGTGTCACCCTTTGTGAAATTGAAAGAAGGAGTAAAGTAAAGTTTTTGTGGGAAAAAGTAATATTTTCAGCCTTTTCCTTCCACATTGCTTTGGTTCCTGTGAAGCACATAAAGGGTTTAACTTCTTGGGTGTTGTTTTGGGTATTTTCTGTCACCTAGGCCCCTCAAAGTCACTTCAAATGTGATGTGGTCCCTAAAAAGACGGTTTTGTAAGTTTTGATTGAAAAATGAGAAATTCCTGATGAACTTTGAACCCTTCTAACTTCCTAACAAAATAAAATGATGTTTCAGAAACTGGCCCATTCGTGATGGTGAAAACTGGCTGAGGGCTAAAGGGCTTAATGAAAATAGTTTTTGCTAAGTTTTATTACTATTTTGTTTTTTAGTGTTCACTAAAGGGATTACCTAGTGTGACAGTTTTATAGCGCGGGCTGGTATGGACGCGGCAACACCAAATCCGAGTGTATCACACAAACATAACTATTCATTGGAATTTTTTACTTTTTTTGTGATTTTTTTTTTTTTTTTTCTTCAATATTTTGACATTTATTTATATACCTTTTTTACATAGTCCCTATATGGGATACTAACTTTCACTGCTCTGATCACAGCTGCATTCAACTGCAATGGTCTATCTGCCAGAGCTGCACTGTGGAAGCTTAAGGTGTCAGCATGGCGACATTCGGGCCCTCGCAATTACATTGTGGCAGCTGCGATCGGAGGGGAAAAGGAGCACAATCCCTCTCCCAATCCCTTAAGTGATGTGACCGATATCGATCGCGGCATTCAGGGGGTTAAATAGCCATGGACGGTGCGGGTACCATCCCTGGCTGTCAAATCTGGGGCTCAGCTGTCGGGACAGCCAAGTCCCCGGGGGTGATCATGGGGACACAGCGCCCTGCACCCCCGCAGTTGCTAGGACATTCATTTACATCTTACGTCGGTAAGTATCACCAATCTATGACATATAAGTATGCCCAAGGACGGAAAGAAGTTACAATTTCCCCGAGCTTGCATTTCCCGTTGGTGATATTTCTGAAGTGGACCTTGCTTGGAATTACAGCTTTTCTGCTAAGTGCTTTTTTTTTTTTAAAGATTGATACTTTTGGTTTTCTTATTTTTTTACTCTGCACCTTCACCCAGATTCTTTAGGAGGTACGAAATACAAAAGATGACGTCTTAGGAAGTAAAAGGTCCGAGTAGTCATCTAAGTCATCCAGTTAAGGTAGTTTTTTGTGTGCGGGGGCCTTTAGGGACTGCACAGCTGGGGCCTGAACAAAACCTGGGCAGGCCAGGTGTAGTAGTATTGAGCTAGACCATCTTTCATATTTTCCACATGTGCAGTTCCACATACATAACAGGGACATGGCGTCTGCAATCTTTTACAGCCAAAATAGTGCTTCTTCCCTTCCAAGCTCTGAATACACCACAAGGGAATCGGTGGAGTGAGAAGAAATCGTACAACAAACTGTATGTATGTATTTTCTCTTATTACCCTTGTGAAAATTAATAATGTGTGGCATATACAATCTTTGTGGGGAAAATGTATTTTTCATTTTCACGGCTCAGTTATAAAATTCCGTGAACCATCTATGGGTTCTAGGGCTCACCTCACCATTAGCAAAATTATATGAAGGGTGTAGTTTCCTAAATGGGGTCACTTGTGGGGGGTTTTCACTGTTTAGGCAGATCAGGGTCTCTGGCATCGTGACATGGCATCCACTATCTATTGTAGCCAATTATGCACTTCAAAAGTCAAATGGTGCTTCTTCCCTTCCAAGCTTTACAGTGCGCCAAAACAGTACTTTTCCACTACATACGGGGGAAATCATACATAGAAACAAGTACAACACACAAACATACATCTTACCTCTAATGAGCCTAAATAAATAATTCGGATACCGTTCCTCAAATACGTATATAGGCCGCGGTTTTCCCGCCAGTCGAGCACTGCGACGCAGCACCGGCTCCGATCCGGAGGCTGCACTGGGCATAGAATAGCTGAATGACAAAAAAAAAAAAAAATATATATATATATATATAAAAATAAGTTAATATCATTTGCTACATATCTACTTTACATTAGCATCATTTCTGAAATCCTTTTTTTAGCATGTTAGAAGATTTAAACGCAGCAGCAATTTTCATTTTTTGCAATAAAATGTACAAATGTATTTATTTATTTATTTTTTTATAATAGACCACTTCACTTTTGAAGTGTCTGGGGGCCTATATTTCAGAGAACTCACAAACTAAATGACATTTCACAAACAGCACCCTTCAAGGTATTCAAAACCACATCTGAAAGTTTGCTCACCCATCAAATACTTCACAGAAATTAAAGCAAACCGGGAGGAAAAAGTAAAATATTACATTTTGTTTACTAAAATGTTATTTTAGCCCCATGTTTTTCATTTTCATAAGGGTGACAGGAGAAATTGTACCCAAATATTTCTTGTGCAATATCTCCTGTGTATGTTGTACCCGATGTGGTTGGAAACTAGTGCGGTATTTGTTTTCCAAATTGTGTCTTCAGGGAGGAAGTAGACAAATAGTGCCATCTATTGGAAGCAGCAATCCTAAAAGTCAAAAGTGACCCTTTAACGAGCCTTGTCATCTGATTAAAGATTTATGCCAGATCAGAACCTCAATTTGCAGAACATTTTGTTTTGGGGTGATTGCCCCTCGTTAGTGCAAAGTATGAGATCTGATATGGTTGTATGGGAGGCTAAGATGAAGTGTAAAGGGCGCTTTCCACGCTACGACATTGCTAAAGCGTTGTCGTTGCGGTCATGGAACTTGTGACGCACATCCGGCCGCGTTAGCGATGTTGTCGCATGTGACACCTGTGAGCGATTCTGAATCGTCGCAAAAACGTTCAAAATCGCTAATCGGTGACATGGGGGTCCATTCTCAATTATGTTGCTGCTGCAGGTACGATGTTGTTCGTCGTTTCTGCGGCAGCACAGATCGCTATGTGTGACACCGTAGGAACGAGGAACCTCACCTTACCTGCGGCCGCCGGCAATGAGGAAGGAAGGAGGTGGGCGGGATGTTACGTCCCGCTCGTCTCCGCCTCTCCGCTTATATTGGTCGGCCGTTTAGTGACGTCGCTGTGACGCCGAACGAACCGCCCCCTTAGAAAGGAGGCGGTTCGCTGGTCACAGCGACGTCGCTAGACAGGTAAGTAGTGTGACGGGTCGGCACGATTTTATGTGCCACGGGCAGCGATTTGCCCGTGACGCACAAACGGTGGGGGTGGGTACGCACGCTAGCGATCTCACTAGCGAGATCGCAGCGTGTAAAGCGGCCTTAAGGCTATGTGCGCACATTGCGTTCAATTCCGCAGCGTGTAAGTCACTGCCTGTGCGTCTCAGAACACAGCCGAAAAAGCTGCGTTCTTCTGAGACGCATTCGGCAGAACGCAATGTGCGCACATTCCTGCAGAATTCATGCGTTCTGGATGCTTGCTCTGCCATAGACAGAGTGGGAAAAGCATCCAGAACGCACATTTTTCACAGTGCGGTCTCACTCGGCTCTGCAGCATCTTCATAGACTTGCAACAGAGCCGAGTGGGACCGCACTGTCAAAAAGAGCATGGCTGGCTGCGAGACAGAGCCGCGCGATCAGAATGAACTTAGATGAACTTCACCCGACTTCATTGTGATCGTGCGGCTCTGTGCGTGTGCTGCGGCTTGATTTGCGGTCACACGTGAAGGACTCACCTGTGATCGCAAATCCCCTGAGTGACTGAGTGAGCCCTGCGATCAACTGTGCTTTCACTCAGGTTACTCGCGGCCACAGCTTCAGTCCTCCACCTGAGAGCGGTGGCCGCGAGTAACTTGTGACATCCCAGCTGATCGCGCGACTCACTTCAGTTGCTGCATGGAGCTCACAGGAGCGGCAGTGTTCTACTGCCGCTCCTGTCAGCTTCCGATGTAGCAGAGCTGGAAACGTCGTAGGACCTTGCGTGGATTACGTCGGACCTGGAGGTGTTTTTGAGGTATTAATAAATTGGTGAAAGAGGGTTTTTTTGTCTTTCATTACAAATAAAGGATTTTTTGGATGTGAGTGTTTATTTTCTTTAACGTACAGGTTAATCATGGAAGGTATCTCGGGGAGACGCCTGCCGTGATTAACCTAGGACTTAGTGGCACTTATGGGCTGCTGCCATTAACTCCTTATTACCCCGTTTGCCACCGCACCAGGGCAATTCGGGATGAGCCGGGTAGAGCCCCGGGACTGTCACATCAAATGGATGCGGCAATTCCAGGCGGCTGCTGGCTGATATTTTTAGGCTGGGGGGGCTCCCCATAACGTGGAGCTCCCCATCCTGAGAATACCAGCCTTCAGCCGTGTGGCTTTACCCTGGCTGGTATCCAAATTGGGGGGGACCGCACGTCGTTTTGTTTTTAATTAAATATTTTTTTAACTGCTCGATATAGACATGACCACCGGCTGCTGTGATTGGTTGCAGTGAGACAGCTGTCACTCAGCATGGGGGAGTGTCTGACTGCAACCAATCATAGGCGCCGGTGGGCGGAGGAAGCAGGGAATACAAGATGGATTAATGAGCGGTCGGCATTTTCAAAAGAGGAGAAGCCCCCACAGTATGAACGCCGTGCAGCGCAGCGCCGGTGATCGTGGATCGGTGAGTATGAGAGAGGAGGTGGGAGGGGGAGACTGACATGGAAAGAGAGATAGAGACCGGGAGAGAGAGACCAACCGACCGACTGACAGAGAGAGAAAGACGAAAGACCTGCGTTTATTATGTCAAAAACACATGCAGATCGCTAGTAAAAAGCAAGTGAAACACATTCTTTCTTGCAAAATATGCGTTTAGACATCTCATTGACTTCGTTATTAAAACGCTGCCAACATGGCAAAAACAATTGACATGTTGCTTCTTCAAACGCAGGGATTTTGACTAATTTTTTGCAACTAAAATGCAGCGTTTGTAAATTCATCGTGCGCACAAGAAAGCCCTATTTTCCATAGACATTGCCTGGAAATCAAAACGCGTGCAATTTTGCATTAAAACGCTGCAGCTCAAAACGCTGCTGAAACGTATGAAAAAAGCAAAGTGCACACATGGCCTAAGAGGAAAGCTCTTTTCCTTGAGGAGACTTAGGCTATGTGCCCACGGGGACATTGTCCTGCGGATATATCCGCAAGACATTCCACAGGTGCTCCCAGAAATCCGCAACAGAACTTTCTCTGTTTCAATGCTGCGGATATACAGCGGAATGTCTTGCGGATATAGTGCGGGCATTCTGCATTGAGGATACAGTACCATGGCTTCGGCACTGCATCCTCAATGCAGAACAAGTGCTGCAGTGATCGGGGTGCTCATACTTACCTCCATCACGCAGCACCTCGCTTTACGGCGGCCGGGTCACTGTCAGGCAGCGTCTGGTTCACTGTGCTGGAGGTGGGCGGGCCTGAACTAGCTCCGGCTGTCACATGACCGGAGCTCGTGCAGGCCCCGCCCACCTCTTCCTTCCTGTACCTGGCTGGATCCACCGCGCTGCTGTACACCGGACGGAGAAGTGACTCGGGTCTCTATCAAGGTAGGTAAGTATATGGGACCCTGCGGAGAAATCCGCAACAATAATTGACATGCTGCAGATTTTTCCGCACAAAAATCCGCACGATTTCCGCTGCGGAAAAATCCGCAGCGTGGGCACAGCATTTCCCAAATGCCATAGAAATGGCTGGGGAGTAGCTGTGCTGCAGATTTCTGGAAAATCCGCGGATTTTCCGTGAAAAATCCGCGGCAAAATCCGCGCATTTTCCGCAGCGTGGGCACATAGCCTTAGGCTGCTTTCACACATCAGTTTTTTGCCATCAGGCATAATCCGGCAAAAACATGAAAAAACAGCAGAGGGCTAGAGCCTCTGCTCACTTACATACGGAACACATAAGTAATAAAACATATTTTTATACATTCATATTACACAATATTACATCACAGGGATGGGTAGGAAGGGGTTACTAGGTCACACACCACCCTGCTTCTAGATTGAGGGCTGCAGATGAGGGCTGCAGCTTCTTGCCGTGGCTTTATCTCTGCTGGGTATCATAATATGGGGGGACTCTACGGCATTTTTAAAAAATTTATTTTACTGTACAATATAGAACTGTCCACGCGTGTGGGCGTGTCTGACTGCAACCAATCACAGACGCTGGTGGGTGGGGGATACAGTGCATATTCGATATAGGTAATGAGCGGCCCCGGAAGCGGCCGCGGGAGCAGTGTGACAGCAGCCCCCTTTGCGCTGGATTCTGGTCCTCATAGACTTCATATGGAGATAGGCATCTGGCCAGGGATGAAACCTCTGTTGACCCCCAAATCAGCGGGGGACTGATCTGCCAGTCCTGCGAAATGCAGGGACAAAAACGCAATAATAATTGACATTCCGTATATTGGCAGACTATTCAAAAACGCAGCCAAAAAAATATGTATTGTGCGGACAGCAAAATTGAAATATCATAGACTTTGCTGGGGGAAGGAAAAGCTTGCATTTGGGTGCATTTTTTTTTACCACAAACTTCACCAAAAATGCACCAAAAATGCAGTAAAAGATGCAGTGTGCAGATGAAGCCTAAAGGCCCCGTCACACACAACGAGATCGCTAACGAGATCGCTAATGAGATCATTGCTGCGTCACCGTTTCCGTGACGCAGCAGCGATCTCGTTATGTTTGACACCTACGAGCGATCAGGCACCTGCTGTGAGATCGCTAGTCGTTGCTGAATGGTTGGGACCATTTTCATCAAAGGCGATGTCCTGCTGGGAAGGACGCATCGCTGTGTTTGACACCCACCAATGACCCCCTAACATGGTCCTAATGCCCGCCGAGATCGTTATACAGGTCGCTGATCGTTACTGCATCGTTGGTAAGATCTGACTGTGACATCTCACCAGCGACCTCACAGCGACTTACCAGCGATCCTTATCAGGTCACATTGTTTTCGGGATCGCTGGTAAGTCGTTAAATGTGACGGGGGCTTAACACGCACTCCCCATTGTCCTCCTAAATTTTTGGGAGGAAAAGCGCATTTTATGATCCAAAAAATACAGTATACACAGTGTCAAATTTATATAAACAAAAAAGGGAACGAAGCCAACTCAGTAGTTCAGTGCATGGCTGGTGTGATGGTGGAATATGGGGGGTTGTGTATAATTTTGTGTAGGTTCCTGTTTTAGGCGTGGAGCTCTGTCCATTCTATGTATTCCTTGTGTGTACATTGTCCTGTTTGCATGTTAATCACCCCCTGCTGGGCTTTTGTCCCTAAGTCTGGCGGAGGGGGGCCTGGCATCCAAGTAAACTCTCTGCTTTACCTGGGGAATTATTCATTCTGGCTGAGAAAGACAAGAGAGAAGGAATAAGATTGATCTTCTGAGGGAGAAGCTGACACCCCAGAGAGACTGTGAGAAACCCCAATTTCCCTGGAAAAGAACTGCTGGAGGATTGTGACTCGTGCCCGAGACATTTATCCCATTATTGAACGACTTTACCCTCTGTGTGGTGGATTATTTCAGTATAGCACGATACTCAAAAACACCCCTCAAAAAGTCAATAATTATTGTAGCAAGAGTGGACCATTCATGTCAGTATAGCATGAAAAAATATTATTTAAAATATAACTTTTATTGGGTGCTTTCTAAAAATGATATATTAACATAGTAAAAACGTGAATATAAAATGAAATACCTAATACCATGATCACTAAGCTCAAATGGACCAAGGAATCAGGTACGACGCAAAAATTACCGTCCTCTCTAGGTCAGGCTTCTTGCCAATATTCCCTAGTTGTCTCAGAGATAGTTACCACAGGGAACCGCCCTCCACAATCTATCTCAGAAACTTACAATTACAGAGGACAAATAGTGAGATAAAGTACCATTAATCATACACATGTCATTTTTTACCATAAATGATCATTGCAAATGGAACAATCTCACCATAAAGCGGGCTATTCAAAATTCATCAGACGTGGAGTAAATGCTGATAAACCTCCTTAGGTATTTTATCGCTCCATCCTCCAAATTATATACCAGGCAGACATCATGTAACTCCTAAAGCGTTTCTTTTCACTTGAAAATCATCAGGTGAGCCTATGTTACCCCCGTGACAGCTGGCTTTAGCTATGTGTGAAAGGTGCAGTCGCACAGGTCGCCGGCGAGCAGAATGCAGAGGGGGCGATCAGGGAGACACCAATTCACTTTAAATTGCTGCTCCCACTCTGCAGTCTCGGGCAGAGGGCGCCCTCCCCTGCTCTGTGCTCAGCGTCCTATCTGCTCCTGTCTTCACCAGAGAGAGGGGAGGGGTACCTGCACTGCTGTGGCCGGAGGAGCAGCTACTAAATGACCCGCTGAGCTCCTGGAGGCCAGGAAGAAAAAAGGCTCATATGTAAGTAAGTATAATGTGCTGCGTATCATATCTGTAATTTTATATATGCCGTGTGTTATGTATAAGATGTGTGTCCTGTATATTGTGCAATATCTAGCTGGCTGTCTGACTATAAATCCATCTTATCTGTCCATCTGCCTATTATCTATCTATATGTAGGTCAGTCTGTCTGATATCTATATGTATATCTGTCTATTAATATGTCCGTCTGTCCGTCTCTCTACTATCTATTAGGCTGGTTTTAGAAGTCCGTGTTTTAGGTACGTGTGACATTCGTTTTTAACACGGATGCCACACGTACCCATGTTATTATTTGCTGTTATTCACAAGTCCGTCTTGTCACACAGACCGTGTGGCCCCGCACGCACACATGTCCGTTTTTTCTCTGGCAGCACGGGTGTCACATGGATTGCTCACTGATGTGGTCCATGTGACATCAGTGTGACACGGACCGGAGAAAACAAGGGTCTTTTTAATAAAAATATTTTCTATATTTATCTCTCTCCAGCGGTGCTGTCTCCGGCTCTGCTGCCTCCCGCTCCTGACCCCCGCTCATTATACTCACTGAATATTCAGTGCCCTGTGTAGCTGAAGGCAGGAGCATCGCTGGGGACTTCAGTGTTGGGGACCGCATCGCTGGGGACAGGTGAGTATACAGCAGAATGTGTGTGTTCAGTGTATACATGCATGTGCGCTATATGTGTGTATGTGCTCGATGTATCCATGTGCCTGCTAGGTGTGCATACATATGTGTGTATATGTACTCAGTGTATAAAATGAACGGGGATCAGGAGCGGGAGGCAGCAGAGCCAGAGAAAGTAGGTAAATATGGAAAATCTTTTTATTTCACAAACCCGTGTTTTCCCGGTACCTGTCACATGTATGCAAACACGGATGTCACACATGTGACACACGATTGACCATAACCATGCGTGTGACTTGTACCTGATTAAACACGGACGTCTGAAACCGGCCTTATCTGTATGTCTGTCTGTCCAATATCTATTTGTCTATCTATTATCTGTCTATCTGATATGTATTTATCTATCATCTATCCAACGTCAGTCTGGCACACTGAGACACAGGTACCAGACATAGAGGGAACCCGCCAGAAGGGGCATCGCTGGTATCAAAGATCCGGGCCTCCGTCACCAAACTACTTGCCCGGAGCCCCAAATCTTCTGAGACCATCGCATTCAACTGTTCCGGGGTCTGTTGCCCTTGATACAGTTCTATCCTGTGACAGCACGGAGCAAGTGCTCCATCCTCTATCACTGCTCGTCTTCTAAGCCGCAGACAACTACAGGTCAGTGGCTTAGGAGATGTTAGTGTGCCCACGAGGACAGCACTGTGACATCATTGCATCGAACTGCCTCCGCAGGCCACCATAGAAGAGACGGAGGCTACGGTGCTGGGAATCAGGATTAGGTGAGTATAATTTTTTTTACTGTCTATAGGATCTGTAGGGGCCCCTGCTGTATATAGGAGGCAATATGGAGGCCCCTGCTGTATATAGGAGACTGCGTGACGGCTCCTACTGTGTATAGGAGCCTCTGTGGGGTTCCTGCTATGTATAGAAGCCTGTGTGGGGGCTCCTGCTGTGTATAGGTGGCTGTGTGGGGGCTCCTGCTGTGTATAGAAGGCTGTGTGGGTGCTCCTGCTGCGCATAGGAGGCTGTGTGGGTGCTCCTGCTGCGCATAGGAGACTGTGTGGGGGCTCCTGCTGTGTGGGGGCTCCTGATGTGCATAGGAGGCTGTGTGGAGGCTCCTGCTGTGTGGGGGCTCCTGATGTGCATAGGAGGCTGTGTGGGGGCTCCTGCTGTGCATAGGAGGCTGTGTGGGGGCTCTTGCTGTGCATAGGAGGCTGTGTGTAGGAGGCGGTTTGGGTCTCCTGCAGGTATTTGAATATAGTTGTGGTGTGGCCTCTAGAGTTAACTCCTCCTGTGGACCCCCAAATACCACAGTCTGGCTATCTATCTATATGGTCTAATTTATACAGGGGCACAAGGAATGGGCCTGTTAGTAATGGGGACCATTGCTATTTCCTCGGATGCATGGTTGAACACCATTGAGGAGCAGATGGCCCCTGGCTCCCTGTTCCGCACTTGCTCTGCAGCTGTGAGCCCTGGATAGGTGTAATCACATCAGGGGGAGCCTGTGACGTGATGCCAGTGTGCCCTGTATAGTGTGTAATGTGTATGTGTGGATTACATTGTCGTAATTTACATGTTTGTAATTCTGAATATCGACCTGCCATATCCTACAGGTGTGTAATATACGCTCTGTTAGGATTTCACTTGCCGACTCAAGCAGTCGTCGGGTGATCGCTCACATGCGATTTGCCAAATGACATCTTTTCCTGTTTCTCTCAACTGAAAATTATTAAAATGAGAGAAGCAGGAGGAGACGTCATTCAGCAGATGACCCCAAGTTTGCAAATCACTAGTGAGCGATCAAATGACCACTGAAATCAGCAAGTGACATCCTAACAGCGTACATTACACACCTCGGAGATTCAGCCTGCCCCTGGCACAGGAAAGGGTGGTAGTGATTAATGGGGTTGTGTCAGCAGCCCGGCGCAAAGGCAAGTTTTCTCCATATTGCGCTCAAGCGGAAGTTGCTCTACTGGGTTGATAAGATCCAGGACGAAGTAGTGAAGCAGCCGATAGTACCACAGCCTTACTGCCAGAGGGCGCTTGAATTAGCTCATAAACATAAAATGAGTGGCCACCTAGGGGGGGGATGCTACAGCTAGAGATGAGCGAGCCTCTGAAGGCTCGAGTTCGGTTCGTTGAACTGAGGCCCCGTTCGAGAACCGTTCGACGAACCTCTTGAACCCCATTGAAAACAATGGGAGGCAAACACAAACACATAAAAACACATTATACATGTACACATACAATTAATAAACATTGCCATAACACTTACAGGTCCCCGCAACGCGTCCTGCACTCTATCTCCTGCCGCTTTTCCTTCCGATAATCGCTGCGTCCTCCCGGTAACCAGCACTGATGATAGGACCTATTGTGACGTAAAAATAGCATGTGACCAGTCACGTATCTATTATCTCATTGGCTACAGACTGGTCACATGGCTAGACGTAATAGCTAGGTCCTGTCAGTGCATCTCTCCGGTACGCGGTGATTGTTCCAGCATGTCCGTGTACCGGCAAAATGCTCTGGCACATGGTCGACTTCCCGTTCCTGCATGTGTGCGCTCTTTACAGAGTCAGCCCACACGCAGGGACTAGCTGTCACAGCTGGTAAATAGCGGCACCGGGAATCACGTGATCGGAGCACCGTTGATATGGTAACCTGCCTGTCAGCGCTGACGTCACCGCTTACAGCACGCAGCCTCTGCTCACTCTCACTGAGTGATTAGACTGCACGGGGAGCTGCAGCGTCTTCCTCCCATGCAGTGCTGTCTGATGTAGCAAAGCTGCATGGGTTGAAGGAGAAAGAAGACAGAAGAGCAGGATCGTGGAGGGATGAGAGGGAGTAATAAACATGGAGTCTCTAAGTGTGTCTGTGTATTTATTTCTATTCTTGGGATTGGAATAGGCAGCTCAGGGTGCCCAAGCTGTCTGGGCACCCCTGCTGAAAATTGCAGTCCACAGCCGCCCCAGAAAATGGCGCTTTCATAGAAGCGCCATCTTCTGGCGCTGTATCCAACTCTTCCAGCTGCCCTGGTGATGGGTGGCTCGCTGGGTAATAATGGGGTTAGGGCTAGCTGTATATTATCAACTGGCCCTAAGCCCAAAATTCATGGTGTCACGCCAATATTATACATGGCCACCATGAATTTCTAGTACAGATAAAAAAAAACACAACACACAGAAAAATATTTTTATTAGAAATAAAACACAACACAATTAATGACTCCATCTTTATTGAATTAAAGAACCCCCCTCCGCAGTAATCCTGGGTCAAGGGTCCTGCGCCGTCCAATCCTCATCGAATATCATCTGATTGGTTTGCTGAAGGGCAAAAAACTACACACTTCTGTGCAGACTCCTGTCCGACAGCATCAGCTGATAGTTTAGCCGGCCGGGTGGTAAAAAGCCGGCCTCACCGCTCGACTTATAGTGTCAGCTGATTCCGTCAGGAGAGAGAGAGAGAGAGAGAGAGAGAGAATGCAGCCTCATTCCGTGAAGCGGCTCATAGATGAAGTCCAACTACTCCCCTCTGTGCATAATTAAAATAATAATATTTTATAATTAATTATAAATAAAGGATAATTAATTTAAAATAAAAAAAAATCTTTACCGACACAGCCGGGACTTGAACTCATGAAGTTATGCTTCTTAGGCGAGCGAGGAGGAGCATAGGCAGATTTCGTTATCTTGAAGTCTGCAAAGCAGACTGAAGTGTGAGGTGACAGCGCGATTCTCTTCATGTGCTACGTGGAGAGGACACAGCGCTCGTGTTCTACGGTGCTCCCTGTCATCTTCATGTAGCAGAGCTGACAGTGTTGTGTGGATTACTTCGGACCTGGAGCGGTATTTGGGGATTTTAATAAAATGGTGAAAGAGGATGTTTTTTTGTCTTTTATTCCAAATAAAGGATTTTTTGCTGTGTGTGTTTCTTTACTTTCACTTACAGTTTAATCATAGAAGGTGTCTCGGGGAGACGCCTGTCATGATTAACCACGTTATTACATCGATTGCCACTGCACCAGGGCAATTCGGGATGAGCTGGGTAGAGTCCCGGGACTGTCACATCTAATGGATGCGGCAATTCCGGGCGGCTGCTGGGTGATATTGTTAGGGTGGTGGGTTCCCGATAACGTGGTGCTCTCCATCCTGACAATACCAGCCTCCAGCCGTGTGGCTTTATCCTGCCTGGTATTAAATATGGGGGTAACTGCATTTTTTTTATTATTATTGATTTTATTTATTTATTTTACTGCACGATATAGACCCGCCCGCCGGCGGCTGTGATTGGTTGCAGTGAGACAGCTGTCACTCATCGTGGGAGCGTGTCTGACTGCAACCAATCATGGGCGCCAGTGTGCGGGGAAAGCACAGTATAACTGATTGAATAATGAAGCGGCAGCCATTTTCAAGAGGAAAAGACGCCGCAGATTTGTGACAGCGTGCAGCGAGGCGCCCGTGATCGATGAGTAGGAAAGAGAGAGGGATTGTGCTGGGGACGCAGGACGCATGCAGACAGCAACGTGTGTACATGGCCTTACTGTGAAAAGCCACGTTTTTGGTGCTCGAACCGTTCCGTTCTCGAACGTAACTCAAACTCTCCAGCTTTTAGCAAAAAGCTCGAATTCGTCGAACGTCTCGAACACCCCCCAAAATCACTTGAACATGAAATTGGTGAACCTCGAACATCACTCATCTCTAGCTACAGCGTATGCGGCAGTGGTTTCATTGGCCTGGGGTCGTTGCTGAGGTTAAGAGGTTTTGTGAATTGTGCCCGGAATGTCAGCTGACTGCACCAGCGGAAAATTTCCACAGTTCTTTGGTACCATTGACTATACTAGAAGTTCCATTTGAGCGGATTGCCATGGCTCTGGTAGGACCAATTGTAAAATTAGCTCGGGGCCACCAACATATATTGGTGGTAATGTATTACGCTACTCGTTACCCTGAGGCGGTGCTACTCTGACACACCTCAGTGAAGCTTGTTGTTTGCCATGTTCTGTGGTGTTGGGTTGCCTAAGGAGATCCTTACGGATCAGGGAACCTCGTTTATGTCTAAGCTAAGGTCACCAGGGAACTGCTCAAACTTCTCCAGATTAAGCAGCCACACATGTCAGTGTACAGACTGATGGACTAGTAGAAAGGTTCAATAAAACGCTGAAAACTATGTTAAAAAGGGTGGTTTACAAGGATGGGAAGGATTCGGACATGTTATTACTGTATTTAATGTTTGCCATTTGAGAAGCGCCAAAGTCATCCACAGGATTTTCCCCATTTGACTTGCTATGCGGCAAGCATCCCCAGGGTCTGTTGGACATTGTTAAAGAAGAATAGGAACAGGAACCTACCTTTCATAAAAGGGTAGTTGAACACTTCATGGGCATGCAGGACCAGATAACAGCTGTAATGCTGATTGTTAAGGAACATCTATTGGATGCCAAGGTGGCTCAAAGCTCTAGGTATAATAGAAAGACTACTGTCAGGGTCTTTAAAAAGGGGGATCGCGTGTTGGTGCTGGTACCCACTGCTAAAATCAAATTCTTAGCCAAATAGCAAGGGCCCTATGAGATCCAGGAGAAAATTGGGGAAGTAAATTACAAAGTATCAACCTGGCAGGAGAGAAACAAAACAAATGTACCATGTGAACCTCTTGGGCATGGAAGGATAGAGAATGTATGGTGATGGATGTAACCCCCATTGTATCTTCTTCGGACCCTCTGACACCGGCCAAGGTGGAAACTGGTGATGAGGAATCCGGAGTGAAGATAGGGGACACTCTCACATAACAGCAGAGACAGGAGTCGCAGAAATTAGTATAGTGGAATGCGGACGTAATCTCAGACCTGCCCGGCCGAACGTCCGTAATCCAGCATTACATTGTCACCAAGCCTCATGTAAAAGGTACGAATTAAGCCATATCATGTGCCAGAAGTTCGTAGACAAGCCATCGCAGAGGAGGTGAAAAAAGATGCTACAACTAAGCGTTACTTGAAAAGTTCAGAAGTGAATGGGCTAGCCCTATTGTATTGATCCCAAAGCCAGACTGTTACGATTTTTAAACAATTTCCGAAAGTTGAATGAAGTGTCAAAATCTGACATTCATCCAATACCCAGGGTAGATAAGCTAATTGATAGACTGGGAGAAGCACAGTATTTTACAATGCTCGATCTGACCAAGGGTTACTGGCAAGTACCGCTGACAGAGTCAGCAAAAGAAAAGACCGCATTTGTCACACTGGAGGGTAGCTATCACTATGTCGCCTTGCCTTCTCGTCTACATGGGGCTCCTGCCACATTTCAGAGGCTGATGGACATAGTGTTAGAACCCCATCAGAAGTATGCATCAGCGTATATGGATGATATAATCGTCTAGAGCACTGACTGGCGTTCTCATTTATCTCAGGTACAAGCAGTAGTGGGCTTGCTCAGAGCCGCAGATTTGACAGTAAACCCCCAAAAAATGTTGAATACGTCTCAAAGAAGCTCACTACTTGGGTTATGTGATAGGCCGAGGGGTTATCAAACCACAAAATAAAGTCGAAGGCATTCAAAACTGGCCCTGTTCCCTTACCACAAAGCAGGTAAGAGCTTTTCTTGGTATAATGGGGTATTACATGCGTTTCATACCCAATTTTGCTGCTAGATCAGCACCCTTGACCGATCTCTTAAAAGGGAAGAAATTTGTCAGGGTACACTGGAACCCTCAGGTGAAGGAAGCATTCCACTTACTAAAATTGGCCTGTGCGAACAGCCCATCCTCATCAATCCCAATTTGTATAAGGAGTTTGTAGTGCAGACAGACGCCTCGGAGGTGGGTCTGGGAGCGGTCCCGTCACAGGAGATAAGTGGAGATGAACACCCGGTCACCTACTTGAGTAGGAAGCTCACCCCAGCAGAGAAGAACTGTAGCATAGTAGAAAAAGAATGCCTAGCCATAAAATGGGCCTTGGAGTCCCTGCGTTATTACCTGCTGGAACGACAGTTTCGCCTAGTGAGGGACCATTCACCGCTGGTCTGGATGAGAAATGCCAAGGAGAGGAACTCCAGAGTCACCATGTGGTTTCTCTCTTTGCAAAACTTCACCTTTACTGTGGAGCATCGTGCGGGTGGGAAGCAGGAAAATGCAGATGCACTGTCTAGGGGCCCTGTATGATGGCAAGTGTTCAACTCCACAAGTTTGAACAGAAGGGGGGATATGTGAGGCAGTGACAAGTGTCATATATGAAGGTCGCTATGTTTCCCCCAGAAACGTGCTTAGAGACCTTGTGAGACCTGCTGGAGTGTGTTATGGTTACACTCACCACTGTGAGTGCAACACAAAATAAGAGTGTGAACTTGGTCAAGCTGTTTGACCAAGTATTTAAATAAACCTGTTGTTAGAGCTTATATTTTTGAAGAGATCTGTACGTCTGGCAGAGAGATCTCTCCCTTCAGTCCAGGTCTTGCAACAGGCTCATATCCGGGTTATTGCATTTAATCTGGCAGTGCACTGCAAGGAGGGTCTCAGATGGGTTCCACGCTGCTGTGTGAGCTGGCTGTGTGGAATAACACAGGCCAGTACGGAGAGACCTGGACATTGTAAGTGGACCCCTGCACCCGAGATTCCTACAGCAGTGCAGGAGCCAAACATATACTTGGAGCACGACTTCTGCATCCGAGATTCCAAGAGTGGTGTAGGTGTCAACCAGGACATTGGTGAGTCTGTGTTTCCAGAAAGATATTCGAGAACTGTAGGAAAGCGTTTTATTTGTGTTTGAACAATAAATGACTGTTTGGTGTGAATAAGCTCCTGGGTCACTGCCTCACTTAACTGGCTATAGAAAGCCGCTACCCAACACTGCTCAAACTGTGAGAACCAACCTCCATGAGGGTGCTATGAGGACCCGATATCCATATAAGTGGGTGTTGTGCTTACAGCCCAATACCGTGCAGAACGATTGGCATTTGCCAAAAAACACCAAGATTGGCAGATTCAACATTGGCCTCCTGTGCTCTTCAAGGACGAGTTCACACATGTGACAGACATGACTGAGTCTGGAGACGCCGTGAAAACCGTTCTGCTGTTTGTAACATTCTCCAGCATGACTAGTTTGACAATGGGTTAGTAATGGTGTGGGGAGGCATTTCTTTGGAGGGTCACACAGTCCTCCATGTGCTAGCCAGAGGTACCCCGATTGCCATTAGATACCAGGATAAGATTCTCAGACCCACTCTGAGACCATATGCAGGTGCAGAGGGCAGTGGGTTCTTTCTGATGCATGACAATGTGAGAATGCTAGGCCTCATGTGACTGAAATGTGTCACAGTTCCTGCATGATGAAAGGCGTTGATGCTATGGACTGTACTGCAAGTTCCCCAGACCTGAATCCAATCGAGCACATCTCGGATATCGTGCCTCGGTCCATCAGCCAATGGCACGTTAGAACACAGACTGTACAGTCTGATGGGCTCCGATGCAGAGTTTGAGCCTGGGCCCCCCATCCTGGGCCACTTCCTGGTAAATATATCCACATCATGGCCCCATCCTGGTGTATGACCCAATCATTGCTATATCCTGGTCCAATCTTGGTATATATGTCCTCTATCATGGCTCCATCCAGGTATATATATCCCCATCTTGACCCCATCATGTTATATCTCCCCATCATGGACCCATCCGGGTGTATGACCCCCATCATGCCTATATCCTGGTATATATGGTCCCATCCTGGTATATGTCCCCATTCTGGTATATGACCCTGATCATGTATATAGCTTGGTATATATGGCCCCACCCTGGTATATGTTCCCGTCATAGCCCCATCCTGGTGTATGACCCCGATCATGGATATAGCCTGGCATGGCATATATGGTCCCACCCTTGTATATACTGTATGTCCCCATCATTGCCCATCCTGGTATATATGGCCCCATCATGGCCCATCTTGGTATATATGGCCCCATCCTGGTATATAGCCCCCCATCCTGGTATATAGACCTTCATTGTGGTATATAGCCCCCCGTCCTAGTATACACCTATCCTGGTATATAGCCCCCATCATGCTATATAGCCCCCATCATGCTATATAGCCCATTCATCCTGGTATATAGCCACCCACCGCGCTGCACACAGTAAAAAAAAATAAACAATTATACTATGTGTTCACTTTCATAATGAGGCATATGAAATTTTGTAAAGATAGGATGGATGTATAAATAGACAGATGTACAGACATATAGGATGGATGGATATATATGCACAGACAGACAGTATACACAGACAAATAGTATACACAGACAGACAGTATAGACAGACAGTATAGACAGACAGTATAGACAGATAGTATGGACAGACAGACAGTATACACAGACAGATAGCATACACAGATAGACAGACAGTATGCACAGACATACAGTATGCACAGTAAGAGAGTATTGACAGATAGTATACACAAAACGTATAGACACACAGTATAGACACACAGACAGCATAGACAGACAGACAATATACAGGCAGTATACACAGACAGACAGTATGCACAGACTTACAGTATGCACAGTAATAGAGTATTGATAGACAGAGACAGTGTTGACAGACAGACAGTATTGACAGACAGACAGTAAACACAGAGAGATAGTATAGATAGTAAGTATACAGGCAGATAGATAGTATAGACAAACAGACAGTATGCATAGACAGACAGTATGCACAGACAGCTGTATACACAGACAGACAGCTACATATTGCACACTATACAGGACAAACATATCTTATCCATAACACATACAGACAACACATGATACATGATTCACATTGTACTCACCTCCTTCTTGGCCTCCTGGAGTTCATAGGGTCCTTAGAAGCAGCTTCACCGGCCGCAGCAGTGCTGGCGCCCCTCCCCTCTCTTTCTGTGGTGAAGACGGGAGCAGACCAGACACAGAGCAAACAGGAGGGGAGGACGCCCAGTGCTGGAGCCTGTGCACCGCAAGAGCAGCAAATGACAGTGAACTTCTGCTCCCTCCAGTGTCCCATCTGCTGTCTGCCGGAAGGGACCTGTGCGACTGGTGGCCATGGTACTCACCTACCGTGCGCTCCCTGGCGTCCTCCTGCGGCGCTGGGAACTGACTAGCGTGTAAGTGGTGCAGCGCATGACATCAGTGCCATGCGCGGCCACTTACAGCAGCGTCTATCAGCATATTCTCTGCTCCCCATGCCCAGGATCGTGTGCGTGGGAAGCAATATTCATAGCCTTAATCGGCGGCCGGCACCTCGCAGTACAGGGACCCGACGGGTCTCTGTGCTGCGAAATATGTCAGCTGGATGCGCAGCCTCTGACACACATCCATCTGAATCAGGGGCTAGAGCAGGCGAGCCCCTGCACCCCCGGGCCTGGTCGCAGTGGCGACCTCTGCGACCGTGGTAGTTACGCCCCTGAATCTAGGTCTGGGAGATCCCTCCGGAGAACATCCGCCGCCCATCATGAGCATTCCCAGGCATTGTAGAGAGGTCATATAGGCACGTGGAGGTCATACACTACTTACCCTCATTTCCTTGTTTTGAGGCATTTCCACTGAAGTTGGATCAACCTGTAATTTGATTTTCCACTTTGATTTTGAGCATCATTCCAAAAACAGAACCTAACTGGGATCTTAATTTTTGATTTACATTAATTATTTTTATGTTTTATCGTTCTCAACATTTTCCACTATGTAATGAATACAAATTTGCCACTGGAATATTTCATTCCTTGAGATGTAGGATCTGGTACTTTAGTGTTCCCTTTATTTTTTTAGAGTAGTGTATAATCAATAATTTTTAATACAATAATAAAAAAATCTAGGTACCTTCCCTTTAAGGGTGGAAACACATCTATGCGAGTAAAATCGGTCCGACTGGGCTGAAAAAAACTCGGCTGATTTTAGTTCACGTTAGGTGCGAGTGCAACGCAAGTGCGATGCTTTTTGCTCGCGTGTGTGTCGCGTTTGCGATGCTAGTTTCATGCAACATCTTAATTAGATAAAAGCTAATACACATGTGTCATTTAATTAACCTATGGGAATGTGATGTCACATTCATCTGTTGAATATTTAATGAGCGAAGTTACAGCCACACTCGCAAATGTGAACGGTGGTGCGCGTGTGTGATGCTACTTTTAATCCCCTTCCATAGGAAATCATTGGGACAAATGGTGCGAGAAACTCGCAAAAAAGCAGCATGCTGCGATTTTTTTCTCAGTCCGATTTGGACTGAGAAAAAAATCGCAGATGAGAGCTGAATCATTCACTAACATGTGTCCGATTCCAATGCGAGTTTTTCTCGCATTGCTCTACTGCGAGAAACTCGCAAGTGAGAAGCAGCCCTTAGGCTAAGTTTATCCTGAGCTCTGCACTGACCACTCAGCATTTCCATCTAGATTTCCAAGATAAGTAATGTCATTTTAACAGGTACATTAATTTTAATGAAGAAGAGGAATCACTTTGGATTTTTTCTGGCTCCTGTGTCCAATCTTTAGAGGGTGTGAGCTAGTGGGGGGACTCATATGTGAAGGACGGTATGTATCCCTCAGAATGCACAGAAACATATTAGAGTACTGGGCAGTGGTCAGTCCACTTCCTCCGGGCCGGGTTTGGATACGGCTCATGACCACTGATTTCATTTAAAAGTTCCTGCAAAGGTTTGGGAGGGGCAGAGCTTGTTAGTTGCAGAGCAGGGAGCTTTGTGTAGGCCAGCCTTGTGTGGAGCTCGGACACAGGTCTGTGGATGCTGCTGTTGCATCGTGGAGAGACCCGGTGGGGCCATCTTCCATGGTAACTGGTATCTTCTGTCTGCTTTATATATTCGTACTGTGTGGAACCCCGGCTGCGACCCGGAGGACATCTATGGTTACCTGTTGTTTCCAAGTGCTGAATAAAAGCCGTGTGCGTTGGACTGTACTGGGTCACTGCCTCTGTCTCCCTGTGCGAATCCCGCAACGTTAGAAGGGGCATAAAAGTTTGTTAAACTGTGCTTTTTATGCATATGTAAAATGATAGGACAATGTTGGGAAAGCGCTCAAATGGCGTCCAAATCTATTCCATTCACCTCAATACATGAAAGGTTTTGTCAAGGAATTTCTTTTTATCTGAATCCTGTTCCACAGATACTTAGATGCAACTAAATGTTAATTGCAGTTTAAAAATTGCCTTTATCATTTTGAATAGTCTTTCTCTATTCAGGGTGTGGTAAAAAGGCATAAAACTGCTTCAGGTCAGTACAATTACAGTAATACCTTCATTTTCAGAACTGTAACTATTCTATTTAGGTTGACATATCAACTCCAATTTTGTTAGATCTTCCTAGAGTCCAGTCAAATCTCAAAAATTTTTTTATAATAAGTACAGTTTGGAATGTTTAGTGCTGTAGTGCACATTTGGTGCTGGCTTTTTGTTTTTTCTTCATTGAATTGGTCGGTGGTTGACCTCCACCTTGCTATGCACCCCAATTTGGGATGTATTCCATCTGTCTGGATTTTGGCGGTTGGTGACTGTTCACATTAAGTCATCAGGCTTTGTCCACAGGCTATTTACTTCATGCAGCATTTGCTTGGACCTGTCCCGCCCACAGCCATGACTCAGTCATGGGTACGGGATTGAAATAGACCAGGTGAGTGCTGCTAAGAGCAGTTCTACTATTCATATGTGAGGCCGTATGGCACATTTTATAAAAATATTTTAGTGTAGGACTGCTTCAAATGAGATTTGCCGTGACGTGGCGAAGCAGCTCAAGAAATTGCAATTTTTTGCCAAAAATCTCAAAAATTTTTTTATAATAAGTACAGTTTGGAATGTTTAGTGCTGTAGTGCACATTTGGTGCTGGCTTTTTTGTTTTTTCTTCATTGAATTGGTCGGTGGTTGACCTCCACCTTGCTATGCACCCCAATTTGGGATGTATTCCATCTGTCTGGATTTTGGCGGTTGGTGACTGTTCACATTAAGTCATCAGGCTTTGTCCACAGGCTATTTACTTCATGCAGCATTTGCTTGGACCTGTCCCGCCCACAGCCATGACTCAGTCATGGGTACGGGATTGAAATAGACCAGGTGAGTGCTGCTAAGAGCAGTTCTACTATTCATATGTGAGGCCGTATGGCACATTTTATAAAAATATTTTAGTGTAGGACTGCTTCAAATGAGATTTGCCGTGACATGGCGAAGCAGCTCAAGAAATTGCAATTTTTTGCCAAAAATCTCAAAATTTTTTTTATAATAAGTACAGTTTGGAATGTTTAGTGCTGTAGTGCACATTTGGTGCTGGCTTTTTTGTTTATTCTATTTAGGTTGACATATCAACTCCAATTTTGTTAGATCTTCCTAGAGTCCAGTCACTCGCTGCTCACAATTAAAGCGAATAAACAATAAAGTGAGTCGGAGTATGACTTGGTATGCATGCAGCTTGTAAAGTCATGTTCACACTGGCCATAAGACATAAAAAAAAGAAGAAAATATGAACATATAACCTGCTGTAACATAAAAGCATAATGCACATAAATGAACATAGGGTACTTAGTAAACACTATTTTGATTAAAAAAAACAAAGCCATCCCACCGCGACAAGGTGTATTCAATCGGGACAGTACCTACACTCTCTAATATTAAAACCTCACCATGTGTCAACAGACATCATTCTGAATAAGGGCAGAGAGTGGCTGGGTCCCAACTATGGACACACAGCCATGGGAGGCACTTGAAATGCACGGCTAACTGCGTGGGGGGACTTGAAATGCTCGGCTCACTGCGTGGGGGGCCGCACCCTAATTGTACTGAGTACAAGAGACTGCAAAAAAACCTCAGTGAGCTGAGCAATACATTACATCTGGTGCCTCCCATGGCTGTGTGTCCACTTGGGACCCAGCCACTCTCTGCCCTTATTCAGATTGGTGTCTGACACATGGTGAGGTTTAATATTAGAGTGTAGGTACTGTCCGATTGGGTACACCTTGTTGTGGTGGGATGGCTTTACACTTTATTTGATCAAAATAGCGTTTACTAAGTACCCTAAGTTCATTTATATGCATTATGCTTTTATTTTAGTTACAGCAGGGTATATGTTCATATTTTCTTCTTTATTTTTTTTCACAATTAAAGAGGAAGCTTTGCCTGTGGACTTTGTGGAGATGGAGTATTTAGGCGCTGTGTGTGGGATCATACTGTATATAGTAGGGCTATGTGAGATCATACTATACGTGGGGGGCCTTGTGTGGGACCATCCTGTATGTAGTAAGACTGTTTCATAATATACATGGTTGGACTGTGTGAGCTCATACTGTATATAGTAGGGCTATGTGAGATCATACTTTATATAGTAGGGCTTTGCGTGGGATCATTCTGTGTATATGGGAGCTGTGTGTGGGACCATGCTACAGTGGACCCTTGGTTTACGAGAACAATCCGTTCTGGGAGTGTGCTTGTAAATTAAGTTACTCGTCTAGCAAAACAAAATTTCCCATAGGAAAAAATGCAAGCTCAGTCAATTCGTTCCACGACTTGTGCAATGTCTCCCTCCTGGTCCCCTATTGTGCCATTCCACACACGCACAAACACACATTATGCTCACCTTACCTTCCATTCCCTCACCTGCCTCCTGGTTCCTGTAGCTCGCCGGTACAGGATGTGTATCGGGTAACCATCGCGACCGATGTCGGCACTTCCGCTGCCAGCACACTGACGTCAAAGGCATGAGCCGCTTGCCTCTGATTGGTCAGCACGTGGCCTTTGAGAAGTAGCTGACAGCGGAAGTTCCTCCATCGTCACGATCGTTACCCAATACACATCCTGTACCGGCGAACTACAAGAACAAGGAGGCCAGCGAGGGAACGGAAGGTAAGCATAATGTGTGTGTTTGTGCGGACTGCAAGAGCGGGTCAGAGCTCGGTGAAAGTACGGAATAGGAAGTGTGTGCGGTGAGTATTTGCTCGTACAGCAAAGCTTGCTAGTAAACTCAGTTACAAATTTACAGCAAGTTATGCTCGTATAGCGAAATACTCGTACAACAAGTTACTCTTAAACTGAGGTTCCACATAGATATATATATATATATATATATATATATATATATATATATATATATATATATATATATATTAGATCTGTGTGGGGGACCATACTGTATATAGGGAGCTGTGTGTGGGGCCATTCTGTATATAGTAGGTCTGTGTGAGATCATACAGTGTATTGGGTGCTCTGTGTGAGATCATAAGACATATAGTAGGGCTTCACTCACATGTCCACTCGGATTCCCACACATGATTATTAGCAGAACTCCTCCCATGGTAGAAGTTTGACCCAATTGCTGTGGTGTTCGTTGATGAAATAATGCAGGAAATTCAACAATGTCTGGTTGATCAGCTCCACTTGGCAATAGAACTGTGGATGGTAGGCCAAAGAGAAATCCAAGGTGACATCCAGCAGCTTACAGGTGACTCTCTAGAATCGGGATGTGAATTGGACGCCTTTAATCGGACACAATGTGGAAAGGTAGACCATGTAGGAGGAAGATATTCTGAACATAGTGCTCAATGATCACAGGTGCAAAAGGGAGACCTGAGGAAGCCAGGTACTGTGCTTGTTTTTAAAGATGCGAAACGTATGTTAGGTCTCTATCTTTCCTTGGCATTTGGGTGTTCTATGGTCCTCCACCAAAACCCGGGATTGTGAGTATTGGGGTTAATTTAGTCTGACTGGTCGGATATTTTCCTACCTACACATACCATGTGTAACTTGTTTGCCTAGTCTATATAATTATGGGGCCTACCTGATATATGCATATTTTGGGTACTTCAGGTATTACAGGTATTTATCCTGTTACTGATCTTGCAGGCACTTCTTGTTGGTAGAATATAGGCAATTTTTTGCACAGTCTATTCTGACCACTGATCAGACCGCCCCAGTTAGTTACTTACCACCTGGGGTCCATCTATTTATAGTTGGTCCGTCTACTTAACTAAAACACATTTTCATGTATAATGGCTCACTAATTACTGGTGTTGGCACAGGCCCCTGTATGTCTTTTTGTGCTATATGGATCAATCTTTTCCAATTTTATTCACATTTATGTGAATAAAAATAGTTTTCCTATTTTTTCACAAAAATTGGTTCTGTATCCTCATTGTGCTTTCTATGACTCCCTTTTCTCCTGTTATTACATTGCAGCCACTTGTACGGCAACATCTCTGATAAAGTGGCTTCAAGAGCAAGAGGATAAAGGATAGATGCCCAAGGGACCAAATGTGTTTCCATCTGCCTCATTATAGTGAGTGGTTCCATAGGGGGTTTTGTCTGAATAGCGGTTTTTGGGATCTACATGGAAACCCCAATGCAAGTGCTCAGTGGAGAGTGCAGGATAGATATCAGCTGAGCCTTATTCCAATTTTTGGGAGGTAGAATGAAGAAACAGACAGCAGTACAGGAAGTTATTTTTATTTTTGCGCGGTTCAGCATGCAGTATTAGTGACAAGGTGGATTTATTCTGCGGGTCGGTGTGATTACAGGGATACCAGATTTATTTATATAATTTTTTTTTTTTTTTTTTTTTTTAAGCTGATTCTATAACACAGTAAAAATGCTTTTTTAGAATATACAGTTTTTCTGTCACAATATTCTGAAAGATGTAACCAATTTTTGGCAAGCAGGGCTGAATGCAAGCTTTCTTTCTTTTCCCTATAACTAAGGGCAATGTAATACACCAGAAATGCGTCAGTGTTTACATGTACAATTTATAACATGTGCTAATTACTCACTTTTTTTATCATTACCATTCTTTGTGTGTAATTTCTGCCACGCTGCAGCGTCGATGGCAGCCACCTTCTATGTACGGACATGGACTTGTGATAAGCAGCGTTGTCCGTTCCCTATCTACTACCTTATGGACTTTGCGTGCTGTGGGAGCTCCGCTGGGAACACTTCAAGATGCATACATTTATACAGTCATGTCCCTGTGTTCCATGAAAGTGGTGTAAGCCTGGATATCTGCTCTAGCACTTGTAGGGCCACAAGGCTTGTTAGGGCATTTCTGGGACAGGTTTTACGGATAGCCGGAGAGGTAGGCGGGTCTGGCTATCCACATTCCTCCGTCCATGGGAGTATTTGACATGTGGTTGACAGGCCACATGATTTAAAATGGTGTGGGTATGTTTGGCACATGGTCTGTGTGTGGAGGTGAAAACACCAGGGCTGTGGAGTCAGTAAGCCAAACTTTCGACTCCGACTCCTCAATTTCACTTGCACCGACTCCGACTCCCACATATATTGCTTATAGTTAAGTGAAAAATTTATTGTAGTACAATGTGAACATCAGATATTTAATCATTTTTATGATACAATAATCAAGATATTTAGATACAACATAAGATATATTTATTGGAATACAACTTTAGAACACAAACTGTAATAAATTGTAAATATGTTATACAATACAGTGCTGGCCAAAAGTATTGGCACCCCCGCAATTCTGTCAGATAATGCTCAGTGTCTTCCTGAAAATAATTGCAATCACAAATTCTTTGGTATTATTATCTTCATTTATTTTGCTTGCAATGAAAAAACACAAGAGAATGAAACAAAAATCAAATCATTGTTCATTTCACACAAAACTCCAAAAATGGGCCAGACAAAAGTATTAGCACCCTTAGCATAAAGGTGGCTTTACACGCTACGAGATCGCTAAAGCGATCACGTTTGGGTCACGGAATTTGTGACGCACATCCGGCCGCTTTAGCGATGTCGTTGTGTGTGACACCTATGAGCTATTTTGAATCATCACAAACATTCAAAATCGCTCATCGGTGACATGCCCCCCTCTTCCCAATTATCGTTGCTGCTGCAGTTACGATGTTGTTTGTCGTTCCTGCGGCAGCACACATCGCTATGTGTGACGCCGCTGGAACGACAAACATCTCCTTACCTGCCTCCACCAGAAAAGGAGGAAGGAAGGAGGTGGGCGGCATGTTCCGGCTGCTCATCTCCACCCCTCCTTTTCTATTGGGCGGCGGTTCAGTGACGCTGGTGTGACGACGCTGAACGAACCGCCCCCTTAAAAAGGAGGCGGTTCGCCAGTCACAGCGACGTCGCAGAGCAGGTATGTGCGTGTGACGCTGCCGTAGCGATAATGTTCACTACGGCAGCGATCACCACATATCGTTACAACGACGGGGGTGGGTGCTATCACGCTCGACATCGCTAGCAATTGCTAGCGATGTCATAGCGTGTAAAGCGGCCCTAATACTTGGTTGCACAACCTTTAGCCAAAATAACTGAACAACCACTTCCGGTAACCATCAATGAGTTTCTTACAATGCTCTGCTGGAATTTTAGACCATTCTTCTTTAGCAAACTGCTCCAGGTCCCTGAGATTTGAAGGGTGCCTTCTCCAAACTGCCATTCTGAGATCTCTCCACAGGTGTTCTATGGCAGAGGTCCCCAACTCCAGTCCTCAAGGCCCACCAACAGTGCAGGTTTTTGGGATTTCCTTTGTATTGCACAGGTGTTAATGTAATTACCTGTCCAGGTGCTGGTTCCAACAGCAGTGCAATGCTAAGGAAATCCTGAAAACATGCACTGTTGGTGGGCCTTGAGGACTGGAGTTGGGGAACCCTGTTCTATGGGATTCAGGTCGGGACTCATTGCTGGCCACTCAAGTGCTTTTCTCTCAAACTATTTTCTAGTGCTTTTTGAAGTGTGTTGTGGGTCATTGTCCTGCTGGAAGACCCAAAACCTCTGAGGAAGACCCAGCTTTCTCACACTGGGCCCTACATTATGCTGCAAAATTTGTTGGTAGTCTTCAGACTTCATAATGTCATGCACACAGTCAAGCAGACCAGTGCCAGAGGCAGCCAAGCAACCCCAAAACATCAGGGAACCTCCGCCATGTTTGACTGTAGGGACCGTGTTATTTTCTTTGAATGCCTCTTTTTTTTTTTTTTTCCCTGTTAACTCTATGTTGATGAGTTTTCCCAAAAATCTCTACTTTTGTCTCATCTGACCAGAGAACTTTCTTCCAAAACGTTTTAGGCTTTCTCAGGTAAGTTTTGCCAAACTCCAGCCTGGCTTTTTTATGTCTCGGGGTAAGAAGTGGGGTCTTTCTGGGTATCCTACCATACAATCACTTTTTTCATTCAGACGCAGATGGATAGTACGGGTTGACACTGTTGTACCCTCGGACTGCAGGGCAGCTTGAACTTGTTTGGATGTTAGTCGAGGTTCTTTATCCACCATCCGCACAAAATCTCTCATCAATTTTTCTTTCCCTTTCACATCTAGGTAGGTTAGCCACAGTGCCATGGGCTTTAAACTTCTTGATGACATTGCGCACCGTAGACACAGGAACTTTCAGGTCTTTGGAGATGGACTTGTAGCCTTGAGATTGCTCATGCTTCCTCACAATTTGGATTCTCAAGTCCTCAGACAGTTCTTTGGTCTTCTTTCTTTTCTCCATGCTCAATGTGGTACACACAAGGACACAGGACAGAGGCTGAGTCAACTTTAATCCATGACAACTGGCTGTAAGTGTGATTTAGTTATTGCCAACACTTGTTAGGTGCCACAGGTAAGTTACAGGTGCTGTTAATTACACAAATTAGAGAAGCATTACATGATTTTTCAAACAGTGCCAATAAGTTTGTCCACCCCCGTTTTTATGTTTGGTGTGGAATTATATTCAATTTGGCTTTATGATAATTTTGTTTTCAATTAAAAAAAAAAAAAAAAATTAAATGAAGATAAGGCTATGTGCCCACGGGACCTTGTTTCTGCGGATTATGCCGCAGAAAACCTGCGGATTTTTCTGGATTTTCCAGATAAATCCGCATGTTTTAGCATGTACAGTCACTCCCCATGTTATCCTATGGGATATGGGGAGTGCTGTGTCCACGCTGCGGAAAGTGCAGCTGCCGACCATGCTGCGGATGTAGGCATCCGCATGTATAATTGCATGTCAAATATTCCTGCGGATTTACCTGCGGATGTCCCGGACCTCCGCTATGGAGATAGAGGCCGGGACGTCCGCAGGTAATTCGCATGACAGTCCGCATGTTTCCCGCAGCTATTCCGCTGTAATCTCACAGCTAAAAATAGCTGCGGACGCCGGCGAGCAGCTGCGGGAAACATGCGCTCGTACCTGCAGATACATCGGCAGGTACGAGCGCCCGTGAGCACATAGCCTAATACCGAAGAATTTGTGATTGCAATCATTTTCAAGAAGAAACTGAGTATTATCTGACAGAATTGCAGGGGTGCCAATACTTTTGGCCAGCACTGTATGTAATATACAGTAGATTACATATCTTGTGTGTGCATGTATAATATATATATTTACATATTGTATTACATATTTACAATTTATTAGTTTTTTTTGTGTTCTAAAGTTGTATTCCAATAAATATATATTTTATGTTCTAAGCATCTTGATTATTGTATAATAAAAATGATTAAATGTCTGATGTTCACATTGTACTACAATAAATGTTCCACTTAAATATAAGCAATATATTAAAATGTTATTATTTAGTATGTTTTTGTTGAAAACTGTTTTTTTGCCACTTACATAGTGTATTACATAGTGTTATATATGTGGCAAAAAAACAGTTTTCAACAAAAACATACTAAATAACATTTGTGCAGTCTATGAATTTGTTCTAAGAAATAGAATTGCTTCCATCAGATCCTCCTTCATAGATGACCTCAAATCTGACCTAATAATTTTAAGGCTAGAAAACAACTTCTCTACAGTAACTTGGGTTGGAGTCAAAGCCGTAACCACATGGGCAACATTTCTAAGGCTATGTGCGCACGTTGCGTACAGTTCACTGCAGAAATTTCTGCAGCGATCTGAAGAGCACATGTGCGCTTTAAATCGCTGCAGAAATGTCCGTAGTGAAGCCGATTCCATGCGCTCTGCCTGCAGCTCCTGCCATAGACAGAGCAGGAGCTGCCGGCAAAGCGCACGGAAGAAGTGACATGTCACTTCTTTTTACGCAGCGCTTCGGCAGTAGCCGAAGCGCTGCGCTCTAAAACGCCACGTGCGCACGGCCCCTGCACAATCTCCATAGACTGTGCAGGGGACGCAGGACGCATGTAGTTACGCTGCGCTACAAAGCGCAGCCTAACTGCATGGATTTACGCAACGTGCGCACATAGCCTAACAATTTCCGGGTATTGCTAAGTTCATACTTCCGTTGTTTTGCATTAGTCACAATCCGTCGCCTTGAGGAATTACGGTATCCTGCAAAATATTTTGCAGGAATCCAGTTTTTCCCCATAGACTTCTATTAGTGACGGATTGCGACTGATGATGCTGCGTTGCATCCGCTGCGTCGCGGTCAGTCGTTTTTTAACTGACCGCCAGGCGGGAGCAACGCAGCCTGTAATGTTTTTTGAGCAGCGCAATCCGTAGGATTTTGCTGCGCATGCTCTCTCTGGCTCCCTGCACCCGACACCAGGATACACATCGGGTTTACACTGGTTACGGGTGCAGGGAGCCAGCGCTAAGCGGTGTATGCTGGTAACCAAGATAAATATCAGGTAACCAAGCAAAAAGTGCTTTGCTTATTCCCAATATTTATCCTGGCAGTGCAGGGAGCCTGACACTTCCCCGCTCGGCTCCGCCCTCTCCCGCACTCAGCATGTACACACACACTCACTCACTCACTCACTCTCACACACTCACTCTCACTCACTCACCTGTCCCCAGCACTGTAGTCCCCGCGGCACTGACGTCCTCAGTTCCACCCACCCCGAACTCCACCCCTTCGCGCTCCGCCGCCCGCACACAACGGAGTCCGACAAAGAATTATGTTCTTTGTCATCCGTTGTACAGTGCATCAGTCACATGCGTCAAGCGACGCATGTGACTGATGCAAAACAAAGGAAATGTGAACTTAGCCTCTAAAGGAATTGCCTCATGCACCGTCAGTTTTGATGAACGGTTGAATTTTTCTATTTCTTTGGGAGCAAGTGAAACATTTTACTGAAATCTGGTCAATCTGCTGCTATAGGAGACGGAGTGAAATCTTTTTTCCTTCTGGCAACGCTTTGCCTGCTCCATGTCATCCAAATACTTGTCAAAGTTAAACTCCTCATCTGATGAGGATGAAAATACGGCAGCAGTAGCACTGTCAGGACCCAAGTCATCTTGCGCCTGGCAGTCCTGTAGCTACTCATCCTAAGTTGATCCTCATCCTCAATCGCTGCCTGTACTGTATACACTGTACGGGAGTGCGCCGCATCTGCCAAACCGGCGAAAAGACGGATTTGTGAAACCGGGGTCCCTCTTGCAGACTATCTCTTATTGCCTGCTGCAGCGTGTGCACAACACAGCACATGTGATGAATATGAAAGTGTTTTGAAGCAGCTTCAACAAGATCATCTAATTCTAAAGTATCATTTTGCTGTTCTTCTGTTGTAATATCTGTTTGTTCCTCAGTTACATGAGCAGCGCTGTGGCTCCATCTCACACATACTAAATCCTAAATTTTCTTCTAGCTGTTGTTCATTACTCTCATTCATCAGTTTAATTGTACTTATGTTTGAAGCATTGTTCGTTACAATAGCAAGAACCTGTTCTTTTTTGAGTTCCTAATCTTGCAGAACTTTTTCCACTAAAGCCTACTTTACACGTTTCAATATGTCGTGCGATCGCATTTGCGATCGAACCTGCCCCCATCGTTTGTGCGGCACGGGCAATTTCTTGCCAGTGTCGCACAATGTTGTAACCCCCCGTCACACGCACTTACCTTCCAAACGACGTCGCTGTGGGCGGCGAACATCCACTTCCTGAAGGGGAAGGATGTCACACTGCAGCCGGCCAATAGAAGCGGAGGGGCGGAGATGAGCGGGACATAAACATCCCGCCCACCTCCTTCCTTCAGCATTGCCGGTGGGACGCAGGTAA
Organism: Anomaloglossus baeobatrachus; assembly: GCF_048569485.1. Lineage (NCBI taxonomy): Eukaryota > Metazoa > Chordata > Amphibia > Anura > Aromobatidae > Anomaloglossus > Anomaloglossus baeobatrachus. Next base: position 400,498,892 of record NC_134353.1, on the reverse strand, counting down.
GCTGCAGTTCATCGTTCCCGGGGTGTCACATGGAGCGATTGTGTGCTGCCCCGGGTACAATGAACAAATGAGCGACGCATCAGCGATTAACGAGAAGGTGAGTATTTCTGCTCGTTCATAGCTGTCACACGCTACGATATCACTAACTGGGCTGGATGTGCGTCACTTACGACGTAACCCCGCCGACATCTTGTTAGATATATCGTAGCGTGTAAAGCCCGCTTAAGGCCTGGAGAAACTGGCCGATGTGATGAGCTTTACTATCTTTTACTGCCAGTGTCTTCCTAACAATTTCTTTCTTGTCACAAACATATCGAACATTGATGGCAAAATAATTCAGTGAAATGCCGTAACTCTGGCATCCAGCAAAGGCAATGGGTGAACAGATAGGACATTCAGACACATCGTTTTGTGGTGTTTTCTAATCTGCTTTTGCTATTGAAAGCATTATTTATGAGCTCAAAACTTTTCAGCTGATGTGGTTTTTTAAAAAGCTGATCTGCTTTTACAGCTGAAATACGTATCCTCAAAAAACGCAGGAAAAACGCTGTGTGTGAATGTAGCCTTAGATCAGGAATAGAACAGCCATTTATAGGACATTTCATAACTTCCCAAATTCCTATGAAAAAATATTCAGCACATTCTGCATTGCACTACTGTCCTCAATTTATTATATATTTTAGGAGTCGGAGTCGGTGCATTTTATACCGACTTTGACTCCGACTCCACCAAAATGAGCACCGACTCCGACTCCACAGCCCTGGAAAACCCCTCCTGTTAAATCAGCTCATCTAGAGGCCGACTGGGCCTGTATGTTTGTAGCGGTTGGATACACTGACCGGGATCAATGTGCAGAGGTGTGGAAGCCTCCTGTGAGACGTCTCTATGCTGGGACTTATTGGACAGTGACTGAAATATCGTTTGGGAATGTGCCTGTTTTCCTGCATTTAAATGCCGTGTGTTTTCTGTACTGGTATTATGCTTTATGCAGTGTAAATAAAGCAGCCTGAAGTCTTATACAAAGCGCCTACCTCGGAGCAACGGAGACTCAAGCTGATGAGTACCCCTGTCACACCCTTGAGTTCTTATTGTTTTCTCACCTGGAGAAGACAACATTATATACCAGACCAAACGTTTACATACACTATCTAATGAAATATTTGCATTTTTCTCTCACTATCTTACATGAAATCAGAATAAACCTTTCTGGTTTTAGATCAAGAGGCGGAAACATTTAACCGCCCTTTAACAGTGACCGTGCCGCAAGGGGGTTGTGGGCTGCACTCCCTGACCCCCAGCTGGCACTGTCAGTGTTGGGCTATGTGCGCACGTTGCGTTCTGCCGTGACAAATATTCTGTAGCGTTTTGTCACTGCACGTGTGTTTCAAAATACAGCCAAAAAGGTGCGTTTTAGATGTATTTTTGAATGCGGAATGGATGTGTGAAAAGCATCCGGAACGCACAAAAGTAGTGACATGTTGCTTTATAGAACGCATCGATTTTTATCAAAAATTTGGCATCCAAAATGCAACGGGTGCATGGAATTTGATAAATTCTCATAGACTTTGCTGGGGAGGCAGAACGCATGCATTTACGCTGCAGATTAAAACGCTGCGTAAACGCATTAAAAAAACGCAACGTGCGCACATAGCCTTAAAGTGCTGGCGAGGTAAGAGGCACAGCCCTGTACTTTAAGCCAGAATGCTTCAGATCACCAGAGGTCATACCATGGGAACCCGGGTATGGCCTCTAGTGAACGGAGCAACGTCACTGTTGCAAGTCGGATGATTCTTGTCAGTGTTCCCCAGAACCTGGAGAGATCGGACATGTTTTCGGTCTCTCCAGACTTGGATGTAGCAGAGCCAGGAGTGTCGTGGGACCTGGTATGGATTACGTTGGGCCTGCAGGGGTGTTTTAGGGGGGGGGCGGTTAATAAAGTGGTGAAAGAGGGTGGTTTATTCCAAATAAAGGACTTTTCTCGGTGTCTGTGTGTTATTTCTTTTTACTTCTATGATTAGTGATGAATGGGGGGGTGTCTCATAGATCCCCCTACACATCAATAATTTTGGGCTTGATGGTAGTTGTGTACTGTTATTAACCTCTCGTTACCCCCGACTGCCACTGCATCAGGGCAATCGGGAAGAGCCGGGTAAAGCGCCGAGCTTATACCATCTAATTGATGCGACAATCTTGGGCAGTTACAGGTTGCTATTTTTAGGCTGGGGGGTCTAATAACCATAGGCCTCCCCAGACAGAGAATATCAGCCCCCAGCTGTCGGGCTTTTATTATGCCTGGGTATCAAAATTATGGGGGGGGGGTTAGGGGGACTGCATGCCTTGCCTTTTTTTTATATATATTTACTTAGAGTTAAAAGGGGGGGGGTTAGTGGAGAAAGCCGCCTATGGTTCCTCTTATTTTGATACACAGCTTAGATAAGCGTAGGGCTGGGGCTGCACGCTGTAACCATAAGCTTTATCTGTGCGGGGTATCATAATATGGGGGGGGAGACCCTACGCCAATTGATTAATTTATTTTTATACCATGATACTGACCCAGAGACAGAGCCCGTGATTGGATGCAGTCAGACACTGTCACACAGGCTGGGGGCATGTCTGACTGCAACCAATCACAGACACCAGGATGGCTGGTGGGTGGGGAAAGCAGTGCATACGGATTTTGCAATGATGAGCGGCCCAAGAAGTGAAGAAAGCTGCAAGAGCAGTGTACAGCTGCGACGAAGCCTTGGTAAGGATGAAGCGCTTGCTTCATTTTTATTTTCTTTTAGTTTTCCTTTTATTTTTTTTTTTATTATTTCTGGAGTGCCAGATCTGTATTAAACACACGGAATCCCGGGCCCAGGTTTGCCACCCAGGTATGTTGGAAACTGAGTGAATGCAGACTTTTACAGTCCGGGTCCGCTCATCACTAATCATTAATCATTACCATTCCGGATGTGTCGAGATTTTCATTATTTTGTTTTTTGCTTTTTTTTTTTTTTTTTTTGTTTTTTGTTTTGGTGCTTCATTAACCTACATACACTAGAAAGTACTGTATTTTCCGGATTCTAAGACGCACTTTATTTCGCCCCAAAACTGGGGGTTAAATAGGGGTCTATCTTATAATCCAGATTTGGCTTACGGGAGCGGCAGTGGTGGAGCGGGGTCCCAGGAGGCTGAATCGGCAATACTGAGGGCTCAGTGGAGGGTGTGTCACTGCAGTGGAACGGCTCAGGAGGGTCACAGGATGGAGGGTCGGTGATGCGGCGGGTGCCATTGATCTGACAGTGAAAAACGCTCACCCTTGCACGGTCAGCTCACCCTTGCACAATATTCTCAATCCAAAGTGAATACAGCATATTCAATGAAGGGTATCACAATTATTTATGAACATGTATCAAATTTATTATGTGTCCTATACAAAGAGGGGAGGGATTCCAATATTCCAGAAATACCTTAGTCTGCTGATTATTATAGATTTCAATACTGCCAACAAAATAAACATATACTACAGCTTCCCAACAAATCCCGTTCTAATCTACATGTAAGTCTTATCACAATAGGGTTCACCGGAAGTAATCAAACATAAATGAAGATACCCTAATGTTACATAAGGACTGGGATCACGAAGAAAGGAAGGGGGGGGGGAGACACCAAGAAAGGGACAAAAAAAACAAACTACCCTTGTAATACCCTTCATTGAATATGCTGTATTCACTTTGGATTGAGAATTATGTATGATTATTGGATAGATGTTTAATTATTGATGAGATGTATGAATTGTTTGTTTTTCCTCTGTATATTGAATTTAGATTTATGGGACATCAGAAGGGCTCGACCTAGAGCAGCATGGTATTAAAGATCTATATGACCATTCCCTGTGAAAACTTCCCAGAAGCCTGATCTCTTTGCAGGGATATTGCTTATAACTCCTTTGAACACGGGACTTTTCAGTTCATGACTAAGACCACTGCTGTGGTTGAAATGCGTAGCACGTGTCCCCCTCCCTGCATGGAGAGGGTATTTTACTGTTGACCAATGGAATGATTACAATTTAATAAAAGCGCAATTTTTAAATAATCCTCAAGTCCATGGTGCTTGCCACCGCAACAACCTCGAGCACGCAGTATCGCCGACCCTCCGTCCACTGACCCTCCTGAGCTGCGACACCCCCTCCTCTGAGCCTGCAGTATCGCCGACCCTGCCTCCTATGACCCTTCTCAGACGCTCCCCCCTGGTGAGATGATAAGACACACTAGGCTTATAAGACGGAATCTCATTTTAACATTAAAAATTATTTTTTTTCTACAGGGTGGAGGAAGCGGCCATTGCTAAGCGAGTTGGGCAGAAAAGCAAAATTTAGGATTGCTTGGTGAAATTCTAAATTGCCGAATTTATTTATTTATTTATTTATTTTTCCCTTCTCTCTCCTCTGTAAAGTCTGTCTCCCCCTTTTTCCGTGAAGAACAAATAGCCCCTACTCTGACAGATGTATTCAACAAGATCTTGAAAGGGGAGGAGGTATTGCAATTGCTTAAGGCTATGTGCGCACTAGAGCTTTTTACCTGCGGATTTACCCGCGGATTTGCCCCGGAAATTTCTTGAGAAATGTCTGCAATCTTTGTGCAGACATTTCCCATGAAATTCAATGAGAAAAAAAAATAGTTGTGCGCACTGTGCGGATTTTTCTCAAGAAAATTTCTTGAGAAAATTTTCTCGAGAAACTTTCTTGAGAAAATGTGCATGTCCATTAATTTCCGCAGGTACCTGCGGTATTCCGGGGATATTCCGCAGGTAGCAATGATGTGCGGTATACCACCGGAATAGCCGCGAATTACCTGCGGGAATGCTCATCGCTGCCTGCGGTTTTGCAGGAAGCGATGTCATTATGCCAGGAAGAGGAAGCGGAGCAGAGAGTAAACACAGACGTCGCACTCCCTGGACGCCGCACAGAAGCACTTCCGTGCGACCTCCAGGTGCCCGTGCAGTCTGTGTCCTGCTCCGGCCTCGCGGCTGCCTGCACTGCAGGGTGTCAGTGTCTGCCCGCAGTGTCAGCAGCCTGTCACGCGGCAGCGCAGGCAGACACTGACACCCTGCAGTGCTGGGAGCCGCGGGGATGACGATGGCTGCTGTCAGGAGGTGAGATCATTACCTGCTGTGACGATCTCCTGCCTCCTGACGTCACCGCGGTCACTGCTGTCTATGCCCGTCTCGCGAGCGGCCCGAGACTGTCACTAGCGGTGACGTCACGGGCTCTCGCGATACTGCTGACAACGCGGCGGGCATAGAAGTCAGTGACAGCGCTGACGTCAGCAGTACAGGAGATGATCACAGAAGGTAATGATCTCATCTATGCTCCTGATGGCAGCGCTCGTCATCCCCTGCAGTGACCTGAGCTGACCTATTGATGTTAGCTCAGGTCACTGCATTGCTCTCCCAGCCAATGGGGAACATTCTGTTCTTCATTGACTGGGACAGAGACTATGGTATGGATCGCCGTGTCCCCCCCCCTTATTGGATTACGCCGGACGTGGAATTGATTGTGCTCTTTTCAATAAATTGGTTAAAGAGGGAATGTTTTGGGGAGTGTTTTTTCAAATAAAACTTTTTTTGTTGTCTATTTTTTAATTATTACTGACTGGGTTGGTGATGTCGGGTATCTGATAGACGCCTGACCTCACCAACCCCAGGGCTTGATGCCAGGTGACATTACACATCTGGCATCAACCCCATATATTACCCCGTTTGCCAACGCACCAGGGCGCGGGATGAGCTGGGGCAAAGCGCCAGGATTGGCACGTCTAATGGATGCGCCACTTCTGGGGCGGCTGCGGCCTGCTATTTTTAGGCTGGGGAGTGTCCAATAACAGTGGACCTCCCTAGTCTGAGAATATCAGACCCCAGCTGTCCGCTTTACCTTGGCTGGTGATCCAATATGGGGGGGACCGCACGTTTTTTGTTTTAAATTATTTATATAATTTAAAATAACAGCGTGGGGTGCCCACTGTTTTGGATTATCAGCCAAGGTGAAGCTGCCAGCGGTGGTCTGCAGGCTGCAGCCGTCTGCTTTACCCTAGCTGGCTACAAAAAATGGGGGGACCTCACGTCGTTTTTTTTTAATTATTTATTTATTTTATGGCTAAATACAAGGCTAAGCACCCTTTAGTGCCACATGAAAGTCACTAAAGGGTGCCAGCTTAGAAAATGCAGGGAGGTGGAACATTATATAGGTTTTTCTCATCTATCTATCTATCTATCTATCCCTCTATCTATCTATCCCTCTATCTATCTATCCCTCTATCTATCTATCTATCTATCCATCTATCCCTCTATCTATCTATCCATCTATCCCTCTATCTATCTATCTATTCATCTATTCATCTATCTATCTATCCCTCTATCTATCTATTCATCTATTCATCTATCCATCTTTCCCTCTATCCATTATCTGTCTATCGATTATCTTTATTATTTATTGCAGGGACAAACCTGCGGTAAATCCGCTGTAAATCCGCGGCAAATCCGCGGCAAAACCGCATGCGGATTTGGTGCGGATTTTTTCCGCAGGTCCGGAAATCTTTCACTGGCAGAAGTTTCTCAAGAAATTTTCTTGAGAAACTTCACATTTCTAGTGCGCACATAGCCTAATACTGCCTACATAAAGCTGATACCTAAGAGGGGGGGGAAACTTGGAGGACCCATCCATCTACAGGCCTATCTTGCTAATCAACCAGGACCTGACGATATTATCGAAGCTGAAGGCAAATAGATTGGCGAGGATCTTACCAGATATCATAGCCTATCCTCAAACGGGTTTTTTCAAGGGTCACTTGGCTATGACAAATATCAGGAAGGTGATGTTGGTAATTGACGCGGTCAAGGGGAGAGAGGAGAGGGCTGGGGAGGCTCCAGCCATGATTACACTGAATGCGGAAAAGGCTTTTGACAATGTAAGGTGGTCATGGCTGGAACTAGTCCTGAATCATATTGGTATACAAAGGGCTTTCCGTGACTTTGTGAGGGTCCTATTTGCTAACCCACAGGCGAGAGTATGCACCCTGGGTTTTCTGTCCAGGGCCTGAAAGTGTGTGCGTGTGGGGGGGGGGTTTGAGGGAATTAACATTGGTAATAAAACATAAAACACTGCACTCAGCGTTGTTCGCAGACTACATCATCCTAATTATGAACAAGCCACAGGACCAATTGCAGAGAGTCCTTCAGCCTACTGAAACCATATGGGGATTTGCAGGGTTTAGACTTAACAAAACAAAATGTGAGGTATTGGGTTTTTTTGGGACAAGGGAGGCCGGCTAGTCAGCAGAGGGAGACTCGCATGGGCTGTGTGGCATTCCAGTGGCAAAGTCTACAATCAAATACTTATGGGTCCAGGTCGGTAGAGACAACGAAAAAATGTACTTAATTACTCCCCATTAATTAGTTAAATAAAGCGTAAATTACAGTCTCGCTGACACTGCTAGGAAGAAACAATATAATAAAGATGAGCTTCTCCAAGCTTTTGTATCCACTCCAGACGATACCATTGCTTCTGAGACACACAGATGTGGACAGGTTGACCAGGGCATTCACTTTCTCTGGAAGGGGGCTCGTCCGAGGATCAGCTCCAAAAAACTGATGCACGGATTTTGCCGCGGATTTCTCGCGCAAAAGCCGCGGATTTTCCAGAAATCTGCAGCACAGCTACTCCCCAGCCATTTCTATGGCATTTGGGAAATGCTGTGCCCACGCTGCGGATTTTTCCGCAGCGGAAATCGTGCGGATTTTCGTGCGGAAAAATCTGCAGCATGTTAATTATTGTTGCGGATTTCTCCGCAGGGTCCCATATACTTACCTGCCTCACCAGAGTCACTTTATCTGTCCGGTGTACAGGAGCGCGGTGAATCCAGGTACAGGAAGGAAGAGGTGGGCGGAGCCTGCACGAGCTCCGGTCATGTGACAGCCGGAGCTAGTTCAGGCCCGCCCACCTTCTCCTGCAGACGCTGAGAGAGTGACCCGGCTGCCGGAAAGCGAGGTGCTGCATGATGGAGGTAAGTATGAACTCCCCCGATCACTGCAGCACTTGTTCTGCATTGGGGATGCAGTGCCGAAGCCATGGTACTGTATCCTCAGTGCAGAATGCCCGCACCATATCCGCAGGACATTCCGCAGCATGGAAACAGACAAAAGTTGTGGTGCTGTTTCCTGGGAGCACCTGCGGAATGTCCTGCGGATATATCCGCAGGACACTGTCCCCGTGGGCACATAGCCTAAGGCCTTGTGCGCACACTGCGTTTTTACCCGCAGATTTACCCGTGGTTTTGCAGCAGAAATTTCTTGAGAAATGTTTGTAACCTTTCTGCAGACATTTCCCAGCAAAACTTATGGGAAAAAAATATAGCTGTGCGCACACTGCGTTTTTTTTTTTCTCAAGAACATTCTTTCTGCAGAATTTGAGAAAATGTACATGTCACTTCTTTTCCGCAGGTACCTGCGGTATTTCACTCCATTCACTGTAATATAATTGCGAAATACCGCGGGTATACCGCAGGTAGCAAATGATGTGCGGTATACCCTCGGTTTACCTGCGGTAATGTTCATCACTACCCAGCGTTTTGCCGTCATCCCGATTGCCGTGATGCGGTGGCAACGGGGTAATGAATGAGTTAACGGCGGCCCATAGCTGCCGCTAAGTCCACAATTAGTAATGGCAGCCATCACTAATCTGTCAGTGATAGTAAATAAACATGCTCATTAGGCATTAGCCTCAGCCCCCTGATGATGCCAGTGTGGTGAAACATGTTGGGGAGGCTACTGAATGTCTTTTTAAAATAGCAATCACAGTGATTATTTACAATAGGATTAACACATTAGCTCGCCAGAGACAGGAAGAATGAGTCTGAATAGGGAATTCCCTGTGGCTAAAGTAATGGCTTTTGTGATATAAGACAGATCACTGTGCTCAGTGCTTTTAATTGTGTTTGTCCCCTTATCTTAATACGTTGATTAAAAGTTATATATTAATAGATTAGTCTTTAGTTTGGGGATCTAATTGCCTTTGGCAAATTGTAAAGTAATGCTAATTAACCCCTATGCTGACTGATAAGAACCAGCTTTCAGTAGGAAAAGTAAATAAACACACACCCGAAAAGCCATTATTTGAAATAAAACACAGCCCCCTCTTTCACCCCTTTATTAACCCCCCCCAAACATCTAGGTCCGACATAGTCCAAAACAGGAGGTCCGGCGACGCTTGCATCCAGCGACGGCTGAGACAGAGTGCTCAATGCAGCTTCATGTACGAGGCTGCACTGGTAACTCCAAGACATTTCCCACGCAGATCACATTACCGCTCGCGAGAACTTGTGTGTCCTCACACGAACTCGTCAGCGGTAATAGCGTGACGTCACCTGCCGGCAGTGACCCTGTGAGATCTCAGATCCGATGTCCCACAGTGTCACTGCTCTATCACAAATACTGTGGGAGGGAATCACATACATCACAAATAAAAAGCTGTAATCCATCCATCCATCCATTATCTATCTATCCATTATCTATCTATCTATCTATCCATCTATCTATCCATCCATTTATCTACCTGCGGAAAAACCGCGGCAAAAACACGGCAAAACCGCATGCGTTTGTCCCGCAGTTTTGGTGCGTTTTTTTTACCGCAGATGCGGTAATCTTCAACTCCCAGAAGTTTCTCAAGAAATTTTCTTGAGAAAAATCCCTTTCCTAGTGCGCACATAGCCTTAACATTCCTAACTCGCGGAATCCAGACAAGCTTTTGAGTTGCCCAAATTGCAATGGGGGAAAGGACAGCTCTTTATCATGGGATATGGCACTGTGGGAAGATTCAGACGTTTTGTAAACAAGTCCAGGCGTTAATGAGGGAATTCTGGAGGGTGAGGGTGGAGTTGGAACCTTTTCTGTGGTTATTTCATTTTCACAAGTCAGAGGAAGGGGGGGAGGAGGAGTAGGGGGAAAGATTACCAATGCTGTTCCACTAGATAGCGATGTTGGGGGGGGGGGGGAAGGGGCAGTACTTCAGAAATGGCTAGTGAAAGAAGTACCATCTTGGGAGGAGTTATTAAAGTGACTGAAAAATGTGCTTAAGTTACAAAGGTTAGAGGCGGAAAGAAACAAAGATAAACAAATGACCAATTTTTTTTTGGTAAATGGAGAGCTTTTATAACTCGGATGTGTTCAGAAGAGGAGATAAGGCAGATTGTATCCCCATTCACATAGAGTGGGATCTAACTGAAGACCTGCAGGGTTCTTTGGGCAAACTGAAGATGTAAGAGCAATAAGGTGGAGCAGCTGGCTGAGAGCGGGTTCTGTCATGTCACATGGGGGGGGGGAGGATATGAAAAATGGTTTGGTGGGGGAGGGAGGATGGAAGGGGGTACCAGTTGGAAGGGGCTTGGGATATGATGATGATTGATGATGATGATTGATGATGATGATGATGATGATGATGAAAAAGTGCCTCGCCGGTGAGAGGCATTCCACTCAAAAGCAAGATGTTTTGATGTATATTTTCCCCTACCAATGTTTTTTTGTTTCTGTACCATTTTATAAAAAGGAAAAATTAAAAGTTAAATAGATGTTTTCCTATTTTCCCCCTCTACATTTGGGGCGTGTCTTTTAAAACTAAAAATACGGTATACAATGCAAGAAAAATAGTTAGCCAACACATTGAAACAGTAAGAAGTGGGCAGGTTTGCACTGCCATGACTGCAATAAATGCAACAGATTTGTAGGATAGGTAAAAATGATATGAATTGTATTACTCACTTACAATACTTAAAACTTGGGAGGTTCCCTTCTCAGATTTAGATCAAATTGTGATAGCCCATCCATAAAATGACAAAGCAACCCCTGAAGATGTGGCCCTAAGTCTCCTTTCACATTGCGTTTTTCTCTACGTCCACAGGTCCCATCGGAGGATCCGTCCGGACCGCCCCTCCCCCACTCTGCAAAGCGTGTTCCAGACGCATGTGCCCGACAGGGCCATTCACTGTTATGGAGTCCACTACGTTCGGGTGTCCGTCTGCAGAAACGTATATGTGCAAAAACTGGCACAAAACAGAGCACACGCTAACGTAGTGCGCTCCATAACAGTGAATGGCCCTGTCGGGCACATGCGTCTGGAACACGCTTTGCAGAGTGGGGGAGGGGCGGTCCGGATGGATCCTCCGATGGGACCTGTGGACGTAGAGAAAAACGCAATGTGAAAGGAGCCTAAACTAACACAAGGGGCTCCTGGGAGGCAGAATCCAGCCATTGTCTGTATTGCAGCCAGAACACTCTGCACTTTCTCTTTTGGTTTGGATGTGCTGAATAAGGCTGCTTTCACACCTCCGGTTTCTGCAATGCGGCACACTCCGGCACTTTGCAGGAAAATCGCAACCGGCTTTTTTTGCTGACGGTTGCGTTTTTCTGCATAGACTTTAATTAGTGCCGCATTGTGCCGCAAGGCCTTGCGTTCCATCTGTTTTTTGCCGCATGCGGCAGATTTAGCCGATGCGGCGGCTGGATGGAACGTTGCCTGGCACGTTTTTTCGTGCGGCAAAAAAAACCGCATTGCGCCGCATTCGGCCAATGCGGCGCATTTTTCAATGCATGCCTATGGCGGCCGGATGCGGCGCGATGCGGCAATAACCGCATCTGGCCGCCGCATGCGGTTTTTGCCACTGCGCATGCTCAGTAGCATGCCGCAAGCGGAAAAAACCGGACTGGCCGCAAAGGAAAAACTTATGCAAAGGATGCGGTGTGTTCACCGCATCCGTTGCATAGCTTGCACAGCCGGATTGAGCCGCAGAGCTCAAGCCGGATGTGTGAAAGCAGCCTAATTGTGCCATTTGCACTGTACATTTCAGGGTGCAACAGTTTACATCTTTATCATGCACCCCCCTCCCCTTCTTCCCCCTCCAACCTGGCCATAGCTTGATCCTGCTTCTCTCAGCTCATTGCACCGGCCTATAGGCCCAGAAGAGGTAGGTTTATGGGTTTAGGCTAGGTCACTCATGACATTGGAAGAGCTCAAATGTATATAGTAAATGTAGCCGTAGTAAACTTCACATTACGTATTTCTAAGCATCTGTGAGATCAGAGTTTAATGAGGTCATCTGAGGTCAGTTTACCTAAGGTCCTAGGTGGGGTACCCTGGGAACCTCCAGCTATGACAGCAGGTAAACTTAGTGACGTCACCGCTCATCACTGCGGCTTACTCAGTCTCTGCCTAAAGCCCATATCATGCAGACATGTTGTGTGCCCAAACACCGTGACTTCAGTATGTATGTTGCAGAGCCAGGATTGTTGTGGGAACTCATATGGATTACGTTGGAACTGGGTGTTTGCGGTGAAAGGGGGGGGGGGGGGGGTTGTATTCTATTTCAAAGAAAGGATTTTTTGGTGTTTGAGTTTATTTCATTTCACTTACAGATTAGTAATGGGAGGTGTCTATGAGCCCCCCACATTACCAATCTACGGCTTAGTGGCAGATGGTCATTAAACCTTGATATTACCCAGATTGCAACCGCACCAGGGCAATCAGGATGAGCTGGATAAAAAACCAGAATTGACACATTTAATGAATGCGACAATTCTGAAGGCCTGCAATCTGCTATTTACACTGGAGGGGCCCAATAACCATGGAAACCATCCCCCAGCTGGGGGGGGACACATGTCGTTTTTGTTTAATTATTTATTTAAATAAAGACGCATGGGGTCCCTTTTATTTTGATATACAGCCACAATAAGCACATGGCTTTGGGCTGCAGCTGTATGCTTTATCTGTGCTGGGTATTGTGATATGGGGGGACCATAAGCCATTTTTTCCATTCATTATTACACCACTATAAGGGAAGCACACAGCGTGAATGATTCCAAGCAGTCAGACACATTTTCACACCGTGAAGGCGCGGTCTGACTGCAAACACTCAGACACATGGGTCTGCCAGTGCAAATGCATGAGGGTAATGAGCGGCTCAGGAAGAAATGTCCCAGCTGCACAGAGCCTTGGTAACTGTAATGCACCTGTTTTATTCCTATTTTCTTTCTTTTTATTTTAATTATTTGGATAGCTGAATCTGTTCCCTGAGAACTCAGGAGCCAGGTTCGGTGCACGAATAATAGGTAACCTGCGCTGATTCGGACTTTTACTTTCACATCACTAGTTGCAACAAATAGCAGCCACTGATTGGCTGTAGGGCTCACTTGGTGGGAAGTGGATATATGGTGTTATTTCACAATGGGGAATATAGTATTTATAAAGTGGTTGTCTTAGGCCGGTTTCACATCTGCCTCGTTTTGTCGCAGCTGAATCCAGCACAGATGCAGTACAGTTCATTTATTTACAGTGGAAGCACGACACCATGTGGTTGTGTGCTTCGTACACTACCGCATGTGTCCACACGGTGTCGCGCTTCCACTGTAAATAAATGAACTGTACTGCATCTGTGCTGGATTCAGTTTCCGACAAAACGAGGCAGATGTGAAACCGGCCTTAGTAGTGGACAACATCTTTAAGAGAATTAGACAAGACTTACCCTTGCACTTGGGATCGCAGTGAATACGGCTTAGGCCGGCTCTGTTGAATAAAAACAGGGCAGAGTCTTTAGTATTTCTAGTTCACAGCACATTAAAGCAATGATAGACAACCTTTCACATGGAAAATGCATCCTCATTCAGATGTTGATCCGGTATGAGTTCTAGATGTGTGCTTTTCACAGATAAATCCTAGCCATTCTACTTTATGGGGGTGTTCACGTCCGCCCCAAAACATGGAGGCACATTCCTATTTGATCAGAGTCAGGAATTAAACTCGACAAACGGAAGTCTTTGGATATGTGAGGATAGAAGAGAGACCGCACTCGGATGCCACGTTAATAGATCTGCTGCCCGATTTTCATGTCTGTTTAACCCCTTAGTGACAGAGCCAATTGTCATGTCTGCTTTACATCAGCACAATTTCTGAAACCTTTTTTTATTAAGAAGTTAACAGAAATCAAAGTTTATCAACAATTTCTAATTTTTTCAACAAAATTTTAAGTGTTTTTTTTTGTTTTGTTTTTTCCTTCTTAAGCCTGCTTTACACGCTACAAGATATCTTACGATGTGTCGGCGGGGTCACGTTGTAAGTGACGCACATCCGGCATCGTAAGGTATGTTGTAGTGTGTGACAGCGACGTGCAATTGCGATTGAACGAAAAACCGTTCATCGCATGCACGTCGTTCATTCCTGACGAATTGAACGTCAGATTGTTCATCGAACATCAAATGTGCAACCCTCAAAATCACATTCAAGTAGTTATCCTTTAGGTGGTTCACAGGATCTAAAGCAATGTGGAAGGAAAAAATGAAAATGTTACATTAGCCCCAAATTTAGCATTTTCACAAGGGTAACAAGAGAAAATGCACCATCCAATTTATTGTGCAGGTTCTCCTGAGTATGCAGATACCCCATGTGTGGTGTATATCTACTGTTTGGGCGCATAGCAGGGCTCTGAAGGGAAGCAACGCCATTTGACTTTTTAAACACAAAATTGGCTGAAATCATTAGCAGACGCCAGGTCTAGTATTTTGAGAGCACCTGATGTGCCAAAACAGTAAAGCCCCTCCACAAGTGACCCACTTTGGAAACTATACCCCTCAAGGAATTTATCTAATGTCTGTAAGCATCTTGATCCCCCAGGTGCTTCACAGAATTTTATAATGTTGAGCTGTAAAAATGAGGGGAAAAATGCATTTTTAACAGCAAAAATGTTGCTTAAACCCTACATTTTTCCCATTCACCAGTGTAACAAGAAATAACGGACCATACAATTTGTTGTGCAACTTTGCCTGAGTTCACCAAAATTACATATGTGGTTGAAAACGAGCTTTGAGGCACAGTACATAGTGAAGAAGGGGAGGAGCGCCATATTGGAGTGCAGATTTAGCTGAAATGGTTTGCGGGGGCCATGTCACATTGGCAGAGCCCGTGAGGTGTCAAGGGTAACAGAAATCCACCACAAGTGACCCCATTTTACAAACTGCACCCCTCAACAAATTCATCTAGGGGTGCAGTGAGCATATTGACACTAAGGTGTGTCACAATTTTTATACTATTGGGTGGTGAACAAAAAATACTTACATTTTTACCACTAAAATGTTGTTTTAACCCCAGATTTGCAATTTTCACAATGGAAATAGGTTAAAAAAGGCCCCATAATACAGTATGTTACACAGTTTCTCCTGAATGTTTCAATACCCCACGTGTGACTGTACAGCACTGTGTGACCGCGCCATAAGGCTCAGGAGGGAAGGAGCGCCATTTAGTTTTTGGAGCACAGATTTTCCTACAATAGTTTGCGCCCTCCATTTGCTGAGCCCTTAAGTGCCAAAACAGAAGAAACCCCCTCCAGTGACCAAATTTTGGAATTAATCTATGGCTATAGTAACAATTTAGTCTCTGGAAAACACCCATGGTGTCAACACACTAAGGCTACATACTAGGGTGACCGGATCTCATAGGGGGCGGGGGGAAAATGTTGGAATCTTGTTCGTCTGGACCCCACAAAACGATTCCCCTTTCCAGATATTAAACCCGTGCCGCTCGTTGCTCAAAGTTTGAAAAAATCCAAATTTTTGGCCAAATAGCTGACATATGGAGCCATAACTCCAGAACGGTAAATAATAAAAACACGCTTAATATCTCAAAAGAAAGCTAATGTTCTTCAAAATTAATATGTTACACACAGGGTGCATGTAATTTCTATTTTAGGGATGGTGATTTTACTTCAGAGTACAACCGACCTTTTATTTATTCAGTTTAGTTTCTAAAGTGCCTTTGAGCTGGTTAGATCGAACAATTATCCAGTGAAGATATTTTAAGGTTTTTTTTTTAAAATATTCCAAGTGTGTGTGTGTTATTGTTTTTATAGCTATTATAGTATTATTTTAAAAGATATTTGAAAATATTTTATTGAAATTAAAGTTTGTAATATAATTTGTTTAATTTTTCTAGTTAACTGTTATTTACCTATTGGACTATCAGTGACAATCTAATACAAAAGCAGCTAACTCCAGAAGTAATTGCAAATGTTACTGCTGAATTCGAGACCAAATTAACTGAGAGCCACCCCAGAGATGACTACAAGGAGCTGTTGCAGTTGGTTCTCGTATTTGTAGGATCACTAGACGGCAATGTTGTGGGTTTTAGAACTCCAGGAGCCATTCATCACGCTAGGTGGATGGCAAAGGCTATTTACTGCTTAAAAATGTTCATTTTTCGTCATCAATTTAAGATGTCTAAAGAAGAAGGTTCTGTGCGTGCCATTTCTGTTTTCCTAGTTAAAATTTATTGTAAAGCTTGGTTCAATGCTCCAAAAGCTCATCTTGCGCCAAAGCAAGATTTAGGTATTTTGCATAGTCCGTTAGACTATAAAGAATGTGACAACATTGCAGAAATAGCCCTGACCAAATTTTCGAACCATTTGTGGTATTTGAATGCAGAGTTGGTGGGATTATCGTTTCTTGATCCCACCATTACAGACGATGAAAAGTTGTTAATGGCTAATAAATTGCTCAGTAGCACAGATGAACCATCAGAGCACGCTAGGGTTGTAAATCCAAAAGTTAGGAAAGAAAAATTAAAAGAGGTAGTTGATGGAGGATTGGTAAATTTACTTACCAAAGAAACATTTACATTCTTTGACCGATTTTAATATAAAAACAGATTTCCTAAGACAAAATCCAAACACTTGGCCTCAATATAATGACTTCCAAGAAGGATTGAAAATTGTCAAAACATGAAAAGTAGTTAATAATATGGCTGAGCGTGGTGTTAAATTAATAACTGACTTTAACGACCTTCTGACAAAAGATGAAGAACAAAAGCAATATGTCCTGCAAGTTATAAGCAAATGCCGGGCATTATATTCTGACGTTTCAAAAACTACTTTAACAAAAGCTCTAGAATAGATTAGATAACTACCGTATTTTTCGCTTTATAAGACGCACTTTTCCTCCCAAAAATTTGGGAGGAAAATGGGGGGTGCGTCTTATATAGCGGTACCTAGGGGGGTCCCGTCTGAGGCGATCAGGCGTCCGGGTGCCTGTGGCTGCATGCAAGCGGCCGGGTACCTGTGCTTGCGTGCAGCGGCAGCCGGGTACCCATGGCTGTGTGCGGGCGGCAGCCGGATGCTGTGTGCGGGCGGCAGTCTGCTCCGGGAGTCAGCGCGTGCGCAGATGGATCCCTTGGACGAGAGCTCCATCTGCGCACGCGTCGCTCCGGGCGCCATTTCTTGAAAAGGGACCGCGGACACACTGGGAAAATACCGCATCCGTCTGCTCCACTACTGAGCAGTCCCTGCCGCTGCTGCTGCCGCCACCACGGACGCCACCGCGCCTGCCACCACGGACGCCACGGCACCTGCAACCACGGACCCCGCTGCCACTGACCCGCCGCGCCTGCCAGCACAACCTGTGCCTCCTGTGACCCCACTTCACCACCACTGCTGCCCCCCTCCGGTAAGAACACCGGAGTATAAGACGGACCCCATTTTTCTTTTTTATACCTTTTTTATGTCTAAATTTGTGGTGCGTCTTATAATCCGGTGTGTCTTATAAAGCGAAAAATACGGTATGTAAAATTATCAACTCATGTAGGTACTACGTCTGTATCTTTTCTGTGTCTGTTTTGTATGTATTATATACCTCATTTTTATATTTTAAAATAAAAAATGTCATTAGACTTATCAGTATTACTTGTTTTTTTGTTATATTTCTACTTTAAACTCAAAAATATACCAAAAAAAAAACAAAATTTATCACTTGATAACAAAATATACGAAGTATGCTCCTAGTGGTACCAGGTCACGTTCTTGGGGCTAAAAGCTGTTGTAACTCAGTTTGACTTAAAATAACAACAATTATGTATAAAATATAAATTTTGAAGAACAACATTAGCTTTCTTTTGAGATATTAAGCGTGTTTTTATTATTTACCGTTCTGGAGTTATGGCTCCATATGTCAGCTTTTTGGCCAAAAATTTGGATTTTTTTTCAAACTTTGAGCGACGAGCGGCACGGGTTAACGTCGTTTGATCGTGCTCAAATTTTGGCTCTCTCAATATCTGGAAAGGGGAATCGTTTTGTGGGGTCCAGACGGACAAAATTTTGACATCGATTTTTTGCGGTCACCCTACTACATACGCACACTGCAGTTATTTTCTGCACACAAACTGCAACCAAAACTGAACCTTGTCACAGAGAGCCTGGAAATAGAAAAAAAATGCTTGTAATGATGGGGCGTTTTTACAGCGATTTTTGCCGCATCTTTGTTAATGCGATATATATGTTTTTTTTGTTTTTTTTTAAAGGAGAAACAAAATATGATAGTATAGGATAGTGGATGGATAGAAATAAATAACAGAATAGATTGAAACAGGGATAGCTAGCTTGGCCAGCTGGTTTTTTTTTCCTTACATTTTTTTTTTGGGGGGGGGGCTAGTAATAAAAAAAAAGTGTGTCTCCCCCCCTTTTCATATCTAGCACAGGAACAGAAGCAGCTGCAACACTCAGCTGTGTGCTGTACCTTGGCTAGTTAGGAAAATAGAGGGGATCCCACGCTTTTTTTTTTTTGTTTATTTGATTTATTTCAAAAATAAATAAAACCCACATGGGGTCCCACCCATTTTTGTAAAACCAGCCAAGGTGCAGCAGAAAACTGGGGGCTGATATTATTAGGATGGGAAGTACACTGTGCTCTCAGTGAGCGGGACGTCTCCTAGGGTGCACACACATGAGCATGAGAATCGGACGAGTGCAATGAGTACATCTCGCATTGCACTCGGACCTATGTTAGCCAATGAGGGTGAGCAGTTAGTCAGCTTTTCTCGCATCCAGATTCTGGAAGTGAGAAAAGCGGCAGCATGCTGCGATTTTCTGCGAGAGCGGTATCCCTCGCACCCATTCAAGTAAATGGGTGCGAGAGATACATCGGACTGCACTCGGATGTTATCACAGTGCAGTGCGATATACGCACAGGATGACAATGGAGGAGATGGGGGGGATTAACCCCTCCCTCTCCTCCGCAGCACTTGTCAGCTTCACAGCTGTGACCTGATTGCAGGATCGGGTTACAGTTGCATCGGATGCCATACGCTCGCTTGAGTCCAGCTTTACAATGTAAGTCTATAGAGCGCCAGAACGAGGCTCCATAGACTTACATTGTAAAACAGACTATCGCTCTCCGCCGGAGATGGTAAACGGTGAGCTGAAGCGGACCCATCGGACCACGGGGAGGGCCTCGGCTTACCGTTTAATGGGAGTGGCTTGACAAAGCGTCCACCTTAAGGCAGATGCCAGGTGCTACTCCCAAGGCAGAGACCAGGACTGTGGCTGCTAAACCCAGGGTAGGAATGGAAACAGGTGCACTCAAGCTGTCTCTAGCGTAGACAGGGACCACCAGGATAGCTGAGGCAGATGGCACGGCCAAGACGAAAAGGCAGAGTCACTAACAAGGCTGGGACCACCGGAATGGCTGAGGCAGATAGCACGGCCATGATGTACAGACGAAGTCCCTAGAACCAACTGGACAGGACGGAGACATAGCAGGTATCAACAGAACAGTATGGACTTGAACCATTTGCCAACAGGGCTCAACAGGACTGGAGCCAGAGACAGGCAAGACAGGACGGGACTGGAACAAGGTGCCAACAGGGCAGGGTGGATAAAAATCAATGTTTTTTTTAAAAAAAATAAAAAAACGGATTTTGTTTTTATTTAAATCGGATTTTTTTGATTTTTTTGAGGAAAATATTTTACCATCCAAAGGTTCTTCCATCATGAGATAAAGCTGAGTTGTTTAACTCAGTAGAATAAAGGCTGTATATGTGTAACATTCACAATGCCATGCTCTTCCAGAGGTTTCTGTAGGATTAGTGGGCAGTTTCTCTCCTATATTATCACAGACGCTCGCTTTACTTACGCAGTTCTCAAAACTGAATTTAACGCCGCAGAGGTCCCTGCCTCTTCTTCACGGCAAAAATATTACAACATGAACAGAGTTGAGAAAAAGACCTTAATCCTATTGTTCTACAAACCTATGAATACAGAATCAACCCCTTCAGTGCCAAGTCCAAGAAGTTAGACAATATGTTTCTGATTGTTTGGAGTGGAATAGATCTGCACAACACAAGAAGAATGTGAATCTAAGTGTGAGGAGGAGGAAGGGCAAGCAGACAAGAAAATGAAAGTGAAACTTTGAGCACAATACTGCAGCATAGCCACAGACAGACAAGTCTGGATCTGTTTGTGTGTACGATCTGAGGTTTATTACATTCTTTCCTTATAATGGCAGCAGGCCGTAAAAGAGACCCAGTTTGGGAATATTTTAATGAAGCTCCTTCGCCTATCGGTAAGGCAGGCATGCGTGCAAAATGCAAACGATGCAACAAAGAGATGCAAGGCCTGGTGGCGCGAATGAGGCAACATCATGAGAAGTGCGGTGATGAAGATGACCAAAGAAACACTTCTGAACAGGCAGGATCTTCAGGTTGGTAAACATTTTTATTGAATCCTATTTCTAAAGACTGAACTGTCATGTGTGAGAAAAATTATATTTCTTATTATTACTGCATGTTACTCTCATTTGGTACAGTTATGAAGAAAAACAAATATTCCTTTTGGGGCAGGGGCAGTGATATGTTGTGTACAATAAGCAGAAATTGTATAATAAACAATAAAATAACAGCATTGACTTTTTTTGTTTAGGGGAATTCATGGATTCTGGAAACTATCCACCTCCAAGATCACCATCATCCTGTTCTACAGTTTCAGAGTTATCCATCCAGGATAGTGCTTCATTAGCAGCAGCATCATCATCAGACACCCACAGCCACATATCACCATCACCCAAAAGGAAGAAAAAACCGTTACCTCCTGGAACCACCATAGATAGGTTTGTGATAAGAACTAGCAGATTAGAAAAAGAGTTGATTGATGAAAAAATTGCCCAGTTTATTTATGCAACGAACTCTTCTTTCCGTCTGACTGAGAACCCATATTTCATTAATATGGTTCAGTCACTGAGACCAGGATACAGTCCACCCAGCAGAGCTGATGTTGCAGGGAAACTGCTGGATCAAGTGTATGACAGAGAAATGGAGCAATGTGCAACAGCTCTGGAGGGTAAAATTGTTAACCTAAGTATTGATGGGTGGAGTAATGTCCACAATGATCCTATTGTATGTGCTTGTATAACAACAGAAGAAGGTAAAGTCTTCCTTGCACAAACAACTGATACGTCAGGAAATGCACACACAGCAGAATACTTACAAGAAGTGGCAGTAAAAGCTATAGCGACATGTGAACAAAAATTCAAATGTCTAGTACGCAGTTTGGTCACTGACAATGCTGCAAGCGTATCCAAGATGAGAAGAGATTTAGAAGAGCAGGGAGGGAATACAAAGCTGCTAATAACATATGGATGCAGTGCTCATTTGCTGCACCTCTTAGCCAAAGACTTAAGTGTTCCAGAAATAAAGGCTAATGTTGTTAAAATTGCTAAATACTTCCGTAATAATCATTTTGCTGCAGCAGCTCTGAAAAGGATGGGTGGAACCAAGCTAACGCTCCCACAAGATGTTAGATGGAACTCTGTGGTGGACTGTTTTGAGCAGTATATCAAAAACTGGCCTATTCTGATGACACTTTGTGAAGAAAATCGAGATAAAATAGATGGCACTGTCACGGCCAAAATCCTCAACATTGGGCTTAAGAGAAATGTTGAACATATGCTGAGCTTCCTGAAACCCATCTCTCAAGCTTTAAACAAAATACAGAAAAATAGCTGTTTTATTGCGGATGCTGTTGAAATTTGGAAGGAACTGAGTGAACACTTAAAAACAGAACTACACATGGACAGAATTAAATTACAAGCAGTAAACAAACAAATGGGACAAGCACTGACTCCAGCTCATTTTTTGGCAAATATTGTCAATATCCAATATCAGGGTCAAAACCTAAGTGCTGAGGAAGAGGAGTTAGCTATGACATGGGTATCCAGCAATCATCCATCTTTAATGCCAACTATAATAAACTTCAGAGCTAAGGGGGAACCATTCAAGAAATATATGTTTGCTGAAGATATTTTAAAGGGAACCTGTCATCAGGAATTTGGCTTTCAACCTAAACGTTTCCCCCTCTGCAGCTCGTGGGCTGCATTCTAGGAAGGTTTCTGTACTTTTTGTGCCCCTTTTTAAACCAAAATAAACACTTTATAAACTTGTACCTTTCTGTTTGAAAATCTTGTTAATTTTCCATGGGGGCGGGCCGTGTGGCGTCCGTTGCTGTAGCTTACGCCGTCCCCCATGCTCCAAATCATGCCTCATAACACCGCCCACTGCGCCGAGGTCCCGTGCACGCCGGGACACCTAGTGACGTGGTCGCAGGCACGAGAGTATGGGCGGCGCTGTGATTGCATCGCAAGTGCCCGCCCATACTCTCGTGCCCGCCCTTTCCCCACTGCCTCCAGCGTTCTGCGCCGGCCCGACGTCACCTCCTTCCCATCGTACCCTGCAGCAGGAAATAGATGGGAGGAGCGGAGCACAGGAGAAGCAGAGGATCTGAGCGACGTACAGAGGGGAGAGCGCGCACACGAGAGTATGGGCGCGCACTTGCGATGCAATCACAGCGCCGCCCATACTCTCGTGCATGCGATCACGTCACTAGGTGTCCCGGCGTGCACGGGACCTCGGCGCAGTGGGCGGCGTTATGAGGCATGATTTGGAGCATGGGGGACGGCGTAAGGTACAGCAACGGACGCCACACGGCCCGCCCCCATGGAAAATTAACAAGATTTTCAAACAGAAAGGTACAAGTTTATAAAGTGTTTATTTTGGTTTAAAAAGGGGCACAAAAAGTACAAAAACCTTCCTAGAATGCAGCCCACGAGCTGCAGAGGGGGAAACGTTTAGGTTGAAAGCCAAATTCCTGATGACAGGTTCCCTTTAAGGAAGGTCACACCAGTAAACTGGTGGAAGTCACTTAAGCGCTTGGATTTAGAGACTGTTCAAGTAATGATTTCACTTTTAACAGCAGTAGCTGCTTCTGCAGGCGTTGAAAGAATATTCTCTTCCTTTGGACTCGTTCATTTTAAATTGAGAAATCGGTTGGGACCCAATAAAGCAGGAAAGCTTGTTTTTCTTTTCCAGATTATGAATAGGAACAAAGAAAAAGATGATGATGAAGATGACGACAAGTGAGCTACAGAGGACAGCAGGGACAGTAGTATTTAAGTTTTTCATGTGTCGGCTGGGCTGACAGTCTAAGGTTCTTAAAATATATATATATATATATTTTGTTTAGCCAAATTAGTTAACAAACATGGATGTTTGTTTAAGCAAATAACTTATGCTGTAATGTTGTTATTGTTTCAGTTGAATAAATCTATTTAAATTGTTATTAAGGTCAGGATTATTTTTCTCCTTCCTAAGTACAACAGAACAGTGGTGTCCAAATATGAATGATTAACCCATTAAACTGGGGAGAAAAAAGTAATATAAAAAGTGATTCTAAAAATCTTCATCTACTTGCATGTTAAAGTAGCAAGAACTAGTTTAGGTAGAAACTTTGATTTAAATCACTGAGTTAAATCAAGCCTTACTGACTAGTGATTTAAATCGTGATTTAAATCGTGATTTAAATCAGTTAGATTTAAATCAAATCCTCCCTGCAACAGGGCAGGGCGAACTGGAGCCAGGTACAGGCAGGATTGGACTAGAACCAGGTGCCAACAGGGCTGGAAACAGGTACAGGCAGGACAGACAAGGGGACCTGACGATTAACTGTCTAGGGAGCAAACCACTAACTAAACAAGGGCAATGATCAGGTATCTAACCTAGTGTGAGAGTTCCTTAAGTAGCAATAGGCTGAGAGGCACTTCCTGGGAGTGACGTACTGGCCCCAGGAGCACTCCCAGAGGATCTGTGCCGCGTGCACAGGTCCCGGGAGGGGGAAGCAGGAAGCACCCACGTGGAGAGAGCTGGCTGTGGTGGTGAGCGAGTGTGCGTCCCTGTGGGGAGAGGAGCAAGGGGTACAGGGAGGCCAGCGCAACAGAGACCTCTGGCTCATGCATAGATCATAGAGTGAGTCGGACTTTCCGAAGAGTGGTGACGTCACTGAGAAGAGAAGTGGGGCGCTGCATGTTGGAGAGGATAGCGGTAAGTGAGCATATTAACACGCTGACTGTACAGTACATAAACATCTACACAGGTTTAGGGGAAAAAAAAAAAAGTTAGTGGGAGACTTCTTTACAGCAAAATATAAGTGAGGTGCAGTTTTAGTAGACCTTGTTACATTTAGAAATCTGGATACAGGATAATTTGTGACTGTATATGATACTAGCCGCATATTATCCTGTACAGAATATCTAATGTCTGAGCCCATAGTATATTATATCCAGTATAAAAGGAGAATACATGACTGGTGTGTATAACAAACAGTGACTACAGACATCCGATACATACACATATGTACTGACTGGTCCCACCTGGGTCTGTCTACAGGACCTCACATATTATGCATGGCATTATATATGATATGTAAGGTATGAGGTCCTGTAGACTCGGGGTCAGACAGTGCAGGATGCTGTATACTAGTACCTGTTTACTTCTAAGCTGGTGGCCACTATAGCTATTGCGGTGCAGGGAGCTGATGGGGCTCTGCACCACAATACATTTCCGCTGAATGCTTCTGAGGACGCACATTCAGCTAAGAACAGGGCTGACATCAGCGGACCCCTCCTGCACGGACCAGGTCCTATTCTCTGCAATCATGAACGTTAAATCCCTGTTTGAAATCATACAGGAAGCATCGTGCTGCTGGGTCATTTTCATGATGAACTGATAGCCCCCCCCACACTATTGGTCATTCCCACCAACATCGGTGGGCTTTACTCTAATGGGTATAGGGGCCTTCAGTATAAAATGAATACCGCCACCATTGGGGAATGTGTGCTGCAGAGCAGACCATTATGATTGCTGTCATTTTTATTGTAGCCTTAGTTCATGTTTCATCTGACTATACCTATACTGTATTATAAGTAGCAAATTATCCACTTGTTAAATCTGCACAGAAAATTCACTTTATTTTACCTGATATGCCTTTGTGGTGTTTGTGCCATGTAAAATATATATACCGTATTTTTCGCTTTATAAGACGCACTTTTCCTCCCAAAAATTTGGGAGGAAAATGGGGGGTGCGTCTTATAATCCGAATATAGCGGTACCTGGGGGTCCTGTCTGTGCGGCGATCGGGCGGCCGGGTGCCTGTGTGCAGGCAGCCAGGTACCTGTGCTCGCGTGCAGTGGCAGCTGGGTACCAGTGGCTGTGTGCGGCCGGGCACTGTGTGCGGCCGGATACCCGTGGCTGTGTGCGGCCGGGCGCTGTGTGCGGCCGGCGGTTGGGTGCCCGGCCGCACACAGGCACCTGGCTGACGCCCGCACGCAAGCACAGGTACCCGGCCGCTTGCATGCAGGGTGGGCGGGCAGCCTGCTGGCTGCCACTCTGTGTGTGCGGGGCAGGCGGCTGTGCAGCAAGTTACCAGTCTGTCCGCAGTCCCACTTTCAAATGATGGCGCCGGGAGCGGGCGCGTGCGCAGATGGAGCTCTTGGATGAGAGCTCCATCTGCGCACGCGCTGCTCCGGGAGTCAGCGCGTGCGCAGATTGAGCCCTTGGATGAGAGCTCCATGTGCGCATGCACCGCTCCGGGCGACATCACTTGAATCGGAACCGCGGACACACTGGGAAAACACGGCATCGGTCTGCTCCACCACTGAGCCGTCACCTCCGCTGCCACCACTGAGCCGTCACCGCCGTTGCCACCACTGAGCCGTCACCGCCGTTGCCACCACTGAGCCGTCACCGCCGTTGCCACCACTGAGCCGTCACAGCCGCTGCTACCACTGAGCAATCATTTGAACCGGGACCGCAGACACTGGTAGACTCACTGCACCGGCCTGCTGCACGACTCACCCACTGTCGCCGTAGCTGCCACCATCACGGACCCCGTGGCTCCTGCCACCACGGACCCGCTGCCACTGACCCGCCGCGGCTGCTAGCACAACCTGTGCCTCCTGTGACTCCGCTTCACCACCACTGCTGCCACCCTAAGGTATGAGAACACCGGAGTATAAGACGGACCCAATTTTTCTTTTTTTTTTTTACCTTTTTTTATGTCTAAATTTGGGGTGCGTCTTATAATCCGGTGCGTCTTATAAAGCGAAAAATACGGTAATATACATATATGTACAATAATGTACAAAAACGTACATATATCATATACTGCAGGCGACTCTGCTCCGTTTATTGCCTATAAGACTGCTGGAAATAGCCAAGAGCTCAGTCATCTCCGCCAGTGCCACAGCCAGTGAATGGAGCAGGGGTGTGCATGCTCAATCTTCATTATGTTGTCTGGGCTTTTCACAGCCTTGTCCTCCAACCTGTGGACTTTCAGCTATTAGTAAGTTGTTTCCTATTTTGTTGCTAGGGGATAACTAGAACTTCCTTGGGAATCCACTTTAGGCCCCCTTCACATGTCAGTGAAAATCAGAGGTTTTTCACTGATGTGATAAAGGTGCGCATGTCCCTCCATGTGCTGTGAGTTTGGCACACATGTAACATGCTGTATATAAGAGCCCACTGGTGGTGGCCGCAGCCTATAGGCCCCAAATCTGCTGACAGGTTCCCTTTAGGCTATTTGCCCACGCTGCGGAAAATGCGCGGATTTTGCCGCGGATTTCTCACGGAAAAGCCGCGGATTTCCCGAAAATCTGCAGCACAGCTACTCCCCAGCCATTTCTATGGCATTTTGGAAATGCTGTGTCCACGCTGCGTATTCTTCCACAGCGGAAATCGTGCGGATTTTCGTCTGGAAAAATCTGCAACATGTCAATTATTGTTGCGGATTTTCATCCGGATTTTGGCTTTAAAATTGGGAAGAAAAAAAAAATCCGCACCAAAATCCGCGGCAATTCCGCGGTAAATCCGCGGATTTTCCGGGAAAGCTGCGGATTTTGATGCAGCTACATTCTCCCGTGGACACATAGCCTTAAAGAGGTTTTCTAGTTTCAGAGCCCCTCCACTTCCCCAGATGCAGAAGTTTTTACAATTTGTTTTTTACCCCCCCTCCCCTGGTCCAGCACTGAGCCTTTGCTGCTGGTTGCAGTCACTTCCACAGCCACGGCCCCTCCCTGAAACAAAGTGTCACTAGTTTCAGAGGCGGCGCTGTCACTGTTGTTTCTCTGAGTGTTTTCCTAGCTAAGCGTCTCCCCCAGTGTCCAGTGCAGCTTCCGGACTGTTGTCAGCTGATCAATAGTAATGTGTACACCGCTGCCTCCACAACCATTCTGGCCATTTAAAGTGATAAGTCGTCTGATGAAGGCCACCACATGGCCGAAACGTCACATGTTGCTTTGAAACTTATGCAATAAATATTCATTTATATCATCATTTGAGAGTGCCTTGTATCTAATTCTATCTCAATAGTAATAAGCCGGCTGCAGAGAGGGGTCACAATACCCGGCGATACAGGAGATCAGCTCTGCCTTGCAGGTGACGTCACTGGTCTCTGCCAGTCCAGACACTGCAATCCTTGCACAGGGGAGACACTG
The DNA here is from genome assembly GCF_048569485.1 of Anomaloglossus baeobatrachus. NCBI lineage: Eukaryota > Metazoa > Chordata > Amphibia > Anura > Aromobatidae > Anomaloglossus > Anomaloglossus baeobatrachus. The sequence goes on along the minus strand of NC_134353.1, from coordinate 400,471,238 downwards.
GACAAGAGGAGGAGAGGACAGCCTCAAGAGTGTTACACTGTACTAGGAAGAAAGCCCATCCATGGGGGGGGGGAAGCGAGTGCACAAGGAAGACAGCGCATGGGGGGACAAACACACTGCACTAGTAAGACACTCAGGGACAAAAAGCAGTGACAGCAGGGCCCCTAAAACATGCGTCGCTGATGACACTTTGTTCCAGGGACGGGCAGAGGCTGGGATAAACAGTCAGAGAGGAAATAGGGGGAAAAAATAGATAAATAATTAATACACACAGTAGCTATTAGTGTAGATACAGAATGGTTGGGAATAAAGCAAGTATATTAGAAAACAGATGAGATTATGGAAGTAAAGTAGTCTAGACCAGCACCTTGCTAGGCGGCTCATGGAGAAAACGAGCAGAGACAACTGCTCTGGATAAGCAGCTGAAGAGTGGGGTTTATGGGGTTTTGGACTGATAACGCTCTAGGTCAGAAGATGACAGGAGGTGGGTGGATGATATGGAGAGAGGTGGCTATAATCAATCATTCACAAAAGCTCTGATAGCAGGAGAGCAGACAGAAAAGGCACATCAATTGCCAACTGAGCCTTCAGCTTTTCAAGGGGTTTTTCCCAACACAAATGAAAAATCTAGTTACTCTGTGTATATCTCATATGGTCCTGATTACATGGACTCCTATGTGATTGCATATAGTCAGCCATGTGACAACTAGTCTGATCTGGCTCCTATCAGAAGAGAATTCAGAGAAGAAGGATGAGACTAGTCAGGGTGTAAGTGCACGAGGAACCTGGAAGCGGTGGCATCATGCACATCATCACTCACATACAGCGAGTCTATTCTCTGGAGAGCACACAAGCCCTTCCCTGTAGACTGAGCCCTCGCAGGCAGCGTCCTCTCTTCTCCTGTACCAGTCTGTGCCATGAAATGTTCTTAATTATTAGCAATGTCTATGTAAGCCCCTTTTTCCCTTTTTACAAGCGCCATGGAATATATGGAGCAACAACGCCATGCACATCATCGCTCTCATACAGCGAGTCTATTCTCTGGAGAGCACACAAGCCCTTCCCTGTAGACTGAGCCCTCGCAGGCAGCGTCCTCTCTTCTCCTGTACCAGTCTGTGCCATGAAATGTTCTTGATTATTAGCAATGTCTATGTAAGCCCCTTTTTCCCTTTTTACAAGCGCCATGGAATATATGGAGCAACAACGCCATGCACATCATCGCTCTCATACAGCGAGTCTATTCTCTGGAGACCAGACAACCCCTGTAACACAAACACATGACTTTGTGATTTCTTACCTCTTGCTTGCCGTTCTCTTCCTCTCCGGCACGGGCCATTCCTCCTCTCTTTATTTTTGTCTTCATGACTAGAACAATTAAAGTGGACATAGATATTGATGAGATACAATCTTTACATGAGGCCTCATTTACATTTCCATTTGTGTTGTCCCCATCTGAAGTTGCTGAGACACTGCAATATTGCATGGAAGGGCTCCCGACATCGTAACTGGACGAGTGCCAGCGGACGTTTGATTGAATAGCACCCGGACCAATGTTATTCACAGGGGCAGTGCTCAGGCTATTGCTTCTCACTGACAGAACCTCATGTAAATCAGATGAGACTCATTCATGCCTATGGGTGCGAGGGCCACATTGGACTCCACTCCGATCACCTCTGAGGGCCGCCGGCCCATTTCCTTGCACTCGCACAATGGAGACATCTTGTTCTCCACCTTCTCACAGTGATCAGATGATTCTACCACACAGAATAGATCAGAAACAACATTTACATCAGCAGCAGCAGTTTTGGAACAATTTTTTTTGTTAGGAATCTAAAATTGGTTAGAAATGTGTCACAATGTTTCCTTTTTTTTTCAGCAGGCCTGAATAGTTCTACTTTCTTAAATAAACGCAGATTAAATGACCCCAAAATATTAGACTTCTGCTCCCAAACATCCCTCGTTCCTCTAAATGAATTATTTCACATGGCTAGACCCTCGATAAATGCGTGGTTCCTATTTAGACAGCTGAAGAGTTACGTAGCCTCATTGCACCCTCATGAATATATCTTCCGCAAGTTCACACCCTTTGAAACTCTTTGCTTAGCAAAAGACCCTCCGGAACAAGTCGTCTCATTACTTTATGTGCAGGCAGACCCTCCCAGCTTCTTTCCCAAATGAGAGGTAGACTTGGGTAGGACACTGATATCAATAGGAAATGCAAAAAAGAAATCAAGCAAGCAAAACTAGCTACTGAAACAAAAATCGCCAGACATTAAAATAAATCCCAAAATCTTTTATAAATACATTAATGCCAAAAGGAAAACAAAGGATAGTATTGGCCCCTTAAAATATAATAACAGGTTCATTATAGAGGACAAACATAAGACTGAGATATTAAATAGGCATTTCTCATCTGTGTTCACCAAGGAACTGACTATGGGTAAGTTCACACAGTGCGTTTTTCACGGCGTTTTTGCGCAGTTTTCGGGTGCGTTTTTGCTCAGAAAACTGCATGACTTTGCTTCCCCAGCAAAGTCTATGACTTTTCATTTTTGCTGTCTGCACACAGCGTTTTTTTTCAGCTGCGTTTTTGTGGTGCCACAAAAACGCAGCATGTCAATTATTCCCGCGTTTTTCACTGCGCTTTTCATCCATTGAGTGCAATGGGATGTTGAAAGACGCAATGAGAAACGCAAATAGGTGCGTTTTGGTGTGTTTCTAAGACCAAAAACGCAGCTATAAACGCAGGAGGTGGGTAGTAAAGTGACATGTACAGGACGAGGATTCATTCTGTCAGTAAACACAGAAGTGTGAATCCTCCCGGTACCGTCACCGCCGCTTCCACCTCCAGTCCTGTGCATGTATGCTGCCGTGCGCGTCATGTACGGGCAGGAGGTGAAAGCGGCTGCGAAATCAAAAGTGAACAGTAGAAAAAAAAAATGTCATACTCACCTGTCTGCAGACTCCCGGTGCCATGCCCGCTCCCATCCCCTCCTGGTACCGCCACTCCGGGTGTGTGCAGTCTCCCCGGGTACGTATGCCTGCAGGATGCAGGACCTGGCAATGGATCACCTGATGCAGTCACCTGACGCATCAGCTGATCGTAAGTCTTGGGGTGACGCCAGCGGCCGGCCGGTTTAACCTATCAGCGGATGCGTCAGGAAACTTCATCCCTAATTACCGGCAGCTCCTGCAGCGATCGGACAGGATCAGACTCCGCTCCAGGAGCTGCCGGTAATCAGCACATAAGTGAGTATTTATTTTTTTTTGCACCGATGCATCAGCTGATTGTATAAACGGCTTTTATACAATCAGCCGATGTGTGATGTGATTCAGGCACTTGAAGCTGACACATCATCTGATCGCTTTGCCTTCCAGCAAACCGATCAGATGATATTGGATCCGGATTGGACGGCGCGGGACCCTTGACCCAGGATTACTGCGGAGGGGGGTGCTTTATTTCAATAAAGATGGAGTCACTAATTGTGTTGTGTTTTATTTCTAATAAAAATATTTTTCTGTGTGTTGTGGTTTTTTTTATTTTTACTAGAAATTCATGGTGGCCATGCCTAATATTGGCGTGACACCATGAATTTCGGGCTTAGGGCCAGCTGATAATTTACAGCTAGCCCTAACCCCATTATTACCCAGTGAGCCACCCGGCATCAGGGCAGCTGGAAGAGTCGGATACAGCGCCAGAAGATGGCGCTTCTATGAAAGTGCCATTTTCTGGGGTGGCTGCAGACTGCAATTCGCAGCGGGGGTGCCCAGAAAGCATGGGCACCCTGCACTGTGGATTCCAATCCCCAGCTGCCTAGTTGTACCCGGCTGGACACAAAAATTAGGCGAAGCTCACGTCATTTTTTTTTTTAATATTTCATGAAATTCATGAAATAAATAAAAAAAAAAAGGGCTTCTCTATATTTTTGGTTCCCAGCCGGGTACAAATAAGCAGCTGGGGGTTGGGGGCAGCCCGTACCTGCCTGCTGTACCTGGCTAGCATACAAAAATATGGCGAAGCCCACGTCATTTTTTTTGTTTGGGGGGGGCAGAGAAATCCTGCATACAGTCCTGGAAGGAGGATGCTGAGCCTTGTAGTTCGACAGCTGCTGTCTGCTCTCCTGCATACACTATTGGATGGAGGATGCTGAGCCTTGTAGTTCGACAGCTGCTGTCTGCTCTCCTGCATACACTATTGGATGGAGTATGCTGAGCCTTGTAGTTCTGCTCCCCCTGACTCTCCCTCCAGCATACAGTCCTGGATGGAGCATGCTGAGCCTTGTAGTTCTGCAGCTGCTATCTGCTCTCCTGCATACACTATTGCATGGAGTATGCTGAGCCTTGTAGTTCTGCAGCTGTCTGCTCTCCTGCATACACTAGTGGAGAATGAAGAACATATTGAAGAAGGAAATGACATCAGACCTTTTTTTTTTGTTCACTGATAAAAAACGCATAAAGACGCAGTGAGCAAAAACGCAGCAAAACGCAGCAATAAACGCACCAAATCGCGGCAAAAACGCGTGCGTTTTTTGCCGCGTTTTTTTTGCCGCAGGTGCGTTTTTGCCGCAAAAAAACGCACAAAAACACAGCGGCAAAAAAACGCAGTGTGTGAACCTAGCCTATACCAGGGATCATTCAACAAGTGAAAAATCAAAGTTCACCACCCCATATAATTAATTTAACACAAGAAGAAGTACGCCTACGTCTGAGTAAATTAAACATTGACAAATTCCCAGGGACAGATGGCATTCATCCACGAATATTGAGGGAATTGAGCTCCGTAATCGACAGCCCACTGTATCTCATCTTTTTAGACTCGCTTGTAACAGGGTTGGTGCCTCAAGATTGGAGTATTACTGATGTGGTACCGATATTTAAGAAAGGTAAGAGGGTAGATCCAGGCAACTACCGTCAAGTAAGCCTGACATCAGTAGTATGCAAAGTTTTTGAGGGCATTTTGAGGGATAACATGCAAAAATATATTGCAGAAAATAATATAATAACTGACAAACAGCATGGATTCATGAAAGATAAGTCGTGTCTAACCAACCTGTTGGGGTTCTATGAGGGGGTAAGTGCAAACCTGGATATTGGTAATGCAGCTGATGTGGTTTATTTGGACTTTGCAAAGGCATTTGATACTGTACGACATACGGTAATAGCCTTATACTAAAGCTCCAGAAGCAAGGACTAGGGGAAACTATATGCAACTGGATAAGGCATTGGCTAAAAGATAGGAAACAAAGAGTAGTTATAAATGGGCTAAAGTCAGCAGTGGGGTGCCGCAGGGATCTGTGCTAGGACCAATTCTTTTTAATCTCTTTATTAATGACCTTGTGGATGGGATTGATAGTACAGTGTCAGTCTTTGCTGATGACACCAAACTATGTAGTATATTAAAAACTGACCTTGATAGTACAATATTACAAAAAGATCTGGATAAGATGTCAGAATGGGCAGATACTTGGCAAATGAGATTTAATGTTGATAAATGTAGAGTAAGGGGTGCTTCACACACAGCGAGCTCGCTGCCGAGATCGCTGCTGAGTCACGCTTTTTGTGACGCAGCAGTGACCTCATTAGCGATCTCGCTGTGTGTGACAATGAGCAGCGATCTGGCCCCTGCTGCGAGATCGCTGCTCGTTACACACAGCCCTGGTTCGTTTTCTTCAAAGCCGCTCTCCTGCTGTGACACACAGATCGCTGTGTGTGACAGCAAGAGAGCGACAAATGAAGCGAGCAGGGAGCAGGAGCCGGTGTCTGACAGCTGAGGTAAGCTGTATCCAAGATAAACATCGGGTAACCAAGGTGGTTACCCGATATTTACCTTAGTTACCAGCCTCTGCAGCTCTCACGCTGCCTGTGCTGCCGGCTCCGGCTCTCTGCACATGTAGCTGCTGTACACATCGGGTTAATTAACCCGATGTGTACAGCAGCTAGGAGAGCAAGGAGCCAGCGCTAAGCAGTGTGCGCGGCTCCCTGCTCTCTGCACATGTAGCTGCATTACACATCGGGTTAATTAACCCGATGTGTACTGTAGCTAGGAGAGCAAGGAGCCAGCGCTCAGTGTGCGCGGCTCCCTGCTCCCTGCACACACAGCTGTGCGCTGGTAACTAATGTAAACATCGGGTAACCATACCCGATGTTTACCTTAGTTACCAGTCTCCGCAGCTTCCAGACGGCAGCTCCGTGCAAGCGCAGCGTCGCTTGCACGTCGCTGCTGGCTGGGGGCTGTTCACTGGTCGCTGGTGAGATCTGCCTGTTTGACAGCTCACCAGCGACCATGTAGCGATGCAGCAGCGATCCTGACCAGGTCAGATCGCTGGTCGGATCGCTGCTGCATCGCTAAGTGTGAAGGTACCCTAATGCACCTAGGACGGAGTAATCCTATAACTGCGTATACATTAAATGGAAGTAAACTCGGGACTACAGAACAGGAGAATGACTTGGGTATTCTCATTACAAATAAGCTGAGCAGCAGCACTCACTGTCAGGCAGCAGCTGACAAGATGTAAGGCTATGTGCCACGCTGCGGAAAATGCGCGGATTTTGCCGAGGATTTCTCGCGGAAAAGCCGCGGATTTTCCAGAAATCTGCAGCACAGCTACTCCCCAGCCATTTCTATGGCATTTGGGAAATGCTGTGCCCACGCTGCGGATTTTTCCGCAGCGGAAATCGTGCGGATTTTCGTGCGGAAAAATCTGCAGCATGTCAATTATTGTTGCGGATTTTCGTGCGGATTTTGCCTATTCAATTGAATTTAAAAAAAAAAAATCCGCAACAAAATCCGCGGCAAATCCGCACAAAATCCGCACCTATGAAATGGTGCGGATTCCGGGGGAAAGCTGCAGATTTTGATGCAGAAAAATACGCAGATACAGAGTCCCGTGGGCACATAGCCTTAGGGTGTATAAAAAGCGAGATTAGATTCCGTGATCCCAACGTATTGTTACCCCTCTATATATAAATCACTTGTAAGGCCACATCTGGAATATGGGATCCAGTTTTGGGCTCCACAGTTTAAAAAGGACATTCAGAAGTTAGAGTCAGTTCAAAGGCGGGCAACTAGACTACAAGGAATGGAAGGCCTCCCATATGATGACATGTTGAAAAAGCTTAGAAAAAAGACGTCTCAGAGGAGATCTCATTTATATGTATAAATACATGTGTGGTCAATATAAAGGCCTGGCACATGACTTATTTCTTCCAAAGACAATACTAAGGACCAGGGGGCACTCACTGCGAGTGGAATAAAAGCAATTCCAGCAGCTAAATAGGAAAGGGTTCTTTACAGTTAGAGCAGTCAGACTGTGGCATGCCCTACCACAATAGGTAGTAATGGCAGATACTATAACAGCTTTTAAAAAAGGGCTGGATGATTTCCTCAGTACACACAACATTGTTGGTTATAAATGACTTAGTGACCAAATGTAGAACTGGTGGAGGAAGGTTGAACTGGATGGACCTAGGTCTTTTTTCAACCTAAGTAACTATGTAACTGTCTGGGGCAGACAGGTCAAAGATTCTCCTTTTCACCCAAAGAGCGTCCATGAGTTCCCTGACTCAGGAGAGAGGCTTTAAAGGGAACCTGTCATCTAGAATATGCGTTCTGACCTATCAGCAGACGCATTTGTGTGCCTTAATTACACCTTTCTACCCATCTCTGTGTTGTAAAATTGTATAATATGAAAGTAATAAAAACGTTTTATTACCTTCATATTTCGTATGTAAATAGCAGGGAATGTGGTCACAGGGGCGACACCTTGCGCTATGGACGTCTGCATATTTCCATGGTATCCCGCCCCTGTGGGCGTGATACCATGGAGCAACGTCCCCATCGCTCATTCTATCCTACACGCATTGCAGCAGGCTTCGTTTCCGGGTGTTCAATCGCTGGCTTCAGACGCGCACCGCGCATGCGTAATATGCGCGTCTGAAACTGACAAGGAGAACCCGGAAGAGAATCCTGCTGCAATGCGCGCAGGATAGAATGAGCAATGGGAATGTCGCTCCATGGTATCAGAAGGAGCGCCATATTGGAGTGTAGAGTCAGTAGGAATAGTTTGTGGGAGCCTTGTCACATTGGCAGAGCCCCCGACATGCCAGAAGCAAAGCCCCCCCATAAGTGACTCCATTTTACAAACTACACCTTTCAATGAACCCCTCTAAGGGTGCAGTGATATACTGACACCACCAATGAGTCACACAATTTTATACCATTCGTCGATGAAGAAAAAAAGTCATTAAATGTTTACCATGAAATTTGTTTTTGCAAAAGATTTTCCATTTCACACAGGGAAATGGGTAAAAATGGCACCAAAGTTTGTCACCCAATTTCTGCTGAATGTGGCAGTACCCCATACGTGTCTGTACAGGACTGCTTAGCTACATGACAAGCGTCTGAAGGGAAGGAGCGCTATCATCGTGTAACAGTTTGTGGACTTATACAGAGCCCCAAAGTGTCAGAAGAGCAGAAGCCCCCCAGGAATTTATCTACTGGAGTTGGCATCATTTTGACTCCATGCGTGTTTAAAGGTTTTTACTTGGTGACATCCATATACTGCTTGTTTCTGGAAATCTGCCACTGTAGTGCCCAGATTATGGTTCTGGAGACACGCACCACATAAATTGTGTGGGAGGAGGGATTTGGCAAACATTTTGGCCCAACTTTCCCACGTGTCTACTTTACATTTTGTTAGGAAGTTAGAAGAGTTCTCAGCAATTTCTCATTTTTCCAACAAAATTTACAAAACCATTTTTTTTTTTTTTGGACCTCACAACATGTAAAGTGACTTTGAGAGGCCTAGGTGACAGAAAATACCCAAAAAGTGACACCATTCCAAAAACTGCCCCCCTCAAAACCACATCCAAGGAGTTTAACAATTCAGGTGCTTTACAGGACTAAAGCAACATGGCAGTAAATAAAATAATTTTACTTTGCCACAATAATGTTAATTTAACCCCAAATCTTTTATTTTCACAAGGGTAACGGTAGAAAATACACTACAATTTGTCCTGAGTACGCAGATACCCCATATGTGGTGGAAATTACTCTTTGGGCACACGGCAGGGCTCGGATGGGAAGGAGCGCCATTTGCATTTTAGAGCGCAAATTTGGCTGGAATAGATAGCGGACACCACAACGCGTTTAGAAAGCCCCTGACGTGCCTAAACAGTGGAGCTCCCCCACAAGTCACCTCATTTTGGAAACTAGACCCCTCAAGGAATTTATCTAGATGTTTGGGCAGTTCCCTGAACCCACAGGTGCTTCACAGAATTTTATAACGTTCAGCCGTGAAAAATGAAAAAAAAAAAAATGTATATATATTTACCACAAAAATGTTGCTGAAAAATTGTTTCAAATTCCCCAGGGTAACAGGAGATAATAAACCACAATTTGTTGTGCAATTTTTCCTGAGTACAAAGGGAAGGGGCGCCATACTGAAGTGCAGATTTAGCTGGAATGATTTGCGGGTGCCATGTCACATTGCCAGAGCCCCTGTGATGGCAGGAAAGCAGAAACCCTCATAAGTGACTGCATTTTACAAACTGCACCCCTCAATGAATTCATCCAGGGGTGCAGTGAGCATATTGACACTACAGTGTGTCACAAAGTTTTATACTATTGGGCGGTGAGGTAAAAATAAAACCTCATTTTAGTGATAAAAATATAATTTAACTGCAGATTTCAAATTTTCAGAAAGGGAAAAGGTAAAAAAAGGCCCCATAATGTTACACAATTTCTCCTGAACATGGCAAAACCCCACAAGTGACCGGACAGTGCTCTCTGGATGCATCACGGACCTGGAAAGGGAATTTTGGAACCCAAATTTTCCTGTATAGTTTGCAGACTACATTTGCAAAGCCCTATTGTGCTAGAACAGAAGATATCGCTTCAAATGACCAAATTTTGGAAATTACATTCCTCTGTGAATTACCGTATTTTTCAGATTATAAGACGCACTTTTCCTCCCAAAAATTTGGGTGGAAAGTGAGGGGTGTGTCTTATAATCTGACTGTAGCTTACCGGGGTGGTGTAGAGGGGGGGGTTGCAAGAGGTCGGGAGAATGCTGAGGTGGCTATGCGGTGTTTGCAGCTGCTGTGCGGTCTCTCCGGTGGCTGCTGCTGGGGCGGCTGTGCGGTGTCTGCAGCAGCTGTGCGGTGTCTGCGCGGGGTCTCCTGCTGCTGTACGGGGTCTCCGGAGGCTGGACTGGCGCTGCGGGTCAGGCGGTGAGGACTTCAAACAATGCCGCCTGGAGTCTGCGCGTGCACAGATGGAGCTCTCGGCTAAAGCTATAATCTGCACAGGCGCCACCTCTGGCCCATTGATCTCCCTCCAGCGGACTTCAGGAAAATCGCGCCCGGAGGTGGCACTTGCACAGATGAGATCTCTGCTTACAATTGAGCCTAGAGCTCAATCTGCGCTGACTCCGGGTGCCATTTCTTTGAAGCCCTCACTGAGCACAGCCGCCGCTACCACAGCAGCTGCTGAAAATAAGGGGTGAGTCTTAAAATCCGAATATAACTTACGGAGAGGTGGAGAATTGGCACGGGCTGACTCTCTGTGCGGGCAGGCCGCCCGCTGACTCTCTGTGCGGGCAGGCCGCCCGCTGACTCTCTGTGCGGGCAGGCGGCCTGCTGACTCTGCCTGTATTGGCTGTATGGAGCAGGCCGGTGTGGCAGGTGTCCCACATGCTCTGAGTTCGGCTGAGAGCTCCATCTGCGCACGTGCCACTCTGGTCGCCATTTTGTGAGCCAGAATCGCTGTCAGATTATCTGGAACACCTGCCGCACAGGCCTGCTCCACACAACCACAGCAGTTTCTGCTACCACCACAGTCCCCACCGCTGCCAGCACAGACCCCACCACTGCCAGCACACTCGCTCTGGGTTCAAATGATGGCGCCCGGAGTCAGAGCGTGCGCAGATGGAGCTCTCGGCTGAGAGCTCCATCTATGCACGCGCTGCTCCGAGCGCCATTTCTTTGAAGCCAGGACCGCCAACAGAGCATCTGGGACACCTGCCACACATGCCTGCTCAACACAGCCACCGCAGCTTCCACTGCCAGCACAGCTTCCACTGCCAGGACAGACCCCACCAGCACCACCCCTGCCTACTGTGACTCCACTCCACCACCGCTGCGGATCCCCTGTGGTAAGACAACACCAGAGTATAAGACGGACACCATTTTTATTATTTTTTTTTACCTTTTTTTATCTTTAAATTTGGGGTGCATCTTATAATCCAGTGCATCTTATAAAACAAAAAATACGGTAATTAATATACGGGCGTAGTAACGATTTAGTTACTTTAGAAAAAAACACCCATGTTGTCAAACGCAGTGAATGTTGCAGAATTAAAAATTGTGAATAATCCCTTAGATGTTATACAGTATATACTCTCATATGTATGAATACACACACACAATAAGATATATACTGCATAAGATCAGATTATAAGGGTATGTGCGCACTAGGCGTTTTTTTCACGCTGCGTTTTTATGTGCGTTTTTGTCTCAAAAAAACACACCCGCGGCTAAAAGAAACGCACTCGCGGCTAACAAAACGCATGCGTTTTTACCGCGATTTGGAGCGTTTTTTGCTGCGTTTTTGCTCACTGCGTTTTTAATCAGTGCACAATGCCATTAAAGATTGTTGATGAAAAAAAAAAGGTCTGATGTCATTTCCTTCTTCAAAATGTTCATTGTATGCAGGAGAGCAGACAGCTACAGAACTAGTGTATGCAGGGGAGCAGACAGCTGCTGCAGAACTACAAGGCTCAGCATCCTCCTTCCAGGACTGTATGCAGTTTTTTGCCCAAAAAAAAAAAAAAAATGACATGGGCTTCGCCATATTTTTGTATGCTAGCCGGGTACAGCAGGCAGGTACGGGCTGCCCCCAACCCCCAGCTGCCTATTTGTACCCTGCTGGGAACCAAAAATATAGAGAAGCCCTTTTTTTTTATTTCATGAATTTCATGAAATAATTAAAAAAAAAAATGACGTGAGCTTCGCCTAATTTTTGAGTCCAGCCGGGTACAACTAGGCAGCTGGGGATTGGAATCCACAGTGCAGGGTGCCCAAGCTTTCTGGGCACCCCCACTGCGAATTGCAGTCCGCAGCCACCCCAGAAAATGGCGCTTTCATAGAAGCGCCATCTTCTGGCGCTGTATCCAACTCTTCCAGCTGCCCTGATGCCGGGTGGCTAAGCTGGGTAATAATGGAGTTAGGGCTAGCTGTATATTATCAGCTAGCCCTAAGTCCGAAATTCATGGTGTCACGCCAATATTAGACATGGCCACCATGAATTTCTAGTAAAGATAAAAAAAAAACACAACACAGAGAAAAATATTTTTATTAGAAATAAAACACAACACAATTAGTGACTCCATCTTTATTGAAATAAAGAACCCCCCTCCGCAGTAATCCTGGGTTAGGGTCCCACGCCGTCCAATCCGGATCCAATATCATCTGATCGGTTTGCTGGAAGGCAAAGCGATCAGATGATGTGTCAGGATCAAGTGCCTGAATCACATCACACATCAGCTGATTGTATAAAAGCCGATTATACAATCAGCTGATGCATCAGTAGAAAAAAAAAAATAATACTCACTTATGTGCTGTGCTGATTACCGGCAGCTCCTGCAGCGATCGATTGGACAGGAGTCTGATCCCGTCCGATCGCTGCAGCAGCTGCCGGTAATCAGCTGATGAAGTCCCCTGACGGCAGGATCAGCTGATAGCCGGCCGGGCGCGAAAAAGCCGGCGAGACTACGATCAGCTGATGCGTCAGGTGACTGCATCAGGTGATCCACCGCCAGGTCCTGCAAGCAAGGTCCTGCCCCGGGGAGACTGCACACAGCCAGAGCGGCGGTACCGAGACAGGGGCTGGGAGCGGGCATGGCACCGGGACCCTGCAGACAGGTGAGTATATATGACATTTTTTTTTTTCTACATTTCACTTTTGTTTTCGCCGCTGCCTCCACCTCCCGCCCAGACATGTCGCCGCACGGAGCTGACATGGCACCGGGCGGGTTGTGGACGCAGCGGTGACGGTACCGGGAGGATTCATGCTTCTGTGTTTACCAACAGAAGGAATCCTCTTCCTGTACACGTCACTTTACTGCCCACCCATTGCGTTTATAGCTGCGTTTTTAGTCATAGAAACGCGGCTATATGCGTTTTTCATTGCGTTGTTGAACATCTCATTGAACTCAATGGGTGAAAAACGCAGTGAAAAACGCAGAAATAATTGACATGCTGCATTTTTGTGGTCACCACAAAAACGCAGCTACAAAAAAACGCTGTGTGTGGACAGCACTAATGAAAACCCATAGACATTGCTGGGGAAGCAATGTCACTGCGTTTTCAGCACAAAAACGTGGTAAAAAACGCCGCTAAAAACGCGGCAAAAACGCCTAGTGCGCACAAGGCCTAAGACACACTTTACCTCCCAAAAATTTGGGAGGAAAGTGAGGGGTGTGTTTTATAATCTGAATGTAGCTTACCGGGGTGGTGGAGAGGGAATCGCAAGAGGCCGGGAGAATGCTGAGGTGGCTATGTGGTGTTTGCAGCTGCTGTGCGGTCTCTCCGGTGGCTGCTGCTGGGCCGGCTCTGCAGTGTCTGCAGCAGCTGTGCGGTGTGTGCACGGGGTGTCCTGCTGCTGTACGGGGTCTCCGGCGGCTGGACTGGCTTTCGGGTCGGGCGGTGAGGACTTCAAATAATGCCGCCCCGGAGTCTCCGCGTGCACAGATGGAGCTCTCGGCTCAAGCTATCGTCTGCACAGGCACAGGCTCCGGCACATTGATCTCCCTCCAGCAGACTTCAGAAAAATGGTGCCCGGAAGTGGCACTTGCGCAGATGAGATCTCGGCTTGCAATTGAGCCTAGCGCTCAATCTGCGCTGACTCCTGGCGCAATTTCTTTGAAGCCCTCACCGTGCACAGCCGCCGCTACCACAGCAGCTGCCCGAGCATGGCAGCTTGAGCCTCAGCACCAGAACAGCCTACAGTTTCTGGGACACCCACTGCCCCTGCCTCCGGTAACTCCTCCACCACCACTACTGCGCCCTCCGGTAAGACACCACCGCATTACAAGATGGACCCCAATTTTTTTTCACCTTTTTTCGCTCTGAATTTGGGGTGTGTCTTACAATCCGGTGCGTTTTATCAAACGAAAAATAGTTTGTGTGTGTATATGTATATGTGTATATATATATATATATATATATATATATATAAAGTTTGGACCTTCTCATTCAAAGAGTTTTCTTTATTTTCATGACTCTAAAAATTGTAGATTCACATTGAAGGCATCAAAACTATGAATGAAAACATATGGAATGGAATACTTAAAGTGTGAAACAACTGAGAATGTCTTATATTCTAGGTTTTTCAAAGTAGCCACCTTTTGCTTTCATTACTACTTTGCACACTCTTGGCATTCTCTTGATGAGCTTCAAGAGGTAGTCACCGGAAATGGTTTTCCAACAGTCTTGAAGGAGTTCCCAGAGATGCTTAGCACTTGTTGGCCCTTTTGCCTTCACTATGCGGTCCAGCTCACCCCAAACCATCTCGATTGGGTTCAGGTCTGGTGACTGTGGAGGCCAGGTCATCTGGGGTTGCACCCCATCACTCTCCTTCTTAGTCAAATAGCCCTTACACAGCCTGGATGCGTGTTTGGGGTCATTGTCCTGTTCAAAAATAAATGATGGTCCAACTAAACGCAAACCGGATGGAATAGCATGCCGCTGCAAGATGCTGTGGTAGCGATGCTGGTTCTGTATGCCTTCAATTTTGAATAAATCCCCAACAGTGTCACCAGCAAAGCACCCCCACACCATCACACCTCCTCCTCCATGCTTCACAGCGGGAACCAGCCATGTAGAGTCCATCTGTTCACCTTTTCTATAAAGACACGGTGGTTGGCTCCAAAGATCTCATATTTGGACTCATCAGAAAAAAGCACAGATTTCCACTGGTCTAATGTCCATTCCTTGTGTTCTTTAGCCCAAACAAGTCTCTTCTGCTTGTTCCCTGTCCTTAGCAGTGGTTTTCTAGCAGCTATTTTACCATGAATGCCTGCTACACAGTCTCCTCTCAATAGTTGTTCTAGAGATGAGGTGTGTCCAAACTTTTGGTCTGTACTGTGTGTATGTGTGTGTATATATATATATATATATATATGTCTGTGTGTGTCCGTGTGTGTGTGTGTGTGTGTATACATATATATATATATACACATATCTCTAGTATAATCTGGCGCAGGATCAGTCCAGTGTATCTCCCATCTAGTGTCAGTGCACACAGTATACGGCCTCCTTCACACGTACGTGTTACACCAGTATCAGTGTGCCATCCTTGTATTTATCCGTATGGCTAAAGAAATAAAGCTATTAATAGCTTCTCCTATACTTTCAATGTAAAAAACACATACAGCACATTGATGCCCTGTGTGTTGTATGTGGTTTTCACAGACACATAGACTTCAATTGGCCCTTGTCACCCGTGCCGCTGCAAAAACATGGACACGTTTCCATGCGGATCACACGGACACAAATTCCATATAAAAACATGGACATCTGAAGTTCACCATAGGTTATAATGGGGTATTCATGAATAAAATGACCACATGTACATGTGAAGGGGGCCTAACCCAAGAGTGGAAAATCAAATTTTCCAAGGGGCCACATGAGACTGTAACTGGTCTGACGGCTGAACCAATACACTAAAATGAATTCTGCTTAATGTTACTCATATTAAAGGGAACCTGTCACCAGGATTTTCTCTTATGAGCTGCGGCCACCACCAGTAAACTCTTATATACAGCATTCCAGAGTACTGTATATAAGAGCCCAGGCTGCTCTGTGTAACATAAAAATCCGCTTTATTATACTCCCCTGGGACGGGTCCAATAAGCATCGCTGGTCTCGGGTCCGACACCTCATCTCTTATGTGATCTGCCCTGCTGAGAACACCTCATCTATCCTGCTTCATCACCATCGCCGTCCTCCTTTCCAGCTCCATGTGGATGACGTTTCCTATGTCATCCACACAGAGGCCTACATGGCGCTCCTGCGCACGGGAAATCAAAGTGTTGTAGTGCACATGCATGGGTCTTCACGTGCACCTGCACATTACAGTACTTTGCTCTCAGCAGGGCAGAGAAGTACACGTGAACAGGAGCGCAATGTAGGATTATGTGGATAACAACATAGAAGGCGTCATCCACATGGAGCTGGGAAGGAGGCTGGCTATGGAGGGAAGAGAGGAGGCACCGAGACCAGCGACGCACATCGGACTCCAAGCTCTCCCCAGGGTGAGTATAACAAAGCTCTGGGCACTTATATACTGTACACCATTCTAGAATGTTGTATATAAGGGCTAATTGTGACCGCAGGATATAAGGGAGAATCCTGTTAACAGGCTCCTTTTAATTATATCACTTACTATTGAGCAGATTTAAAGAAGTTGTCCAGTTACCAAAACTGATTTTTTTTCTGATAAATCTTGCTAATATGTGCCTCTCCACACATCTATTATGTTTTTTCAGCAATATTACCTTTTATTGTGCTCTAGCAGCACATCCTCATTGCTGGCTCCAGCTCTGATGGGGTTAATCTGACTTCCTGAGTTCAGTTCCTACAACTCCCATAATTCTTTGTGGCTCTAGGGCTGTATCTATCTTATCTAACACACCCACTGTGTCTAACACACCCACTCTCCTCTCCACCCAAAGCCTCCTCCCTGCCTCTTCCCTGTGTGGATGCACTGAGAGCAATCACAGCAGAACCTCTGCACAACCAGGGGAAGAAAGCGTCTATCTTCTGCTTGTTCTCATATACTTCATAGTCTGTTCATAGTGTGTGTGTGTGTGTGTGTGTGTGTGCGCGTGTGTACATAAATTGATTATTAGCCGGCGCAACATGTGAAAAAAATAATTGGGGAAAAAAAATGAAGGTGTCATGAGATTGCTTTTTTCCCCTCTTGCCTATTCTGTGTGTCGTCCGTATCATCCGTGTGGCATGCATTTTGCAGGCTACTTTCACATCAGCGCTTTTTTGCCTGTAGGCAAACAACCGCAAACCACATATGACCGGATCGTGTGGATTAAATGTGCAATGCATGCAACCGTTATTTTACCGGATCCTTCTGCAGCAGGACACAGGATTTATCGGCCGGCGCTGGAGTCAGCTGACTCCTGATCTCACAGCCTGCACACGCTGCAATGGATGCAGGTTAACAGCAGTCACTGCCTGCTGCCGATCACATGTGACCTTGTGCGGGCTGTGTGGTCAGGAGTTCAGCTGAGTTCAGATCAGTAGACTCCAGTGTCGGACAATTAGGCTGGGGCCACACGGGGATTACTGCGATCCCCTCGCATGACACTCGGCTCACACTGGCAGTACAGCAGAGCTGAGCGTCATGCGTGTGTCCCTGCGACTGAGGTCCGACTGTGCGAGTGGACCTCAGCTGCGGGGGCGGTCCGGCACTCAGGAGGGGCGGGCCAGCGCTGCGGAGGGGCATGCCGGCACTGAGGAGGGGTGGGAGGGATTTCTCTCCCTCTCTCCTCCATAGTCGGCTATTGCGATTCTCGCTCTGCACTCGCGGTACACCGATGTACAATGAGTGCAGTGCGATTTTTTTTCTCGCCCCATAGACTTGAATGGGTAAAAGAGAAAGAGTCTTGCATTACAGTCACTGCATACTGCGATTGTTTTCTCGGTCCGATTAGGGCTGAGAAAATAATCGCTCGTGTGCGCTGATACACAGGCTAATATTGGTCCGAATGGAATGCGATGTTTTATCGCACTCCACTCACACAGATTTTCTCGCCGTGTGGCTTAGGCCTTGTTCTGTGTCCCCCTGCATCCATCGCAGCGTGTGTGGGCTGGAGTTCAGATCAGCTGACTCCAGTGCTGGATTGAACTCGGGTGACCTCACAGCCCGCACACGCTGCGATGGATGCAGGGTGACACAGAACAAGTAATCGTCCGACACTGGAATCAGCTGATTACTTGTTCTGCTGGCGCTGTGGTCAAGAGTAGGCATGAGTGAGCAGTAAAATGCTCTGTCTGGTGCTTCGACCATGTCGATTTTTTTTTTTTTAATTAATTAAAAATAAAAAAACAAACACATAACCCTAACCCTAGGGTAAAAAAAAAAAAGTGTGGGCAGGTGGCACGCTGGGTAATAAGGGGTTAATACCAGCTATGTTTTACCAGCTGGTATAAAGCCCGAGATTTTTAATGTCAGGCCAAGTTTGACCCGACCATTAAGAATCTCCAATAAAGGGTTAAAAAAAAAAAAGAAGACATCACACAGATAAAAAATACTTTATTAGAAATAAATACATAGACACATTAGGGACTCCATGTTTATTACTCCCTCTCACCCCTCCATGATCAAGAGATTTCTGAACTGACCATGCCAGGAGAGGGAGGGAAAACAGAGAGGGAGGAAAAAGAGAGGGGGAGGGAAAAGAGAGGGGGAGGGAAAAGAGAGGGGGAGGGAAAAGAGATGGGGAGGGAAAAGAGATGGGGAGGGAAAAGAGATGGGGAGGGAAAAGAGATGGGGAGGGAAAAGAGAGAGGGAGGGAAAAGAGAGAGGGAGGGAAAAGAGAGAGGGAGGGAAAAGAGAGGGAGGGGGAGGGAAAAGAGAGAGGGAGGGAAAAGAGAGGGAGGGGGAGGGAAAAGAGAGGGGGAGGGAAAGAGAGGGGGAAGCAAAAGAGAGGGGGAAGGAAAAGAGAAGAGAAGTGATGGGAAAAGAGAGGGGGAGGGAAAAGAGAGAGGGAGGGAAAAGAGAGGGGGGAGGGAAAAGAGAGGGGGAGGGAAAAGAGAGGGGGAGGGAAAAGAGAGGGGGAGGGAAAAGAGAGGGGGAGGGAAAAGAGAGGGGGAGGGTGAGGGGAGGGAGATGCTCTGTCACCAACTTGCTCCACTCTGGGACTTGTTGTGCAGGTGAGAGTGGAGACAGTTGGAACTATGCAGCAAAGGTCAGAGTGGTGACAGTTAGTGACATGTATCATCCGGTCACCTGCACAACAAGTCCCAGAATGGAGCAAGATAGTGACATATAGCACACTATAGCGGGCCTTACACGCTACGATATCGATATCGAGCGTGTAAGTACCCGCCCCCGTCGCCCATGCGATATCGTGTGATCGCTGCCGCAGCGAACATTATCGCTACGGCAGCGTCACACGCACTTACCTGGTCGGCGGCGTTGCTGTGACTGCCGAACAATCCCTCCCTCAAGGGGGAGGGACGTTCGGCGTCACCGCTGCGTCACTAAGCGGCCGGCCAATCAAAGCGGTGGGGCGGAGATGAGCGGGACATAACATCCCGCCCACCTTCTTCCTTCCGCATTGCGGCTGGCGGCAGGTAAGGAGAGGTTCCTCGCTCCTGCGGTGTCACATACAACGATGTGTGCTGCCGCATGAGCGACGAACAACATGGATAAACAACCCTTACCGATTTTTGGTTTTGGGGCGACCTCTCCATTGTGAGCGATTTTCACCATTTTTGAGGTCACTTAAGGTCTTTGATAAGTGTCACACGCTGAGATATCGTTAATGACGCCGGATGTGCGTCACTAACAACGTGACCCCGACTATAAAGCATTCACAATATCGTAGCTTGTAAAGCCCACTTATGTGTCAGAGCAGAGCATGTCACCAACTGTCTCCACTCTGGGACTTGTGCAGGTGACCGGATGCTACATGTCACTAACTGTCTCCACTCTGGGACTTGTTGTGCAGGTGACCGGATGCTACATGTCACTAACTGTCTCCACTCTGGGACTTGTTGTGCAGGTGACCGGATGCTACATGTCACTAATTGTCTCCACTCTGGGACTTGTTGTGCAGGTGAGAGTGGAGAAACTTGCTACTATGCAGCAGAGGTCAGAGTGGAGACAGTTAGTGACCCACCAGCAGTCCTGGCGTCTCTGGTTGCAGTCAGATGCGCCCCAGCCTGTGTGACAGCGTATCTGTGCAACAAATCAGAGGTGCTGTGTGTGTGTGTGTGTGTGTGTGTGTGTGTGTGTCTGAAAAATAGAATTGCAGTGCGGCCCCCATGAAATGATACCCAGCACAGATAAAGCACATGGATGCAGCTCCCAGTCATGCGCTTATCTTGGCGGTGTAGCAAAATACATTTTTATAATGCACTTGATACTGGCTGAAATCATTTGTGCGCATCTAATTTTGTGTAGTTTTTTTTAAGATAAAAACATTTCTAACAAGAAGGTTGCGCTGTAGTACACGGATAGAAGTGATTGGACTTTGCGTATTTTTGATAGAAGTTTTTCTTAGACCAATAAGGCTGCTTTCACTTTTCCGTTTTTTGCATCAGTCGCATTTTGTTACTGATGAGACGGATCCGGCACAGATTGTGGCGAAACTGATAGTAAAAACCACGGATCCGTGGCCTGATTCCGTCATTTCACGTTTCAGTGTTCTGGAATGCTATATATTAGAGCCAAGCTCGCTCTGGAGATCATAGAAATCACTTTTATAATACTCACCTAGGTGGTGGTCCGGTCCTATGGGAGTCGCTGCTCTACAGTCCGGTGCCTCCTCTCTGCGGAGATCTCCGTCCTCCTTCTGAGGCCCATGTGCATGACACGTCCTACGTCACCTACACTAGCCGGCGTTGAGGTCCAGCGCATGCGCACTTTGATCTGCCCTGCTGAGAGCAGATGAAAGTATTGTAGTGCGCATGCGGTCTTTTACCTTTCCTCGTGCCTGCGCATTACAGTACTTTCATCTGCGCTGCTGAGGGCAGATCAAAGTGCCCCTGCGCAGGACCACAATGCCGGCCTGGGCTGGATAGGAGGATGGAGATCGCAGCAGAGAGGAGGTGCCAGACCAAGAGCAGCAACAGCCATTGGACCGGACCACCACCTAGGTATTATAAAGAGGTTTTTACGTTCTACACAGCGGCCTGGGCTCTTATGTACAGTATTCTAGAATGCAGTCCATAAGAGTTCATTGATGACGGTCGAAGCTTACACCGCTTTCACCTCCGTTCAGTAATCGTGTCGGAGCTTCTGTCTGAACACACCCGCAAAACGTGTTTCGGACGCATGCGCTGACGGGCCATTGAGTATAATGGAGCAGAGTCAGCGTACTCTCTGTCTTGCACCATTTTCGGGTGTATACGCTTTCTGCAGGTGGTATACTGCGTCCGGGTGTCCGCCTGCAGAAAGCGTATACACCCAGAACTGGTGCACGACAGAGCACACGCTGACTCCGTCTGCTCCATTATAGTCAATGGCCCTGTCGGCGTATGCGTCTGAAACACATTTTGCAGGGGTGTACGGACGTAATGTCCGACAGGATCACTGAACGTAGGTAAAGACGCAATGTGAAAGCGGCATTATAGTCAGCAAATCTGCTGACAGGTTCCCCTTTAAGCCCCTGCTTAGGGTCCCCATAGACTTATATGGGGACCGACGTTCAGGCAAATATCCAGGATCAATGCTGTGCACAAACTGGGTTTTTCTTAACCCAATACCAGGTATCTCCAAAAAAGACCATCACTACTCCTATATACAGGATGAGTCACACAAAGCCCCCATATACAGTATAGTCCTTATATACAGTACAAACGACACCTAGCCCCTATATACTGTATGAGCCACACATACTTTATATAGGAGTTTCTACATAGGCTCTATATAAAGTTAAGCCCTGTTTATAGTATGAACCTCCATAAAGCCCTCACACCCCTAAATTGAGTCTCACACAAAAAAAAACACCACACACCTCACCTCCTCGATGCTATGCTCCAGTCTTCAGTGCAGCGACTCCACACACAACACGCAATAAAGTGACATCAGTGCGTCTCCTGTGTCACCCGCACACAGTGATTGGTGGAAGGAGCTATGGGCACCGTCCTCCATCCATGTATTCACTGTTACTGCATCCCGGCTCGCGCACGTTTTCAGCCCTGTTTCGGTCTGTGGACCGGACTGGAACAGCCAGAGGGCTGGATGTGTCCCCGTGGGCCGCACTTTGCCCAGGTCTTTTATAGCACATACAGTACTGGGATATGACATACTGTGCTACAGGCAAGGTATGATATGTGATATACCAGCACTATATGTGCTGTACTGTGCGCAATGACATTAGATGGTGTAATATACAGTGCAGTATGTAATATCCAGGAGAGCTCTGGTGGTGGGGGGTGGGGAGATGGAGGAACCTGTACACATTTAAAGGGAACCTGTCCCCAGATTTGGTGACTATGAGCTGCGGCCACCACCAGTGGGCTCTTATATACAGTATTGTAGAATATTGTATATAAGTGCCCAGGCCGCTGTGTAGAACGTACAATCTACATGTTTGGTATCTACAAACCCGCACTGACCTGGGGATCATACTGCGGGGTCAGTGTTACCATATAACAAGCCCTCACATGCTCTTTTTTTATATATATATATATATATATATATATATCCACAGTACAACATGGGGCAGGACTGGTGTGAAGAGGACAAGCCGCCCTGCAAAAACAAGCCCTCACATGCTCTCATATATATATATATATATCCACAGTACAACATGGGGCAGGACTGGTGTGAAGAGGACAAGCCGCCCCGCAAAAACAAGCCCTCACATGCTCTCATATATATATACATACTAAGAAAGGAGTTATGGCTGGAGGGGGGATTGTTAGCCATTACAGGGACCATACATGCAAAGAATCAGAGGGAATGGGATTGGGGTGACATTAACCCTTTCAGCCCCGGAAGCCACGTTAAGCTGAGAGCTGGAAGGGTTAATGGTTGCACAGAGTTATCGGCTCACCAGGGGCTCCACTACACAGAAGATAAGTGCACTCACCACGCGATGGCTGTCCTCGGCCGACTCCAGGGGGAATCCCCTCCTTCCTCACACCGATCACTGGAGCCGCAGGGGCTGCAGAACGATGGAAGGTCCTCCCAGCAGCAAGGTGGTCTGTGTCCCCGGCAGCCACTGGTGACACTGTGGGCCTCCGGGACCGGACCAGCTTCTGCCCCCTCAGGCGGTTAGGGGCTGCTCCCTCCTGCCTCTCTGCAGTGCCCAGGGCAGGCTTGTGAGATCGCAGCAGATACCTGCAGACCCTCTCCTGGCTCCCTGGCACCAATGAAAAGCGAGCGGCCATCTTCAAATAAGGCTCAGATGGTAGATAATGACAGATAGCTCTCAAATGACAGATATAACTATCAGATGACAGGTAACTCTCGACTACTTCACAAGGAAGAGGGCTGCTCCCCCCCTCACACGGGTTATATACCCCTGCAGAGCTAAAGTAGAGGACCAATCAGGAGCCAGATTCTGCTGGGCCCGAGGAGCACTAAAACAACTTCAAAAACGGTAAGTACCATTTCTATCAACTGTAAAACAAGGGGGGGGCAGAGAGAAGAGACAGGAGGGAAAACAGGACGGGTTCGGGGATTAATAGGGGGAAAGAGAGGAAGAAGGCCGTGCTCGGCCACAGCCTCCTGAAGCCCCCACAGTTTTTCCCCAAATAGACACTTAAACATTAATTCAGAGTAATAATTTCCCCCCCAAAAGCTCAGAAGAGTAAACCGGTCTTAGGGTCAGGCTAAGTTCACACTTGCTTGTTTTGCATCAGTTACAATCAGTTGCACAAGATGTGACTGATGCTGCAGAAAAACAATCTGTTGGTCTTTTCAGGCCCTGTGCACACGCTGCGGTATTTGCCCGGTTTTGCTGTATGAATTGCTGCAGAAAATGTTCCTAACCTTTCTACAGTCCTTCTCCAGCAAAACCTATGGTATGGTGTGCGCACACTGCGCTTTTTCCCTTCAGGTTTTGCTGCAGAATTTCTGTGCAAGTCACTTCTTTTCCGCAGGTACCTGCAGTTTTTGCCATAGATAATGGTAAAAAAACACGGAACAACCTGTGGAAAATTTGTGGCAAACCGCGGTAAATCCGCATGCAGTTTTCAGGTGCGGTTTGCTGCGGTTTTTTACCACAGATGCGGTAATCTTTCAGAGGGTGCGGAATTTGCTGAAGAGAATTCCATTTTCTAGTGCGCACAGGGCCTAAGGCTAAGTTCACACTTGTTTTGCATCAGTCACAATCCGTCGCCTTGAGGAATTACGGTATCCCGCAAAATATTTGTCAGGAATCCGTTTTTTTCCCCATAGACTTCTATTAGCGATGGATTGTGACTGATGGCCCTGCGTTGCATCCGCTGCGTGACGGATCAGTCGTTTACTGACAGACCGGCAGGCGGGAGCAACGCTGAATGGAATGTTTTTTGTGTGCAGCGGATCGTTTTTTTACTGTGAGCATGCGCACAGTAACAAACCATGATCTACTGTAAATTCAGTTCCAGCGCCCGGAACGATCAGCTGATCACCCGGCGGCCGGGTATTGTGAACGATCAGCTGACACATAGAACACATATGGGCGGCACGGTGGCTCAGTGGTTAGCACTGCAGTCTTGCAGCGCTGGGGTCCTGGGTTCAATTCCCACCAAGGACACCATCTGCAAGGAGTTTGTATGTTCTCCCCGTGTTTGCGTGGGTTTCCTCCGGGTACTCCAGTTTCCTCCCACACTCCAAAGACATACAGATAGGGACCCTAGATTGTGAGCCCCAGTGGTGACAGTGTTGCCAATGTATGTAAAGTGCTATGGAATTAATAGCGCTATATAAATTATTATTATTATTATTATATATATCTGTATGTATACATATATAATCCCTGTGTGTGTATACAGTATATCTGTGTATACATATATAATCCCTGTGTGTATATATCTGTGTATATACATATATAATCCCTGTGTGTATATAGAGCTGCGTGTATACATATATATTCCCTGTGTTTATATATCTGTGTATACATATATAATCCCTGTGTATACATATATAATACCT
Organism: Anomaloglossus baeobatrachus; assembly: GCF_048569485.1. NCBI lineage: Eukaryota > Metazoa > Chordata > Amphibia > Anura > Aromobatidae > Anomaloglossus > Anomaloglossus baeobatrachus. The sequence goes on along the minus strand of NC_134353.1, from coordinate 400,446,346 downwards.
GTGTGTATATATCTGTGTATATACATATATAATCCCTGTGTGTATATATCTGTATGTATACATATATAATCCCTGTGTGTATATATCTGTGTGTATGCATATATAATCCCTGTGTGTATATATCTGTGTGTATACATATATAATCCCTGTGTGTATATATCTGTGTGTATGCATATATAATCCCTGTGTATATATATCTGTGTGTATACATATATAATCCCTGTGTGTATATATCTGTGAGTATACAGTACATATATAATTCCTGTGTATACATATATAATCCCGGTGTGTATATATCTGTGTATATACATATATAATCCCTGTGTGTATATAGATCTGCATGTATACATATATATTCCCTGTGTTTATATATCTGTGTATACATATATAATCCCTGTGTATTCATATATAATACCTGTGTGTATATATCTGTGTATATACATATATAATCCCTGTGTGTATATATCTGTATGTATACATATATAATCCCTGTGTGTATATATCTGTGTGTATACATATGGTATATAATCCCTGTGTGTGTGTGTGTATATCTGTGTGTATACATATATAATCCCTGTGTGTATATATCTGTGTGTATACATATATAATCCCGGTGTGTATATATCTGTGTATATACATATATAATCCCTGTGTGTGTATACAGTATATCTGTGTATACATATATAATCCCTGTGTGTATATATCTGTGTATATACATATATAATCCCTGTGTGTATATAGAGCTGCGTGTATACATATATATTCCCTGTGTTTATATATCTGTGTATACATATATAATCCCTGTGTATACATATATAATACCTGTGTGTATATATCTGTGTATATACATATATAATCCCTGTGTGTATATATCTGTATGTATACATATATAATCCCTGTGTGTATATATCTGTGTGTATGCATATATAATCCCTGTGTGTATATATCTGTGTGTATACATATATAATCCCTGTGTGTATATATCTGTGTGTATGCATATATAATCCCTGTGTATATATATCTGTGTGTATACATATATAATCCCTGTGTGTATATATCTGTGAGTATACAGTACATATATAATTCCTGTGTATACATATATAATCCCGGTGTGTATATATCTGTGTATATACATATATAATCCCTGTGTGTATATAGATCTGCATGTATACATATATATTCCCTGTGTTTATATATCTGTGTATACATATATAATCCCTGTGTATTCATATATAATACCTGTGTGTATATATCTGTGTATATACATATATAATCCCTGTGTGTATATATCTGTATGTATACATATATAATCCCTGTGTGTATATATCTGTGTGTATACATATGGTATATAATCCCTGTGTGTGTGTGTGTATATCTGTGTGTATACATATATAATCCCTGTGTGTATATATCTGTGTGTATACATATATAATCCCGGTGTGTATATATCTGTGTATATACATATATAATCCCTGTGTGTATATAGATCTGCGTGTATACATATATATTCCCTGTGTTTATATATCTGTGTATACATATATAATCCCTGTGTATACATATATAATACCTGTGTGTATATATCTGTGTATATACATATATAATCCCTGTGTGTATATATCTGTATGTATACATATATAATCCCTGTGTGTATATATCTGTGTGTATACATATGGTATATAATCCCTGTGTGTGTATATCTGTGTGTATACATATATAATCCCTGTGTGTATATATCTGTGTATATGCATATATAATCCCTGTGTGTATATATCTGTGTGTATACATATATAATCCCTGTGTGTATATATCTGTGTGTATGCATATATAATCCCTGTGTGTATATATCTGTGTGTATACATATATAATCCCTGTGTGTATATATCTGTGATTATACAGTACATATATAATTCCTGTGTATACATATATAATCCCTGTGTGTATATAGATCTGCGTGTATAAATATATATTCCCTGTGTTTATATATCTGTGTATACATATATAATCCCTGTGTATACATATATAATCCCTGTGTGTATATATTTGTGTGTATACATATATAATCTGTTTGTATATATCTGTGTGTACACAGTACATATATATATATATATATATATATATATATATATATATATATATGTACTGTATACACACAGATATATACACGCAGGGCTTATATATGTATGCACACACATATATACACACAGGGATTATATATGTATATATATATATATATATATATATATATATATATATATATAAAATCCCTGTGTGTATATATCTGTGTGTGTATACATATATAATCCCTGTTTTTATATATCTGTGTGTATTCATATAAAATCCCTGTGTGTATATACCTGTGTGTATACATACATACATATAGGCTATGTGCCCACGCTAGAATGTCCCTGCGGATTTTTTTGCCTGAAAATCCGCGACTTTCGCGAATTTACCGCGGATTTACCGCGGATTTTGATGCGGATTTCATTTTTTTTTTTTTCCCCCATTCAAAACCAAAAATCCGGACCAAATCTGCACCAAACAATTGACATGCTGCAGATTTTTCCGGATCAAAATCCGCGGCAAATCCGCCGCGGAAAAATCCGCAGCATGGGCACAGCATTTCCAAAATGCCATTGAAATGGCTTGGAAGTGCCGCTGCTGCAGATTTTCGGGAAATCCGCGGTAAATCCGCGGCTAAATCCGCGGTAAATCCGCAGCGTGGGCACATAGCCATATAGTGTTCAAAACAAGAAATTGATAAGGGTGCCCATACTTTTGTACCGGTCAAATTTTGTTTAAATGCGGATTGCACATTTTCTGTTAGTACAATAAACCTCATTTCAATCCAGAAATATTATTCAGTCCATCAGTTATTAGATATATGAAACTGAAATAGCTGTTGCAAAAACCCAAATTGTTATAAAGAAAAAAGGTTAACATTAATAGGGGTGCCCAAACTTTTTCATATCACTGTATATAAATCCTGTGTGTATATATTTGTGTGTATACATATATAATCCCTTTGTATGTATGTATGTCTGTATGTATACATATACAATCTGTGTGTGTGTATATATCTGTGTGTTTGCAGTACATATATAATCCCTGTGTATACATATATAATCCCGGTGTGTATATATCTGTGTATATACATATATAATCCCTGTGTGTGTATAGATCTGCGTGTATACATATATATTCCCTGTGTTTATATATCTATGTGTATACATGTATAATCCCTGTGTATACATATATAATCCCTGTATGTATATATCTGTGTATACGCAACATTCCATATAAGGGCGTGGCTGCGCATTCTTCTGACGTTCTGGCTTCACTTTGGCTCCCAGCTCCATTCGCTTTAATGGAGGCAGTTTGTTTGGTGAATAACTGTAAAGCGCGGGGTTAAAATTTCCCCTCGAAACATAGCCTATGACGCTCTCGGGGTCCATACGTGTGAGTGTGCAAAATTTTGTGGCTGTGGGTGCGACGGTGCGGATGCCAATCCCGGACACACACACACACACACACATATACACACATACACACACACATTCAGCTTTATATATTAGATATACTGTGTGTATATATAATATATATATATAATCTCTGTGTGTATACATATATAAGCCCTGCGTGTATATATCTGTGTGTATACATATTGTGAGGTAGCGTGGTCGGCTGCGCAGCAGAAGACACGGGATCCAGGCATTAAGGTTCACAGCACACGGTTTAATGTCCAAACAAAAAAATCCACAACAATATACATGTGCCTCTCCAGCAGAGAACTCAGGGAGTTCTGTTCACTCCCTCACACCCGGCACACCTGCCCTTGTTCCTGATTCTATTTAACCCTTCCTTCAGCCTGTAGGGAAACAGCATTAACCCTAGAGTGGATTTACTTTCTATCATGGAGTGAGCACAACCGGGGCGAGACATACCGGCCGTCATAGATAACCCCGGTCACAGTCTCACATACCCCCCCCCTCAGTTCAAGCGTGCGGGGTTGAACTCCCGCCATCAAACACGGGCCGCGGGACAAGGCATCGGCGTTGCCCTGCAACCCACCGGCCCTATGCTCAACCGTAAACCGGAAGTTCTGCAGAGAAAGGAACCACCGGGTAACCCGGGCATTCCGTTCCTTGGCGGACCTCATCCAGACCAGTGGAGAGTGATCCGTCACCAAGCGAAACTGCCGTCCCAGCAGGTAATAGCGTAGGGACTCCAAGGCCCACTTGATCGCCAGGCACTCCTTCTCCACTACGCTATAATTCCGCTCGGGAGGGGTGAGCTTCCTACTTAAGAAGGTGACGGGGTGTTCCTCCCCCTGAACCACCTGAGACAGCACTGCCCCCAGGCCGACCTCCGAGGCGTCAGTCTGTACTATGAACTCCTTCCGGAAATCAGGGTGTACAAGAACGGGCTGTCCGCACAGGACCCCCTTCAGGGCCCGGAAGGAGTCCTCGGCCTGCGGAGTCCAGCGCACCATGACGGACTTCTTGCCTTTGAGAAGGTCCGTCAAGGGGGCTGATAGTCCCGCAAAATCCTTTACAAACCTCCTGTAGTACCCCACGATACCCAGGAAGGCCCTAACCTGCTTCGTGGTCAGGGGTCTAGGCCACTTCTGGATTGCCTCAACCTTGTTAATTTGGGGCTTAATCACTCCTTGGCCTATCACGTAGCCCAAGTAGCGGGCTTCCGTGAGTCCCAATGCACATTTCTTGGGATTGGCTGTCAATCCGGCTGTTCGAAGCACGTCCACCACCGCTTGTACCTGTTCCAAGTGGGTCTGCCAATCGGAGCTGTAAATAATGATGTCATCAAGGTACGCTGATGCATACGCCTGTTGGGGTTCCAGCACTAAGTCCATCAACCTCTGGAACGTGGCCGGAGCGCCATGTAACCCAAAAGGCAAGACAACATAGTGGAAGAGACCCTCCGGCGTAACAAAAGCGGTTTTCTCCTTCGCGGACTCCGTCAGTGGCACCTGCCAGTACCCCTTGGTCAGGTCGAGCGTGGTAAAATATCGCGCCTGTCTCAGCCTATCAATCAGCTCATCCACCCGGGGCATGGGGTAGAGATCGAACTTGGATATTTCGTTCAATCTCCTAAAGTCATTGCAGAACCTTAAGGAGCCATCGGGTTTTGGTATTAGGACAATCGGACTAGCCCATTCACTCCGGGATTTTTCGATGACCCCCAGGCGTAACATTGTCTTTACTTCCTCCGATATGGCTTGTCGTCGAGCCTCCGGTACCCGGTATGACTTCAGGCGTACCTTCAGGTGGGGCTCGGTGACAATATCATGTCGTATCAGACTGGTCCTACCGGGCAGCTCGGAGAAGACATCGGGGTTCTGCTGAACCAACCGTCTGGCCTCTCGCCTCTGAGTCTTGGTGAGGGCTTCTCCAATCCTTACTTCCGGTTCGTCCTCCCCGGAGGTCGCTGGAGCCGGATGTGAACGACCTGAAGAGGAGGGAGATGGGGAAAAAAACAGCCATCAGGCTATCCCGTTCCTGCCAAGGTTTTAATAGGTTGACATGGTATATTTGTTCAGGTTTCCGCCTACCGGGCTGCAATACTTTATAGTTGACCACCCCGATTCTTTCCTTTATCTCGTAGGGGCCTTGCCACTGAGCCAGGAATTTACTCTCCGCCGTGGGGATTAATACCAACACCCGATCCCCGGGTTTAAAGGTCCGCACGGTGGCTTGTCTATTGTAGCGGCCGCTTTGCGCGGCCTGAGCCTCCTGTAAATGCTCCTTCACAATTGGCATGACCGCGCTTATGCGGTTCTGCATACCCAAAATGTGTTCAATCACACTTTTATGGGGGGGTGGGCTCTTGCTCCCATGTTTCCTTTGCCAGGTCCAACAATCCCCGGGGATGTCGCCCGTATAACAATTCAAAAGGCGAAAACCCCGTGGATGCCTGTGGCACCTCACGGATGGCAAACATCAAATAGGGAAGCATCATATCCCAGTCTTTCCCGTCTTTTGAAATCACCCTTTTTAGCATGGTTTTCAGGGTTTTATTGAACCGCTCGACTAAACCGTCCGTTTGAGGATGATACACAGACGTACGCAACTGCTTGATCTGGAGTAGCCGGCATAGCTCTTTGGTCACTTTAGACATGAATGGGGTCCCCTGATCCGTAAGGATCTCCTTGGGCAACCCCACCCGGCAGAACACAGCAAACAACTCCCGAGCTATAAGCTTTGCTGCAGTATGTCTGAGAGGTATCGCCTCGGGATACCGGGTGGCATAGTCAACGATCACTAGGATGTGTTGGTGCCCTCGAGCGGACTTTACGAGGGGCCCCACCAGATCCATCCCTATCCGTTCAAAAGGGACTTCTATAATGGGTAACGGTACCAACGGACTGCGAAAATGGGTCACGGGTGCGGTAAGCTGACACTCCGGGCAGGTTTCGCAGAACCGTTTTACCTCCCCAAAGACCCCGGGCCAATTGAACCTTTGCAATATTCGCTCCTGCGTTTTCTTGACCCCTAGGTGGCCACTCATCAGGTGTTTATGAGCCAAGTCGAGGACCCGCCGGCGATACGGCTGGGGCACCACCAACTGTTCTACCCCCACGCCCCGTATTTCATCTACCCGGTAGAGTAAATCTTGCTTAAGAGCGAAATGGGGGTACCTTACCTGGGCACCGGGCAGCTGTGCCACCCCGTCAACTACTGTCACCCGACTCCGGGCATGTATTAACGTAGGGTCCTGTAGTTGGGCTGTCCCAAACGTATCCGGGGACGTCTCCAACTCCGGGATAGGCTCGACCCTCTCAGCCTCTCCTGCCAATACCTCTAGGGGTGACCTATCGGGTTCACACTCTGTCCCTATGATGGTGACCCCTACGGCAGGCGTCCCGGATTCAGGATTGTAGGGCTCAGGTCCCAGACTGATCAATATCTGAGGGGACTTAGGGGGTCCCCTCCATAAAGTCCAAAAATAGGGCAGATCCCTTCCTAGGATCACGTCATAAGGAAGAGTGTTAAGAAGTCCCACCTCATGTTGCACCTGACCGCAAGGTGCTGTGATGGTGACAATCCCCGTGGGATAGTCTCGGCGGTCCCCATGTATGCAAACCACCCCCACGGTACGTCCGGTGGCCTTTATTTTAGCCCTTAGGGTTGATCGCACAAGGGTCACTAAGCTTCCGGAATCCAACAATCCTGTAACCGGACATCCATTCACCTGTATTTGGCACAAGTGGGGCTCCGTCTCTGGGGAGACCAGGTTAGCGGTACACACCACCTGAGCATACATTGAACCCCGCCGGGTAACCCCACAATCCATGGGCTCCGTGGTGAGTGGACACTGGGCTTCCATATGTCCCACCCGCTGGCACCGCCAACATCTAATGGGGACGGAAACCCCCTTGACGGGTTGTCGTTTAGGGTACAGAACCTTCCGGACCTCAGGAATGGCGGGCGCGGCCTCAGACGGGACGGTAGGGGACTCCTGTACCATTGTCAGCGGTGGGTCTTTGGCCCTAGGCTTGGAGGGGCCGGACCGACGGGCGGTACGCAAAGTCTCAGTGTCCCGTATCAAGTCCTGCGTAGCCACATGCCGCTCTACCAGGGACACTAATTGGTCGAGGGTACTCGGGTCACCCTGTCCTACCCACCGTTGAACGGTGACTGGTAAAGTGCGCACAAAACGATCCACTACTACCCTTTCCACCATTTGCGCCGGGCTCAGAGTGTCAGGCTGCAATCACTTTTTTACAAGATGCAACAAGTCATAGGCCTGGGAGCGTACGGGTTTGGCTTCCTCATAGAACCACTGATTTACCCGCTGAGCCCGTACATAGGTATTCACCCCCATCCGAGCAAGTATTTCGGCTTTCAGGGTCACATAGTCAATGGCGTCCTCGGTACAGAGGTCCAGGTACGCTTTTTGGGGTTCCCCCGTCAGATAGGGCGACAATACCTCAGCCCACTGGGGGGTCGGCAGCTTTTCCCGCTCGGCCACCCGCTCAAACACCGCCAGGAACGCTTCCACATCATCCCCCGGGGTCATCTTTTGCAACGCTTGTCTCACCGCTTTCCGGACGCTGCCGTCGTCACCCGGTCCCGGGGTTGTTGCTGCCGGTCCGGCACGGATCGACTTGGCCAGGAGGACCATCTGTTCTTGGTGCCCCTGTTCCTGCAATTTCAAGGATTGCTGGTGCTGTTGCTGCTGATGATCCAACGTCCGGATCAGGTGTGTATTCATCTGTTGTTGCTGTGCAGTAGCCTGAGCCAGCTGCTTTAGTATGTCCTCCATGGCGTTGCCGGGTTTGGGCTGTAGTATAGCCGCTTGAATCCAGGACATGTGCTACCGGGTCACCAGAAATGGAAGCTACACCTCACCGGGCTGGCATGCCCGCCGATTCTCCACCATATGTGAGGTAGCGTGGTCGGCTGCGCAGCAGAAGACACGGGATCCAGGCATTAAGGTTCACAGCACACGGTTTAATGTCCAAACAAAAAAATCCACAACAATATACATGTGCCTCTCCAGCAGAGAACTCAGGGAGTTCTGATCACTCCCTCACACTCGGCACACCTGCCCTTGTTCCTGTTTCCATTTAACCCTTCCTTCAGCCTGTAGGGAAACAGCATTAACTCTAGAGTGGATTTACTTTCTATCATGGAGTGAGCACAACCGGGGCGAGACATACCGGCCGTCATAGATAACCCCGGTCACAGTCTCACAATATATAATCCCTGTGTATATATATCTGTGTGTATACATATATAATCCCTGTGTATGTATGTCTGTGTGTATACATATATAACTCCTGTGTATATACTGTATCTGTGTGGCTACATATATAATCCCTATGTACATATCTGTGTGCATACATATATAATCACTGTGTATGTATGTATGTCTGCATGTATGTGTGTGTATATATATATATATATATATATATATATATATATAAATAAATTCTATATATATATATAGTGGCCCGATTCTAACGCATCGGGTATTCTAGAATTTATTGTGTGGTTAATGTATGATTTTTGACTAATAATGGAAGGAAGACTTAATATATTTTTTGTCAAAGATAAATTTTATTGTTTAAAAATTGTGAATGTTTAACATGAAGATGTAAATACCAATCCAGGTATAGTCTCCATCCTTGTATAGCCCCCATCCTGATATGTGGGTTGATGCTTGTATGTGGCCCCATCCTGGTATAAGCAGGATCCTTGTGTATGCAGCATCCTGGTCTGTGTCCCATCCTGGTATAGTCTCCATCCTTGTATGGCCCCCATCCTGGTATGTGGGTGTCTGTGTAGGGCGGTGTTTGTGTTGCACGGTGTGTGTATTGCGTTGTGTGTGTGTTGCGGTGCATATGTGGGGCGATGTGTGTGTGTGTTGTCTGTGTGCCACGGTGTGTGATTGTGGGGTGATGTGTGTGTGCGGGGATGTTTGTGTGCAGCTGTGTGTGTGTGTGTGTGTGTGTGTGTGTGCACCCGTGTGTGGATGGTTGTGTTTGTGTGGGGGGCGCGTTTGATATGAGCGGGGTTGTTGTGTGTGTGTACGCGGTGGTTTGTGTGTCTTGCTGTGTGTGTTGGACTGTGTGAGAGTCGTTGTGTGTGTGTGTGTGTGTGTGTGTGTGTGTGTGTGTGTGTGTGTGTGGATTCATTTCCCGCTGGCCATGAATAGTAATGATTGGTTCATTGGCACTTCGGGATGCAGCTCTCACACAAACCAGGGACTGCAGGGGAAGCACATGGCTACTTAAATATTAACACTGCAGTGAATGTTAAGTAGCCGCTCATGAATAGTAATGAGCGGCTCATGAAAAGTAATGAGCGGTTCCTTAACATTCAGAGAAGTGTTAATATTTAAGTAGCCATGTGCTTCCCCTGCATTTATCGTTGATAAGTGGGAGAGCTGAGTCCCGGAGAGCTGGGTTCCTAGTGCGGCGCAGCTGCGTCTCCTACGGTCCCCGTCCCTCTGTGTGTCTCTGTGGCGCGGAGAGGCCTGCGATGCCGCAGCTGCGTCTCCTCCAGTCCTCGTCCATTCTCTGTGTCTCTGTGGCGCAGGGAAGCCCTGCGATGCCGCAGTTGCGTCTCCTTTGGTGCCCGTCCATCCTCTATCTCTCTGTGGCGCGGGAAAGCCCTGCGATGCTGCAGCTGTGTTTCCTCCAGTCCCGGAGCCTCTGTGTCTCTGTGGCATAGTTGGGTCACTGACCTGCACTTTGGGGCCTCCTGTGGGTCGGGGCTTAGGGCGCTTTTACACTTGCGTTCAGCGCAATCCGCCGCTATGGAGAATAGCGCAGTACGTTAACGCACTGCGCTATTCTCCATAGACTTGTATTGACGGCACACCGTAACGCAAATGCCTGCGTTGCATCCGCTGGACGACGCTGAGGCGTTATTTTGACGGAGCGTCGGGTGGAGGGAACGCTGCATGTAGCGATTTTTGGGTCGTTAAAATAACGCACCTTGACCGTTTCTGTTAGAATACGCAAAGGTGTCTAATGATTGTCAATGGGGGCGGATTCCACTGCAATGAACTAAGCGGCGGAATCCGCCGACAGATTCCATCACGTTCTACTGCGCATGCTCAGCATGCCCAGCATAACTATCTAAATTGTTTAAAATCACTCCTGGTCTCTCTCCCCCTCTCTCATACTCACCGATCACTGGCACGGTGCTGCACGGCTGTCACACTGCTCTGGCGGCTTTTCCTGCTTTTGAAAATTCCGGCCGCTCATTATTCCATCTGTATTCCCTGCTTCCCCCTCCCACCGGCGCCTATGATTGGTTGCAGTCAGACACGCCCCCACGCTGAGTGACAGTTGTTTCACTGCAACCAATCACAGCCGCCGGTGGGCGGGTCTATGTCGTGCAGTACAATAAAGAAATAAATAATTGAAAAAAAACGGCGTGCAGTTCTCCCTAATTTTGATACCAGCCAAGATAAAGCCACACGGCTGAAGGCTGGTATTCTCAGGATGGGGAGCCCCACATTATGCAGAGCCCCCCAGCCTAAAGATATGAGCCATCAGCCGCCCGGAATTGCCGCATCCATTAGATGCGACAGTCCCGGGACTTCACCCGGCTCATCCCGAATTGCCCTGGTACGGTGGCATTCGGGGTAATAAGGAGTTAATGGCAGCCCATAGCTGTCACTAAGTCCTAGGTTAATCATGGCAGGCATCTCCCCGAGATACCTTCCATAATCTGTAAGTTAAAGGAAATAAACACATACACCGGAAAAATCCTTTATTTGGAATAAAAGACAAAAAAACCCTCTTTCACCACTTTATTAAACCCCCAAATAGCCCTCCAGGTCCGACGTAATCCACAAAGGTCCCACGACGCTTTCAGCTCTGCTACATGAAGCTGACAGGAGTGGCAGTAGACAACCACCGCTCCTGTGAGCTCCACGCAGCAACTGAAGTGAGTCGCACTATCAGCGGGGACGTCACTGAGGTAATGCCTGCATGTGCGCGGTGATGATGGGTGCGGTAGTGCCGGGGTGTGTGCGGTGATTATAGGGGTGGTAGTGCCTGCGTGTGTGTGGTGATCGGGGCGGTAGTGCCTGTGTGTGCGGTGATGATGAGTGCGGTAGTGCAGGGGTGTTTGCGGTGATGATGATGGGAGCGGTAGTGCCGGGTTGTGTGCAGTGATGAAGGGTGCAGTAGTTCCGGGGTGTATGCGGTGATGATGAATGCGGTAGTAAAGGGGTGTGTGCGGTGATGATGATGGGAGCGGTAGTGCCGGGTTGTGTGCAGTGATGAAGGGTGCAGTAGTGCTGAGGTGTGTGTGGTGATGATGAGTGCTGTAGTGCAGGGGTGTGTGTGGTGATAATGATGGGAGCGGTAGTGGCGGGTTGTGTGCAGTGATGATAGGGGTGGTAAGTGTGAAAGTGCCCTACCTGTGCTCCGTCGCGTCGGGTGTAGGGAGCTTCCATGGCGGTGTCCCTTTTACCTGTCTGCCGGCTCCGTCATGGTGTTGTCAGGGTTTCGGCGAGTGGGCGTATCCTAATTGAGCGGTCGTCGCTGCTGATTGGGTGTGGGTAGAGAAAGGTGTGGGTGTGTGAGGGGTGTGATGCAGGGCCGCTGCTGATTGGGTGAGGTGGAGTGAGGGGTGGGTGTGTGGCGGTGTTCGGCCTGTTGGAGCTGTGTGGGCGTGGTTTAGGTGGTTTCAGAGCGTATGACGTAATTTCTTGGACAGACAGATTGAGTGACAGAATAGGGCAATTATATATATACAGTCATATGAAAATGTTTGGGCACCCCTATTAATGTTAAACTTTTTTCTTTATAACAATTTGGGTTTTTGCAACAGCTATTTCAGTTTCATATATCTAATAAATGATGGGCTCAGTAATATTTCTGAATTGAAATGAGGTTTATTGTACTAACAGAAAATGTGCAATCTGCATTTAAACAAAATTTGACCGGTGCATAAGTATGGGCACCCTTATCAATTTCTTGATTTGAACACTCCTAACTACTTTTTACTGACTTACTGAAGCACTAAATTGGTTTTGTAACCTCATTGAGCTTTGAACTTCATAGGCACGTGTATCCAATCATGAGAAAAGGTATTTAAGGTGGCTACTTGCAAGTTGTTCTCCTATATGAATCTCCTATGAAGAGTGGCATCATGGGCTCCTCAAAACAACTCTCAAATGATTTGAAAACAAAGATTATTCAACATAGTTGTTCAGGAGAAGGTACAAAAAGTTGTCTCAGAGATTTAAACTGTCAGTTTCCACTGTGAGGAACATAGTAAGGAAATGGAAGAACACGGGTACAGTTCTTGTTAAGCCCAGAAGTGGCAGGCCAAGAAAAATATCAGAAAGGCAGAGAAGAAGAATGGTGAGAACAGTCAAGGACAATCCACAGACCACCTCCAAAAAGACCTACAGCATCATCTTGCTGCAGATGGTGTCAATGTGCATCGGTCAACAATACAGCGCACTTTGCACAAGGAGAAGCTGTATGGGAGAGTGATGCGAAAGAAGCCGTTTCTGCAAGCACGCCACAAACAGAGTCGCCTGAGGTATGCAAAAGCACATTTGGACAAGCCAGTTACATTTTGGAAGAAGGTCCTGTGGACTGATGAAACAAAGATTGAGTTGTTTGGTCATGCAAAAAGGCGTTATGCATGGAGGCAAAAAAGCACGGCATTCCAAGAAAAGCACTTGCCACCCACAGTAAAATTTGGTGGAGGTTCCTTCATGCTTTGGGGCTGTGTGGCCAATGCCGGCATCGGGAATCTTGTTAAAGTTGAGGGTTGCATGGATTCAACTCAGTATCAACAGATTCTTGACAATAATGTGCAAGAATCAGTGATGAAGTTGAAGTTACGCAGGGGATGGATATTTCAGCAAGACAATAATCCAAAACACCGCTCCAAATCTACTCAGGCATTCATGCAGAGGAACAATTACAATGTTCTGGAATGGCCATCCCAGTCCCCAGACCTGAATATCATTGAACATCTGTGGGATGATTTGAAGCGTGCTGTCCATGCTCGGCGACCATCAAACTTAACTGAACTGGAATTGTTTTGTAAACAGAAATGGTCAACTATACCTTCATCCAGGATCCCGGAACTCATTAAAAGCTACAGAAAGCGACTAGAGGCTGGGATTTTTGCAAAAGGAGGATCTACAAAATATTAATGTCACTTTTATGTTGAGGTGCCCATACTTATAATAATAATACATATAATAATTTTCTCCTTCAAACTTTGCTTTCGGCACAGAATGCTCCTTTGTAGCAATCCCAGCTTTACAGACCCTTGGCATTCTAGCTGTTAATTTGCGGAGGTAATCTGGAGATATTTCACCCCATGCTTCCCCCCTCCCACAATTCGGAATAGCTTGAGGGGCACTTTTTGCGCACCATACGGTCAAGTTGCTCCCACAACAGCTCAATAGAGTGGTTGAGATCTGATGACTGGGCTGGCCACTCCATTATAGATAGAATACCAGCTGCCTGCTTCTTCCTTAAATAGTTCATGCATAATTTGGAGGTGTGCTTTAGGTCATTGTCCTGTTGTAGGATGAAATTAGCTCCAATCAAGCACTGTCCACAGAGTATGTCATGGCGTTGCAAAATGGAGTGATAGCCTTCCTTATTCAAAATCCCATTTACCTTGTACATATCTCCCACTTTACCAGCACCAAAGCAACCACAGACCATCACAATACCTCCGCCACGCTTGACAGATGGTGTCAAGTGCTCTTCCAGCATCTTTTCAGTAGTTCTGCGTCTCACAAATGTTCTTTCGTGTGATCCAAACACCTCAAACTTTGATTTGGCTGTCCATAACACTTTTTTCCAATCTTCCTTTGTCCCATGTCTGTGTTCTTTTGCCCATATTAATCTTTTCCTTTTATTAGCCAGTCACAGATATGGCTTTTTCTTTGCCACTCTGCCCTGAAGGCCAGCATCCCGGAGTCGCCTCTTCACTGTAGACGTTGACACTGGCGTTATGCGGGTACTATTTAATGAAGCTGCCGTTGAGGACCCGTGAGGCGTCGATTTCGCAAACTAGAGACACTAATGTACTTGTCTTGTTGCTCAGTTGTGCACCGGGGCCTCCCACTTCTCTTTCTACTCTGGTTAGAGCCTGTTTTCCTCGCTTCTGAAGGGAGTAGTACACACTGTTGTAGGTTAATCTTCAGTTTCTTTGCAATTTCTCGCATGGAATTTCCTTCATTTCTAAGAACAAGAATAGACTGTCGAGTTTAACATGAAAATTCTCTTTTTCTTGCATTTTGAGAGCTTAATGGAACCAACTAATGTAATGCTCCAGATTCTCAACTAGCTCAAAGTTTTATAGCTTCTCTAATCAGCAAAACTGCTTTCAGCTGTGCTAACATACTTGCACAAGGGTTTTCAAGGGATTTCTAAACATCCATTAGCCTTATAACACAATTAGCAAACACAATGTACCATTAGAACACTGGAGTGGTGCTTGTTGGAAATGGGCCTCTATACACCTACTGTATTTTTCCAAAAATAAGACACTGTCTTATATTTTCTTTTCCCCCCAAAAAAGCACTAGGGCTTATTTTTGGACGAGGTCTTGTTCTTGGAGAAACACGGTCTGGGGATAAGTTTACCCCCCAAAAAAGCAGACCCTCCACTTCCCAGGAGACTTATACTTACTAGACCCGGACGTCTGCGTGGCTCCCAGGTCCTCCTGTGATCTCCGGTGTGTGCTGTACGCCGTACTCCCCTGCTTCTGGCTGACACGCTAACACACTCACACACAGCAGATTGCACACACACACGTGCGCGCACACACACCACACATCACATCACATGTTTAAACATGGATGAGTCGTGCTGGAGAGAACAGCGTGACAGAGGTCTGTTGGGCAACCCTTTGAACAATCCCATTTACTGTACAGTATGTACTATTAGCAGTCTATAGTATTTCTTCAAGTATGACATTGCACATTTATTTGCATAATAGGGTAATTCCCCATTTTATACATTCTAATCGTAGCATTTCTGTATGCAAGGTGTCGATTTGTATTGAATTAATGATGCACTACAACTTTGTAATTCACTTCTTTCTGTATCTTGTTCCGTTTTCGAGATAAAAATTCTAACTCCGTTGTTTTCCACCAGGTGGCGCTATAGGTGGTTTCATTGCATAGCGCATGGCTACTTTACTATACCTAGACACCACTTCTGTGCCTATAACTGCCGCCGTTCTCAAGTTAATGGCGATGAACAGGATATGGGTGAGCACACTGTATAATTCCTGTGTATGAACGTCTGTGTGTACGCATCTATAATCCCTGTGTGTGTATATACAGTATGTATTTAGACGCTTTCAATTTTTCACTCTTTGTTTCATTGCAGCCATTTGGTAAATTCAAAAAAGTTCATTTGTTTCTCAATAATGTACACCCTTGTTTAAAAAAATTGCAAGAATTTCTACATTATATATATATACACACACTGTATTTTTCGTTTTATAAGACGCACACCAAATTTCAAGATAGAAAAAGGTAAAAAAAAAAATGGGGTCCGTCTTACAGTGCCTTGCGAAAGCAGTTAGCTCCCTTTAATTTTTCAACCTTTTCCCACATTTCAGGTTTCAAACATAAAGATAAAAATGTTAATGTTATGGTGAAGAATCAACAAGTGGGACACAATTGTAAAGTTGAATGAAATTTATTGCTTATTTTAAACTTTTGTAAAAAATAAATTACTGAAAAGTGGGGCGTGCAATATTATTCGGCTCCTTTAAGTTAATACTTTGTAGCGCCACTTTTTGCTGCGATTACAGCTGCAAGTCGCTTGGGGTATGTGTCTATCAGTTTTGCACATCGAGAGACTGAAATTTTTGCCCATTCTACCTTTGCAAACAGCTGGAGCTGAGTGAGGTTGGATGGAGAGCGTTTGTGAACAGCAGTCTTCAGCTCTTTCCACAGATTCTCGATTGCATTCAGGTCTGGACTGTTCCATTCTAACACCTGGATACGTTTGATTGTTGTCCTATGGACAGACTCTCCCACCTCAGCTGTAGATCTCTGCAGTTCATCCAGAGTGATCATGGGCCTTTTGGCTGCATCTCTGATCAGTCTTCTCCTTGTTTGAGATGAAAGTTTGGATGGACGGCCGGGTCTTTGTAGATTTGCAGTGCTATGATACTCCTTCCATTTCAATATGATCGCTTGCACAGTGCTCCTTGGGATGTTTTAAGTTTTGGAAATCTTTTTGTAACCAAATCCAGCTTTAAACTTCTCCAGAACAGTATCACGGACCTGCCTGTTGTGTTCCTTGGTCTTCATGATGCTATCTGGCCTTTAAGGCTGCTTTCACACATCCGGGTTGAGCTGTGCGGCTCAATCCGGCTGTGCAAGCTATGCAGCGGATGCGGTGAAAACACCGCATCCTTTGCATAAGTTTTTCCCATGCGGCCCGTCCTGTTTTTGCCGCTTGCGGCATGCAACTGAGCATGCGCAGTGGCAAAAACCGCATGCGGCGGCCGGATGCGTTTTTTGCCGCATCCGGCCACCATAGGCATGCATTGAAAACTGCGCCGCATCGGTCGGATGCGGCGCGATGCGGTTTTTTTTGCCGCACTAAAAAACGTGCCAGGCAACGTTCCATCCCGCCGCCGCATCGGCTAAATCTGCCGCATGCGGCAAAAACTGGATGGAACGCAAGGCCATGCGGCACAATGCGGCACTAATTAAAGTCTATGCAGGAAAATCGCAACCGGCAGCAAAAAAATCCGGTTGCGATTTTCCTGCAAAGTGCCGGATTGTGCCGCATTGCAGAAACCGGAGGTGTGAAAGCAGCCTAAACAGAACACTGAGACTATCACAGAGCAGGTGCATTTACACAGAGACTTGACACACAGGTGGATTATATTTATCATCAGTCATTTAGGACAACATTGGATCATTCAGAGATCCTCAATGAACTTCTGGAGTGAGTTTGCTGCACTGAAAGTAAAGGGACGAATAATATTACACGCACCAATTTTCAGTTGTTTTTTGTTTTTTTTTTTAAAGTTGAAAATAAGCAATACATTTCGTTCAACTTCACAGTTGTGTCCCACTTGTTGTTGATTCTTCACCATAACATTAAAATTTTTATCTTTATGTTTGAAGCCTGAAATGTGGTAAAAGATTGAAAAATTCAAGGGAGCCGAATACTTTCGCAACGCACCGTATCCTCCGGTGTTGTCTTACCGGAGGAGGTCAGCAACGGTGGTGGAGTGGAGTCACAGGAGGCAGGGGCGATGCTGGTGGGGTCTGCCTTGGCAGCGGTGGGGTCTATCCTGGCAGCGGAAGCTGCGGTGGCAGCGGAAGCAGCGGTGGCTGTGTGCAGCAGGCCTGTGCAGTAGGTGTCCCAGATGCTCTGTTGGCGGTCCTGGCTTCAAGGAAATGGCGCCAGAAGCGGTGTGTGCGCAGATCGAGCTCTCTGCCAAGAGATCCATCTCACACGTGCTGACTCCGGGTGCCATAATTTCAACACAGAGCATTTGGGACTACCGCCGCCCCGGTCTGCTGCATATAGCCACCGCAGCCCCCGGCCGCCTGCCCGCACAGAGAGGCAGCCGGCCGCCTGCCTGCACAGAGAGGCAGCCGGCCGCCTGCCTGCACAGAGAGGCAGCCGGCCGCCTGCCCGCACAGACAGGCAGCCGGCATCTGTGTGTGTCATTAGTGTACCGCCAATGGCAGAAGACCTCGTGGCTGCTATGGGACCTGTGAGTCAGAGGGGCTCGCGGGCTCTCGCTCATCATCGCACAAAGCAATGATGAGAGAGGGAATTAAGTGCTCCGCTCCATCCGTCATCATCTCCCCTTGTGCCTGCGTTAGATATCTAAGTGCAGCAGAGCGTGGTGAGGTCAGTACTGCACGCCGCTGTACTGATACTGCAGGATGCTCTGACCGGAGCAGTGGGGGAACGAGGAGAGGTGAGAACTTGTTTATTTTTTTTAATCAGTGGGTATACGATGATCAGAGGCCTATGGGGGTGCATTAACCGGTATGGGGGCTGTATAATACAATATGAGGGGACTTTAACCCCTTCACGACCATGGACGGATATATCCGTCATGGATCGTGTCCCGGTAAGCCCCGCCCCCTGCCGCGGGCAGGCGGCGTGGATCGGCACACATATCAGCTGTTTTCAACAGCTGACATGTGTGCCTACATGTTCCGAGTGGAATCGCATTCCACCCGGAACATTAACCCCTTAGATCTCGCTGCCAAAGTCTGGCAGCGAGATCTATATGCGCGCGGCCATCTTTTTTACTTACCGCCGCCCCCTCCGGACGTCACGTGAGTGATCACGTGACGTTCGGTGGTTGCCATCGTAGCACAGGGTCATGTGATGACGCCTGGTGCTACGAAGTTTCACTTTCATTCTTCCTCGGCACGGAGCAGAGGAAGAAAGAAAGTGACTATTTCTGCTGTTTACAGCGGTCTAGCTGTGATCAGCAGATAGCGATCAGCAATCGGATTGCTGATCGCTATAGCCCCCTAGGGGGACTAGTAAAATAAAATAAAAAAAGTAAAAAAAAAGTTTTAAAAAATTAAAACAAAAAACCTAAAAGTTCAAATCACCCCTCTTTCCCCCCATTGAAAATTAAAGGGTTAAAAAATAAATAAATATACACATATTTGGTATCGCCGCGTTCAGAAATGCCCGATCTATCAAAATATAAAATAAATTAATCTGATTGGTAAACGGCGTAGTGGCAAAAAAATTCCAAACGCCAAAATTACGTTTTTTGGTCGCCGCAAGTTTTACGCAAAATGTAATAACAGGCGATCAAAACGTAGCATCTGCGCAAAAATGCTACCATTAGAAACATCAGCTCGAGACGCAAAAAATAAGCCGTCACTGAGCCATAGATCCCAAAAAATAAGAACGCTACGTGTTTCGGAAAATGGCGCAAAACGTGCGCCACTTTTATTAGACAAACTTGTGAATTTTTTTTAACCCCTTAGATACAAGTAAACCTATACATGTTTGGTGTCTACAAACTCGCACCGACCTCAGGCATCATACCCACACATCAGTTTTACCATATAGTGAACACCGTGAATAAAACATCCCAAAAACTATTGTGCCATCACACTTTTTTTGCAATTTTTCCACACTTGGAATTTTTTTGCTGCTTTCCAGTACACCATATGGTAAAACTTATGGTTTCATTTAAAAGTACAACTTGTCCCGCAAAAAACAAGCCCTCATATGGCAAGATTGATGGAAAAATAAAAAAGTTACGGCTCTCGGAAGAAGGGGAGCAAAAAACAAAAACGCAAAAACGGAAAGTGCCCCGGGGCTGAAGGGGTTAATACTATGGGGGATACCTTATACATTGACTATGGGGGGTGCATTATAATACATGGAGGACAATGGGGTAACAGCAGAATAGTGACTGCAGCTCTGTAGGTGACTGGAGGATAAGACACGATGTAACAGCCGAATAATGACTGCGGCTCTGGAGGATAAGACACAATATCACATCAGACTAGTGACTGCAGCTCTGGAAGTGACTGAAGGATAAGATCTGATGTAACATCAGAGTAATGACTGCAGCTCTGGGGGTGACTGGAGGATAAGACATTATGTAACCATAGAATAGTAACGGCAGCTCTGGAGGATAAGACCCGATGTAACAGCAGAATAGTGACTGCAGCTCTGTAGGTGACTGGAGGATAAGACATGATGTAACAGCAGAATAGTGACTGCAGCTCTGTAGGTGACTGGAGGATAAGACATGATGTAACAGCAGAATAGTGACTAAAGCTTTGGAGGTGACTGGAGGATAAGACATGATGTAACAGCAGAATAGTGGCTGCACCTCTGGAGGTGACTATAGTATAAGGCATGATGTAACAGAAGCATAGTGACCGCAGATTTAGAGGTGACTGGAGGATGAGACATGATGTAACAGCAGAATAGTGACTAAAGCTTTGGAGGTGACTGGAGGATAAGACGTGATGTAACATCAGAATAGTGACTGCACCTCTGGAGGTGACTAGAGTATAAGGCATGATGTAACAGAAGCATAGTGACTGCAGATTTAGAGGTGACTGGAGGATGACATGATGTAAAAGTAGAATAGTGACAGCAGCTCTGGAGGTAACAGAAGGCTAAGAAATGAAAATTGTGAGTTGTTCTCTAATTTTGATCCTCAGGTAATATACACAGCTCTGGCAAAAATTAAGAGACCACTGTAAAATTGTCAGTTTTTCAGATTTTTCTCTTTATGGGTATATTTTTGTGTAAAATGTAATTTTTTTTATTCTATAAACTACTGACAACATGTCTCTGAATTGCCAAGCAATAAATTTTGTATTTCTTTTCTGAAAATGAGAAATGGTCAAAATAACAAAAAAAAAATGCATTGCTTTCAGACCTCAAGTATTGCAAAGAAAACAAGTTCATAATCATGTAGAAACAACAATACTAATAATGTTTTACCTCAGGAAGAGTTCAGAAATCAATATTTTGTGGAATAACCATGATTTTTAATCACAGCTTTCATGTGTCTTGGCATACTTTCCACCAGTCTTTCACACTTCCTTTGAGTGACCTTATGCCACTCCTAGTGCAAAAATGTTAGCAGTTCTTCATTCTTTGATGGCTTGTGACTATCCATCTTCCTCTTGATTACATTCCAGGTTTTCAGTGTGGTTCAGGTCTGGAGATTGGGCTGGCCATGACAGGGTTTTGATGTGGTGGTCCTTCATCCACACATTGACCTAGCTGTGTGACATGGCAGATTTTTCTGCTGGAAAAAACAGTCTCAGAGGTGGGGAATATTGGCTGAGCAGAAAGAAGCAACTGTTTTTCCAGGATAACCTTGTATGCGGCTTGATTAATACGTTCTTCGCAAATGTTAATCTGACCAATTCCTGCCCAATTTCTAGAGTAAGGTAATCTTCTCTGATGAGTCTAATTTTCAGCTTTTCCCAACACCTGGTCGTCTAATGATTAGACGGAGACCTGGAGAGGCGTACAAGCCACAGTGTCTTGCACACACTGTGAAAGTTGGTGGAGGATTGGTGATGATCTGAGGATGCTTCAGCAAGGCTGGAATTGGGCAGATTAAACTTTGCAAAAGATGTATGAATCAAGCCGCATACAAGGTTATCCTGGAAAATCAGTTGCTTCCTTCTGCTCAGGCAATGTGCCTCAACTCTGAGAACGTTTTTTTCCAGCACGCAATGCCCCATGCCACAAAGCTAGGCCAATCAATGTGTGGATGAAGGACCACCACATCAAAACACTGTCATGGCCAGCTCAATCTCCAGACCTGCCCCCTATTGAAAACCTCTGGAATGTAATCAAGTGGAAGATGGATAGTCACAAGCCATCAAACAAAGAAGAACTGCTTAAATGTTTGCACCAGGAGTGGCATATGGTCACCCAAAACCAGTGTGAAGACTGGTGGAAAGCATGCCAAGACGCATGACAGCTGTGATTAAAAATCATGGTTATTCCACAAAATATTGATTTCTGAATTCTTCCTGAGATAAAATATTAGTATTGTTGTTTCTAAATGATTATGATCTTGTTTTCTTTGCATTATTTGAGGTCTGAAAGCAGTGCTTTCTTGTTATTTTGACCTTTTCCCATTTTCAGAAAATAAATACAAAATGTATTGCTTGGAAATTTGGAGACATGTTGTCAGTAGTTTGTAGAATAAAAGAAACATTTACATTTTACTCAACATATATACATATACTGCTCAATATATATTATATTTTTATATATATATATACTGCTCAAAAAATTAAAGGGAATACTTGAGTATTCCATTATAACACATGCTAGATCTGATTACTTTGTTCTGTACAAAGTTGAATGTGCTGACAACAAAATCACACAAAAATCATCAATTGAAATCAAATGTTTTAACCAATGGAGGCCTGGATTTGCAGACACACACAAAATGAAAGTGGAAACAAGTCAAAATGAGGCCCAGTATTGTGTGTGACCTCCACATGTCTGTATCACCTCCCTACAACGCCTGGGCATGCTCCTGATGAGGTTGCGGATGGTCTCCTGAGGGATTTCCACCCAGACCTGGACTAAAGCATCCGGCAACTCCTGGATCGTCTGTGGTACAACGTGGTGGATGGAGCGAGACATGATGTCTCAGATGTGCTCAATCGGATCCAGGTCTTGAAAACGGGCGGACCAGTCCATAGCTTCATTGCCTTCATCTTGCAGGAACTGCTGACACACTACAGCCACATGAGGTCTGGCATTGTCCTGCATTAGGAGGAACCCAGGGCCAACCGCACTAGCATGTGGTCTCACAAGGGGTCTGAAGATCTCATCTCAGTACCTAATGGCAGTCAGGCTACCTCTGGCGAGCACATGGAGGGCTGTGTGGCCCTCCAAAGAAATGCCACCCCACACCATTACTAACCCACTGCCAAACCGGTCATGCTGAAGGATGTTGCAGGCAGCAGATCGCTCTCCACGGCGTCTCTAGACTCTCTCACATGTGCTCAGTGTGAGCCTGCATTTATCTGTGAATATCACAGGGCGCCAGTGGCGAATTTGCCAATCCTGGTGTCCTGCAAGGGTCCAGCACGGTATTGGGCAGTGAGCACAACCCCTATCTGTGGACGTCGGGCCCTCTTGCCATCCTCATGGAGTCGGTTTCTAACCGTTTGTGCAGACACATTAACAATTGTGGCCTGCTGGAGGTCATTTTGCAGTGCTCTGGCAGTGCTCCTCCTGTTCCTCCTTGCACAAAGGCAGAGGTAGCGGTCCTGCTGCCCCATCCACGTCTCCTAGTGTACTGGCCTGTCTCCTAGAAGCGCCTCCATCCTCTGGACACTACGCTGACAGACACAGCAAACCTTCTTGCCACAGCTTGCATTGATGTGCCATCCTGGATGAGCTGCACTACCTGTGCCACTTGTGTGGGTTGTAGAGTCCGTCTCATGCTATCACGAGTGTGAGAGCACAACCAACATCCAAAAGTGACCAAAACATCAGCCAGAAAGCATTGGTACTGATATGTGGTCTGTGGTCCCCACCTGCAGAAACACTCCTTTATCGAGTGTGTCTTGATAATTGCCAATAATTTCCATCTGATGTCTATTCCATTTACACAGCAGCATGTAAAATCGATTGTCAATCAGTGTTGCTTCCTAAGTGGGCAGTTTGACTTCACAGAAGTTTGATTAACTTGGAGTTATATTCGGTTGGTTAAGTGTTCCCTTTAATTTTTTGAGCACTGTATATATACATACAGTTGTGGTCAAACGTTTACATACCCCAGTAGATTTTTTGCTTTCTTGGCCTTTTTTCC
The DNA here is from genome assembly GCF_048569485.1 of Anomaloglossus baeobatrachus. Classification (NCBI taxonomy): domain Eukaryota; kingdom Metazoa; phylum Chordata; class Amphibia; order Anura; family Aromobatidae; genus Anomaloglossus; species Anomaloglossus baeobatrachus. Next base: position 400,422,542 of record NC_134353.1, on the reverse strand, counting down.
GAGAATATGAATGGTAACACAAAAACTTTTTTTCCACTCAAGGTTAGTGGTTGGGTGCAGCCATGTATTGTCAAACTACTGTGTTTTCTCTTTTTTTTTTTTTTTTAAACCAAATTTTTCTTTCTTTTCTTGTAATGGTAAAAAAGGGTACAGAATGAAGAAAATAAGGGTCAACAAATCAAAATATCAAACAACATAGTCTCTACAATTTATCGATCAAATATTTGTCACGGTCATCAAATTTGCTCCTTCCCCTTCTTCGTTAATGTATATTTCCATTATTCAGTCTCCGCTATCCCCCTTCAGCATTCCTTGATAACTTGTTACAAACATTACTTATAAACACTATCCCTCCCACCCCCCCCCTCCCCTCTCCATGCGACACAACCCAGAATTTGGCCAACTATACTTTCAGCTCTCACAGGGACCCTGACAGGTCTTCCTTCATGTACCATTCCGTAGACACAAATGTGGACATTATTTGTATTGTGTCTTCTCTAGAACATATAACGCTTATGAACTTTCTCCATTTACTGAAAAATTTTGCTGTCATCCTTTCTTTACACCTCTCCACCATCACCTTCTCCAACATGAGCGTTTTTTTCAATTGATTAACAAGTTCTTCTTTTGTTGGTGTTTCCTTCACCAGCCACTTCTGAAGAATAGCCCTTTTACTTATCACTGCTATATCATGGAAAAGATTCGGTAACTTGTCTCCCCCTTTCTCTCCCTCCTCCCGATGCTGATAGTGAAATAACCAGACCATTGGATCTAACTCTACATTTCTATTCCAGATTTTCCTCACTACCCCTTGGACTTGTTTCCAAAATCTTTCAATCCTTTTGCACTGCCATATCCCATGATATAGATCTGTTTTCTCCGTACCACAATTTGGACAACTCATCATCTTATCTGGATGTCTTGCATTCAGTATATTAAATCCATAGATAGCTCTATGTATGATCCTGAATTGGGTATCTCTTAAGTTCTCATTCACAATCTTCTTCCTCATCACCATCCAACCATTCAAAATCTTCTCCTCCACTTCTTGATCTCCCAACTGCTTTGCCCACCCTTCCAACATTCTTCCTGATATGTTAGGGACTAACACTTCTCTCATATTTCCATAAAGACTTGATATAGTTGTGGCATGGATGTCCCTTAAAATGATCGCATCCATCTGATTTGCCTCATATTCATTATTTATGTTGTATAGTTTTTTCATTATCCCTTGTTTCACCTGTTCAAACTGGAGAGTCTGGAATGGGCGCAAGTCATACTTTGCTCTCAACTCCTCACACGTCATCCATCTCCGTTCTGTATCATGCATCAGGTTTTTTAGAGTTCCAATTCCTTTTTCCCTCCATTCTTTAAAGAGATAATTTTCCCTTCCCTGTGGAAAGTCAGGACAAGCCCATATATTAAGGAATTTGGAGATGTTCCAGGCTAACCCGAACTTTTTCCTAACCGCCTTCCAAGTCATCACTGTGTCTCTACAAATCAGTGAGTGTTTAATGTTGGGCGGCAAATTTGGAATGGAGGTATGTAGGATTGAACCATGTCAAAAAAACACCAAAAAGGAGCCAAGACAAATGATATGTGCACACACAGAATGTGGTGAGCCTTCCTCATAAAGATGGCTGCAGCCGAGGTGCAAGATGCTGATGTCACAGCCACTCAACCTCCACACTAGAGGGGAGGGGCGGCTGCTTAGCATAAGACATGCACACTAATAAGGCTTGCACTGGGAGCCCATCATATAATGAGTGAAATGCACAGTGTGAGGAAGGCTCACCACATTCTCACCACATTCTGTGTGTGCACATATTATTTGTCTTGGCTCCTTTTTGGTGTTTTTTTGACATGTTTTTTTGTGGTTTTTCTAACTAATTCAGTGTAGGGACTCGCAAGTGTGAGAATCAGGGCCGGATTATAGGCGGGGCAGGCGGGGCTTCAGCCCCGGGGCCCCCACCAAAAGAGCTTCCAAGGGGGCCCCCACCACCAGGGCCATACTTGCCACCCGTCAGCAATTTTTTTTTTCTTTTCTTCACACCCGCTCCCCCTCCGTTAAGACAGTCTAAATCAGCTGTGTTTTAGGGGGGGGGGGCACCTACATTTATTTGTATCTGCGTCTCTAAGACGCAAAAACAAGCTGCGGGCACAGGACGCTGATTGACCTCGGAAGTACCATCGTTTGTACTTCCGGGGTCAGAGGTGTGCCTGCTCGCTGCTCTGCTGCGGCGTCCAATGCTGCGGACGTCACAGCAGGACGCCGCCGCGGAGAAGACCCACGCGCGCGGCCGGCTGGCCGGCCGCGGAGGAGAGGACCCACGCGGGCGGCCGGCTGGCTGGCCGGCCGGCCGCGGAGGAGAGGACCCACGCGGGCGGCCGGCTGGCTGGCCGGCCGGCCGCGGAGGAGAGGACCCACGCGGGCGGCCGGCTGGCTGGCCGGCCGCGGAGGAGAGGACCCACGCGGGCGGCCGGCTGGCTGGCCGGCCGCGGAGGAGAGGACCCACGCGGGCGGCCGGCTGGCTGGCCGGCCGCGGAGGAGAGGACCCACGCGCGCGGCCGGCCGCGGAGGAGAGGACCCACGCGCGCGGCCGGCCGCGGAGAAGACCCACGCCGCGGCCAGGAGAGGAGACTAACCGGAGCAGGAGAATGGCCGCGGCACCGGAACAGCAGCAGGACGATGGCGGCCTATACCGGAGCAGCAGGAGGATGGCATCAGAGCAGGTAGGGACAGAGCTGAAGAAAGATGTGTGGTGTGATGCAGAGCTGTGTGGTGTGATGCAGAGCTGTGTGGTGTGATGCAGAGCTGTGTGGTGTGATGCAGAGCTGTGTGGTGTGATGCAGAGCTGTGTGGTGTGATGCAGAGCTGTGTGTGTGAAGCAGAGCTGTGTGTGTGAGTGTGTGTGTGAAAGAGAGCTGTGTGTGTGTGAAGCAGAGCTGAAGAAATGTGTGGTGTGAAGCAGAGCTGTGTGTGTGTCTGTGTGTGAAGCAGAGCTGTGTGTGTGAGTGTGTGTGTGAAGCAGAGCTGTGTGTGAAGCAGAGCTGAAGAAATGTGTGGTGTGAAGCAGAGCTGTGTGTGTGTGTGTGGTGTGAAGCAGAGCTGTGTGTGTGTCTGTGTGTGAAGCAGAGCTGTGTGTGTGTCTGTGTGTGAAGCAGAGCTGTGTGAGAGTGTGTGTGTGAAAGAGAGCTGTGTGTGTGTGTGAAGCAGAGCTGAAGAAATGTGTGGTGTGAAGCAGAGCTGTGTGTGTGTCTGTGTGTGAAGCAGAGCTGTGTGTGTGTGTGTGTGTGTGAAAGAGAGCTGTGTGTGTGAAGCAGAGCTGTGTGTGAAGCAGAGCTGAAGAAATATGTGTGGTGTGAAGCAGAGCTGTGTGTGTGTCTGTGTGTGAAGCAGAGCTGTGTGTGAGTGTGTGAAAGAGCTGTGTGTGTGAAGCAGAGCTGTGTGTGAAGCAGAGCTGAAGAAATATGTGTGGTGTGAAGCAGAGCTGTGTGTGTGTGTCTGTGTGTGAAGCAGAGCTGTGTGTGTGTGTGTGAAAGAGAGCTGTGTGTGTGAAGCAGAGCTGTGTGTGAAGCAGAGCTGAAGAAATATGTGTGGTGTGAAGCAGAGCTGTGTGTGTGTGTCTGTGTGTGAAAGAGAGCTGTGTGTGTGTGAAGCAGAGCTGAAGAAATGTGTGGTGTGAAGCAGAGCTGTGTGTGTGTCTGTGTGTGAAGCAGAGCTGTGTGTGTGTCTGTGTGTGAAGCAGAGCTGTGTGTGTGTGTGTGAGAAGCAGAGCTGAAGAAAGATGTGTGGTGTGAAGCAGAGCTGTGTGTGTGTGAGAGAAGCAGAGCTGAAGAAAGATGTGTGGTGTGAAGCAGAGCTGTGTGTGTGTGTGTGTGAAGCAGAGCTGAAGAAAGATGTGTGGTGTGAAGCAGAGCTATGTGTGAAGCAGAGCTGAAGAAAGATTTGTGGTGTGAAGCAGAGCTGTGTGTGTGTGTGAAGCAGAGCTGTGTGTGTGTGTGAAGCAGAGCTGTGTGTGTGTGTGTGAAGCAGAGCTGAAGAAAGATGTGTGGTGTGAAGCAGAGCTGTGTGTGAAGCAGAGCTGAAGAAAGATTTGTGGTGTGAAGCAGAGCTGTGTGTGTGTGTGTGTGTGAAGCAGAGCTGTGTGTGTGTGTGAAGCAGAGCTGAAGAAAGATGTGTGGTGTGAAGCAGAGCTGTGTGTGTGAAGCAGAGCTGTGTGTTTGAAGCAGAGCTGTGTGTGTGTATATATGAATCAGAGCAGTCTATGCGGCACCCCAGAACTATATGGGTCCCCGAGAGTGCTAAGCCACCCATCCCAGTAATGTGTTTGCCACCAGAGCGGTTTGCCACTCCAGTAACGTCTATGCCCCCCCCCAGTAATGTCTATGCCCCCTGCCCCTCCTGTAATGTATTTATTGTAGGCCCCAGCCCCTCCTGTGATGTATATACATCAGTGCTGTGTCAGTGTGCATGGTGTGCAGTCATGTCTGTTATTGATGGCCATCATGCAACACAGCCATATGTCCTGGAGGAGCTGGAAACAAGCGGGAGAGGTGAGTGAGGCTGCTTGTGACTTCTCCATATTAACACCTGTAATGCGTCTGTGTCTGCATGTATGTCAGTGTATATGACTGTGCATATATTTGTCTGTTTAAATGTATTTTTGTGAATTTGTCTTCAAATATGTATATGTACGTATGCCTGTATGTGTATGTGTGTGTCTGTGTGTGGATGGGGCCCACTGAGACTCAACCGGGGACCACAAAAACCTGGAGCCGTCCCTGGCTGCCTTAACATTGGGATCAATTAAAAATATTTGAGTAAAGGCCGCTTTACACGCTGCTATATCGGTCCCGATATCGCTAGCGTGCGTACCCGCCCCCATCTGTTGCGCGACACGGGCAAATCGCTGCCCGTGCCGCACAACATCGCCCAGAGCCGTCACACATACTTACCTGTCCGGCGACGTCGCTGTGACCGGCGAACCGCCTCCTTTCTAAGGGGGCGGTCCATGCGGCGTCACAGCGACGCCACTGAAGCGTCACTTAACCGCCGCCCAATAGCAGCGGAGGGGTGGAGATGAGCGGGATGTAACATCCCGCCCACCTCCTTCCTTCTGCATAGCGGCCGGGAGGCAGGTAAGGGGAGCTTCCTCGTTCCTGCGGTGTCACACGCAGCGATGTGTGCTGCCGCAGGAACGAGGAACAACTTCGTCACTACTGCAGCAACGATATTAGAGAATGGACCCCCATGTCGCCGATTAGCGATTTTGCACGTTATTGCAACGATGCAAAATCGCTTATCGGTGTCACACGAAACGGCATCGCTAATGCGGCCGAATGTGCGTCACGAATTCCGTGACCCCAACGACTCCGCATTAGCGATGTCGCAGCGTGTAAAGCCCCCTTTACTCTACTTTCTTTGTATAAGTGACGACTGTGAGTGATCCTGGACTGTATCTGTATTGTACTGTGTGTATAAGTGACGGCTGTGAGTTATCCTGGACTGTATCTGTATTGTAGTCCTGTAAATCTGAATATGGCAGATCAGGGTAAAGGTCCAGTCACACTAAGCAACTTACCAGCGATCCCAACAACGATGGGGATCGCTGGTAAGTTGCTAGGAGGTTGCAGGTGAGATGTCACACTGCGACGCTCCAGCGATCCCACCAGCAACCTGACCTGGCAGGGATCGCTGGAGCGTCGCTACACAAGTTGCTGGTGAGCTCACCAGCAACCAGTGACAAGCCCCCAGCGCCGCGTGGAAGATGCTGCGCTTGGTAACTAAGGTAAATATCGGGTAACCAACCCGATATTTACCTTGGTTACCAGCGCACGCAGCTACACGTGCAGAGAGCAGGAAGCAGCGCACACTGAGCGCTGGCTCCCTGCTCTCCTAGTTACAGCACACATCGGGTTAATTACCCGATGTGTGCTGCAGCTAAATGTGCACAGAGCAGGGAGCAGCGCACAATGCTTAGCGCTGGCTCCTTGCTCTCCTAGTTACAGCACACATCGGGTTAATTAACCCGATGTGTGCTGCAGCTACATGTGCACAGAGCAGGGAGCAGCGCACAATGCTTAGCGCTGGCTCCTTGCTCTCCTAGTTACAGCACACATCGGGTTAATTAACCCGATGTGTGCTGCAGCTAAATGTGCACAGAGCAGGGAGCAGCGCACAATGCTTAGCGCTGGCTCCTTGCTCTCCTAGTTACAGCACACATCGGGTTAATTAACCCGATGTGTGCTGCAGCTACATGTGCACAGAGCAGGAGCCGGCACTGACAGTGAGAGCGGCGGAGGCTGGTATCAAAGGTAAATATCGGGTAACCAAGGACAGGGCTTCTTGGTTACCCGATGTTTACATTGGTTACCAGCCTCCGCAGAAGCCGGCTCCTGCTGCCTGCACATTTAGTTGTTGCTGTCTCGCTGTCACACACAGTGATGTGCACTTCACAGCGGGACAGCAACAACTAAAAAATGGCCCAGGACATTCAGCAACAACCAACGACCTCACAGCAGGGGCCAGGTTGTTGCTGGATGTCCCACACAACAACATCGCTAGCAACGTCACAAAAGTTGTTCGTTAGCAGCGATGTTGCTAGCGATGTTGCTTAGTGTGACGGGGCCTTAAGATACATGTTTATTGGATTTATATCTAAATGCTACAGTTCGTGCTCTACTGTTATGGCTAAAAATGTTAACGTTTATGGGGCCCCCACCAGATTTTCTGCCCAGGGGCCCCCACCAACCTTAATCCGGCCCTGGTGAGAATCCTTGACGAACGGATTGCGAGCTTACATATTTTGGGCCAAAATATAAACTAATATCTCACTATTTGAGGTATGGCACATTTTATCCATTTTTGCAGGATGTGTGTGGACCTTTTGAATTCAGGTGGTTAAATGGTGAGCCTGTCATGTGTTATGTACTCATATAGTGCTAACTAACCCGCCTGGACCTGGTGTTGTGCGTCATTTATAGGCCTTCATTCAGACACTGTGCGTCTCGTGTATCCGTGCGAGATGCACCTATATAGTGCTGTTTTGCCCGCCTGACCTGGGTTTCTGGCGTCATTTATAGGTCACAGTTCAGACACTGTGCATTTCACTCATTATATGATGGGCTCCCAGTGCAAGCCTTATTAGTGTGCATGTCTTATGCTAAGCAGCCGCCCCTCCCCTCTAGTGTGGAGGTTGAGTGGCTGTGACATCAGCATCTTGCACCTCGGCTGCAGCCATCTTTATGAGGAAGGCTCACCACATTCTGTGTGTGCACATATCATTTGTCTTGGCTCCTTTTTGGTGTTTTTTTGACATGGTTTTTTGTGGTTTTTCTAACTAATTGTATGTAGGATTGAACTCAGGTCCCAAGGTTTACAAAATTCAGCCTCTATATCCCAGTCAGAATACCTACTTGTTCGTCTAATCCAATCGACTACATGTCTTAAGATACAGGCCAAATTGTACCCCCTGATGTTAGGTAGTCTGATCCCTCCATTTTCTGTTGATAACATTAGCTTTTTGGCACTAATCCTCGGCCTATATCCCTTCCACAAAAAACGTGAGAACACTTTTGTCAATCTGTTCACATCCGAGTGTTTAAGAAGCAATGGGATTGTCTGCATTGGATAGAGAAGCTTGGAAAAGCTCATCATTTTTATTAGATGATTTCTTCCCAGAAGAGTCAACGGCAAATTTGCCCAACCTTGCAGTTCACGTTCAATTTTCTCGATCAAAGGGGAATAATTTAATGAATATATGTTTTTTGTATCCCTCCCAACCTGTACTCCCAAGTATTTAATTGTATTTCTAGCTATTGGAATGTCACATAATGCACCCCTCTCCCCCTCCGCTCTCTTTCCGTCCAAGAAGAGAATTTCACATTTGTTTTTGTTAAGTCTAAACCCTGCTAACCTCCCAAACTCTTCAATTTGTTCTATGACTCTACTCAATTGTGTTTTAGGTTTGCTCATGAACAGGATTATATCGTCAGCAAATAAGGCTGAGTGCAATGACTTCCTCCCTACCTTGATCCCTTCAAACCACCCCCCCTCATTCAAACATCTAGCTAGTGGTTCAATAGCCAAGTTAAACAATAGTGGTGACATCGGGCATCTTTGCCTGGTTCCCTTCATCAAAGGAAATGTTTTTGACAGAAATCCCGGGGTACTCACTCTTGCCTGAGGATTTGCATAAAGGACCCTCACAAAATTCCTAAAAGCTCCGTGTAAGCCCAGGTGATCTAACACCTGTTCCAGCCATGACCACCTCACATTGTCAAAGGCTTTCTCCGCGTCCAAGGTGATCAAGGCTGGATTCCCCTCCCCCCCTTCTCTCGTCTGCTTTACTACATCAATTGCTAGCATTACTTTCCTAATATTTGTCACCACTGAACGTCCTTTAACAAAGCCAGCCTGGGGGAAATCTATAATCTCTGGCAATACTGCCGCTAACCTATTTGCCATCAACTTCGCTAACATTTTTAGGTCTTGATTAATCAGCGAGATTAATTAATCTTCTAAATTCTTTCCTCCTTTAGGAATGAGCTTTATATAGGCTGTATTAAGTGTACCCGATATTCTTTCCCCATCCATTATCTTATTGAATAACTCTGTCAGTATAGGTGAGATTTGATCCTTCATAATTTTGAAAAAACTGCCGCTAAAGCCATCTGGTCCCGGGGCCTTTGTCGTTTTTAACTCTCCTATAACCTGTAGCACCTCCTCCGTCACCTCTTTATTCAGAGCCTGTAAATTTTCCTCCGTGAGCATAGGCATTTTTGTTCCTTTTAACCACTCATTTCCTTCTCTCCTATCATCTAACCCCTCCTCTTTATATAAACCTGCATAGAAGTCTCCAAGAATGTCGTTTATCTCTTTGGGATCTGTCGTTTTACTCCCCACAGCGTTTCTCAGTGTCATAATATGTGTCATCGGTCGTCGTCCCCTTGCCAGATTTGCCAATAACTTCCCTGCCTTGTTCCCGAAACGATTCAACTCTGCCTCTTGTTGTGTCCTGTACATACCTTCTTTCCTTTCTACCCAGTTCTCAAAATTGCCCTTCGCCTCCACCCACTTTGCTTTTGTCACCCTTGATGGTTTTTCTAAGAAGTCAGTATATGCTTCCCTGACTGCCCGGCTAGCCTCCTGAAACTTTACTTGTGCCTGTCGTTTCGCCTTTGTCATATATCCTATCACTTTTCCTCTCAAAACTGCCTTAGCCGTCTCCCAATACAATAGTGTTTCCCCACTGTGCTCCTGATTCGTCAATGTATAATCCTCCCACCATTCTCTCAGTATTCTATGGAAGTTCTCGTCCAAAGTCAAGAATGAGGGGAAGCGCCATATATAATCCAGTCCTCTCTGAACTTTGTCAGCTATACTGACTACCACTGGGCTATGATCCGATATTACCATAGTCTCTATAACTATCTCTTCTACCCTCTGCAATAAATTCTCACTTGTCAGCCAAAGGTCAATCCTTGACCAAGAGTCGTGTGGGTGGGAATAGTGTGTAAATTCTCTCTCTTGCGGGTGATATAATCTCCAGCAATCCTGTAGTGTAGTTGTATTTAACAATGCTCTCAGCGACCCCTCCGTGTTCCTCCCCTGCTTCCCCTGACTCCTCCTGTCTTCTTCCTGAGAAACCACTGTATTGAAGTCTCCCCCCACCAACTTACATATATCCCCATCCAGCAAAATCTTACTAGCTATATTTAAAAAAAAAACAAAAACCTTTGTTCCGTATTGGGTGCATATATATTATGGATACTAAAAGTGCCTTGAGTACCTGAAATCTTTATATGTATGTATCTTCCTTCTTCATCTGAATCTTGTGTTTCCACCTCGTGTGCAAAGTTTTTATTGATCAAAATAAGAACCCCTGCTTTCCTACCCTTTGAGGCCGACCCATATACCCTTCCCACCCACATCTTGTTCATACGGAAGAACTCATCCTTTTGCAAGTGCGTCTCCTGTAATAAAGCAATATCAACCTTAAGCTTCTTGAGATGACGTAGTATCATATTTCGTTTGTTCGGCGATCTGAGTCCCTTAACATTCCACGTAATGAGCTTAACCATAATCCCCAAAATCAACAGTTCCTTTTTCAGGCCGTGTCGCATGGATTCCCCAACTCTCTTCCACTCCCCTCCCCTCCCCCAACTGTATATAACCCCTCCCATCCCCAACTTTACAAATACAATTAACGTCTTCCATTTTTCTGAGATGATTGAGACTCCTTTCAAACCCCTGCTTCAAGTCAAGCTCTCCATGAAGCCACCCCACTAAGTCACCTCTCCCCCTCTATTGGCTATTAACTCCTTACCCCTAAACAGCCTTTATAAATTTATCAAGCTCCTAAAACCATCATTAAGAGAAGACAAAGAGAGAGAGAAGAAGGAAAAAAAAAAGCATTAGTAAATGATAAAAGGGAAAAAGTGATAAGCATGAAAAAGAGAGAGGGAGCTAAAGAAAAAGAGATAGAGAAGAAAGAGAGAAGGAGGTAGGTGAGACTTTAGAGAGTTAAGGCACATTTGTCACCATACGGCTCAATTCAGCAGTCTCAAATTAAGTCCTTGTCTTGCCTGTTTCTTCATGAGCTGCTGCCTCTTCCTCATCTTTTCCCAGCTGAAGTCGCCATCTGTCACTTTTCCTTCGGACTGGCTGGTCTGGATCTCGATTGACTCCACTCTGGCTCGTTGTTGGGTCTAACTGAAGATGTTATGTTTGCAGGATCTGCATGTTTCGGATCAGTGAAAGTCCCTTCTTTTCCATTCCTCTCCCGTCGCCGTGTTCTCCCGTCCTGTAGTATCTCTCGCTCCGCCTCTGAAGGATCCCGAAAAGTCTTTGTGACCCCATCTGCTCCTCTTACTCTTAGTATTGCTGGGTATAAAAGCTGAAATTTAATGTTTTTGTGATAGAGGGCAGTGCAGATCTGGCTAAATGCTTTTCTTTTTCGTGTGACTTCTGCCGAATAGTCGCCAAATAATAGAATCTTGTGTCCCTGAATGCATAGTGCCTGTTTCCTATTCCTGAAGTCCCGTAGAATTTCTTCTTTATCTTTGTATTCCAGGTATTTTATAATAACCTGTCTTGCTCTGGACATTTCACCTTGCTTGGAGGTATTATCATTGTTACTGTGGCCATCTCTTTGCTCCCTTATGGGTCCCACTCTGTGCGCTCTTTCTACACGGCAGCTATGTGGTAAGCCTAAAGCCTGGGGTAATTCTTTTTCACAGATTGAGTCCAAATATATTGTTGTCACTGTCTCAGGCAGACCCACCAGCCTTAAGTTATTCCTCCTAGATCTGTTTTCGAGATCTTCTATTTTATCCTTCATAAGCTGAGTATTAGTGTTTAGCTCCTTAAATCTGCCCTCCAATCTTGTCAGATTCTCTTCAGCATCAGAAACTCTTTGCTCTACCTCTGTCAGTCTCATATCATGGTGCTCCACAACCTCCTGCAGCGCAGCCAAAGCCTCCTTCACTGAGGTTGCTATTGCCTCTCTGATTTCTGCTGTCAGATGATCTACCACTTCTTTTGCTAGCCTTTTGTAATCAATCTCATATCTTTCCCCCAAGCCCAATGTCTCTGTACCACTCTGCATACTCTGAATTCTTCTGTTATCTTGGCCCCCTGCACATTGCTGCAGCAGGCCTTGTGGTTCCTCTCCCTCCTTCCCCTCCTTCCCCCTCACTGTGGGTGCCATGTTATCTGCACTCACCCCCTACTCCCTCTGCTCTGCTCTGGGCTTGAATGGTGTTCCTCCACTTCTGAGGAGATAACGATCCATGCACTGACAACTGGTAATTCAGTGCAGTCTCTCTATGTTGGTCTAGGGTGCTATTTGTTTCTGTAGGTTGCTGTATATTGCAGGCGCTGTATGGAGCTGCACCTTCTCCCTCCTCACATCTCAGCGCAGGAACAGGAAGTCGTTTTCTCTTTTTAAATCATAATGACAACCAAAAACATCCAAATGATCCTAATCAGAAGTTCACATACCCCAGCTCTTAATACCATGTATAGCCCCCTCTAACATCAATGACAGCTTGATGTTTTTTTGTGGTCGTTGTTGATGAGGCTCTTTATTTTTTCAGATGGTAAAGCTGCCCATTCTTCTTGGCAAAAAGCCTCCAGTTTCTTTAAATTCCTGGGCTTTCTTGCATAAGCTGCGTGCTTGAGTTCTCCCCAGAGTGGCTCAATGATATTTAGGTCAGGCAAATGAGATGGCCAATCCAGAACCTTCACTTTGTTCTGCTGTAGCCAATGAGAGGTCGACTTGGCCTTATGTTTTGGATAGTTGTCATGTTGGAATGTCCAAGTACATCTCATGCGCAGCTTCTTGGCGAATGAGTGCAAATTTGCCTCCAGTATTTGTTAATAACGTGTTGCATTCATCCTTCCTTCAACTTTGACCAAATTTCCTGTCCCTTTGTAGCTCACATATCCCCACATCATCAGCAGTGATCCACCTTCATGCTTTACAGTAGGAATGGTGTTCCTTTCATCATGGGCCTTATTGACACCTCTCCAACATCATAGAAAAATTAGTTCACATACAGAGATACACTTGTAAAAACAGATCAGGATAGTCCAGATTAACACGTTTTGAGGATAACCTCTTAGTCATAAGAGGTTATGACTAAGAGGTTATTCTTGAAACAAGTTAATCTGGACTATCCTGAGCTGATTTTGCAAGTGTATATTTGTATGTTAACTAATTTTTTTATGATGTTGGAATAAAAGACGATTTTTTGTACATGTGCTGGACCTACTACTTTTTTCTTATTTGGATCCCTGGAGGTGATTGTCCGTGCACTAGGTACAGGTGAGCTGGTCTTTTTGTTTTTTTCTATTTGCTTATTGACACCTCTCCAAATATAACACTTATGGTTGTGGCCAAAAAGTTCAATTTTGGTCTCATCACTCCAAATTACCTTGTTCCAGAAGTTTGGAGGCTTGTCTCAGTGCTGTTTGGCGTATTGTAGGCAAGATACTTTGTGGCATTTGCGCAGTAATGGCTTTTTTCATGCGACTTGACCACGCAGCCCATTTTCCTTCAATATCCTCCTTATTGTGTGTGATGCCCTGGACTAGCCAGGTAGTCACATACATACCAACATACACACCCCCCACCCTAGGCAGTTACAACAGTCAGACAAAAACCCTTGTTGCCTCCCTCCAGGGTCTGATTTCCACACCAGGTGGGGCGGAGCCAGGTGGTTGGCCCCACCCACCGAGGAGTTCACAGGCCTGGAGGCGGGAAAAGTGTCAGTTTAGTCTTGGAGGTGAAAGTGAGAGGAGTAAACACTTGAGGTGTCTGGGTAGGAGCCCAGGCACTGACAGCAAGGTTGGCAGACGGTGGTGGCCGTCTGCAGGAGTTGGTGGAACTCCACAAGCCGTAAGGACCAGGGTCGGGCGTCGGCCCGCCGGTACCGGACCGGGGAACGGAGTGAAGCTAAGCACACAGGCAGGGCCATCGGACCCCGAACAGGCTTGGAGCCGCCGTCAATAGTCAAATCCGAATGTGACAGGAACCCCAGGGGTTTCCTAACAACCAAGTCCCGATTTGAAGGCAACCGTCCACCCAGAGAGGATATACAGCCACCGCCACAGGCTAGAGATCCAAGGGCCAGCGCCTGCGGGCAAAACGGGCTCCTACGGCACCTATACGCCGAGGAGCGGACTACCGGTGGGCAACCACAGGAGTCAGAACATTTCTAAAAGGTGCAGGGAAAGACAGCCACCATCAGCCATCCGGGGAGAGCACAACAACAACACTGCAGCCGGCTGCGGGACCCGTCCATCCGGCCGTTTTGGTTTACCAGCGACTCTGTCAGTGATTGTCTGAGTGAGTACACCAGTGCCGTCCGCACCGCGCCGCGCAGTCCCTGAACCAAGCCTCCCCGTCACATCACCGGGCCCCGGGATCACCAACCCCCTACCCACGGAGGGGACAACATCCCAGCTGCACCCTACCATCTCTCCCGGGAACCCCGTTACTAGCAGCGGTGGTGCCATCATCACCACGTCCCGTGGGTGGCGTCACGAACAATCTCCCTAAACATACCATCCCTTTTCACTCACGGGCGAGGAGCGCTGCTCGAGTCCCCGGGTCCGGTCCACCGCTCGAGCCACCGAGCAGCAGAAGCCCCGGACCCGAGCGTGGCGAGCGCGTCCCCTCCGCCCGCGACATGTGCATCTTGAAATAGCCACACCCATAGTTTTCAGTGAGTCCTGTATTTCAGCTGATGTTATTTGTGGGTTTTTCTTTGTATCCTGAACAATTTTCCTGGCAGTTGTGGCCCAAATTTTTGATCGTGGTTTGGTTTTTACAGAACCCCTGATTTTCCATTTGTTAATCACAGTTTGAACACTGCTAACTTGCATTATAAATTTATTGGATATCTTTTTATACCCCTTTCCTGTTTTATATAGTTCAAATATCTTTTCCCATAGACCCGTTGACAATGCTTGTGCCTTCCCTCATGACTCACAATCTAGAAACATCAGTGGCTGGATGAAAGATGCAAAAGTCTGTCTGGATCCCAGAAACTCACTCAGCTTTTATGCACACACACTGATTACAAGCAAATAGGTCACAGGTGAGGATGTTACCTTTATTAGCCATTCAAACCCATTTGTGTCAACTTCTGTGCACGTTAGGCTGCTTTCACACTACGTTTATTTAACATGCGTCCTGAACGTTTTTTTGCTGCAAAAGCGGATCCTGCTTTTACATCAAAAAACGCATGTAAACGCATGTCTTACTTTGCAGGATCCTGTCACTGGATGTTTAGGGGCGGGCATTAGAGTCATGTGATCGGGAGTGAGGGGAACTAAACGTGCCAGACTGGGAGCCGGCTTCTGACAGCTGCAGACGCTCGTAACCAAGGTAAACATCGGGCTTGGATACCCGATATTTATCTTGGTTACGAGTGTCTGCAGCTGCTAGGAGCAGGGCTGCCTGCACACGTAACCAACGTAAACATCGGGTAACTAAGAGAAGTGGTTACCCGATATTTACCTTGGTTACGAGTGTCCGCAGCTCTCAGGTGGGAGAGAGAGGGAGGAGAGGAAGGGGGAAAGACAGAGATAGAGAGGGTGAGGGAGGGAGGAGGAGAGACAGATCACGCGAGACTGGTTCTGGGCATGCTCAGTACTTTCTGGGCATGCTCAGTACAAAAGCAGGATCCTGTTACAACGCAACTCAACGCATTCTGCTAGGCAGGATCCAGCGCTCATTGAAATGCATTGCAGCTCGCGGCGCAATGTGAAGGATCCTGTGAGATGCGTTATTTTGACAAAGGTAAAAAACGCTACAAGTAGCGTTTTTGAAACATGTTAAAATAACGCAAAAGTACGGATCCTGTGTCTAACGCACGCAAACGCATGCGAACGCAGGTGGACGCGAGTCCATTGCAAATGCATTGAAGTGAAAACGCATTTGCACTGGATCCGTTTTTTCCGCTAAAAAAACGTTATGGACGGATGTTAAATAAACGTAGTGTGAAACCAGCCTTATCAGGCCAAAATCACCAGGGTATGTGAACTTTTTATCAGGGTCATTTGGATGTTTTTGGTTGTCATTATGATTTAGAAAGAGAAAACACAGTAGTTTGAAAATATATGGCTTCACCCAAACACTAATCATTCATATTCTCTGTAAGTAGCCCAAGAAAGCAAAAAGTCTACCGGGGTATGTAAACTTTTGAGCACAACTGTATAGTCTTGTATGTGTATATGTATAATATTGCGGATATACAGTATATCTATGTATATGTGGATGTATATATGGGCTGGGCATAGTAGCGTAGCTAGCGGGGGGCAGAGGGTGCGGCCGCCTCGGGCCCCGTGCTCAGAGGGGGGCCCACCTGGAGCTGCGATACCATTAACTATATCAGCGTGCACAGCGCGCCGATATAGTTAACCTCTGCAGCAGTGCGGAGGAGACACGATCTCCCTGCACTGCTGCTGATAATAGCGCTCACTCAGGACACAGAGTCCCAGTGTAGTGACGTCATCGCTCAGCGCCGGGCAGGGGCGGGGGCTCCCCCCAGGCTGCTCTCCCAGCTATTGTAGAGGGCTGGCCACCTGCTGCATAATGTCATTATAACACACATGGCCGCGCACAGTGAATTGCGCGCGTCCGTGGCTCTTGTACTGTGATGTGGCCGCGTACACTGGCAGGCGCAGACAGTGCTGACCGGCCGCATAGTACAGGAGACCCAGCCGTTCGCAGTGCACAGTGCATGGCCACGTGTGTTATAATGACGTCATGCAGCATGCGCTGCCTCCATTCAGCCGAGGAGCATCAGACAAGGGTTGCGTCTACATCCCAGTGGCTAGGAGCTGCTGGGTAGTGGGCGTGACCGGTTTGTTAGTGGGTGTGGCCATGTTTCCTCCCTCTCCCCCTGCACCCTCCATCTGGAGGTCTTACCTCAGACCCCCTGTTATATTATAAAGAACTCCAGAACACCTGGAGTTTCTTTCTGTTATTAGCTGCGTTGCTGAGGCCCCGCCCCTTCTGATCACATGGGTGTGACGTCACCACAGGTCCTTTAGCCTACAGGGATTTACCATGAAACACATCTGTGGCTGCATGGAAGAGAAGTGTCCCCCAATCATCAAAAGTAAAAAGCACCCCCAGTATGTGTGTGTGTGTGTGTGTGTGTATAGGATTGTGTCTGTCTATGTGTATGATTATTTGTATGTGAATGTTTTCAAATATGTATACGCTTCTATGTGACTATATCTGTATATGTGTCTGTATATATGTGTGTGTATATGGCTGTACGCAGGTGTGTGTATGTGTATACGGCTGTACACAGGTGTGTGTATGTGTATACGGCTATACACAGGTGTGTATGTGTATACGGCTGTACACAGGTGTGTATGTGTATACGGCTGTACACAGGTGTGTGTATGTGTGTAGGGCTG
The DNA here is from genome assembly GCF_048569485.1 of Anomaloglossus baeobatrachus. NCBI lineage: Eukaryota > Metazoa > Chordata > Amphibia > Anura > Aromobatidae > Anomaloglossus > Anomaloglossus baeobatrachus. The sequence continues at coordinate 400,405,597 of NC_134353.1, read as the reverse complement.
TACACAGGTGTGTGTATGTGTATACGGCTGTACGCAGGTGTCTGTATGTGTATACGGCTGTACGCAGGTGTCTGTGTATACGGCTGTACGCAGCTGTCTATGTGTATACGGCTGTACGCAGGTGTCTGTATGTGTATACGGCTGTACGCAGGGGTGTGTATGTGTCTACGGCTGAACGCAGGGGTGTGTATGTGTATACGGCTGTACACAGGTGTGTGTATGTGTATATGGCTGTACGCAGGTTTGTGTATGTGTATATGGCTGTACGCAGGTGTGTGTATGTGTTTACGGCTGTACACAGCTGTGTGTATGTGTTTATGGCTGTACGCAGCTGTGTGTATGTGTATACGGCTGTACGTAGGTGTGTGTATGTGTATACGGCTGTACGCAGGTGTGTGTATGTGTATACGGCTGTACGCAGGTGTGTGTATGTGTATACGGCTGTACGCAAGTGTGTGTATGTGTATATGGCTGTATGCATTTGTGTGTATGTGTATATGGCTGTACGCAGGTGTGTGTATGTGTATGCAGCTGTACGCAGGTGTGTGTATGTGTATACGGCTGTACGCAGGTGTCTGTATGTGTATACGGCTGTACGCAGCTATAGGCCCATCATACTGTGTATAGGGGAGGTGTAGAGGTATCATATTGTCTACAGGGGAGCCATGGGAACATCATCCTGTGTATAGGGGAGGTATAAGGGCTTCATACTGTGTATAGACGAGCTGTACATGGGAGAGACATTATTAAATGTTAAGTGGACACTTAGGATCCATTATTGTTATAGGGGCAGTCAGGGTATTGTGATCGTGAAAGGCACACTGGGGGCTCTATTACTTTCTAGGAACAATATGTGGGCACTTTTCTAGGGCACTTACACAGGTCATTAATATTTTCTAGAGGGAAATGTTACAATTTAGAGGGCACAAATGAGGCATTTTACCATGTAAAGGGCACAGTAGGGGCATTAATATGTGGGGGGTACAGTGGTGGCATTAATATGTGGGGGGCACAGTGGTGGCATTATTATGTGGAGGCACAGTGGTGGCATTACTATGTGAGGGCACAGTGGTTGCATTAATATGTGGGGGGCACAGTGGTGGCATTATTATGTGGAGGCACAGTGTTGGCATTATTATGTGGAGGCACAGTAGTGGCATTACTATGTGGGGGGCACAGTGGTGGCATTATGTGGAGGCACGGTGGTGGCATTATTATGTCAAGGCACAGTGGTGGCATTATTATGTGGAGGCACAGTGGTGGCATTACTATGTGAGGGCACAGTGGTGGCATTATTATGTCAAGGCACAGTGGTGGCATTATTATGTGGAGGCACAGTGGTGGCATTATTATGTCAAGGCACAGTGGTGGCATTATTATGTGGAAGCACAGTAGTGGCATTATTATGTGGAGGCACAGTGGTGGCATTATTGTGTGAGGGCACAGTGGTGGCATTATTATGTGGAGGCATGGTGGTGGCATTATTATGTCAAGGCACAGTGGTGGCATTATTATGTGGAGGCACAGTGGTGGCATTAGTATGTGAGGGCACAGTGGTGGCATTATTATGTCAACGCACAGTGGTGGCATTATTATGTGGAGGCACAGTAGTGGCATTATTATGTGGAGGCACAGTGGTGGCATTACTATGTGAGGGCACAGTGGTGGCATTATTATGTCAAGGCACAGTGGTGGCATTATTATGTGGAGGCACAGTAGTGGCATTATTGTGTGGAGGCACAGTGGTGGCATTATTATGTGAGGGCAAAGTGGTGGCATTATTATGTGGAGGCACGGTTGTGGCATTACTATGTCAAAGCACAGTGGTGGCATTATTATGTGGAGGCACAGTGGTGGCATTACTATGTGAGGGCACAGTGGTGGCATTATTATGTGGAGGCACAGTGGTGGCATTATTATGTGGAGGCACAGTGGTGGCATTATTATGTGAGGGCACAGTGGTGGCATTATTATGTGGAGGCACAGTGGTGGCATTATTATGTGGGGGTACAGTGGTGGCATTATTATGTGGGGGTACAGTGGTGGCATTACTATGTGAGGGCAAAGTGATGGCATTATTATGTGGAGGCACAGTGGTGGCATTACTATGTGAGGGCACAGTGATGGCATTATTATGTGGAGGCACAGTGGTGGCATTATTATGTGGGGGTACAGTGGTGGCATTACTATGTGAGGGCAAAGTGGTGGCATTATTATGTGGAGGCACAGTGGTGGCATTACTATGTGAGGGCACAGTGATGGCATTATTATGTGGGAGGCACAGTGGTGGCATTATTATGTGGGGGTACAGTGGTGGCATTATTATGTGGGGGTACAGTGGTGGCATTACTATGTGAGGGCAAAGTGGTGGCATTCTTATGTGGAGGCCCAGTGGTGGCATTATTATTTGGGGGTACAGTGGTGGCATTACTATGTGAGGGCAAAGTGGTGGAATTATTATGTGGAGGCACAGTGGTGGCATTACTATGTGAGGGCACAGTGGTGGCATTATTATGTGGGAGGCACAGTGGTGGCATTATTACAGTTAGGTCCAGAAATATTTGGACAGTGACACAATTTTCGCGACTTGGGCTCTGCATGCCACCACATTGGATTTGAAATGAAACCTCTACAACAGAATTCAAGTGCAGATTGTAACGTTTAATTTGAAGGTTTGAACAAAAATATCTGATAGAAATTGTAGGAATTGTACACATTTCTTTACAAACACTCCACATTTTAGGAGGTCAAAAGTAATTGGACAAATAAACCAAACCCAAACAAAATATTTTTATTTTCAATATTTTGTTGCGAATCCTTTGGAGGCAATCACTGCCTTAAGTCTGGAACCCATGGACATCACCAAACGCTGGGTTTCCTCCTTCTTAATGCTTTGCCAGGCCTTTACAGCCACAGCCTTCAGGTCTTGCTTGTTTGTGGGTCTTTCCGTCTTAAGTCTGGATTTGAGCAAGTGAAATGCATGCTCAATTGGGTTAAGATCTGGTGATTGACTTGGCCATTGCAGAATGTTCCACTTTTTTGCACTCATGAACTCCTGGGTAGCTTTGGCTGTATGCTTGGGGTCATTGTCCATCTGTACTATGAAGCGCCGTCCGATCAACTTTGCGGCATTTGGCTGAATCTGGGCTGAAAGTATATCCCGGTACACTTCAGAATTCATCCGGCTACTCTTGTCTGCTGTTATGTCATCAATGAACACAAGTGACCCAGTGCCATTGAAAGCCATGCATGCCCATGCCATCACGTTGCCTCCACCATGTTTTACAGAGGATGTGGTGTGCCTTGGATCATGTGCCGCTCCCTTTCTTCTCCAAACTTTTTTCTTCCCATCATTCTGGTACAGGTTGATCTTTGTCTCATCTGTCCATAGAATACTTTTCCAGAACTGAGCTGGCTTCATGAGGTGTTTTTCAGCAAATTTAACTCTGGCCTGTCTATTTTTGGAATTGATGAATGGTTTGCATCTAGATGTGAACCCTTTGTATTTACTTTCATGGAGTCTTCTCTTTACTGTTGACTTAGAGACAGATACACCTACTTCACTGAGAGTGTTCTGGACTTCAGTTGATGTTGTGAACGGGTTCTTCTTCACCAAAGAAAGTATGCGGCGATCATCCACCACTGTTGTCATCCGTGGACGCCCAGGCCTTTTTGAGTTCCCAAGCTCACCAGTCAATTCCTTTTTTCTCAGAATGTACCCGACTGTTGATTTTGCTACTCCAAGCATGTCTGCTATCTCTCTGATGGATTTTTTCTTTTTTTTCAGACTCAGGATGTTCTGCTTCACCTCAATTGAGAGTTCCTTAGACCGCATGTTGTCTGGTCACAGCAACAGCTTCCAAATGCAAAACCACACACCTGTAATCAACCCCAGACCTTTTAACTACTTCATTGCTTACAGATTAACAAGGTAGACGCCTTCAGAGTTAATTGCAGCCCTTAGAGTCCCTTGTCCAATTACTTTTGGTCCCTTGAAAAAGAGGAGGCTATGCATTACAGAGCTATGATTCCTAAACCCTTTCTCCGATTTGGATGTGAAAACTCTCATATTGCAGCTGGGAGTGTGCACTTTCAGCCCATATTATATATATAATTGTATTTCTGAACATGTTTTTGTAAACAGCTAAAATAACAAAACTTGTGTCACTGTCCAAATATTTCTGGACCTAACTGTATGTGGGGGAACAGTGGTGGCATTACTATGTGAGGGCACAGTGGTGGCATTATTATGTGGGGGGGCACAGTGGTGGCATTATGTGGGGGGCACAGTGGAGGCATTACTATGTGAGGGCACAGTGGTTGCATTAATATGTGGGGGGCACAGTGGTGGCATTATTATGTGGAGGCACAGTGTTGGCATTATTATGTGGAGGCACAGTAGTGGCATTACTATGTGGGGGGTACAGTGGTGGCATTACTATGTGAGGGCACAGTGGTGGCATTATTATGTGGGAGGCACAGTGGTGGCATTATTATGTGGGGGTACAATGGTGGCATTACTATGTGAGGGCAAAGTGGTGGCATTATTATGTGGGGGTACAGTGGTGGCATTACTATGTGAGGGCAAAGTGGTGGCATTATTATGTGGAGGCACAGTGGTGGCATTACTATGTGAGGGCACAGTGGTGGCATTATTATGTGGGAGGCACAGTGGTGGCATTATTATGTGGGGGAACAGTGTTGGCATTACTATGTGAGGGCACAGTGGTGGCATTATTATGTGGGGGGCACAGTGGTGGCATTATGTGGGGGGCACAGTGGAGGCATTACTATGTGAGGGCACAGTGGTTGCATTAATATGTGGGGGGCACAGTGGTGGCATTATTATGTGGAGGCACAGTGTTGGCATTATTATGTGGAGGCACAGTAGTGGCATTACTATGTGGGGGGTACAGTGGTGGCATTACTATGTGAGGGCACAGTGGTGGCATTATTATGTGGGAGGCACAGTGGTGGCATTATTATGTGGGGGTACAGTGGTGGCATTACTATGTGAGGGCAAAGTGGTGGCATTATTATGTGGAGGCACAGTGGTGGCATTACTATGTGAGGGCACAGTGGTGGCATTATTATGTGGGGGGCACAGTGGTGGCATTATGTGGGGGGCACAGTGGAGGCATTATTATGTGGGGGTACAGTGGTGGCATTACTATGTGAGGGCACAGTGGTGGCATTATTCTGTGGGAGGCACAGTGGTGGCATTATTATGTGGGGGTACAGTGGTGGCATTACTATGTGAGGGCAAAGTGGTGGCATTATTATGTGGAGGCACAGTGGTGGCATTACTATGTGAGGGCACAGTGGTGGCATTATTATGTGGGGGCACAGTGGTGGCATTACTATGTGAGGGAACAGTGGTGACATTATTATGTGGGGGGTACAGTGGTGGCATTATGTGGGGGGCACAGTGGAGGCATTATTATGTGGGGGCACAATAGTGGCATTACTATGTGGGAGGACAGTGGAGGCATTATGTGGAGGCACAGTAGTGGCATTAGTATGTGAGGGGCCCAGTGGTGGCATTATTATGTGGGGGCCACAGTGGTGGCATTATGTGGAGGCACAGTGGTGGCATTAGTATGTGAGGGGCCCAGTGGTGGCATTATTATGTGGGGGCCACAGTGGGGGCATTATGTGGAGGCACAGTGGTGGCATTAGTATGTGAGGGGCACAGTGGTGGCATTATTATATGCGGACACAGTGGTGGCATTATTATGTGGGGCACAATGGTGGCATTACTATGTGGGGGCCACAGTGGGGGCATTATGTGGAGGCACAGTGGTGGCATTAGTATGTGAGGGGCACAGTGGTGGCATTATTATGTGGGGGCACAGTGGTGGCATTACTATGTGTGGCAGTAAGAGGAGTCGGTTTTTGTGCCACACAGCAGGTGCAGTAATAGGGACACATACAGCAGCAGTGGCTCAGTATTGGGGTGATGGCAGGATGAGGAGTTTGTGCAGGTTGGGATTAGATGGGGTACGGTGCCGGAAGTGTGAGGAGTCAAATGTGTCTGTGTTGTAATTTCTATAGATGAGTTGTGGCTGGAAGAAGTCGTCATGTTGGTCTGGACCAGATGGAAAACACAGAAAAGGTGAACAACTCCATCCGAAAGAACGTCAGCTGTAAGACACCATCTATAACTGCCCTGTGATCTCTTGTATGTGCTGCAGCACCGATATCTACCACTATATAGTCACCATATAGCGGAAATATCAGTGTCATCTGCCGAGGTTCCACTATACCCACGATTAGTCTGCACCACCATAGTTATCATGGTTACCTGGTAAGGGGCCCACTCAGATGTTTTGCCCCCCCTGAGCTGAAACCCTAGCTACGCCACTGGCTGGGCAATATGAATGTAATTGACCTATCATGGTTATGACTTATGATATATATATATTTTTTGAAATGTCAATATATTTCCAATCTTTTTTGGTTATATTTTTTTTTATATGCAAGTACACTACAGTTCAAAAGTTTAGGGTCACTTAGATATTTCCTTATTTTTGAAAGAAAAGCACATTTTTTTTTCAATGAAGCTCACATTAAATTAAACAGAAATACACTTTATACATTGTTAATGTGGTAAATAACTAATCTAGCTGCAAACGTCTGGTTTTTAATGCAATATCTACATAGGTGACTAGAGGCCCATTTCCAACAACCACCACTCCAGTGTTCTAATTGTATATTGTGATTGCTAACAGTGTTAGAAGGCTAATGGATGTTTAGAAATCCCTTGAAAACCCTTGTGCAAGTATGTTAGTGTACCGCCCCGCGCTCGGCTGCAGCCGAGCCGCTCGGATCCGGGCTCGTTGGTGGGTGGCTCGAGCGCCTCCGGACCCGGGGTCACTTCGCTCTGAAAGGGGGTGCTGGCGCTTTTGGTGGGGGTTAGGTGGGTGCACGACCGGAGCCGTGCTTGAGTTTGTGACGCCACCCACGGGTCGTGGTGAAGTTGGACCCCACCATTGCGATTACTGGGCACCCCGGGGGAGATGGTAGTGCAGCAAGATGTTAACCCCTTCGTGGGTAGGGATGATGGCCCCGGGACCCGTTGGGGAGTAGCTGAGCGGTGTAGGGCGGTGCGCGGCCGGATGACACTGTTGTACTCACAGTTATTGACACACACAAGTCTCTGGTAAACCAAGTTGATGGTAGTCGGTGCCCGCAGCCGGCTGCGTCTGGTCCCCCACCCGGTTCAGTGGGCCTGGCCTTTCTCCTGCACCGTGTTGTGTATCTGTAGACTGCCTGCGCTTCAGCGACGGGAGTCCGCTCCCCGGCTTTGTGGATGTCGGGAGAGTCCTTTTGCCCGCAGACGCTGGCCCGTGGGATCTCTCTGCCTGTGCGGTGGCTTTCTATCCCCCTCGGTAAGCTGTTGTCTTCAGTCTGGACTCGGGTGGGAAAGGACCTATAGTCCAGACCGCAATCAGTTAATTAACTCAGTCCAGTGGATTCTGGACCTCGTTTCAGGGTCTGAGTACCCCCCTGTGTGCTCTGGTTTCCGAGTCGGTTCCCCGGGTCGGTACTAGCGGGCCACTACCCTGTCCCGGTCCACCACGGTTCCACCGAGCCATCTTCCCGGCTCCTGCAGGCTAAGGCCACCGTTTGCCTCCTAGCCACGGTACCAGGGCTCCGACCCTGGCACCTGTCAGACTGCCACAGGCCTGGGCACAGGACTGCTTCTACTCTCCTTCACTCCACTAACACTCACTCACTGACTGACGTTTCCTGCCTCAGGCCCTCTGAACTCCTCGGTGGACCTCCTGGCTCCGCCCGCTGGTGTGTCCATCAAGCACTGAGGGAGGTGACTAGGGTTTAATGGTTGGCTGATGTTACCTTATTGGAGGACAGGTGTAATGCGGGGGTCTATCTGTGACTACCTGGCTAGTCCAGGGCGTCACACTCCCCCTTGGTTAACTACAGACCGTCCGCGGGCTGTCCGACCACCACCGTTTATTTTGTAACTGGAAAAGATAAAAACAAGCATACTAACATATTTATAATTATGATTACTTCTGGTTCATCCCAAGACGGGAGGCACTTTGCTTTAACGTTGCAAACTTGTAAAAACATTTTTATTAAACAGGAATGGGACGGGACCGGGTCCTTTCATTTGCCCACCCAAGCAAACCTAAACCTTGATGCTGCCTCTAAAAACAGGTCAGCACCCCTTTTCCCCAGTCCAAGAATCGGGTTCAGGTCCGGGTATTGCCCATACGGGCCGGGTACAAAGTTCCATACCCGGCAGTCTCTCAGAGGGCGCACGTCCAGGGGACCCCTGACCCGGAGGGTTGTCACCAGTTCCAATGGTGACGGGACCTCGGCCTACGACATCCCGCAGGCCCATCCTCCAACCAGCCTCCCTGGGGACTGTAGGATCTGAAAGGGTGGTCCGGGATTATTTACAAGCCCAAAAGTTTTTGGGTGGCCTGCAAGTTCTCAGCCATGTTCATTTAAACTTTAAAACATCAACTTTAAAACTTCATCCTTGCGACGGGTTCCGGCTCATTTAAGGCCAGCCATTTTCAGGGCACATGCCTGCAAAGTGCCCCAGCTGCCGACAGTACCTGCAGAGCGCCATCATCGTGTTTCCGAAGACGCCAATGACGAGCGGGGCCTCATCCTCCGAGACGGACTCCGTATCCTCCCCTGAGCTGCTGCCATCTGTCATCTCCGGTTCTGAGTTGGCACCTACGGGGTCTTCCGGGCCGGGGCACCGTTCCCGTCACAGCTGGGCGGACTGCCGGGGCCGACATCCTTCCTGCGGCAGGCGGTTCACCGCCAGCTGCTGCATGGGGTGTCACCACCGGAGCCTCTGGACCCGCCGCTCCTGCGACCGGAGCAGGTGCTGTAACCTCATCCTTGCCGGTAGTATTCTCTGCGGGCTCCGCCGCTCCATCGGTCGGCGCGGGGCCGGCATCAAGCTTGGGAGCAGACATCCTCCATCTGCTCCCCCTTGGTCTTTTCGCGGCCTTCCTCTCTCCGGCCGGTAAGTTTCGCTTTCCGACCTCTCGCTTTGCTGCACGGCCGCGTTCCCAGGGGGCGGGGCTTCACTTTTTTGCGCCCTTTTTGCGGGGAAGAAGACTCTGGCGGGAATCTTCGTGCCCAAAGATGGCGGATTCTGAGAATTTCGCAACGGATCACCGCTGACTTTACTTCAAGGTGCACTTAACTAGGTAAGTGAATAGGTAAGTATCCTGTTCGTGACGCCAGAAGAGTCGATGTCTACCGCCACGCGCTCGGCTGCAGCCGAGCCGCTCGGATCTGGGCTCGTTGGTGGGTGGCTCGAGCGCCTCCGGACCCGGGGTCACTTCGCTCTGAAAGGGGGCGCTTTTGGTGGGTGCACAGCTGGAGCCGTGCTTGAGTTCGTGACGCCACCCATAGGTCATGGTGAAGTTGGACACCACCGCTGCAATTACTGGGCACCCCGGGGGAGATGGTAGTGCAGCAAGATGTTAACTCCTCCGTGGGTAGGGATGATGGCCCCGGGACCCGTTGGGGAGTAGCTTGGCGGTGCAGGGTGGTGTGTGGTCGGATGGCACTGTTGTACTCACAGTTATTGACACCCACAAGTCTCTGGTAAACCAAGTTGATGGTGGTCGGTGCCCGCAGCCGGCTGCGTCTGGTCCCCCACCCGGTTCAGTGGGCCTGGCCTTTCTCCTGCACCGTGTTGTGTATCTGTAGACTGCCTGCGCTTCAGCGATGGGAGTCCGCTCCCTGGCTTTGTGGATGTCGGGAGAGCCCTTTTACCTGCAGACGCTGGCCCGTGGGATCTCTCTGTCTGTGCGGTGGCTTTCTATATCCCTCGGTGGGCTGTTGTCTTCAGTCGGGACTTGGGTGGAAAAGGACCTATAGTTCAGACCGCAATCAGTTAATTAACTCAGTCCAGTGGATTCTAGACCTCGTTTCAGGGTCTGAGTACCCCCCTGTGTGCTCCGGTTTCCGAGTCGGTTCCCCGGGTCGGTACCGGCGGGCCACTACCCTGTCCCGGTCCACCACGATTCCACCGAGCCATCTTCCCGGCTCCTGCAGGCTAAGACCACCGTTTGCCTCCTAGCCAAGGTACCAGGGCTCCGACCCTGGCACCTGTCAGACTGCCACAGGCCTGGGCACAGGCCTGCTTCCACTCTCCTTCACTTCACTAACACTCACTCACTGACTGACTTCTCCTGCCTCAGGCCCTCTGAACTCCTCGGTGGGCATGGCCAACCGCCTGGCTCCACGCCCTGGTGTGTCCATCATGCACTGAGGGAGGTGACTAGGGTTTAATGGTTGGCTGATGTTATCTTATTGGGGAACAGGTGTAATGCGGGGGTCTGTCTGTGACTACCTGGCTAGTTCAGGGCGTCACATTAGCACAGCTGAAAACAGTTTTGCTGATTAGAGAAGCTATAAAACTGTCCTTCCTTTGAGCTAGTAGAGAATCTGGAGCATTACATTGGTTGGTTCCATTAAACTCTCAAAATGTCCAGAAAAAGAGAACTTTCATGTGAAACTCGACAGTCTACTCTTGTTCTTAGAAATGAAAGATATTCCATGCGAGAAATTGCCAAGAAACTTAAGATCTCCTACTCCCTTCAGAGGAGAGAACACATAGGCTCTAACCAAAGTAGAAAGAGAAGTGTGAGGCCCTGGTGCACAACTGAGCAACAAGACAAGTACATTATAGTGTCTAGTTTGAGAAAACGACGCCTCACAGGTCCTCAACTGGCAGCTTCATTAAATTTTACCTGCAAAACACCAGTTTCAATGTCTACAGTAAAGAGGCGACTCTGGGATGCTGAGAATGGCAAAGAAAAAGCCATATATGGCTAATAAAAGTAAAAGATTAATATGGGCAAAAGAACGCAGACATGGGACAGAAGAAGATTGGAAAAAAGTGTTATGGACAAACAAATCGAGGTTTGAGGTGTTTGGATCACACGAAAGAACATTTGTGAGACGCAGAACAACTGAAAAGATGCTGGAAGAGTGCCTGACGCTATCTGTCAAGCATGGTGGAGGTAATGTGATGGTCTGGGGTTGCTTTCGTGCTGGTAAAGTGGGAGATTTGTACAAGGTAAAAGGGATTTTGAATAAGGAAGACTATCACTCCATTTTGCAACGCCATGCCATACCCTGTGGACAGCGCTTGATTGGAGCCAATTTCATCCTACAACAGGACAATGACCCAAAGCACACCTCCAAATTATGCATGAACTATTTAGGGAAGAAGCAGGCAGCTGGTATTCTATCTGCAATGGAGTGGCCAGCCCAGTCACCAGATCTCAACCCTATTGAGATGTTGTGGGAGCAGCTTGATTGTATGGTACGCAAAAAGTGCCCATCAAGCCAATCCAACTTGTGGGAGGGGGGAAGCATGGGGTGAAATATCTCCAGATTACCTCAGCAAATTAACAGCTAGAATGCCAAAGGTCTGCAAAGCTGGAATTGCTGCAAAGGAGAATTCTGTGCCAAAAGCAAAGTTTGGAGGAGAAAATTATTATTTCAAGTAAAAATCATTATTTCTAACCTCGTCACTGTCTGGACTATATTTTCTATTCATTATGCAACACATTTGATAAATAAAAGTATGATTTTTCATGGAAAAGACCAAATTGTCTGGGTGACCCCAAACTTTTGAACGGTAGTATATATATATTTATGAGATTATGCTCTTGTCATTTTTGTTCCTAAATAGGATGGTTCTTTTATATATTTGCACCACATCCAAGTTACTATCTAGGTATTGATAATAAATGATCTGTTTGATTATCTCACAGCAATTTCATGTTATATCTATGATGGTTTGTGATTTTGTTTATCATTTATTAAATCTCCTTTTAAATTCTGTCAATATCCCTTTAAATATTATAGAGATGTGGTTTATGTGCATTTTTTTCTGCATATTTGTTATGTGTTAAACATGACCAAGTCATTCATGTTAATCCATTTTTATGATGACTTGCCTGATTAAAGTTTATGTCATATTATGACTGAGCTTCAGGGGCGTAACTACAGTGCTGGCCAAAAGTATTGGCACCCCTGTAATTCTGTCAGATAATACTCAGTTTCTTCCTGAAAATGACTGCAATCACAAATTCTTTGGTATTATTATCTTCATTTATTTTGCTTGCAATGAAAAAACACAAAAGAGAATGAAACAAAAATCAAATCATTGATCATTTCACACATAACTCCAAAAATGGGCCAGACAAAAGTATTGGAACCCTTAGGCGGGCTTTGCACGCTGCGACATCGGTAACAATGTGTTACCGATGCTGCAGCGATAGTCCCGCCCCCGTCGCACGTGCAATATCTAGTGAAAGCTGCCGTAGCGATTATTATCGCTACGGCAGTTTCACACGCACATACCTGCCATGCGACGTCCCTCTGGCCGGCGACCCGCCTCCTTCCTAAGGGGGCGGGTCGTGCGGCGTCACAGCGACGTCACACGGCAGGCGGCCAATTGAAGTGGAGGGGCGGAGATGAGCAGGATGTAAACATCCCGCCCACCTCCGTCCTTCTCATTGCAGCCGGCGGCAGATAAGGTGAAGTTCATCGCTCCTGCGGCTTTACACACAGCGATGTGTGCTGTCGCAGGAACGAGGAACAACATCGCACCTGTCGCTGCACCGGCATTATGGAAATGTCGGAGGCTGCAGCGATGATACGATAACGACGCTTTTGCGCTCGTTCATCGTATCAAAAAGGATTTGCACATTGCGATATCGACTGCGACGCCGGATGTGCGTCACTTTCGATTTGACCCCATCGACATCGCACGTGCAATGTCGCAACGTGCAAAGCCGCCCTTAGCCTAATACTTGGTTGCACAACCTTTAGCCAAAATAACTGCGAACAACCGCTTCCGGTAATCATCAATGAGTTTCTTACAATGCTCTTCTGGAGTTTTAGACCATTCTTTTTTGGCAAACTGCTCCAGGTCCCTGAGATTTGAAGGGTGCCTTCTCCAAACTACCATTTTGAGATTTCTACACAGGTGTTCTATGGGATTCAGATCTGGACTCATTGCTGGCCACTTCAGTAGTCTCCAGTGCTTTCTATCAAACCATTTTCTAGTGCTTTTTGAAGTGTGTTTTGGGACATTGTCCTGCTGGAAGACCCATGACCTCTGAGGAAGACCCAGCTTTCTCACAATGGGCCCTACATTATGCTGCAAAATTTGTTGGTAGTCTTCAGACTTCATAATGCCATACACACAGTCAAGCAGTCCAGGGCCAGAGGCAGCAAAGCAACCCCAAAACCGGCTGTGTGGAGACTAGCGGTGCTCACAGCGATGATGTCATCGCTGTGCACACGTGTCCACACGCAGCCGCGCCACCGGCCCAGACAGGAGGACATCGCGATGCTGCAGGGATCGTGGCCGGCTCCACACAGCGCTGCCGGCACAGACAAGAGGAGGAGCGATGCTGCGTGGAGCGAGGAAAGGTGAGTATAAACGTATATTTATTTTTTTTGGGTGTGCCACAGGATGCAGGACATATAGCAGGATGGGGGCATATGAGCAGGATGATGGCATACGAGCAGGATGATGGCATACGAGCAGGATGATGGCATACGAGCAGGATGATGGCATATGAGCAGGATGATGGCATATAACAGGATGATTGCTTATAGCAGGATGATGGCGAATATAGCAGGATGATGATGTATATAGCAGGATGATGATGTATATAGCAGGATGGGGGTATATAGCAGGATTGGAGCACATACGAGGATGGGGGTATATAGCAGGATGCGGCTGTGTCGCCCTGGGCAAGCCAGGGGACACAGGTCACACACCACCACACCCTACATCCCAGGTAGAAACATCTAAGATAACCAAAAATCCTTGTTGCCTTCCTCCAGAGGCTGATGATTCACACCAGGGGGTGGGCCAGGCGGTTGGCTCCGCCCACCGAGGAGAACACAGTTCTGGAGGCGGGAGAAACCAGGCAGTCCAGTGAGGGACATGAGAGAGTAAACAACGAGATTAGCCCAGGCAGGGCAAGAGTGGAGTCAGCTCAGGGACGAGCTTGAGTAAACAACAGTTAAGTGAAAGTGAAGGAAGAAAGTAGTAAAGGAGGAAAGCAAGAGTGGTGACAGAACAGAAAGAGTGTGCAAAGCCTGAAGAGTCCAGCTGAGTGCAGGGCAGGTCAGCAAGGTCAGCGGTGACTGTCTGAAGGGGGACCGTTTGGAAGTTCCTGGAAGGACCCCGTAGGCTGTGTGCCCGGCGGTCTGGAGCAGTGTTCCGAAGGACAGTCAGCACCAGGGCAGGGGCCTCTCGGACCCCGGCAAGGCTTGGAGTCGCCATAATTTGCCGAATCCGTCAGTGAAGGGGACGTAGATCCCCCAACAACCAAGTCCCGATTGAAGGCAACAGCCTAGCCAGTGTAAGAGAGACACCGCCACCGCCAAGGCACCAGTTTCTGAGGGCCAGCGCCTGCGGGCAAAGAGTAGAGCTCCCCCGATCCAGCTTGAAGCCGGGGAGCGGGTTACCGGTGGGGACCCATCGCAACCAACAAGTACACCAAGGTGCTAGGAAAAGGGACATCACCGTCATCTACCGGGAGAGCAAGTGCAGCCGTCCGTGGGACCATCTTACCAGCCGTCTGGTTTACCGTAAAAACTGTGTCAACGTCTCAGGCTGAGTGAGTACCACAGTGCCGCAAGGCACAGCGCTGCCCCCGCGTCCCTGCGCCCACCAGGCCCTGCACCTCCCAAGCCATCACCGGGCCCCGGGATCACCAACCCCTACCCACGGAGGGGCAACACAACACCTGGCTGCTCCGCATCACCATCCCCGGGATCCCCGTATTGAGCAGCGGTGGTGAAATCACCACAACCGTGGGTGGCGTCACGGACTATAAACAATCCCCACACCCAACAAACCCCTTTCACTCACGGGCGAGGAGTGCCGCTCGAGAAACCCCCGGGATCCGGCCTACAGCTCGAGCCACCACTGAGCAGCGGCCGCTGGACCCGAGCAGAAGGGGTGAGCGTAGTGTGCTGACACCCTCCTCCCCGCCCGCGACAACTTGGCGTCACGAACAGGATCTTACCGCTCTGCCGTTTGGTAGAGGTGCGCCTTGTTACCGCCGGAGGGATCCGGCAGAAAAATTTCAGAAGCCGCCATCTTTGGCGCGAAAAGTTCCCGCTCGAGCGTCTTCTCGAGCAGTAGAGGCGCGAAGGCCAAAACCCCGCCCCGAGAGAGGAGGGGCCGGAAAGAGCTAAGGGGGACGCGATGGCGGCTGGACACATGTAGCTGCGGCTATAAAAGCAGGGACGCCAGGACTCTGCAAACATACCGTTCCTGGAAGCAAAAGAAGAAGCCATCATGTGGATGCCGTCCCGCGACACCGTAGCCCCCGCGCCTGGAACCGCGGCGTGGGTGGAGATCCGAACCGCGCAGCTCTACCAAAGGCTGCAGGTCAGGATGCAGCTCCTCATGGAGGAGTGGGAGGCCGACATGGCGGACGTTGTAGCCACCGTGCGGAGACGCGAGGAGGAGGCGGAGAAAGGGAGGGTGAGTGACCCACGTCCCGATGCCCTTGAAGGGCCGGTCATCGCGGCTGTGGGGCCCGGTCCAAGCCCTCTCCCCCCGTTGCCTCCCTCGCCACCCGTCCCGGAGGCCGTGACCCCGCCACTAGGCCTGCTACCACCGCAACCGGTAGCAGTACCCAGCGTCCCCGCCCAAGCGGGCCGACCTGTAGCCAGAGCCCGCGGCACACCGGAGGTATTACCGTGGAAGACGCCGAAAGTGGAACAGGAGGCATCCCCTGAAAAACCCCCCGAGCCGGAGCCGATGACCCGCTCCGAGCCAAAGGCCCAGCAGCGGAAAGCCCCTATGCCCATCCCCCACACCACGGCTGAGGTAGCGCCGGGTTGTTGTTGCAAGGCAGCGCCCAAGGCCAAGACACCGCGGGACATGCCGCCCATATTCCTGACAGTGGGCAACGTCCAGGATGTCCCGCGGGGCCCGACCCGTGCGCCGGCGGCAGCGCCGTATTGGGATAGGGAGCCGGTACCGCTGGGCCTGGAGATCGCCGAGAGGGAGCGGAAGAAGGCCGAACTGGTGGCCAGAGCGATCCGGGAGAAAGAGAACCTCCGGCAGGCAACATCCCGTGTCCGGGGACCGTTGCATGAGGGGCAGGTGAGGCGGTTTGATGTCCGCCGGGGCTATGGGTTCATCTACGAACCGGGCCTGGAGGCCGAGGTGTTTATAGCCCGGCGGGATGTGAATGTCCACCTGCCTGAGGAGCATCCCGGCCGCAATCTGATGCCGGGTGACATCGTCCAGTACACTCGGTTCTTTGGGGAGCAAGGGTGGTTTGCGCTGGACGCTAAATTGAGGGGCAGCCCAGAGGCCCGAGCAAGCGCCGCGCCCCCTCCCTTGGAAGGAGCACTGGAACCTGGAAGTCCGGAGTAGGGCAGCTGATGCCCGTAGCACCGTCCCCGTTGGGACCACCACTTTGTTTGTTGTTTAAAAGTTGTTTGAAAAGATGAAGAAAATGATACCGAAGTTTAACCTGATTATCGTTGTGATTTGCAACCGGCTGGAGCCGACACCGTTGTCCCCGTGGGGACCATTTAAAAAGTTTTGCATTGGAACTATCCATGGACAAGCCCGTGAACTTGCAGGGCAACCACAAACGTTAAGTGGCTTGTAAATATGTTGTTTGCCGTTACCGTTTCCGCAATGCCGCCTCCGGAGAGGCAGGTTGGAGAGAGGGCCCTCAGCAGAGCAGGCTGGGGCCCAGCCACTAAAGGAACCGGTGGCTACCCTCTGGAGGGAAGGACAGATCCCGCTCGGGTACCGTGTGCTGGACTGTGGGTCAAGGGGTGCTGCCTGGGCTTTAGGGGCAGCATCAGGGCCAGGTTGCTTGGGTGGGAGAGAGCGGAAACCGTAACCGTAAACCGTTATGCAACGTTAAAGAAATGTGCCTCCCGTTTTGGGAAGAGTTATTAAAAATGTATATATGTTATATTATTATTATGTTATCTTTTACAGAAAAATAAATCCGGTGTTGGACGGCAGCCCGCGGACGGTCTGCATTTTGCTAAGGGGGAATGTGTCGCCCTGGGCAAGCCAGGGGACACAGGTCACACACCACCACACCCTACATCCCAGGTAGAAACATCTAAGCTAACCAAAAATCCTTGTTGCCTTCCTCCAGAGGCTGATGATTCACACCAGGGGGTGGGCCAGGCGGTTGGCTCCGCCCACCGAGGAGAACACAGTTCTGGAGGCGGGAGAAACCAGGCAGTCCAGTGAGGGACATGAGAGAGTAAACAACGAGATTAGCCCAGGCAGGGCAAGAGTGGAGTCAGCTCAGGGACGAGCTTGAGTAAACAACAGTTAAGTGAAAGTGAAGGAAGAAAGTAGTAAAGGAGGAAAGCAAGAGTGGTGACAGAACAGAAAGAGTGTGCAAAGCCTGAAGAGTCCAGCTGAGTGCAGGGCAGGTCAGCAAGGTCAGCAACGGCGGTGACTGTCTGAAGGGGGACCGTTTGGAAGTTCCTGGAAGGACCCCGTAGGCTGTGTGCCCGGCGGTCTGGAGCAGTGTTCCGAAGGACAGTCAGCACCAGGGCAGGGGCCTCTCGGACCCCGGCAAGGCTTGGAGTCGCCATAATTTGCCGAATCCGTCAGTGAAGGGGACGTAGATCCCCCAACAACCAAGTCCCGATTGAAGGCAACAGCCCAGCCAGTGTAAGAGAGACACCGCCACCGCCAAGGCACCAGTTTCTGAGGGCCAGCGCCTGCGGGCAAAGAGTAGAGCTCCTCCGGCCCAGCTTGAAGCCGGGGAGCGGGTTACCGGTGGGGACCCATCGCAACCAACAAGTACACCAAGGTGCTAGGAAAAGGGACATCACCGTCATCTACCGGGAGAGCAAGTGCAGCCGTCCGTGGGACCGTCTTACCAGCCGTCTGGTTTACCGTAAAAACTGTGTCAACGTCTCAGGCTGAGTGAGTACCACAGTGCCGCAAGGCACAGCGCTGCCCCCGCGTCCCTGCGCCCACCAGGCCCTGCACCTCCCAAGCCATCACCGGGCCCCGGGATCACCAACCCCTACCCACGGAGGGGCAACACAACACCTGGCTGCTCCGCATCACCATCCCCGGGATCCCCGTATTGAGCAGCGGTGGTGAAATCACCACAACCGTGGGTGGCGTCACGGACTATAAACAATCCCCACACCCAACAAACCCCTTTCACTCACGGGCGAGGAGTGCCGCTCGAGAAACCCCCGGGATCCGGCCTACAGCTCGAGCCACCACTGAGCAGCGGCCGCCGGACCCGAGCAGAAGGGGTGAGCGTAGTGTGCTGACACCCTCCTCCCCGCCCGCGACACGGCCATATGCCAGGATGGGGTATATAGCAGGACAAGATGCGGCCATATGCCAGGATGGGGTATATAGCAGGACAGGATGCGGCCATATGCCAGGATGGGGTATATAGGATGATGCAGCTATATACCAGCATGAGGTATATAGCAGGATGGGAGCACTACTATCACACTAAAAATGTGGGTTTTTTGTTTTTTTTTAACAACATAAAAGGTTTTCTGCATCACTGAATTTTGAAGGCTATAGTTTTGTTGTTACTTTTCTGCCGAGTCATGTGAGGGCTTGTTTTTTTGCAGGATGAGTTGAAGTTTTTATTGATACCATTTTAGACCACATAATTTTGTTAGATCACTTTCAATTCCACTTTTTGTGAGGCAAAGTCAATAAGAGACAGCAATTCAGGAATACATATGTATATTTATTTATTTATTTTACGCCGTTCACAGTGCTGTAAAAGTGATAAGACCGCTTTATTCTTCGGGTCAGTACCATTACAGGGATATCACATATTTATATAGTTTGTTTATGTTCTGCTGCTTTTCCAACATAAAAACAATTTTATAGTTTTTGCATTGCTGTATTCTGATAGCTATAGTTTTTTTATTTTTTTCATTTACTGAGCTGTATGGCAGCCTAGTGCTTGCTGGACAAGATGACATTTTCAGCAGTACCATTTTTATCTGTATATGAATTTTTGATCAAGTTTTATTTCACTTTTTATGTCAGCTGTATGATAAAAAGACAGTGTTTGCTACGTTTTTTTAATTTACAGTGTTCACTGAAGAGGTCACTAGTGTGAAAAGTGCTATAGATCCGGTTGTTACGGACGCGGCAATACCAAATATGTGTACTTTTTTTGTTACATAAATGTACATATTTATTGGAATAGTTTATGCTCTTTATTTTCAGATTTTTTTAATATTTTTACCAATTTGTATATCTTGTTTATTTTACTTTTTTATTTAGTCCCTTTTATGGGACACTAACTTTCAGTGATCTGGTCACTGATCTAATCCACTGCATTGCTCGATCACTGCACAATATTAGATCTGTCAGTGCTGCACTCGCAGCACTGATGGTTCGCCTTACACACCATGCATCTGGCATGGTGTGTGAGGCTTTCCATAGCTTAGTAACCCGGGTTTCTCACGACGACGACCTCGGCTTACTATGGCAGCAATCGGGTCCCTGTCATCGCATTACAGGGTAATGAGGTAAGCGAATCCTCTCCCTGCCTATTGAATGCTGCAATTGCATTGATTGCGTCATTTAGGGGGTTAGTGTGCTAGGTGCAGCGCGGGTGACCCGCCCACCCCAGGGCTATGGGACACCCGGTGCCGGGCCGGACTAGTCCGGGGGTCGTCAGTGGTGGCGGGGCCCGACTCCGTGGCCCTGGTGGGTGTCAGTTTAAATATGGCTGGTGACTTGGGGTTTGAATAAAGTTTGTGTTCGTGACGCCACCTGTGGTATGCGGCTATTAAGCCGCCGCTGCTGTGTAAGGCCTACGGGGTGATGATATGGCAGCAATGATGGTACTGCTCCCCACAGGTGGAGCAATGCCCCGGGGCACTGTTGGTGCTCGTGAGAGTCTATGGTGTAATGGAAGGCTAAGCAGATAAAATAACAGAGACCACTCCAAGGGTACAGTTTCAAGTTCTTTTCTCACACGTCCTGGTAGGAGCTCACTGGTGCCCTCAGACGACTGGAACCCACTGTCAGGGACCTCCGCCGTTTCTGGGTGATTCCTGGAGTAAAAACCGGTACCCTTCTCTCTAAGGTGTCTCTGTCTTCAGCTGTCTTCCTAAACCTAGCTCTTTTAGGATGAACCTGCTCGGCCTCCACTACAGCCTCCAGGCTGGGGAGTCACCTGTCGGATGATTCTCCCTTTTCTAGAGGTTCTGCTGTGGGCTGTGGCCCGGGGAGTTTACAACTTTCCCTGGGCCTCGGTTTTTACTGTTTGGAGATGATTTTGCACTCCTCCGGTTTCTAGGGACCGTCCCCTGTTGCAGCTTGATCCCTCCACCGATGTTCCTGTGGAACAGGCCACCACAGCTCTACAGCTATCCGTGGCCCTGGAATCCCTTCTTTTCTCTGCTTGGTGTCACCTGGACCCTCTGAGTCCCAGGATCTTCACCAGGAAGCGTCTCTTTCTTCTTCTCAGCTCCTGACTGACTTGGAGCTCTTTCTTCTACTTCTCCTCCTTGCCTGCCTCCTGCAGACCTCCTCCTCCTTCCCCACTCTCTCTCTGACTTCTGTTGCTTTCTCTGTGCGGACACTCTGAGCTCACAGAGCTCCTTTCTCTTTCACAGCTACATGCTGGCTCCTCACTCTCTCACTCTCTGAGGTAAAACTGAAACTAACTTGACCTTCCTTTCTCTGACTGCTCTCTGGTGGCTCCTCCCACCTCCCCAGTTGCTAAGCTGTACCCTATAGGAGCAGGGATGGGTCTTACGGCCCGTCCCAGCATGCAGCATGGGAGGGTTACTGCCACTGTCCCTGGTCCCAGTATGTACCTAACAATGGGTGTTGTGTAGATTTACCAGGGGACCGGTGTTCACTCCTTTCCTCACCCAGAATGGGGCATCACACCGCTGGATGGGGTGCAATGTCCTGTGGCGACGGAAGCCTCAGGGGCGCCACACTTCCCCACAGCGAATCCCAGCACGTCCTCGGGCTGAAAAACAACAGAAAGACATGTGGAGAAACTGCAAAAACATTTTTGTGTACACATTAAACATTAAAACTTTCGAACTTTTCTTCCCTTTATGGGAGGCACAGATTCTTGAATGTTGCAAACTTTCTTATAAAGAAACATCTAAGTGTGCACTTTCAGTTCATTGCACAGTTTGGGCACATCCCCCATAATTCTGGTAGGGGGCACAACAGGTGCAACTATATACATCTTGGCTACAACAAGTCCAGTAGCCTGGCAGTGCGTTCAGCTTTCTTAAGCTACAAAAGCAACATACCAGCCACTAAGTCCAGTGGCCTGGTAACACATGACACATACATTCACATTCACCAGGGACCACATTCCAGTTCCGTGGCCCGGTACATATAATCAAGGGGGGGTGTCATCTTCGAAAAGCACAAGGGGCAGTAAGGCAGGAAAGGTGTCATCTTCAAAAAGCACATTAGGGCAGCACAAAAGGGACGTCTTCACAAAGGATGAGGGACAGACAGGGGCTATTTACAGTTCAGCTGCTTCATCTTCATCTCTTCACTTAATTGCAGAGGTCATGCTGCGGCAGGGCCCTGGACAGCATGCAGGCCGTGCTCAGACTGGTCTGAGTCCCTTGGCCCTGCACTACAGCCTCCAGGCTGGGGAGTCACCTGTCGGATGATTCTCCCTTTTCTAGAGGTTCTGCTGTGGGCTGTGGCCCAGGGAGTTTACAACTTTCCCTGGGCCTCGGTTTTTACTGTTTGGAGATGATTTTGCACTCCTCCGGTTTCTAGGGACCGTCCCCTGTTGCAGCTTGATCCCTCCACCGATGTTCCTGTGGAACAGGCCACCACAGCTCTACAGCTATCCGTGGCCCTGGAATCTCTTCTTTTCTCTGCTTGGTGTCACCTGGACCCTCTGAGTCCCAGGATCTTCACCAGGAAGCGTCTCTTTCTTCTTCTCAGCTCCTGACTGACTTGGAGCTCTTTCTTCTACTTCTCCTCCTTGCCTGCCTCCTGCAGACCTCCTCCTCCTTCCCCACTCTCTCTCTGACTTCTGTTGCTTTCTCTGTGCGGACACTCTGAGCTCACAGAGCTCCTTTCTCTTTCACAGCTACATGCTGGCTCCTCACTCTCTCACTCTCTGAGGTAAAACTGAAACTAACTTGACCTTCCTTTCTCTGACTGCTCTCTGGTGGCTCCTCCCACCTCCCCAGTTGCTAAGCTGTACCCTATAGGAGCAGGGATGGGTCTTACGGCCCGTCCCAGCATGCAGCATGGGAGGGTTACTGCCACTGTCCCTGGTCCCAGTATGTACCTAACAATGGGTGTTGTGTAGATTTACCAGGGGACCGGTGTTCACTCCTTTCCTCACCCAGAATGGGGCATCACACCGCTGGATGGGGTGCAATGTCCTGTGGCGACGGAAGCCTCAGGGGCGCCACACTTCCCCACAGCGAATCCCAGCACGTCCTCGGGCTGAAAAACAACAGAAAGACATGTGGAGAAACTGCAAAAACATTTTTGTGTACACATTAAACATTAAAACTTTCGAACTTTTCTTCCCTTTATGGGAGGCACAGATTCTTGAATGTTGCAAACTTTCTTATAAAGAAACATCTAAGTGTGCACTTTCAGTTCATTGCACAGTTTGGGCACATCCCCCATAATTCTGGTAGGGGGCACAACAGGTGCAACTATATACATCTTGGCTACAACAAGTCCAGTAGCCTGGCAGTGCGTTCAGCTTTCTTAAGTTACAAAAGCAACATACCAGCCACTAAGTCCAGTGGCCTGGTAACACATGACACATACATTCACATTCACCAGGGACCACATTCCAGTTCCGTGGCCCGGTACATATAATCAAGGGGGGGTGTCATCTTCAAAAAGCACAAGGGGCAGTAAGGCAGGAAAGGTGTCATCTTCAAAAAGCACATTAGGGCAGCACAAAAGGGACGTCTTCACAAAGGATGAGGGACAGACAGGGGCTATTTACAGTTCAGCTGCTTCATCTTCATCTCTTCACTTAATTGCAGAGGTCATGCTGCGGCAGGGCCCTGGACAGCATGCAGGCCGTGCTCAGACTGGTCTGAGTCCCTTGGCCCTGTACTGCAGCCGTTGCGGGGCTGCTGCGGGGTGATGGTATCAGAGCTGCGTCCCTGTCTTGGTGGGCCACGCCTGGCATGGCGGCGGCCTGGATTGGAGTCGCTGCTGGGGCCTGAGCTGGACGGGCCGGGCTTGGCGTCTCTGCTGCAGTGTGGATGGGCGTCGCTCCGGCGGCGAAATCTTGGCGGGCCGCACCTGGCGTGGCTGCGGCCTGGATCGGCATCGCCGTGCCGGGCGTCTCTCCAGGGACCGCGGGCATGGCAGCGGGGGTTGGGGCACTTGCGCCAGCAGGGGCAGCATGGGACTCACCCAGATCTAGGCCGGAGATGCTCTGCAGCAGGATCGGCATCGCTGGTGTGGACTCTGGATGGACGTGGGCATCACCCCCATGCAGGCCTCGCTGCACAGCCTTCTGCAGACTCCTCATGGCCAGCACCATCTCCTTCCCCCACACGGCTGTCTCCCGTCCGCTCTGCTCCTTCATCCTGTCAGCCATCCTCCCGACCTCAGCCTCCAGCTCAGCGGCGGTCACAGGCCTGATCCAGGTGAGCTCCTCCTGGCCTCCGCTTACAGGAGCCATTTTCTCTCTCCTCCGCTCTGCATAGCGGGCACTGCTTCGCGCTCTTTCTGGGCAAGGCCAAGGGGGCGGGACTTCTCTTCGCGCCCTTTCTTCTGGCACGCCCCCCTTCTTCCCGCTCTCTGTAGCGCTAATGGCGGCAGTTTTTCACTATAACACAGTCTTTTAAACACAGTTTCTGCAGGCGCACAGTACCCGGTGGGACCGGGCACGAAATCCTGTTCGTGACGCCAAAAGTTGACTCGCCCACCCCAGGGCTATGGGACACCCGGTGCCGGGCCGGACTAGTCCGGGGGTCGTCAGTGGTGGCGGGGCCCGACTCCGTGGCCCTGGTGGGTGTCAGTTTAAATATGGCTGGTGACTTGGGGTTTGAATAAAGTTTGTGTTCGTGACGCCACCTGTGGTATGCGGCTATTAAGCCGCCGCTGCTGTGTAAGGCCTCCGGGGTGATGATATGGCAGCAATGATGGTACTGCTCCCCACAGGTGGAGCAATGCCCCGGGGCACTGTTGGTGCTCGTGAGAGTCTATGGTGTAATGGAAGGCTAAGCAGATAAAATAACAGAGACCACTCCAAGGGTACAGTTTCAAGTTCTTTTCTCACACGTCCTGGTAGGAGCTCACTGGTGCCCTCAGACGACTGGAACCCACTGTCAGGGACCTCCGCCGTTTCTGGGTGATTCCTGGAGTAAAAACCGGTACCCTTCTCTCTAAGGTGTCTCTGTCTTCAGCTGTCTTCCTAAGCCTAGCTCTTTTAGGATGAACCTGCTCGGCCTCCACTACAGCCTCCAGGCTGGGGAGTCACCTGTCGGATGATTCTCCCTTTTCTAGAGGTTCTGCTGTGGGCTGTGGCCCGGGGAGTTTACAACTTTCCCTGGGCCTCGGTTTTTACTGTTTGGAGATGATTTTGCACTCCTCCGGTTTCTAGGGACCGTCCCCTGTTGCAGCTTGATCCCTCCACCGATGTTCCTGTGGAACAGGCCACCACAGCTCTACAGCTATCCGTGGCCCTGGAATCCCTTCTTTTCTCTGCTTGGTGTCACCTGGACCCTCTGAGTCCCAGGATCTTCACCAGGAAGTGTCTCTTTCTTCTTCTCAGCTCCTGACTGACTTGGAGCTCTTTCTTCTACTTCTCCTCCTTGCCTGCCTCCTGCAGACCTCCTCCTCCTTCCCCACTCTCTCTCTGACTTCTGTTGCTTTCTCTGTGCGGACACTCTGAGCTCACAGAGCTCCTTTCTCTTTCACAGCTACATGCTGGCTCCTCACTCTCTCACTCTCTGAGGTAAAACTGAAACTAACTTGACCTTCCTTTCTCTGACTGCTCTCTGGTGGCTCCTCCCACCTCCCCAGTTGCTAAGCTGTACCCTATAGGAGCAGGGATGGGTCTTACGGCCCCTCCCAGCATGCAGCATGGGAGGGTTACTGCCACTGTCCCTGGTCCCAGTATGTACCTAACAATGGGTGTTGTGTAGATTTACCAGGGGACCGGTGTTCACTCCTTTCCTCACCCAGAATGGGGCATCACACCGCTGGATGGGGTGCAATGTCCTGTGGCGACGGAAGCCTCAGGGGCGCCACACGGGCACCGCCGCTGGCAGTGAGAACCAGGTACTGGCTGCAACATCAGCCAAAGTTTGGCGGCGATCGTGAGGGTACAGTGCCTGAGACCAT
Source organism: Anomaloglossus baeobatrachus (assembly GCF_048569485.1). Lineage (NCBI taxonomy): Eukaryota > Metazoa > Chordata > Amphibia > Anura > Aromobatidae > Anomaloglossus > Anomaloglossus baeobatrachus. The sequence continues at coordinate 400,380,228 of NC_134353.1, read as the reverse complement.
GCAATTACCATAACGTAAATGGACGTCGTTGGTCGTTGGAACGACCTCCCCTTCCATGACATACAGTTCCGTCAAATTTATTTAAAGGGTTAATATTCAGTAAATTTAAATTAAAAATTACTTTTACCAGTTTCATGTTATTTCAGTGACCATTGTGGAGTTTTCTTACTTTGACAGAAGAGTACGAACAACGTCTATGCTTGAAGATTTACTTTATTCAATGTGAAGAGCCACATTGGAGTTGAAGAAAGTGCCTTGAGCATTTAGAAACTGGTATCATCTAGTGGTGATAAATTGCAAAGAATCCTTCTTTAGGAAATCAAAATGGAATAATTATTGTAGGAAACAACATTCTGGCTTTTATTTCTGAAAATACATTTTTATTACAATTATGTAAATTTTATAAAGTATTATTACAACAAATTTAACAGTGCAAATAGCATTTCAGAGAGTAGTGGGAAAAGCTGGTTGGGGACCACAGGGAGATCTGACTAGTTTGGTGTGGTTCCCGATGGCTTCTAATTGCCATGCCACAGTTATTTCACAGGACGGTGTACACACATGAGAGAGACCTGCAAATTACATGAAGTAATGGAGGGAGAAAAAGTCGGCTGGGAACCTTGTCAGACTAGATGGTCCATTGCTGGCTTTTCAAACTATGGTTTGCAATTGTGTAGTCAGGCTCTGATTCACACTGCCTAGTTTTTTTACAATGTTTGCATTGTCTGCATTATAAAGCTCAGTGCTGCACTGTTATTGGTTGGTGCAGAGTGTGTTTTCTGAGAATCCGTGAGGTTTTTTCTTATAGGAGAGCCTTGATCTGTCTTTTTCGGAGCTAAAAAAAAAAAAGCAGAATTCAGTTGTAGCTGTGATGCATTTATTACAGCAATCACAGTAAATCGGCAACATGTCAACACAGCTTTTCAAACTCTACCAACAGAAACAGCTGACTGATAGATTCTTAGTTACCATATTTTTTTGGACTATTGGGCACACCTAGGTTTTAGAGGTGGTACATAGGAGGCAAAAAATGTGGTCATTGAAGGAGCTGTCCGACATTAGCTTACCAAAAATTTTGAGTTTATCTGTGCTGTATTGTCATATAAAACATCCCTACATTGTTATTTTTTGTTTTCTGACTTTTGTTCCTCTTGAATTATCCCTTTATTCTCTGCAGCTCTTTGTTTAAATTCAGCTCAAGCAAACATGATAACTTCCTGTGCTAAACCTCTCAGTCAGAGCTGGCACCGCCCGGCCTCAGTGTCCAGCCCCACCCCAGTGTCCAGCCTCGCCCCCTGCCCGGCCTCTGCACACACATTCCCTGTCAGTATTCTGCCCAGCACTGACCTGTTATCACTACAGCATTGGAATAACAGCCCCACATCGGGCTCTGCACCCCACACCACATCGGGCTCTGCACTCCCCACACACACATCCAGCTCTGCATCGCACACACACACGGGGCTCTGCACCCCCCACCACATCGGGCTCTGCGCCCCACACACACATCGGGCTCTGCAACCACACTCACATCGGGCTCTGTGCCCCACAAACACATCGGGCTCTGCGCCCCACACACACATCAGGCTCTGCTCTGCACAACACACACAAACATCGGGCTCTGCACCGCACACACACACAGGGCTCTGCACCCCCCACCACATCGGACTCTGCACCCCACACACACATCGGGCTCTGCACACCATACTCACATCGGGCTCTGCACACCATACTCACATCGGGCTCTGCACACCACACTCACATCGGGCTCTGCGCCTCACACACACATCGGGCTCCGCGCCCCACACACACATCGGGCTCTGCGCCCCACACTCACATTGGGCTCTGCGCCCCACACACACATCGGGCTCTGCACCCCACACTCACATCGGGCTCTGCGCCCCACACTCACATCGGGCTCTGCGCCCCACACTCACATTGGGCTCTGCGCCCCACACACACATCGGGCTCTGCACCCCACACACACATCGGGCTCTGCACACCACACTCACATCGGGCTCTGCGCCCCACACACACATCGGGCTCTGCACACCACGCTCACATAAGGCTCTGCAACCCTTCCCACCACACACACACGGCGCTCTGCACCGACCCCCCCCACCATCCTTCTGTACCGAACCTACCCCCTACCTCCCTTGTAGGAAGCGGCCGCATGTAAGAGAAGAAGCTACAGAGAGTGAGAGAGTCGGGTCCCTACAATACCGGTTCCTCTCAGATCTTCTACATAAGAGAATTTTCCTGACTGACCCATCAAGAATGGATAGGGACAGGGACAAGATGGCGGAGAGGACATTACACCTCACCCTAGAGATCCTCTTCCGACTTACTGGAGAGGATTACACAGCAGTGAAGACCTCTAGTGATCGCTGTCAGGACCCTGTGTCTGAGGGATGGGGAAGACCCCTGAGCCCAATCACGGGACCTCCACCTCACCCCCTGATACATGAGGACATCAAGGACCAGAAGATCCTAGAACTCACCTACAAGATGATTGAGCTGCTGACTGGAGAGGTTCCTATAAGGTGTCAGGATGTCACCGTCTATTTCTCCATGGAGGAGTGGGAGTATTTAGAAGGACACAAAGATCTGTACAAGGACATCATGATGGAGGTTCCCCAGGCCTTCACATCACCAGTTCTATCCAGTGAGAGGACAACACCAGAGAGATGTCCCCATCCTCTTCTTCCACAGGACTGTAAACAAGAAGATCCCGATGTTCCTCAGGATGATCAGGGTGAAGATCTGCCCCATATTAATACTACAGAGACATATGTGACGGGTGATGAGCGGTGTAAAGAGGAGATTCTTACAGATAACCGCACAGATGACTGTACCAGGGGCTCAGAAGAATATCTGATATTCTCAGATTTTGCAACAGATATACATGAAGAACATGTCATTATACTAGATACACCTCAAGCCAATATCCTTTCTTCTGCTTCCTCAAAGACAAATATGCAAAACAAAAGTCTCAAAAGGGCTGTTGAACATAAAATAGCTTCTATAGGGGAGAAACTGTTTTTATGTTCAGAATGTGGTAAATGTTTTACTCGCCAACCAAACCTTGTTCAACACCAGAGAATTCACACCGGGGAGAAAACATTTTTGTGCTCAGAATGTGGGAAATCCTTTTATAAAAGAAATACATTTGTTCAACACCAGAGAATTCACACAGGGGAGAAACCATTTTCATGTTCAGAATGTAAGAAATGTTATATCAGCAAATGTGCACTTGTTAAACATCAGAAAATTCACACTGGAGAGAAGCCATTTTCATGTTCAGAATGTTTAACATGTTTTGATAGTAAGTCAGATCTTGTTAGACATCAGAGAGTTCACACAGGAGAGAAACCATTTTCATGTTCAGAATGTAAGAAATGTTTTACAATAAAAGCTGAGTTGGTTCAACATCAGAGACTTCACACAGAGGAGAAGCCATTTTCGTGTTCAGAATGTGGGAAATGTTTTACACAGAGTTCACATCTTGCTAAGCACCGGATGAGTCATGAAGGGAAAACAAGGCGCTATCATGATACAAATGTAGAAAATGTTTAAAAACAAAATATCATTTTCAACATTGCATCAGAACAGTCACACAGTGCAGATGCCATATTTATATACAGACTCGCACACATGCAAGTCTATGGGTGTGAGTGAAAGATTGAACTGTACTCTGATCACATCCAAGTGCAGTGCGCTTATACACACTGGCTGACAATAGAGAAGATGGAGAGATCACACCATCTTCTCCGCAGTTGTGATCCGATTGCAACATCAGATCACAGTTGCATGACACTCAGCTCGCACTCGCAGCAGAGCGGGAGCCGAGGGTTGTTAGCATATCGCTTCTGATGTTATCGCATTGGATGACATACTCTAGTGTGACTCCAGCCTTAGACATTTGTTAACTCACATGGGGCAGACACCTTTTTTATGTTCAGAATGTGGAAAATGTTTTACAGAAATATCAGATCTTGTTACACATTAGAGAATTCACGCAAGGAAGAAGCCATTGTCATTTTCCGGTTGTGAGAAATGTTTTAGTTGGAAAACAAATCTTATTGTACATCAAAGAACGCACACCGGGAAGTAACCTTTTTATTTCCATACATGTTTTATCTACCCCCATAGGGAACACATGTAGGCTACATTCACATCGCCGTTCCGTTTTTGCGGTCCGCAAAAAACAGTCCATTTTTTTCACAGATGCATCCGTGTGCCTTCCGTTTTTTTGCGGACCGAAGCAGCAAGAAAGATAAATAGATGAGTAGATATAGAGACAGAGAGATAGATAGATAGATAATAGATGAGAAAGACCTATATAATGTCCAATCCCCCTGCATATTCTAAGCTGGCACCCTTTAGTGACTTTCATGTGGCACTAAAGGGTGCTTAGCCTTGTATTTAGCCAAAAAATAAATTAAAAAAAAGACGTGGGGTCCCCCCTATCTTTTGTAGCCAGCTAGGGTAAAGCAGACGGCTGCAGCCTGCAGACCACAGCTGTCCACTTCACCTTGGCTGGTAATCCAAAACAGAGGGCCCCCACGCTGTTATTTTAAATTAAATAAATAATTTAAAACAAAAAACATGGGGTCCCCCCAAATTGGATCACCAGCCAAGGTAAAGCGGACAGCTGGGGTCTGGTATTCTCAGACTAGGGAGGTCTGCAGTTCTTGGACACTCCCCAGCCTAAAAATAGCAGGCTGCAGCCGCCCCAGAAGTTGCGCATCCATTAGATGTGCCAATCCTGGCGCTTCGCCCAAGCTCATCCCGTGCCCTAGTGCGGTGGCAAACTGGGTAATATATGGGGTTGATGCCAGATGTGCAATGCCACCTGGCATCAAGCCCTGGGGTTAGTGATGTCACAGCGTCTATCAGATACCCGACATCACCAACCCAGTCAGTAATTAAAAAAAAATATACAACAAAAAAAATTTTATTTGAAAAAACACTCCCCAAAACATTCCCTCTTTCACCAATTTATTGAAAAGAACAATCAAATCCGTGTCCGGCGTAATCCAATAAGAAGGTCCCATGATGATCCATACCATAGTCACTGTCCCAGTCAATGAAGAACAGAATGTTCCCTATTGGCTGGGAGAGTAGTGCAGTGGCCTGAGCTAACATCAATAAGTCAGCCCAGGTCACTGCATGGGATGACAAGTGCTGCTGTCAGGAGGTTACATGAGATCATTACCTGCTGTGACGCTCTCCTGACGTCAGCGCTGTCACTGACTTCTATGCCCACCACTTTCTCAGCAGTATCGCGGGAGCCCGTGACGTCACCGCTAGTGACAGTCTCGGGCCGCCCGCGAGACTTGATGTGAGAACGCGGCGGGCATAGAAGGCAGTGATAGCGCTGGCGTCAGGGAGGCAGGACATCGTCACAGCAGGTAATGATCTCATCTAAGCTCCTGACAGCAGCGCTCGTCATCCTCGCGGCTGCCCGCACTGCTGATAATGCAGTGCGGGCAGCCGCGGGGCTGGAGCGGGACACAGACTGCACGGGCACTCCTGCGATCCTGAGCAGGGGGCCCGGTGGTGGCGGTGACACCGTGGCAGTTGCTGCCAGGCCCCTCCCCCAGGTCACAGACCCCACAGCAGTGCAGGGGAGGTTGCGGGGAGAGTACGGATGCGGGGGAATGTGTGGGAGGGTACAGGGAAGGGGGGCGGGGACTCACGCACTGTACCAGCCCAGCAGAGCGGCAACAAGCTGTTCACAGATTTGCATGTCAACATGGTCCTGCCCATGTTGACATGAAATGACCGGAAGCAGGAAAATCGCGGCAGGAGCGGTCAAATGACCACTCTGAGCCGGGGGAGAGGGTCTGACAGCACTCTGAGCCGGGGAGAGGGGCTGACAGCACTCTGAGCCGGGGGAGAGGGGCTGACAGCAGGGCAGGTAAGTGGTCACTATCTACTTACCAGCCCCAATGTAGCCAAATAGGGAAATAATAAAAAAAAGTCAAAATAAGCCGGAATACCCCTTTAAGCATTGTTTTATATGTCCTCCATCCTGGTGTATATATATATATATCCACCATCATGGGCCCATCCTAGGCCCCTTCCTGGTATACATGTCCCAAATCCTGGTATACAGTACAGAACAAAAGTTTGGATACACCTTCTCATTCAAATAGTTTTCTTTATTTTCATGACTCTGAAAATTGTAGATTCACATTAAAGGCATCAAAACTATGAATTAACACATGTGGAATGAAATACTGAACAAAAAAGTGTGAAACAACTGAAAATATGTCTTATATTCTAGGTTATTCAAAGTAGCCACCTTTTGCTTTGATTACTGGTTTGCACACTCTTGACATTCTCTTGATGAGCTTCAAGAGGTAGTCACTGGAAATGGTTTTGACTTCACAGGTGTGCCCTGTCAGGTTTAATAAGTGGGATTTCTTGCCTTGTAAATGGGGTTGGGACCATTAGTTGTGTTGTGCAGAAGTATGGTGGATAACACATCTAATAGTCCTACTGAATAGATTGTTAGAATGTGTATTATGGCAAGGAAAAAGCAGCTAAGTAAAGAAAAACGAGTGGCCATCATTACTTTAAGAAATGCTGGTCAGTCAGTCCAAAAAATTGGGAAAACTTTGAAAGTGTCCCCAAGTGCAGTGGCAAAAACTATCAAACGCTACAAAGAAACTGGCTCACATGAGGACCACCCCAGGAAAGGAAGACCAAGAGTCACCTCTGCTGTGGAGGATAAGTTTATCCAAGTCACCAGCCTCAGAAATCGCAGATTAACAGCAGATCAGATTAGAGACCAGGTCAATGCCACACAGAGTTAGTTCTTTCAGCAGACACATCTCTAGAACTGTTAAGAGGAGACTTTATGCAGCAGGCCTTCATGGTAAATAACTGCAAGGAAACCACTGCTAAGGACAGGCAACAATTAGAAGCGACTTGTTTGGGCTAAAGAACACAAGGAATGGACATTAGACCAGTTGAAATCTGTGCTTTGGTCTGATGAGTCCAAATTTGAGATCTTTGGATCCAACCACCGTGTCTTTGTGCGATGCATAAAAGGTGAACGGATGGACTCTACATGCCTGGTTCCCACCGTGAAGCATGGAGGAGGTGTGATGGTGTGGGGGTGCTTTACTGGTGATACTGTTGGGGATTTATTAAAACTTGAAGGCATACTGAACCAGCATGGCTATATACAGCATCTTGCAGCGGCATGCTATTCCATCCGGTTTGCGTTTAGTTAGACCATCATTTATTTTTCAACAAGACAATGACCCCAAACACACATCCAGGCTATTTGACTAAGAAGGAGAGTGATGGGGTGCTACGCCAGATGACCTGGCCTCCAGTCACCAGACCTGAACCCAATCGAGATGGTTTGGGGTGAGCTGGACCGCAGAGTGAAGGCAAAAGGGCCAACAGTGCTAAGCATCTCTGGGAACTCCTTCAAGACAGTTGAAAGACCATTTCCGGTGACTACCTCTTGAAGCTCATCAAGAGAATGTCAAGAGTGTGCAAAGCAGTAATCAAAGCAAAAGGTGGCTACTTTGAAGAACCTAGAACATAAGACATATTTTCAGTTATTTCACACTTTTTTGTTAAGTATTTCATTCCACATGTGTTAATTCATAGCTTTGATTCCTTCAATGTGAATCTACAATATTCAGAGTCATGAATATAAAGAAAACTCTTTGAATGAGAAGGTGTGTCCAAACTTTTGGTCTGTACGGTATATCTTAGCCATCTTATGTACCCCATCATAGACCCAGTCTGGAATATATGCCACTCACATATTAAAAAAAAAATGTACTCACCTTACATCTGCTCCCCCAGTTTGCTGTCTTCTTCTGATGCCTGCAACTGACTTCAGTGTGCATGACGTCAATGCCATGCACCCCCAGTTACAGCTGACGGCTAATGCAAAATGAATATTCACTGCTCTCCACACCTGAGATTATGGATATTGGGAGCAATGAATATTCATTTTCTCTAGCAGACACATGTGATCGCCCCAGTGGCTGCTGGAAGTCAGTGTGTCCGCTATTCAAGAAAATGAATATTCATGGTTCCCCATGCCCATAGTACTACCCACCTTTCAATATGGGGAGCAGTGGATATTCATTTTCTTTAACCTTTTATGACCAAAGACGTACCTGTACGTTTTTGGCCATGTCTGTCCTTTTAATGCGGACTCACGTGGTGAGCTCCCATTATTCCCTGCACATGCGCGCTGAGCCTGCATTATTCCCTGCACATGTTTGCTAATCCAATCAGAACACATGTGCAGCTCACAGGGGTTTGTCGATCTCCGATACAGGCTTCCCTGTTAACCCCTTAGATGGTGCTGTCAAACTCTAACAGTGCGATCTAATGGGCTCTGGCGGGAATTGCGGTGTTCTCTGCCACCCACTGGGCGCCAATGGGTTGCCGTGGCAGCGTGGGGTCAGATGATGACCCCTGTCGCTGCCATGACATGTTTACTGTGAATGCCATCAGAGCGCTTGCACTCACACGACAGCAGCATCGCTCTGATCAGGATAAACGATCAGACAGTCCCTAAGGGGACTAGTAAAATCATAAAAAAAAATGTAAAAAAGCTTTAAAAAATATGAAAAAAACCCTAAAAGTTTAAAATCACCCCTTTGCCCCATTGAAAATAAAGCAATAATAAAAAATACACATTTGGTATCGCCATGTTCAGAAATGATCGATCTATCGAAATCTAAACTCTATAAATCTGATTAGTACATGGCATAGCGAAAAAACCCCCCCACAAAACACCAGAATTGAGATTTTTTGGTTGCCGCAACAGTGCATTAAAATGCAAAAACAGGCAATCAAAATGTCCCATCTATCCAAAAATGGTATGACTAAAAACACCAGCTGAAGATACAAAAAATAAGCTGTCACTGAGCCCCAGATCATGAAAAATGAGAATGCTGTGGGTCTTGGAAATTGGGAACAAAACGCAAATATTAGATAAAAGTAAAAACTATCCATGTTTGGTATCGAGAAACTCGTACTGACCTGGGCAATCAAAAAGCCAGGTCAGTTTTTCAAAATAGTGAACACAGTAAATAAAACCAAAAATAATCATGCAATTGCACTTTTTTTTGTAATTTCACTACAATTTGATTTTTTTTCCCGTTGTCCAGTAGAATATGGGGAAAAATGAACGGTGTCATTCAATAGTACAATTCTTCCTGCAAAAAAACAAGCCCTCATGTGGCTATAGTGACGGAAAAATAAAAAAGTTATGGCTCCAGGAAAAAGGGGAGAAGACAAAAAAGAAAAACAGAAATTAACTGCGGGATGCAGGGGTTAATAGCAGGCGCATGTGTTTGCCCCTGCCCAGTGTCGTACCGTCAATAGGCTGCTACGGGGCCCATGACCTAAAGGGGCCCGGATGGCTGCCTGCGGTGTGTACTTTTACTTTCCTTATACCCAGCATGGGCGGGCTGCCCAGGGCCGTCACCAAGCAGCTGATTAAGGGTACTTTCACACATCCGGATTTTTGCTCTGCGGCACAATACGGCGTTCTGCAGAAAAACCGCAACCGGCTTTTGTAACGCCGATTGCGGTTTTTTTTTGCATTGACTTACATTAGTGCCGCATTGTGCCGTAGGGGCTTGCGTTCGGTCCGGTTTTTGCCGCATGCGGCAGATTTAGCCGATGCGGCGGCCGGATCGAACGTACCCTGCAACGTTTTTTGCTCCGGCAAAAAACACCGCATCGCGCCGCATCCGGCCGCTGCGGCGCATTTTTCAATGCATCCCTATGGAGGCCGGATGCGGCGCGATGCGGAAAAAACCGCATCCGGTCGCCGCATGCGGTATTTTCCACTGCGCATGCTCAGTAGCATGCCGCAACCGGAAAAAACCGGACCTGCCGCATGTAAAAACGTATGCAAAGGATGCGGTGTTTTCACCGCATCCGTTGCATAGTTTTCACAGCCGGATTGAGCCGCAGGGCTCAAACCGGATGTGTGAAAGTAGCCTGAGGGGGGGAGGGCCTTCACTGTTTGTATAGCTGCAGGCGCCAACACAGAGGGGCAGACTCACCCACACTGTACAGCACAACCTCTGCTGTAGAGGGGGGAGTGGCCAGGCAGCTTGTTCAGTACAGTCGCAGGACAATGAAAATATGGAAAGCTAAACAGTGCAGGAGAAGGAGCAGAGACCTGACAAGGAGAGACAACGGAGCAGAATAACCTGAGGAAACAGAGCTAAGCAAACAAGAAGGGAGAGCAGAAGCACAAGAGAGAGAAAGCAGAGGACAAGAAATGAACACAGCCAGGAGGAACCACAGGAAGTGGAGGCAGAAGCCACTAACATCTCTCACAGCATAGGAGCAGGTGAGTATAATAATGTACAAATGTCTGCCTATAACACTGAAGAAACTGCCCTGTGCTGTGTCATCCCTGTGTGTAACCTCTCTGTACTAAAAGGGAAACCCTAAGTAAATGCTCTGTGCAGCGCTGTGCAACAAAGCATGAAGCAGAGCCAATATACCACATGTGGCACTGCAGAGGGGTATCAGAGTAGGAGGGAAACCCAATGTATCGCTGCCATAAGCGTAGGGCTTCCCTCTTAAGGCCGCTTTACACGCTGCGATCTCGCTAGCGAGATCGCTAGCGTGCGTACCCACCCTCATCGTTTGTGCGTCAAGGACAAATCACTCCCCGTGGCGCACAAAATCGGCCGGACCCGTCACACTACTTACCTGCCTAGCGACGTCGCTGTGACCGGCAAACCGCCTCCTTTCTAAGGGGGCGGTTCGTTCGGCGTCACAGCGACGTCACTAAGCGGCCGCCCAATAGGAGCGGAGGGGCGGAGATGAGCGAGACGTAACATCTCGCCCACCTCCTTCCTTTCTCATTGCCGGCGGCAGCAGGTAAGGTGAGGTTCTTCGTTCCTGTGGTGCCACACGTAGCGATGTGTGCTGCCGCAGGAACGCCGAACAACATCGTACCTGCAGCTGCAACGATAATTGGGAATAGGGGAGCATGTCAACGATTAACGATTTTGCACGATTTTGCAACCTTTTTCAATTGCTCGTAGGTTTCACACGCAACGACATCGCTAAAGAGGCCAGATGTCCGTCACGAATTCCGTGACCCCAACGACATCGCTTTAGCGATGTCGATGCGTGTAAAGCGGCCTTTACTCTGATACCCTTCTACAGTGCCACATCTGGTATATTGGCTCTGCTTCATGCTCTGTTGCACAGCGCTGGAAGATTAGCTCTGCTTCATGCTCTGTTGCACAGCACTAGTATATTGGCTAGGTCAACCATCCTTGCGCACATAGTTTTTTACTAGGCAATGTCCCACTAGCCAGATTCCTACTCCACACTGATGAGGGGCAAATACCCCGAAACGGCTGTCTGTGGATGGATACCATGTTTGGCATAGGTGGTCTCCTTGACTGGAGACTGCCCTTCCCGTGGTTGTTCCTTCCCGGTGAAAGACCTGGCTAGTTTCCTGCCAGCGTTGAGAAACATGTGATGGTGTCTCCGCAGGCCTTCTTGCTTTGAATATTTCCCAAGGGGCATTGCTCTAGAATCACTGCGTTGAGAAACACGTGATGGTGTCTCCGCAGTGGTGGATGTTGATCTCCCTAATGTCAACCATCCTTGCTCACATAGTCTTTTACTAGGCAATGTCCCACTAGCCAGATTCCTACTCCACACTGATGAGGGGCAAATACCCCGAAACGGCTGTCTGTGGATGGATACCATGTTTGGCATAGGTGGTCTCCTTGACTGGAGACTGCCCTTCCCGTGGTTGTTCCTTCCCGGTGAAAGACCTGGCTAGTTTCCTGCCAGCGTTGAGAAACATGTGATGGTGTCTCCGCAGGCCTTCTTGCTTTGAATATTTCCCAGGGGGCATTGCTCTAGAATCACTGCGTTGAGAAACACGTGATGGTGTCTCCACAGTGGTGGATGTTGATCTCCCTAAGGTCAACCATCCTTGCTCACATAGTCTTTTACTAGGCAATGTCCCACTAGCCAGATTCCTACTCCACACTGATGAGGGGCAAATACCCCGAAACGGCTGTCTGTGGATGGATACCATGTTTGGCATAGGTGGTCTCCTTGACTGGAGACTGCCCTTCCCGTGGTTGTTCCTTCCCGGTGAAAGACCTGGCTAGTTTCCTGCCAGCGTTGAGAAACATGTGATGGTGTCTCCGCAGGCCTTCTTGCTTTGAATATTTCCCAGGGGGCATTGCTCTAGAATCACTGCGTTGAGAAACACTTGATGGTGTCTCCGCAGTGGTGGATGTTGATCTCCCTAAGGTCAACCATCCTTGCTCACACTACTTATCTGCCTAGCGACGTCGCTGTGACCGGCAAACCGCCTCCTTTCTAAGGGAGCGGTTCGTTCGGCGTCACAGCAACATCACTAAGCGGCCGCCCAATAGGAGCGGAGGGGCGGAGATGAGCGAGACGTAACATCTCGCCCACCTCCTTCCTTTCTCATTGCCGGTGGCCGCAGGTAAGGTGAGGTTCCTCGTTCCTGCGGTGTCACACGTAGCGATGTGTGCTGCCGCAGGAACGACGAATAACATCGTACCTGCAGCTGCAACGATAATTGGGAATAGGGGAGCATGTCAACGATTAACGATTTTGCACGATTTTGCAACCTTTTTCAATTGCTCGTAGGTTTCACACACAACGACATCGCTAAAGAGGCCTGATGTCCGTCACGAATTCCGTGACCCCAACGACATCGCTTTAGCGATGTCGATGCGTGTAAAGCGGCCTTTACTCTGATACCTTTCTACAGTGCCACATCTGGTATATTGGCTCTGCTTCATGCTCTGTTGCACAGCGCTGGAATATTAGCTCTGCTTCATGCTCTGTTGCACAGCACTAGTATATTGGCTCTGCTTCATGCTCTGTTGCAGAGCGCTGCACAGAGTGTTTACTTAGAGCTTGCTGACGGTTTCCCTTTTACGCTAATACTCTTTTGCAGTACCTATAGCAGGCTCATCAGACCTGCTTTATGCTTTACTGCACAGAGCATTTAGCCCAGTCCTCCACCCCTTCTCTTAGCCCGGCACATGTATATTTCTGTTCTTCTTGGCATATTTTTTCACTCGTTGTCCCATATCTATATCTGTACAGGGATTGATAGTTCTTGGTTCAGTTGATCATCATGCTAGGTATAGGATCCTATGGGTTATCATAAGTGCCTTATCTGATATACTGGGTCTGCTCCATGCTCGGTTGCACAGAGCATTATTCAGGGCTGTCTGACGGTCTTCTCTTCTATACTAATCCTTCTTTGCAGTGCCCATATACGGTTTATTACAGAATAAGTTGAATTTAGTTATACGTATGTCTCTGTGCTAGCTGTGTGACACTGCACATATTTATTCCATGTATTGAATTGTTATGCGCATTCACTGTATATGGGTATTGTATTACAGTAGGTTATCACACTTTTGCAGAGGTTGTCATTTGGGATTTGTTCATGCTTTTAAAGGGAACCTGTCATCAGATTTGGGGCCAGAACCTGTGGCCACCCCCAGTGGGCTCTTATATACAGCATTCTAACATGCTGTATATAAGAGCCCAGGCCACTGTGTAGAATGTAAAAAAACACTTTATAATACTCATCTAACGGTTGGTGTGGTGCAGACTTGGCGGATAGGTGTCTCTGATCTCCGGTACTTGTGCCTCCTCTTTCGGCCATCTTTGTCCTGCTTCTTCTGAAGCCGCGGTGCATGACACATCCTACGTCATGCACAATAGCCGGCATTGAGGTCTTGTGCAGGTGCACAACAATACTTTGATCTGTCCTGCTCAGAGCAGATTATAGTGCGCCTGCGCAGGACCTCAATGCTGGCTAATGTGGATGACGTAGGACGTGTCATGCACTCCGGCTTCAGAAGAAGGAGGACAAAGATGGCCGAAAGAGGAGGCGCTGGTACTGGAGAACGGAGACACCCATCCAACCAGTCTATACCGTACCGACCCCCTAGGTGAGTATTATAAAGTGATTTTTACGTTCTACACAGCGGCCTGGGCTCTTATATATAGCATGTTAGAATGCTGTATATAAGAGCCCACTGGAGGTGGCCGCAGCTTATAGGCCCCAAAACTGGTGACAGGTTCCCTTTAAATGATTTCATTAAGTGTGTTTACTGTCCTTTTGGATTTAATAAAGATTGTTATATTTGTATCTAGCATTTCCATTTTCTGGTGTGGGCATCCATTAAGTGTGAGCTTTTTTCTTCTTCTGTATTGGTCGTGTTGTGATCATCCAGGATGCTGCACTCGGTTTTATTGATTTAGTCCGAGTGTGCACCCCTTTTTTGAATATATATTATTTCTGTATTGTGACATCACTGTGTGTATTATCCCTGTACTGTGACATTACTGTGTGTATTATCTTATGGGTGGCACGGTGGCTCAGTGGTTAGCACTGCAGCCTTGCGGCGCTGTGGTCCTTTGTTCTAGTCCCACTAAGGACAACATCTGCAAGGAGTATGTATGTTCTCCCCGTGTTTGCGTGGGTTGCCTCCGGGTACTCCGGTTTCCTCCCACACTCCAAAAACATACTGATAGGGAATTATTATTATCTCTGTACTGTGACATCACTATGTGTTGCCCCTGTACTGTGACATTACTGTGTGTATTGTCCCTGTACTGTGACATCACTGTGTTTACTATCCCTGTACTGTGACATTACTGTGTGTATTTGTGACGCCCTGGCAAAACTAGGTAGTCACACATAGTCCCCCGCATAACACCTTCCCTCACCTAGGTGACACACAGCCGACCTGAAACCCTAGTCACCCCCCCTTAGGGCAAGACAGGCACACCAGTGGGTGGGACCAGGTGGTAAGGAAACGCCTACCTAGGGGTCTAGACAGCCCGGGGCGGAAAAACAGTGAGTTCAAGCAGTTAAGCTTTAGTTCAGTCTTGGAGTTCAAGTTGAGAGGAGTGTGGGCTGGAGCTAGGTGTAGCTCCAGCGGAGGAGGTTCAAGTTGAACGGTGCCAGGGTCGAAGCCCTGGTACCTTGGCTAGGTGGCAGACGGTGGTCTCTGTCAGCAGGAGACGGGAAGACAGCTTGGCAGATCCGAGGAGGACTGGAGAAGGGTTGGAGCTCACCGGTACCGACACCGGAGACCCCGACCGAAAATCGTGCACAGAGGGGGTACTCGGACCTTGCATCCAGGACCGAAACCAGCGACCTAGCTAATTAACCGATTGAAGGCAGGATTATAGGTCCTGTCCTAACCAAAGTCTTGAAATAAGACAACCACCCACAGATAGGGCAACCGCCAGGGCCCATAGATCCCACGGGTCAGCGTCTGCGGGCACAACTCCTTAGGCACCCAGCAAGCCAGGAACGGACTCCTGAGTTCCAAACCAGGCAGCCCACAATATACAAACACAGTGCAGAGAAAAGGACAGTGACCACCAGCCCGGGTGGAGGACCAGAGTACAACCGGCCACGGCGGCCAGCCACCAGCACCTTGGTTTACCAAAAGACTCGTGTGATTCATTCAATAGTGAGTAACCAACTATCCCCTGGTCCATCTGGGCGTGCAAGCCCCTGCCATCGCCATACCCTGCACAGAGCCACTGGGCCCCGGGGCAATCATCCCTACTCACGGAGGCGTTAACATCCTGCTACCATTACATCTCCCCTGGGTATCCCACAACAGCAGCGGTGGTGTCCCACTTCACCACACACCGTGCGTGGCGTCACAGACATTGTACAATCAATCCCGTACAAATACGTCCCCCCTTTTATTCGGAGTGACCGCGAGACCCCCGGGTCCGGGGAACCCCTCGAGCCGTACCGTAGGCCCCGGATCTGAGCAGCGCCTGCTGCTGGCACGGGGGTGGCACATATTACCCCTGTACTGTGACATTACTGTGTGTATTACCCCTGTACTGTGACATCACTGTGTTTAATATCCCTTTACTGTGACATTACTGTGTGTTGCCCCTGTACTGTGACATTACTGTGTGTATTACCCCTGTACTGTGACATCACTGTGTGTTGCCCTTGTACTGTGACATTACTGTGTTTATTATCCCTGTACTGTGACATTGAAGCGACCGGTGGTAGGGCCGCGGGTGTGTGTGTATGCTCTATTCCAACAAAATCCCCATACTCAGATTTTACCGGTAGTAACATTTCTTTACTATGAAACATATTTATAACACAGTCAACCAAACTATCTGCGCACATGTGTATGGTGGAGTCCCCGGATCTTCACTCCTTCCGGGTACGCAGCAAAGAAAAAAAGACAAGAGAAAAAAAAACAAAGAAATGGCGGCAACTTTCCCTAACTTTCCCTACAATCACGTACCAGACTATCCCAGAAGAAGATGCCGCTCCCACGTCGCAGGCCTGGAGTCTCACGATGATGGGTCCCGGTGCAGCGCTGAAGGGATGCAGCTCCTCGGTCTTCTCCTTTGATCTTCTCCCGCTGGTAACGGATTCTAGTCAGTCTCTTAGTCCCGGGGCACACCGAGTAGAAGAAGGGAGGTCACGGTTGCACGGATGGCTCCCTTGTGTCGGTAACGGCCCCTGCACTTGCACTCAGGATGCGATGCCCTGCAGTCAAGTTGTCACAGCCCCTGGATATGCACTCCGGGCGCAATGCTCTGCAGTCCGGTTAGATCCTCGGTGAAAACAAAGTCCTGCAGACCGGGAATGGCAGAACCCACAGCCGCTGGAAAGTCCCCGGCGCGTTGTTCAGACCAAAGGGCATCCGGTTGAACTCGTACAGGCCCATGGAAAGCAGTCTTCTCTCTATCTTTCTCGTGCATGGGTACCTGCCAATATCCGCTGGCCAGATCCAACGAAGAGAAGTATTTGGCTTTCTTCAGGGCTGTCAGGGATTCTTCAATCCTTGGCAAAGGGTATGAGTCCCGGGTGGTGCAAGCATTCAAACGGCGGTAGTCCACACAGAACCTCAGGGACCCGTCCTTCTTCTTGACTATCACCACCGGTGCAGCCCAGGGGCTCTGGCTTTCTCGTACCACTCCAGCGTGTAGCATGGAATTCAGGAGATTTTTCACTTCTTGGTATTGCTGGGGAGGTATTTGGCGGTACCTTTCACGGATCGGAGCAGCGTCACCTGTGGGGATTTCGTGCTTGATACTGGTGGTGCACCCAAAGTCGGTGTCATGCCGGGCAAAGGACGCCTGATGCTCTTGAAGTAGCTCTTCCACCTGGGACACCTCCCGTTTGGAGTATTGGGATACGTCAACTGACACTTCTCTCGTAGTTCTCGCCCCACGTTGGTGTCACCCGCGACAGCGGCCATGGCAGAGACCGTCACTGTCCAATCTCCCTCTGTAGACGGTACAAACTGGAGGGGGCTCATAGGGTTCACCTCTTCGGTTAGAGCATAGACTCGGGCGAGCTGTGTCCCGGCTTCTAGGTCAACGCTCACGTTAGCCGTGTTGCCCAGCCTGACAGGAATTCTTCCCTTTCTCACTACTGCTAGAGTTTGAGCGACTAGTGTATTCAGCTTCCCTTCCTTCGGGGTGCGCGGCTCAAGCAGCACCTCCACGCCTTCAAGCTGTCTCGTGGTGCTAAGGGGTAGTGAGATAACTGTCTCTTTCCCAGCCGGTAAGGTGATCCTAGTATGGTGGGGTACGGTGATCGTGGCCAGTGGCAGTTGTTCTTCTGTCATTCGCTGGAGGTTGCAGGTCCGGACCACTTGCTGAAAGGCACGGCGGGTGGCCCTATGTGCGGTCACTTCTTGCCAGTACTTGGGCCCCCTCTTGGTAAACAACACCAGATTCAGGTCTTTCAAGATGTTCATCCCAATAATCATGGGCGTTTCTGATCCAAAGCCTTCCCTGACCACAATTATCCCTCTCTTCCCGAGATCTTGGCCACAGATTTCGGTGTTCATCCAGGCAACTCCCGTCACCGGAATGGGTAGATTATTGGCTGCTTTGATCTTGATGGCGGTATCAGGGTCATAGGCAACCCGCGGCTTTAGACACTCTTCGTAGAACTGCTCGGAGATGGTGGGTACCGGAGACCCAGTATCCATTAACCCTTGTACGGCGATCCCTTACAGTAATACTTCCAGGGTGGGGCTATTTGATGCAAGTTTGTTCCGTGGCTGGCTCTGTTTTCCCACACCCCTCTCTTTGGCCTCCCCTGCCGAGTGAGCCTCTTTGGCAGGGGCGTCTAGTTTAAAGGTGGCCGCTGTTGTGAGACATGACTTGCTGGTTCTGGTAGATCGGACCGTGGATGAACTTGAAAGTTCTGGGGGCAACGGTTTGCTCTATGGCGGGGGTCGCCGCATGTCCAGCATCTTCCCATCGGCCGGCTGGGTTGTTGTCTCGCTTGCCGGCCCGCCTGTTGGTCTAGGGTGAGCTGTAACACCTGTTTCTGCAACTCTGCCACCATCTGCTTCAGTTCTTCCGTGTCGCTGTTCGGAGTCCCGATACCAGATATGGACCTGCAAGCCGCGGTATATGTCTGTGTCTCCACGACAGGTCCCCTTGAACGTTCTATAGCTTCTTGTTTGACCTAAGCGAACGTAAGGGCCGGATTTATCCGGAGTAGATCTTGCAATGAGTGGTTAAGGTACGGGTCTCTCAATCCGGTCACGAACTGATCTCTCAACACCAGGTCACGGGCACCCGTACTAGCTATCTGTTCTTCTTTTCTACAGGCTTGTTCTAGCAGCACTTGAAGGGCATTGGCATATTGAGGAATGTCCTCCGACTCGAGCTGAGTACGCCGGAAGAACATATAGCGCAATGTTCCCGCATATGTGGTCGGCCCATAGGTGTTCTCCAGCACCCGCACCAAGTCATCCAACGTACGCCGGCCCCTAACCGTCTCCAGCCTGACTGTCGTCCACGCTTCCCCCTCTAATGTTAGCATGGCCATTTCTGCTAAGGTCTTAGGATCAGTGTTATACATTTCCCCCACTATCTTAAGTTGTTCAGTCCATTCAGTTACAGGATAGTTCCGTCCGTTAAACTTTCTCACCTGATTGACAATAGACGTCGGGGGAGATGTCCGGTTATAAGTTACTACCGGGGGATGATTTTGTTGGTCACACATCCTGCCGACTACGCCACATGAAGCGACCGGTGGTAGGGCCGCGGGTGTGTGTGTATGCTCTATTCCAACAAAATCCCCATACTCAGATTTTACCGGTAGTAACATTTCTTTACTATGAAACATATTTATAACACAGTCAACCGAACTATCTGCACACATGTGTATAGTGGAGTCCCCGGATCTTCACTCCTTCCGGGTACGCAGCAAGGAAAAAAAGACAAGAGAAAAAAAAACAAAGAAATGGCGGCAACTTTCCCTAACTTTCCCTACAATCACGTACCAGTCTATCCCAGAATAAGATGCCGCTCCCACGTCGCAGGCCTGGAGTCTCACGATGATGGGTCCCGGTGCAGCGCTGAAGGGATGCAGCTCCTCGGTCTTCTCCTTTGATCTTCTCCCGCTGGTAACGGATTCTAGTCAGTCTCCTAGTCCCGGGGCACACCGAGCAGAAGAAGGGAGGTCACGGTTGCACGGATGGCTCCCTTGTGTCGGTAACGGCCCCTGCACTTGCACTCAGGATGCGATGCTCTGCAGTCAAGTTGTCACAGCCCCTGGATATGCACTCCGGGCGCGATGCTCTGCAGACCGGTTAGATCCTCGGTGAAAACAAAGTCCTGCAGACCGGGAATGGCAGAACCCACTTCCACAGGGTGATTCTTCCAAGAATCCGGTTGCAAAAGAACCCTCTGTTCAGGGACACCACACGTAGCTCTCTCCTGGCTGAGCTCTGGGTCTGTACTGTTTTGCCGCTCTTTTTTTTCCTGGTTAGAACACACGGGCTCTAGGGGATTTCCCACCTCTGTGTCTGTGATTGCACAGTCTGACACTGCCCCCTTGTGGGCAAGTGCTGAAGCAATGTTCAAATCCCCTTCTACATTGATGATGCAGTCTGAATTGTTGATCCCATTATATTACTGTGTGTTCCCCCTGTACTGTGACATTACTGTGTGTATTACCCCTGTACTGTGACATTACTGTGTGTATTACCCCTGTACTGTGACATTACTGTGTGTATTACCCCTGTACTGTGACATCACTGTGTTTATTATCCCTGTACTGTGACATCTCTGTGTGTTGCCCCTGTACTGTGATATTACTCTGTGTATTACCCCTGTACTGTGACATTACTGTTTGTATTACCCCTGTACTGTGACATCACTGTGTTTATTATCCTTGTACTGTGACATCACTGTGTGTTGCCCCTGTACTGTGACATCACTGTGTGTATTATCCCTGTCCTGGGGGGGAATTGCGGTGTGAACTCACTGGTCTTTGTGCAGTGGACTTTGCTCAGTAACAGGATGGTGCTTATATTCAGACTTTATGTGGTGATAATATTTGGTCATGGTGTGGCGGCATTATTTTGCAATGTATTATTGGTTTTGTTAATGCAATGTATTATTGGTTGCAATGTGTTATTGGTTTTGATATGGTGGGTGCTGTTCAGTATCACTATGTAGTATATATTATTTGGTAATTGTATGACTAGTTTGTTGATGCATTACTAAAAAGAAATGTAGATATTTATAGATTTGTATTATTTAATTATTTTTCAGCCGGCAGTAAATGTATCAGTAATTGCTGTGATACACTTTGGTAGGACTATTTTTTAGTACTGTTTACTCTGGAGATCTTTGGTTTGTTGCCTGCGGCTGATTTAACTGTTTGCAGGCGCTGCGGTGCTCAGCGAGCGTCAGGCGCTGCGGTGCTCAGCGAGCGTCAGGCGCTGCGGTGCTCAGCGAGCGTCAGGCCCTGCGCTGCTCAGCGAGCGTCAGGCTCTGCGGTGCTTAGCGAGCATCAGGCATCACACACAGTCACAAAACAGGAGCACAACACTGCCTAGACTTGTGCTCTGCAGACAGAGCCGTGCCCCGTAATAATTTACTTACTTGACTGGTAGATGTGTAGCCTGGATAGAATCAAGATTAATTCATAATTTGTATATACAGTTAGGTCCAGAAATATTTGGACAGTGACACAAGTTTTGTTATTTTAGCTGTTTACAAAAACATGTTCAGAAATACAATTATATATATAATATGGGCTGAAAGTGCACACTCCCAGCTGCAATATGAGAGTTTTCACATCCAAATCGGAGAAAGGGTTTAGGAATCATAGCTCTGTAATGCATAGCCTCCTCTTTTTCAAGGGACCAAAAGTAATTGGACAAGGGACTCTAAGGGCTGCAATTAACTCTGAAGGCGTCTCTCTCATTAACCTGTAATCAATGAAGTAGTTAAAAGGTCTGGGGTTGATTACAGGTGTGTGGTTTTGCATTTGGAAGCTGTTGCTGTGACCAGACAACATGCGGTCTAAGGAACTCTCAATTGAGGTGAAGCAGAACATCCTGAGGCTGAAAAAAAAGAAAAAATCCATCAGAGAGACAGCAGACATGCTTGGAGTAGCAAAATCAACAGTTGGGTACATTCTGAGAAAAAAGGAAATGACTGGTGAGCTTGGGAACTCAAAAAGGCCTGGGCGTCCACGGATGACAACAGTGGTGGATGATCGCCGCATACTTTCTTTGGTGAAGAAGAACCCGTTCACAACATCAACTGAAGTCCAGAACACTCTCAGTGAAGTAGGTGTATCTGTCTCTAAGTCAACTGTAAAGAGAAGACTCCATGAAAGTAAATACAAAGGGTTCACATCTAGGTGCAAACCATTCATCAATTCCAAAAATAGACAGGCCAGAGTTAAATTTGCTGAAAAACACCTCATGAAGCCAGCTCAGTTCTGGAAAAGTATTCTATGGACAGATGAGACAAAGATCAACCTGTACCAGAATGATGGGAAGAAAAAAGTTTGGAGAAGAAAGGAAACGGCACATGATCCAAGGCACACCACATCCTCTGTAAAACATGGTGGAGGCAACGTGATGGCATGGGCATGCATGGCTTTCAATGGCACTGGGTCACTTGTGTTTATTGATGACATAACAGCAGACAAGAGTAGCCGGATGAATTCTGAAGTGTACCGGGATATACTTTCAGCCCAGATTCAGCCAAATGCCGCAAAGTTGATCGGAGGGCGCTTCATAGTACAGATGGACAAAGACCCCAAGCATACAGCCAAAGCTACCCAGGAGTTCATGAGTGCAAAAAAGTGGAACATTCTGCAATGGCCAAGTCAATCACCAGATCTTAACCCAATTGAGCATGCATTTCACTTGCTCAAATCCAGACTTAAGACGGAAAGACCCACAAACAAGCAAGACCTGAAGGCTGCGGCTGTAAAGGCCTGGCAAAGCATTAAGAAGGAGGAAACCCAGCTTTTGGTGATGTCCATGGGTTCCAGACTTAAGGCAGTGATTGCCTCCAAAGGATTCGCAACAAAATATTGAAAATAAAAATATTTTGTTTGGGTTTGGTTTATTTGTCCAATTACTTTTGACCTCCTAAAATGTGGAGTGTTTGTAAAGAAATGTGTACAATTCCTACAATTTCTATCAGATATTTTTGTTCAAACCTTCAAATTAAACGTTACAATCTGCACTTGAATTCTGTTGTTGAGGTTTCATTTCAAATCCAATGTGGTGGCATGCAGAGCCCAACTCTCGAAAATTGTGTCACTGTCCAAATATTTCTGGACCTAACTGTATATGCCCCCCCCCCCACTGTAGTAACTTGTATGTTCCTCCAAGTAACTTGTATGTTCCCCCCAGCAACATATATGCTGTTTATTATGTTAATATTTTATTGTATTTTTTTTAATGGGGGGGCCCCCATTCAGACTTTTGCTATGGGGCTCCATGATTTCTATGTACGCCCCTGCCCATGCTTTCAACTTCCTGCAGTAGTGACCCTGCTCCTGTGACCGGCTTTACCACCGATCGCACAAAGAGCCAGGCACATCAGGACTATAAGGCTTTGTGCGCACGTAAATGTTGAAATAATGCGTAATAGATTCAGTTTTTCAGCAGATAACATGCTGATTTCATGCACTCGGGATGCTGCCTCTCCCATAGACAGAGCAGGAGCTGCATCCAAAGCGCACAAATTAATTGACATGCTGCTTTTTTCTACGCACGGATTTGAGTTAAAATTTTGGCATCCAAATCGCTGCGTTCAAAAAAGCAACGTGCGCACGTATCATGCACAATCTACATAGATTGTGCTGGGGACGCAGGATGCATACATTTACGCTGCAGTGCTAAACGCAGCGTAAATGCATGTAATTATGCAACGTGCGCACAAAGCCTTAGAGACCCCTACTATCCTCCCACATTTAGGGGAAAAAGGGTGTCTTACAGTCTGAAAAATACAGTAACTCATTATACAGCCAGCGAAATGCAGAGAAAAAAGGAGCCTGTAAAACCGAAAAGGTGCAAAACTTTGTAATGACGCCAAATTCAAAAATGATTTTTCGTGTAAAATGTAGAAATTCAAGCAAATAAAATTATGTATACATATAAATAATCTCTATCAATATCCTCACAATGGGCCATTATCTTTAAGTAAAATTCTAATGTCTAGCCTTCAAAGATAATTTGTCAACAGGGTTTAGCAATATAAAGGAAAGGCATGGCTTTTCTGACAGCCAGGGCTGTGGAGTCGGAGTCATGGAGTCGGAGCTCAATTTGGTGGAGTCGGAGTCGGTATAAAATGCACCGACTCCTAAAATATATAATAAACTAGCTGTACTACCCGGCTTCGCCCAGGTTAATAACTGCTGTTAACAAAATAGAATGTATTAACAAAAATGTATTCTGCACACAAAAACCACAAAACAAATAGATAGAAATGTAATTATTAAATTGTTGCCTATATGAACCAATCAGAGCTCAGATTAACTGTAGCAAAATAGAAGCTAAAGCTGTGATTGGTTGCTATTGGCAGCCTGATAAATCTCCAGGCAACAGAAATCCCTCCCCCCTGACAGTATATATTAGCTCACACATACACATATAGACAGGTCATGTGACTGACAGCTGCCGTATTTCCTATGTGGTACATTTGTTGTTCTTGTAGTTTGGCTGCTTATTAATCAGATTTTTATTTTTGAAGGATAATAGCAGACTTGTGTGTGTTTTAGGGCGATTATGTGGCGAGGTTGGTGTATGTCTGGTGAGATGTGTGCTGAGGGTGCTATATGTGTTCAAGTACGTGGTAGTGTGTGGCGCATTTTGTGTGTGTGTTCATATCCCCGAGTGTGGGGAGTATCCCATGTCGGGGCCCCACCTTAGCAACTGTATGGTATATACTCTTTGGCGCCATCGCTCTCATTCTTTAAGTCCCCCTTGTTCACATCTGGCAGCTTTCAATTTGCCCCCAACACTTTTCGTTTCACTTTTTCAACATTATGTAGATAGGGGCAAAATTGATTGGTAAATTGGAATGCACGGGGTTAAAATTTCGCCTCACAACATAGCACCCGGCGCTGCCCGGGATAGTAACTGTCTCTCTGTTTCTCTCCCATTCTCTGTCTGTCTCCCCCTCTGTATATATCTCTTTGTCTCTCTCTCTCTCTCTCTCTCTCTCTCTCTCTCTATCTCTTTGTCTGTCTTTCTCTTTCACTGTCTGTCTATTTATCACTTTCCCTGTCTATCTACAGTCATATGAAAAGTTTGGGCACCCCTATTAATGTTAACCTTTTTTCTTTATAACAATTTGTTTTTTTGCAACAGCTATTTCATCTTCATATATCTAATAACTGATGGACTGAGTAATATTTCTGGATTGAAATGAGGATTATTGTACTAAAAGAAAATGTGCAATCCGCATTTAAACAAAATTTGACCGGTGCAAAAGTATGGGCACCCTTATGAATTTCTTGATTTGAACACTCCTAACTACTTTTTACTGACTTACTAAAGCACTAAATTGGTTTTGTAACCTGATTGAGCTTTGAACTTCATAGGCAGGTGTATCCAATCATGAGAAAAGGTATTTAAGGTGACCACTTGAAGTTGTTCTCCTATTTGAATCTCCTATGAAGAGTGGCATCATGGGCTCCTCATAACAACTCTCAAATGATCTGAAAACAAAGATTATTCAAAATAGTTGTTCAGGGGAAGGATACAAAAAGTTGTCTCAGAGATTTATACTGTCAGTTTCCACTGTGAGGAACATAGTAAGGAAATGGAAGAACACAGGTACAGTTCTTGTTAAGCCCAGAAGTGGCAGGCCAAGAAAAATGTCAGAAAGGCAGAGAAGAAGAATGGTGAGAACAGTCAAGGACAATCCACAGACCACCTCCAAAGACCTGCAGCATCATCTTGCTGCAGATGGTGTCAATGTGCATCGGTCAATAATACAGCGCGTGTTGCACAAGGAGAAGCTGTATGGGAGAGTGATGCGAGAGAAGCCATTTCTGCAAGCACGCCACAAACAGAGTCGCCTGAGGTATGCAAAAGCACATTTGGACAAGCCAGTTACATTGTGGAAGAAGGTCCTGTGGACTGATTAAACAAAGAGTGAGTTGTTTGGTCATACAAAAAGGCGTTATGCATGGAGGCAAAAAAACACGGCATTCCAAGAAAAGCACTTGCTACCCACAGTAAAATTTGGAGGAGGTTCCATCATGCTTTGGGGCTGTGTGGCCAATGCCGGCACCGGGAATCTTGTTAAAGTTGAGGGTCGCATGGATTCAACTCAGTATCAACAGATTCTTGACAATAATGTGCAAGAATCAGTGACAAAGTTGAAGTTACGCAGGGGATGGATATTTCAGCAAGACAATGATCCAAAACACTGCTCCAAATCTACTCAGGCATTCATGCAGGTTAACAATTACAATGTTCTGGAATGGCCATCCCAGTCCCCAGACCTGAATATCATTGAAAATCTGTGGGATGATTTGAAGCGTGCTGTCCATGCTCGGCGACCATCAAACTTAACTGAACTGGAATTGTTTTGTAAACAGAAATGGTCAAATATACCTTCATCCAGGATCCAGGAACTCATTAAAAGCTACAGGAAGCGACTAGAGGCTGTTATTTTTGCAAAAGGAGGAACTACAAAATATTAATGTCACTTTTATATTGAGGTGCCCATACTTTTGCACCGGTCAAATTTTGTTTAAATGCGGATTGCACATTTTCTGTTAGTACAATAAACCTCATTTCAATCCAGAAATATTACTCAGTCCATCAGTTATTAGATATATAAAACTGAAATAGCTGTTGCAAAAACCCAAATTGTTATAAAGAAAAAAGGTTAACATTAATAGGGGTGCCCAAACTTTTTCATATGACTGTATCTCTGTCTCTTTCCCTATCTGTCTCTTTTCCTCTCTTTCCGTCTGTCTCTTTCTCTCTGTCTCTTTCCCTGTGTCTGTCTCTTTGTATATTTACCTGTCTTTGTCTGTCTCTTACCCTGTCTGTCTCTTTCCCTCTCTTTCCCTGTCAGTCTGTCTCTTTGTCTGTGTCTGTCTCTTTGTGTCTGTCTCTTACCCTGTCTATGTCTGTTTCTTACCCTGTCTGTGTCTGGCTCTTTCCCTGTCTGTGTGTGTCTCTTTCTTTGTCTGTGTCTGCCTCTTTCCCTGTCTGTGTCTGCCTCTTTCCCTGTCTGTGTCTGTCTGTTTCCCTGGCTGCATTGTGACACTCCAACATTCCATATAAGGGCGTGGCTGCGCATTCTTCTGAAGTTCTGGCTGCACTGTGGCTCCCAGCTCCATTCGCTTTAATGGAGGCAGGTTTTTTGGTGAGTAACTGTAAAGAGCGGGGTTAAAATTTCCCCTCAAAACATAGCCTATTACGATCTCGGGGTCCAGAAGTGTGAGTGTGCAAAATTTTGTGGCTGTAGCTGCGACGGTGCGGATGCCAATCCCGGACATACACACACATACACACACACATTCAGCTTTATATATTAGATTGGGGACAGGAGTGCAATGCAGAGTGTGATGAAAATGTTTTCATAGGAATTTGGGAAATGTCCTATAAATGTCTGTTCTATTCCTGATCTAAGGCTACATTCACACACAGAGTTTTTTGAGGATACGTTTTTCAGCTGCAAAAGCAGATCAGCTTTTTAAAAAAAACACATCACCTGAAAGGTTTTTGAGCTCATAAATAATGCTTTCAATAGCAAAAGCAGATTAGAAAAACACCACACAAACTGACATACTCATTCTTTGTGAGGATCCTCACAAAATGCTGTGTCTGAATGTCCTATCTTGAAACCCATTGCCTTTGCTGGGATGCCCGGAGTCACTGCATTTCACTGAATTATTTTGCCATCAATTATCGATATGTTTGTGACAAGAAAGAAATTGTTAGTAACACACTGGCAGTAAAAGATAGTAAGGCTCATCACATCAACCAGTTTCTCCAGGCCTCAGTGGAAAAAGTTCTACAAGATTAGGAACGCAAAAAAGAACAGGTTCTTGCCATTGTAATGAACAATGCTTCAAACTTAAGTACAATTAAACTGATGAATGAGAGTAATGAACAACAGCTAGAAGAAAATTTAGGATTTAGTATGTCCTGTCATGACCTGCTGTTCTTTCTTGTTCTGTTTTTGTCCTGATGAAGAAGGCGGCTATGCCTTCGAAACGCGTTGACTCGTGCAAATAAAGGAAAGGATTTCATCGCACCTCCCGGATCTGTGGTTTTTCTAGCGCAGCATCAAACCCGTTTTTCCCTATTTACCCTAGGATTTAGTATGTGTGAGATGGAAGGCCACAGTGCTGCTGATGTAACTGAGGAACAAACAGATATTACAACAGAAGAACAGCAAAATGATACTTTAGAATTAGGTGATCTTGTTGAAGCTGCTTCAAAACACTTTCATATTCATCACATGTGCTGTGTTGTGCACACGCTCCTGCTGGCAATAAGAGATAGTCTGCAAGAGGGACCCCGGTTTCACACATCCGTCTTTTCACCGGTTTGGCGGATGCGGCGCACTCCAGTACAGTGTATACAGTACAGTGGCAGAGCGACAAACGATGGTCACATGCTTTCATGTGACCGCAGCATGTGACCCGGAAGTTGTGGCGCTGCCACTATACTGTATCGTACTGTACTGGCATGCGTCACATTCGCCAAACCGGCGAAAAGCCGGATGTGTGAAACTGGGTGGACATGCTGGAAATCTGATTGGGAAAGGGATGAAGTTGGTTATTGCCGCCAGAACCCGTAAAATTGATTCCATCTTGAAGAGACGTGCTAGGAAAGGGGCAATTGTTGATCAAGCCACTCGGTAAGGCAGCACTTATTTAATGACTGAGCGATTGCTTAAACTAAAATAATTTCTTATTGATATGGTGAACCCTCAACTAACCTTAAATGAAGGTCAATGGACACAGGTGGCTGAATTGAAGGAATTGCTTAATCACCCATTTACCGTGACTAAAAAATTACAAGCTGAAGATTTAACTCCTGGCATTTTCATAAGGGAGTGGAAGAACTTGCTATTTTGCCTGTCCCAAAGAGGAGGTTTAATCGCAGATGGCATTTCTGCTTCAATTAAATGGAGAGAGACACAGCTATTGGAAAATAAAATTCTTCTGGCCGCTGTTTATGTGGACCCAAGTCATCGTATACTGCTTGATGATCAACAGCTTACTAAAGGAAAAGAAGCTTTGAGTGAGGTAGCAGTTAGGATGAGCAGCTACAGGACTGCCAGGCGGAAGAGGACTTGGGGCCTGACAGTGCTACTGCTGCCATATCTTCATCCTCATCAGATGAGGAGTTTAACTTTGACAAGTATTTGGATGACATGGAGCAGCAAAGTGTTGCCGCAAGGAAAAAGATTTCACTCCGTCTCCTATAGCAGCAGATTGACCAGATTTCAGTAAAATGTTTCACTTGCTCTCAAAGAAATAGAAAAATTCAACCGTTCATCAAAACTGACTGTGCATGAGGCAATTCCTTTATACCCGGAAATTGTTAGAAATGTTGCCCATGTGGTTACGGCTTTGCCTCCAACCCAAGTTACTGTAGAGAGGTTGTTCTCTAGCCTTAAAATTATTAGGTCAGATTTGAGGTTATCTATGAAGGAGGATCTGATGGAGGCAATTCTATTTCTTAGAACAAATTCATATACTGCACAAATGTTATTTAGTATGTTTTTGTTGAAAACTGTTTTTTTTTGCCACTTATATATAACACTATATGTAATACACTATGTAAGTGGCAAAAAACAGTTTTCAACAAAAACATACTAAATAATAACATTTAGTATATTGCTTATATTTAAGTGAAAAATGTATTGTAGTACAATGTGAACATCAGACATTTAATCATTTTTATGATACAATAATCAAGATATTTAGCTAGAACATAAAGTATATTTATTGGAATAAAGTTTAGAACACAACAAACTGTATTAAATTGTAAATATGTAATTATATATATATATATATAATTACATATAATATATATACACACAGTACAGACCAAAAGTTTGGACACACCTTCTCATTCAAAGCGTTTTCTTTATTTTCAAGACTCTGAAAATTGTAGTCACATTGAAGGAATCAAAACTATGAATTAAAACATGTGGAATGAAATACTTAAAGTGTGAAACAACTGAAAATATGTCTTATATTCTAGGTTCTTCAAAGTAGCCACCTTTTGCTTTCATTACTACTTTGCACACTCTTGGCATTCTCTTGATGAGCTTCAAGAGGTAGTCACCGGAAATGGTTTTCCAACAGTCTTGAAGGAGTTCCCAGAGATGCTTAGCACTTGTTGGCCCTTTTGCCTTCACTATGCGGTCCAGCTCACCCCAAACCATCTCGATTGGGTTCAGGTCTGGTGACTGTGGAGACGTAGCACCCCATCACTCTCCTTCTTAGTCAAATAGCCCTTACACAGCCTGGAGGTGTGTTTGGGGTCATTGTCCTGTTGAAAAATAAATGATGGTCCAACTAAACGCAAACCGGATGGAATAGCACACCGCTGCAAGATGCTTTATTAGCCATGCTGGTTCTCTATGCCTTCAATATTGAATAAATCCCCAACAGTGTCACCAGCAAAGCACCCCCACACCATCACACCTCCTCCTCCATGCTTCACGGTGGGAACCAGCCATGTAGAGTCCATCCGTTCACCTTTTCTACAAAGACACCGTGGTTGGATCCAAAGATCTCAAATTTGGACTCATCAGACCAAAGCACAGATTTCCACTGCTCTAATGTCCATTCCTTGTGTCCAAACAAGTAAACAAGTCTCTTCTGCTTGTTGCCTGTCCTTAGCAGTGGTTTCCTAGGAGCTATTTTACCATGAAGGCCTGCTGCACAAAGTCTCCTCTTAACAGTTGTTCTAGAGATGAGAATTCTATACTAATATATATATTAAACATGCACACACACAAGATATATATATATTATATAAAATCTACTGTATATTAAATATTGTATAACATATTTACAATTTATTACAGTTTTTTGTGTTCTAAAGTTGTATTCCAATAAATATATCTTATGTTCTATCTAAATATCTTGATTATTGTATCATAAAAATGATTAAATATCTGATGTTCACATTGTACTACAGTACAATAAATTTTTCACTTAACTATAAGCAATATATATGGGAGTCGGAGTTGTGGAGTCAGAGTCGGTGCAAGGGAAATTGAGGAGTCTGAGTCGGAGTCGAAGGTTTGGCTTACTGACGCCACAGCCCTGCTGACAGCTCAGTGTATTTGGATGGGACTGTGGGTGGGGTCTTCTGGTCATCCCGCTTGCCTCCTGTGCATCTATGACAGGTCACAAATAATTCAGTGACTTGCTTCCTTTTCAGCTTAAAAGGAACCTGTCAAGTGCCATATGCTCCCAGGACCATGAGCAGTTCTGGATGCATATTGCTAATCCCTGCCTGACCGTCCCTGTATACACTAGCATAGATATAGGGATCTTCAGAAAAAGTATTTTTAAAGAACCTTTATAATATGGTAATGAAGCCAGCGACTAGTCATGAGGGCGCTACTTCCCCGACTACTCTGCCCTCTTAGCATGGTTACACGCCCACAGGGGTGTACTAACATGCTACGCAGTGCAGCATCACCAGCCGTGATGCGCGTACCTGTGTCCGCTGTTCAGAAGTCCCCAGCACTTCCGGTCATGCGCACTAGACCTCGCTGAAGCATTTATACCCGGCATCATACTGTGCATGACCGGAAGTGACTGGAGTTCTGAACAGCGAACACAAGTATGTGCCTCACCGCTGATGATACTGCTTTGAGTAGCATGTTAGTACGCCCCTGTGGGCCTGCTACCATGGTAAGAGGGCGGACTAGTCGGGGAAGTAATGACCTTGTGACTAGTCCCTGCGCTCAGCATACGGTAAAAGATCTTCAGAAATACTTTTTCTAAAGATCTCTTTAGCTATGCTAGTGTATACACGGACAGTTAGGCAGGGATTAGGAATATGCACCCAGAATTGCTCGAGGCTCTGGGTGCATATTGCACCTGACAGGTTGACTTTAATGAAAATGTCATTGAACCAAGATCTCGATGTGAGTATGCGCCGCCTTCAGCGCCATTTTACTGAAGACCTGCTGTGGAATCACACTGCGCATGCGTCACTCACCCCAAAGACAGCAGCGGCACAAAATGTACAAAAGGAGATAGGTCATGGAATAATCAGATCATTGAATAACCACACACAGGGGGCCAGGATAGGAGCAAAAGACCCTACCTCTAGTCACGCATAAATGCACAGAGCTGTCATTAGAAGATAACTTCAGATGCTAATTAAACAACCATAGATAATTTGTTTTTCATCTAAGGTTATCATAAATTAGTATAACAGCGTCATTATGGTCATGCATTTCCTTTATTCTGCTGTATCCTGCTTATAGGTTCTCTTTAAAGGCTAGAGATTAGAATAGGCTGCAAGAGTTTACTATAGCAGGATCAGAGGCGTATCTAGGGGCGGGGGGCTGGTAGGGCATGTGCCCCGGCCGCAACTGTCAGGGGGTGCTGTTAGGCCACCTGATGCAGCAGTCTCAGAGTCTCCCCAGTGGCTGCGTTTTAGCGCCCTGTAGTGGGAGCCAGCTATTCTGACTCCCAGCTGTCAGCCGGGACTCAGAGAAAGTGCGGTGCGCTTCTCCCACTGATCAATTGTCTTCGTATGTTTCAGATGTGAGGACAATTGTTGAAGTGGTGACCGCTGCCACGTCCGGGTCAGAGCGACATCTGCAGTGTGATCAGGTCAGCTGATCACACTGCTGAGGTCACTCTTCAGCACCGCAGACGCAGCAGACAATGCTAGTTATAAAGGTAGATGCTAGAGTGTACGTGCTCCTTCCAGGTATGAAGTAATTTCAACACACCCCTATCACATGATAGGGGCATGTTAAAAATACAGTCCGATGTTTCCAGCCAGAATAAACATTTTTCTAAGTCCACGAGGGCATGGAGTTGTTTATAATAAATGCGGTGGTCTGGGGATAAGACTCCCATATGGGGGCCCCCACTTACATAATTATGGTGGACGAGAGGAAACATCGCCATGCCCACCAGCCAAGCGAGTCACGCCCACTAACCTGGAAGGAGCCCGTACATTCTAGGCTCAACCTTGGTAAAGTGCTCCATTGGAGGTGAAGACAGCAAAGAGTGACAATATGGGGTGAGGGGGAGGAAGTATGTACGGACGCAGTATGGAGGGAGAGAAGGTGAGAAGGGGGAAGTATCTATTGACACAGTATTGTGGTAGAGAGGATGGAGAGGGGGAATAATCTATGGACATAGTATGGGGGAGGGAGAAGTATCTATTGACACAGTATGAGGGGAAAGTGGGTGGGGAGGGGAAATTAGTTATACAATGTGTGCAGAATTATTAGGCAAATGAGTATTTTGATCACATGATACTTTTTATACATATTGTCTTACTCCAAGCTGTATAAGCTAGAGAGCCAACTTCCAATTAAGTAAATCAGGTGATGTGCATCTCTGTAATGAGGAGGGGGTGTGGTATAATGACATCATCACCCTATATAAGGTGTGCTTAATGATTAGGCAACTTCCTTTCCTTTGACAAAATGGATCAGAAGAGAGATTTGGCGGGCTCTGAAAAGTCCAAAATTGTGACATGTCTTGCAGTGGGATGCAGCAGTCTCGAAATTGCCAAACTTTTGAAGCGTGATCACCGAACAATCAAGCATTTCATGGCAAGTAGCCAACAGGGTCGCAAGAAGCGTGATGCGCAAAAAAGGCGCAAAATAACTGGCCATGAATTGAGGAAAATCAAGCGTGAAGCTGGCAAGATGCCATTTGCCACCAGTTTGGCCATATTTCAGAGCTGCAACATTACTGGAGTCTCAAAAAGCACAAGGTGTGCCATACTCAGGGACATGGCCAAGGTAAGGAAGGCTGAAAAATGACCACCTTTGAACAAGAAACATAAGATAAAACGTCAAGACTGGGCCAAGAAATATCTTAAGACTGAATTTTCAAAGGTTTTATGGACTGATGAAATGAGAGTGACTCTTGATGGGCCAGAGGCTGGATCAGTAAAGGGAAGAGAGCTCCACTCCGACTCAGACGGCAGCAAGATGGAGGTGGGGTACTGGTATGGGCTGGTATCATCAAAGATGAACTTGTGGGACCTTTTCGGGTTGAGTATGGAGTGAAGCTCAACTCCTAGACCTACTGCCAGTTTCTGGAAGAACACTTCTTCAAGCAGTGGTACAGGAAGAAGTCAGTATCGTTCAAGACAAAAATGATTTTTATGCAGGACAATGCTCCATCACATGCATCCAACTACTCCACAGCGTGGCTGGCCAGTAAAGGTCTAAGAGATGAAAAAATAATGACATGGCCCTCTTGTTAACCTGATCTGAACCCCATAGAGAACCTGTGGTCCCTCATAAAATGTGAGATCTACAGGAACAGAAACAGTACACCTCTCGGAACAGTGTCTGGGAGGCTGTGGTGGCTGCTGCATGCAATGTTTGATTGTAAACAGATCAAGCAACTGCCAGAATCTATAGATTGTAGGCTGTTGAGTGTCATCATAAAGAAATAACTAATTTTTTGGGGTTTTGTCTTTGCAAGTCAGAAATGTTTATTTCTACATTTTGTGCAGATATATTGGTTTACCTGGTGAAAATAAACAAGTGAGATGGGAATATATTTGGGTTTTATTAAGTTGCCTAATAAGTCTGCATAGTAATAGTTACCTGCAAAAACAAATATCCTCCTAAGATAGCCAAATCGAAAAAAACCACTCCAACTTCCAAAAATATTAAACTTTGATATTTACAAGTGTTTTGGGTTGATTGAGAACAAAGTTGTTGATCAATAATAAAAAAAAACCTCTAAAATACAACTTGCCTAAAAATTTTACACATGGTGTAGACACAGCATGGGAGAGGATGGGGAGGGCGAAGTATCTATGAACATAGCATGAGGGAGAGCGGATGGGGAGCCCGAAATATCTATGGACACAGTTTGGGAAGCAAGGGTAAGGGGTGATATACGCAGACATAGTATGGGGAGCAAACTGGGGAAAGAAAATCAAAAGCAAAAAGCAAGAGGGCAAATTTTAGGACATGGTATGAGGAGCAAGTGGGCAGGATGGGTGCGGACACAGCATGGGGAGCAAGGGGGCAATGTATACAGATGTAGTATGGGGAGTGAGCGGGGCTGAGAACAGAGATAGTGAGGAGACAGTATGGGATGGGAAAAATGCGAAGGGGCACAGAATAGAGGTAGTGTTGAATGTGGTGGTATGGAGAGGAGATAGCTTGTGGGTACAGTACGAGGCAATCGTGAGGAGGGGGGGAGTGTGATGAGTACAGTATAAAGGCTGGGCAGTAAATGGGGACACAGTGTGAGGACAGTATGAAGAGTGGGCTCTGTATGGAAAGGAGAAGGCAGTGTGGAGGGCATTTACCATAAGAGGTAAAGTGTGTGGATCATATTTTGTGCAAAGAACAAAGAGAGGGGCAATTATTTATTCTGAGGCACAGCGTAGGGCAGATATTTTTATACAGCTGTAGTATAATTATTCTGCTATTTTTAAGGGTATCGTACCAGAATGTGCTGCAGAAGAACGGAGAAGATGGAAGTCTGCAGAGACGAGCTGTGGATGTGAAAAGTAATCATGGCGTCTGGGCAACATGAATAAACGAAAGAAGCGACTCCAATCAGCGACAACATCATCTATAAAAGGTACCTGAATGTAAATAAAGGTATAATACCCCATAACTAAACGCGTATCGCCACGTGAAAAAAATGGCCTCCTCTGGGGAAAGTGACACTTTTCCCTGAGGAAGCCACTTTTTTCATGTGGCGATATGCGTAGGTTCTTTCCTCACCCCTCACATTGTTTCACCTTTGACTCACTGGTTACCCAGGATCATCCAGGACTTTTTCAGGTTGTATATGTACTGTCATCTGTTTCATGTCCGCACAGCTTTGGCATGGATGGCGCAGTTATGGGGGTATTATACCTTTATTTAAATGAATTTCTGTATTTATCACTTAACAGTCTTTTTTTCGGTTTGATCTATGCATGTATCTTTTTCATTGGTACTTATTTCATTGTATAGATTGCTAACAGGGTTCAAGTGAGGTCTATAATAATTTTTTAAATTATGAGAGGGGGTGAGGCTTAGGTGTAGTATTATTGTACACACAAGTTGTACTTCTCTTAGCTATGTGCTTTTTAATTGTTTTTATTGTGAACTCCTATTTTCTGTCTTTTGGTGTATTAATAAAAAATTACATTTTACATATTTACTGGGTGAGCCCACCTTTTTTGCACATCCGCTTGTTTCTCTCTTTCATATTCTCATGTGTTTTGGGATGTGTTGTGTGGTTTAGATCCCCTGTATTTGTCGCTGTGGTGCCTTCCCTATTCATTACATTTAAGACTCACTGCCAAACACAGCATGCGGTGATTCTTTTCTCATGCCAATACGGCATGAGAAGTCCACTGCAGATAGACACTACCCTATAGTTTTACCCTGGTGTGACTGCAGTCCGATGCTTTATCGGATTGCAATCGTCTGTGCAAAACACCAGTGGAACCGAAGCTTTACTGTGGTTTCTGTATTGTCCAGTATCTCCTTACCATTGTGAAAGGGAATCGGTCACCAGGTTTTTGCTCCCTATCTGAGAGCAGCATAATAGAGACAAACACCCTGATTCCAGCGATGTGTCACTTACTGAGCCGTTTGTTGTCATTTTGATAAAATCAATGTTTTCTCTGCTACAGATCTACAAGTTAAACAGAGATCCTGAATATGTTGGACTACCTGCAGCATGCCAAGTAGTCCTGTAATGATAATCTACGCCTGATTAAACCGTGATTTTCTCAGAACTACACTAAGCAGCCCAGTAAGTGACATATTGCTGGAATCAGGATCTCTGCCCCTGTGTTAGACTACTCTCAGATTAGGTGTTAAAAACCTGGTGACAGATTCCCTTTAAAGATGTACTGGAAGCTGTAGGTTCATGTAATACAAATGGACAGTATATGGGTCTGACCTGATATTACAATTGATATACCATGTACTGGTTCTGATTATGTATTTCTGTATTGATGCGGTGTTTCTGAACTTATGGGGTTATATGGATGTATTTCTGTACTGCTGGTGGTTTTGATGATCAATTTCTATACTACTTGTTGTTCTGATGATGAATTTATTTACTGCTTGTGGTTCTGGTGATGCATATCTGTATTTGTTGTGATTCTGATTATGTATTTCTGTACGGCTTGTGGTTGTGATGCTGAGTTTCTGTACTCATGGGGGTTCTAGTTATGTATTCTGGTAGTTGTGGTGCTGTTATTAGTTGTGATCCTGTGCACAAATAACAATTCATAAATTGTAAGATTACTTTCACATTGATGACCTATCTTTAGAATAGGTCATCAATATCTGATCTGCTGGTGCAGGTGGCTGGAAATGCTTATTTCCGGATCTGTTCCATATTCTGATAGTGTCCGCCTCCGGGTACTGCACATCCTTCTCATTGGCTTGAACAGGAAGCTGCTGCCACTATCACAAGGTGGAGCACTTCTAGCCCCTGACGGGGGTGCCAGGTGCCAGACCCCGGCCGATCAGTCATTGGTGACCTATCCTAAGAATACACCATCAATGTTGAAAGAAATCCGGAATTCCAGCAACAAAGTCCAGGAAATCAAGTTAAAACTTAAGAAATTTATTGAGGCATATTAAAATGTCCAAACATGGTTCTGAGCGTGATCGAGAGGACGCATTTCGAACAAGGTAGTTCTTAGTCTGTTTGCCAGCTTCTTTTTGCTTGCACAAGTCCTGGATATAGTGGTCTCCTTTGGCAACAGGTGAGCGGATACTATTTTTCTTTTTGTGGACACCATCAATGTTGACGTAGTGGACAACCTCTTTAATAAAGTATTGTGCTGTCTGACAAGTTAAGGGGTACTGTGTTTTTATTTATGTTTGGAGCATTAAAGGGGTTATTCCAAGTTTGTGAGGAGTCTGCACTCATTCTGTGTGTCACGCTATGTGACTGCAGACTTCTGAATTCTCACAGTGTGCACACTGCATGCTATCAGGATTCTCTGGTCCAGGCAGTGAGAGTGGGAGGTTATGAAACCGCAAGTATGTGATTTGCATACATATGGTCTTGTGCCGACTAGACATG
The DNA here is from genome assembly GCF_048569485.1 of Anomaloglossus baeobatrachus. NCBI lineage: Eukaryota > Metazoa > Chordata > Amphibia > Anura > Aromobatidae > Anomaloglossus > Anomaloglossus baeobatrachus. The sequence continues at coordinate 400,342,631 of NC_134353.1, read as the reverse complement.
CATGGCCTCACTTAATGAAAATTAATTGAGTGAGACCAGACACGTCAAATCAGAACGTGGCCAGAAATATACAAATCTCACACTTGCTTACATGACAGTCTACTCTCACCACTGGAACCGGAGAATCATAAAAGTGTGCACTGCGAGTAGTGAAAATTCAGAATCTCAAACCTAGACAAAACAGTGTAGTATCCCCAGTTCTAACAGTGTGTAATATACTCTCAGTCGGGATTCAACACTGCTCGCTGGTTCTAGCAGTCACCACATGGCCACTCCACTCATTTGTGATTTTCATACTTGCATGTGACAACTGGCTTTTCTTCCTACGTTTCTCATTTAACATTGAGAGAATTATTAAGAGCAGCTCATCATCACGGGACTAAGTATGCAAATCACATATGAAGGATTGGTCACATGATGACCACCAAACTGCTTGGTGGTAGGGGGGGCTCCAAACTGAATTCTTGCCCTGGATACTTAAAAGCCTAGATACACCTCTGAGCAGGATAGTACTAAGAAACTGTTGTATTGTATGGCTAGTAGTACCCGCTGTCCAAAGAAGGATTACCAGTAATGTGTGGTATCTATAGAAAATACCCATATATTCATCATATTTTTCAATTAAGACAGGTATCCTAACCTATGCTAATTATGTCATAATACAAGCTCAACATGTTCACTAGTGTTCTGATTTCTCTCCAAATTACCAAGGTAGAAACATAAACCAGTCACGTAAGTACTGATCTGTGATTGTACCAAAACGCTTTAAAGATCTGCTGAAAAGAGAAGGAAAAGAAACTGTATGCTGTAGTAAACAAGGTAAAATCAACAGCCTAAATATGACTAAAAATAGACATTAAGGCCCGATTCAGCGTCTTGGCGCCTTTTTTCTAGAATAAAAATGGTTCTCAGTGACTTTTTTTGAATTTTATTTTTACTTACCATAATTTGCACTTTTAAATGAAACCCGTCAACAGGTTTTTAGACCCCAAATTACCGTCATCATAGTAAAGTACCTGTAATGATGGAGCCTCCATACCTTTACATTATAAAGCCATTGTCACGTAATACAATTCTTACAAAAATGAGCTCGCAAGTGCAGAAGCTTGGCCTGTGCTTACCTCTCCGGCCTTTCTCCTCCCGGTGTCGGCTTGCTGCCAGTGATTGATAGGTCACTCATCTCAGTGAATTGACCTGTTCCCCCTCCCAGCCGGCATCTCATGCAGGTGGCGCCACTTCGGGGGTGGCCCCTGTGCAGTAATGTGCTGACGACGTTGTGAGAGCTGGAATATCCATCCATGCATGTGCAGCTCTCATGAATGTTGGTGCTAGTGTGAGATGTCGGCCAGAGAGCAGAATGACCTGTCAATCAATGGCAGGTGGCCAACACTGGTCTGAGAGAAAGAGGGAGGGAGGCCGGAGAGCTGCACGTGCCGGCTGAATCGCTGCTCCTGCGAGCTCATTTGCATAAGAATGTAGCAATAGATTAAATGACAATGGAGACATGGACTTACAATATTAAGGTATGGAGGTAATCATCATTACAGATACTTTACTGTGATGATGTTACTTTGAGGTCTAAAAACCTGCTGAAATGTTTCCTTTAACTGATGTTACTTGTTTTCGGCAGGGTTTGTTTTTTTTTGTCTGACATTATGGACATATTTTTCCTTTTGCAGATGTTCCAGCCTAATTTATCACTTGCAATTTTTAGAAATGCAGCAGAATTTTTATGCAATTATACTCTAGTGGAGTACAAGATCGAAGTTCATTTTTGTGCAGTAGAAGGCTAACGTGCAAACATTTTACATGGTGGTGCAACGTTTTGCTCTAAAAAGCTGTGATACGATAAAAGCTAAGAAAAAGAGTATTTTTAATTGGGCTCAAATCCATTAATTAATGTGCACCATTTTGAAGACATTGATGAAAAACAGCAGCAAGACCTGAGTTCAGAAATAATATATGGTTTAGGATTTCTATAGACTTCTCCACAAATCCTAATCCTAGAGGCCATGACTAGCATGCTGGGATTGGAAGTACCGTACTTTTTCCCCCCAAATGTTGGAGGAAAGTGGGGGGTGCGTCTTACGGTCTGAATATAGGGCTGCGGCCAGGAATGAGGGTGCTGCGGTGGAGCGGGTCATCGGCGGCATGAGCAGGCTGTGGCAGCGCCTGCCGTGACCACGTGGGCCCGCTCATTACATATGCACGCCCATCATCTCAGTGCTGAAGCCAGCACTGACAGGTGGGTGGGGTGATGGGCAGGGGGTGTGCACGCATAATTAATAGCCTGCCGTGATCACCCCTGGCAACTACAACATCAGCGCAGGGGGCAGTGAATAAGTACGGTACCGTACACTCACCCGTCACCGTTCCCCTGCAGCACCGCGATCTCCTCCTGTCTGCCGGCCAGCTGATCTGTGTAGCGAGCGGTGAGCACAGAGATGACGTCATACCTGTGAACGCTCTCCACACACAACAGCCGGCAGACAGGAGGACATTGCGATGCTGTAGGGGAACGGCTCCACACAGGTCAGCGCCGGGGGCAGTGAATCAGTATACTCACCCGTCACCGTTCCCCTGCCGCACTGCAATCTCCTCCTGTCTGCCGGCCAGCTGATCTGTGTAGCGAGCGGTGAGCACAGAGATGACGTCATCGCTGTGCGCACTGCTAGTCACGCAGGTCAGCTGACCGGCAGACAGTAGGACGAGCGATGCTGCAGGGAACAGTGACGGCTCCACACAGGTCAGCAGTGCTGCTGCCGCTACATGCAGGGGGAGGAGCGAGGAAAGGTGAGTATAAACGTTTATTTTTTTGTGTAATACAGGATACATGCCATATAGCAGGATGGGGCCATATAGCAGGATGGATGGGGGTATATAGCAGGGTAAGGGCATATAGCAGAATGGCAGTATATATCAGGATGGGGAGCATATAGCAGGATGGCAGTATATAGCAGGATGGCAGTATATAGCAGGATGGGGGTATATATACAAGGCAGGAGGATCATTACCAGGATGGGGTACCTTAGCAGAGAATTTGGGAACATTACCCCCATAACAGTGTCAGCAGCAGATCCTCGCCCCATAGTGTGTCATGACCACATTTTTTGCTTAAAATTTTATTTTCCTCCTCTAAAACCAGGGTGCGTCTTATGGTCCGGTGTGTCTTATAGTCCGAAAAATACGGTAGGTAGACGACATAATCCACTTCTGCCTTTGACTTTAGACTCCTGCAGAGCTTCCTCCAACGGCAGTCTGGTAGATTCCAATTATTGAAGAAATTGTCCCCATCAGACCAACCAGCCATGTTGGAGAGCATCCCCCCCATAGAAAACCGGGTGGCATCCAGTGAACAGCATTAACTAGATCAGAGAAACAGCTGATAATGCTCAAAAGTTCTGATCTCATCTGGAACTTAAGTTCTCCTCGGCTCCTTGGAGGATCGTCCCTGAAAAACAAAAGGACTGTCAAAAGAAAGGCAACCAGTAGTCCTCCAACTGACTGGGACGCAAAATAAAAAGAATATGAAATATTGTAGAATTAAAGGGGTTATGTCACAAAATACATTCATCACCTATCCAAAGGATAATCATTGGGGGTACAACTTCTGGGACTCCCACGCAAATAAAGCAGTAGCCCACGTGCATGATCACCACTCCATGCACTTCTATGGGACTAAAGAGGTGACAACCATCTGACGGAAGTGAACCTATCCTACTAGACCGAACTTGCCAATTTTGCTGTTATCAGTCAACCATCTGATGTGTATGACTGTTTATTGAGACTGTGAGTCGGATAGGTTCAAATTAAACATCTAACACTTGCACTAGGGGGAGATAAGCCGCTGCCAGAGATATCTTGCTTTAGTGTCTGCATTGAAAGCACAATGCTCAGTCAAGATAAACAGTTCATGTGAATTGGAGAGAGATATTACTCACAGCAAGTTGGGCTGTAGTGTGTACATCGCCCAGGCCAAAAGCTAATGCTCTACCAGGATACAGCTAAACCCCCACTAATGTGGAAGCGTCACAGGTGCAGGAGAAGCAGATCACACACACACCTCCATGGAATGGAGGGGAGGCGAATGCTAGATAATAAAACTGCACACAAGTGGCTTGCATAGAGCGCTGTTCACATGCAGATGGCACAGTCACAAACCCGCAGCCTATTAGGTGACGCCCTTCTATTAGATCAGGCGGGCTGCCAAGCCGTACCCCACTGTGTATCATGCACGGACAGACACTCTACAATGCAAGGCCCAACAGGCCTAATTTTTGGAGGACATTGTCCTCTTTTTGTTGCTATTTTTATATATGAATTGGAGAGAGATAGCTGTGGGCAGATAACTCATTCTGAGGTTAAAGGCCCAGTCACACTAAACAACTTACCAGCGATCCCAACAACGATACAACCTGATAGGGATCGCTGGCAAGTTGCAGGTCGCTGGTGAGATGCCACACTAAGCGACGCTCCAGCGATCCCACCAGCAACCTGACCTGGCAGGGATCACTGGAGCGTCGCTACACGGGTTGCTGGTGAGCTGTCACACAGGCAGATCTCACCAGCAACCAGTGACCAGCCCCCAGCGACTCGTGGAAGCATGCTGCGCTTGGTAACTAAGGTAAATATCGGGTAACCAACCCGATATTTACCTTGGTTACCAGCGCACACCGCTTAGCGTTGGCTCCCTGCACACCTAGCCACCATACACATCGGGTTAATTACCCGATGTGTAGTCCTGCTACGTGTGCAGTGAGCAGGGAGCCGGCACTGACAGCGTGAGAGCGGCGGATGCTGGTAACGAAGGTAAATATCGGGTAACCAAGGAAAGGGCTTCTTGGTTACCCGATGTTTACCGTGGTTACCAGCGTCCGCAGAAGCCGGCTCCCTGCTCATTCAGTTATTGCTCACTCGCTGTCACACACAGCGATGTTTGCTTCACAGCGGGAGAGCAACAACTAAAAAATGGTCCAGGACATTCAGCAACAACCAGCGACCTCACAGCAGGGGCCAGGTTGTTGCTGGATGTCACACACAGCGACATCACTAGCAACATCGCTGCTAAGTCACAAAAGTCGTTCCTTAGCAGCGATGTTGCTAGCGATGTTGCTTAGTGTGACGTGGCCTTAACTGTAAGGCCTCATTCAAATGTGTGTGTGGCATGTACGATTTTTATACGCTTTGTTTCACGGAAACAACACATACCCATTATAATCTATCATTACAGAGAGGGGGGAGCCAGCACTACCTATGAATGGCATGCAACAAATAAAAAGTGTAAAATTCAGAAATTCATTCCTACTGTACTATAATGCAAAATGAGAGCGTTTTAGCAAACAATTGATCAATAATTTGAGCCACCCCTGCCACGTCACATCTAAATGGGGAGGTCCTACTCTATATTATATAATTTGCCATTGTGCCATACGGCCTCCGAAATATTTTAATAAGTAGAACCATATAAAAGCAACACATACCTGTGACATCTCAGAACCGCTCCCATGTTGCAAAGACAGATAGCTGCAAATAAAGGCAGTCCAGATGCCAGCATATGCAGCAAGGCCACACACACACCAACACAATGTCAAAACTGGCCCTCACAGTGTGTCTGACCAGCAGCCATGGATAAAGGCAGAGCAGGCCCAAGTAAATGGTGCTTAATTAATGATGCCTGTGGAACAGGGTGAGGTAGTTCAATGTGAACAGACTCCAACATTAGTTTTGATAGTAGCAGAAGGAATTTGCAAAAATTCTCATTTTGCATTATAGTACAGTAGGAATGAATTTGTGAATTTTACACTTTTTATTTGTTGCATGCCATTCACAGGCAGTGCTGGCTCCCTCATCTTTGTAATGATTTACTGGTCTGGTGGCTGACCCCCACCAGGCCGTGCATGCCCAGTGTGGTTTGCAAATTCCTAAAACTAATGTTGGAGTCTGGGAGTCTGTTCACATTCAACTATCTCACCCTGGTGTGTGTGGCCTTGCTGCATATGCTGGCACCTGGACTGCCTTTATTCGCAGTTATCTGTTTTTGCAACATGGGAGCGGTTCTGAGATGTCACAGGTATATGTGTTGCTTTTATATGGTTCTGCTTATTAAAATATTTAGGAGGCCGTATGGCACAATGGTAAATTATATAATATAGAGTTGGACCCCCCTATTGAGATTTGCCGTGACGGGGCAGGGGCGGCTCAAATTATTGATCAATTGTTTGCTAAAAATCTCATTTTGCATTATAGTACAGTAGGAATGAATTTGTGAATTTTACACTTTTTATTTGTTGCATGCCATTCACAAGCAGTGCTGGCTCCCCCTCTCTGTAACATTATAATCTATGGTGTTATTCTCATGTCCGTGGTTTGACACGGATTGTGTGTCCATGTAAAACCCATAGAGACGTCGTTTTTTTGTACGGTATTACGGATGAAAAAGGTCAATACAAGTCTGTGGGTCCGTGAGAAACACGATGAGCACAGAGAGGACATCGATGTACAATCCATACGCTTTACATATTTAACATTGCAACGTATAGCAGAAGCTTTGTGATTTACTTCTTTAGCCATCTGTGAAAAAATTTGATTTTTTTTGGTACTCACCATTAAATCTGTTTTTCATAGGCTTCATTGCAGGACACAGAAACCTGGGATAGTTTGCTGCCACCTGGAGGTTTACATAGATATTACATAAAACTAAAAGTTAGTTTCTCCCCAGCAGACTATACCTTGATCTGCAGGAATCGGCCTCCTCAGTTTAGTAAGAAAGCAATAAAAGTAAGAATAAGAAACCTAAGAAGAATAACTCAAATATATACCACTGGCAAAATTGGATGGGACCTGTGTGTCCCAATGAAGACTATTAGAAACATAGTTTACGGTTTGTAACAAAAATCTGATTTTCTCAGTCGCTTCATTGGGGGACACAAAATCCCTAGACATTCAAAAGCGGTCCCTGGGGTGTGAGAAGGCACATACAGTATAAGCAACAATTCTGTTAACATCACAAAACTTACTAGTGTAGTGCAAATTGAAGGCTCATTAACTGCTACCTGTAAAATTTTCCAGCCCAAGCCACACCAGTCAGAGCAAAGATATGGACCCTTTAGAATTTAGAAAACTATATACAGATGCCCAGGTAGCAGCCTTACAGAGTTGAAAGACCGAAGCCAACCGCCCTAGTGGAGTGTGCCCTGATGTTGAAAGGAGGAACCCTGTCCTTCAACTTGTACGCCTGAATGACATTCGCTTTAATCCAGAACAAATAAGGAATCGTACCACAGTGGCAGACAACTAATATCGTACAGGCCTAACCACATCCAGACTGTGTAATCTTTTCCATGGATAAGGTGGAAAAGGACAACATAAAGGTAAAGGCCCCTTTACACACTGCAACATCGCTAGCGATATCGCTGTAACGTCACCGGTTTTGTGACGTAATAGCGACCTCCCCAGCGACATTGCAGTGTGTGACACACATCAGCGACCTGGCCCCCGCTGTGAGGTCGCTGATCGCTACAAGTCGTTCAGGACCATTCTTTGGTCCTTTGTTTCCTGCAGCGCATCATGTATCGGTGTTTGATACCGTTCAACGACATCGTTAGCAACCCAGCCCATAGGCGTGCTAGCGTTCCCTTTCCAGCGAGGTCGTTCTGCAGGTCCGTAACGCTGCTGCGTCGTTGGCCAGATCTGCCTGTTTGACAGCTCACCAGCGACTGTTAAGAGACTTTCCAGCGATCCCGGCCAGGTACAGTTCGCTGGTGGGATCGCTAGAAAGTCTCAGTGTGTAAAGGGGCCTTAACACAATGTTATCATTAAGGTGGAAGGCATAAACCTTAGGAAGGAAAGTCAGAATCGGACTTAACATCACCTTGTACTGATGAACAATGAGATAAGGAGCAGGCAAGAAAGGGGTGCCAATTCAGATACCCTTCTAATAAAGGTGATGGCTATAAAAACACCACATTCTGAGCTAGTAAAAGAGCTGGGATCTCCCTGATAGTATTGAAAGGGAAACCCTGAAGACCCTCTAGAACTAGGTTAAGGGTGGCCGATTAGGAACCTGATAAGCACTAGTCTCTGGAAAAAAAAGTTCTGACATGCAGTTCTGCAGCCAAATTCCTCTGTGAAAAAAAAAGTAGGGACAATAAAGAAAAAAAGAAAAAAAAACAAAAAACACCACAATGGGGAAATGGACTTCTTCCTAGCCCTGATCATGGTCTGTATCACTGGCTCTTAAAGCCCAAACCTCCTCAGAACCGAGGCTTCAACAGCAATACTGTTAAAGCAAGCAGTTGTAAATTCTAGAAATAAAATGGACCCAGAGATAACAGGTTGGGCAGATCGGAATGGGCCACAGAGAATCACCTAATAGGCTGATGTTGTCTGAATACCAAACCGTCATGTGCCAGTTCGGAGGCACCAGGATCATGGGAGCCTCTTCTTCCCTGATCTTGTAGAGAAGTCTGGGAAGAAGAGGAATAGGTGGGAAGAGATAAGCTTGAGATAACTGGGACCAAGGAATTGCCAACACATCGACAAAAACCATCTGTGTGCCCCCAGCTCTCATGACAAATGCTGATACTCTGTGGTTTAATCTGGAAACCATAAGATCGACGTCCAGACTGCACCAGTGAAGGTCTGAAGACTACTATGTGAAGGGTCCATTCCCGTGGGTCTACCTTCTGGCGACTGAGAAAATCCGCCTCCAATTGTCTACCCTGGCAATGTAAACTACTGAAATCAGCGGAACTCTGTCTTCTACCTACCTTAGAATTCTTGACATCTCCAACATGACTTCTTGCTCCCCTCTGATGATTGATATATGCTACCACCGAGGAGTTGTCTGATTGGATTCTGACTAACAGCCTCCTAAGTAGGTGTTGTCAGGAGAGTCCAATGGATTGCTCTGATATCCAGAACATTGTTCGGAGAAGTCTCTCCTGATCGTCCTAAGTTCCTTGTGCCGAAAACCGTCAAAACACTGCCCCCCCAACTGGAGAGGCTGGCATCCATGGACAATATCTTCCACTGGTGGCGCAGAAACAGTGCCCCTGGGACAGCGAAGAGGGGGTTAAATCATCACCTAAGGGACCTGCGGTATTGAAGTGAAAGGCAAGAGGCCGATCCAAGGGCTGTAAGGACCTTTCCCAAAGTGAAAGGACTGTGCTCTATAATGGCCTTGAATGGAACTGACCAAAGGGAACCGCTTCAAAAGCCGCCATAATCTGACCCAACACTCTAATGCAAAACTGGAGAGGGTAGTTCCCCGAGCGTCTCACAACCCAAATAGAAGACTGCAGAATCACTCTTTTCTTCTGGAAGAAAAAACAATCCCTGAATCGTGTTGAAGGTCATCCCCAGAAAGCAGAGAAGCTGAGCAGCAACTAGCATGGATTTTGTTTGGTTGACAATCCATTTGAATTGGTCCACAGTGTGTAAACTTATCTCCAGGTTGGCTGAGATCCTTGACCAAAATGTCATCTTGATAGGTTATTACCACTTTTCCCTGGAGCAGAAAAGCACCATAATTGGCGCCAAGACCTTCGTAAACCTAAAAGGTAGAGCCCTGAATTGATCATGATCCCGGCCTATCGCAAACCGCAGGTAACGCTGATGAACTGGGACTATTGGCACATGTAAGTAAAGGCCGCTTTACACACTGCGGTATCGGTACCGATATCGCCAGTGTGCGTACCCGCCCCCATCTGTTGTGCGACACGGGCAAATCGCTGCCTGTGGCGCACAACATCGCCCAGACCCGTCACACGTACTTACCTGCCCGGCGACGTCACTGTGACCGGCGAACCGCCTCCTTTCTAAGGGGGCGGTTCGTTCAGCGTCACAGCGACGTCACTAAGTCACTGAACCGCCGCCCAATAGAAGCGGAGGGGCGGAGATGAGTGGGACATAACATCCCGCCCACCTCCTTCCTTTCGCATAGTGGCCAGGAGGCAGGTAAGGAGAGCTTCCTCGTTCCTGCGGTGTCACACGGAGCGATGTGTGCTGCCGCAGGAACGAGCAACAACTTCGTTACTGCTGCAGTAACGATAATTGAGAATGGACCCCCATGTCACCGATGAGCGATTTTGCACGTTTTTTTGCGACGATGCAAAATCGCTCATCGGTGTCACACGCAACAGCATCACTAATGCGGCCGGATGTGCGTCACAAATTCCGTGACCCCAACGACTCCGCATTAGCGATGTCGTAGCGTGTAAAGCCCCCTTAAGTGTCCAGAATGTCTACTGATGACAGAAACTCGCCGACCACCATGGATGCGATGACTGAAAGGAGGGACTCCATTCTGAAGTGCTTTACGTGCACCCACCTGTTTAAATTTCTCAGATCCAGAATGGGCCGTACTAAACCACCCTTCTTGGGAATAACAAAAAGATTTTAATTAAAACCCTTGAACCTTTCTGAAGGTGACAGCTCCACCACTACCTGTGCGCAAAGCAGAGCAGGGGTGATAGGCTGAGAGAACCCTGAATTTAGGCTGGGAGAAGCTGGTGGATGAGACCTGAAAAAAACTGTCTCAAGGGATGGATGAAAACTCTATTCTGTAACCTGAAGAAACAACAGCCCGGACCCAAAGATCACCGATTGCCCCAACTATATTTTCCCTGAAATGGAGGAGACGGCTGCTCACTTGGGAAAAATCCCCGAGTTGGAGTAGCCCTCCATGCTTCAGTTCCTCTACTGCCCTAAGGGCCAGAGAGTCCCACAGGCACAGGTCTAAAGGGAGCTCTTCTAAATTCCTGGAATCCACGGGATCTGTTTGGGCAATCGGGTACTTCTGGGAGCGGAAACTGATAAAAAGGACAAAGCTGTAACAACCCACACCTTCTAAATGGCCTCCTGGCGTTCACATGAGGTAGAAGAGTACTCTTCCCTCCTGTGGCATCAGCAATAATCTTGTCCAGCCTGGAACCAAACAAGACCCCTGAAAAGCAAGTCCTGTGAGAGACTTCTTTGAAGACAAGTCTGCCCACCAGACCTTGTGCCATAACATAAGACGGATGTTTACACATTTGCTCGCAACCCAAGCTGAGCATTCTGCAGAATCCAATGTTGCAGATCATAAGTATTTATTTACTTGAGCAATCTGATCTGCTACCTCACTATCCTGTCACCTAGCTGAAAGATTATGACACAGGTACTTATCCCAAGCTGAAATTGCCTTAGCCACTCAAGTGACAGCAAACTCTGGGCAAAAGGAAGACTCAGCCCCCTCAAAAGTGTACTTCGCTATAGACTCAAATACACCTGTCTATAACGTCTCTCAATGCTACCATCTCACCGAGAGGTAATGTGGTGGTTCTAGAAAGGTGAGAAACGGGAGGATCCACCACCAGTGGAGAGGACCGTGATACCACCAAGTCTGCTAGAAAAGTTTTGAATACCTCCATGTGACTATGCGTCTGAAAGCATTTGACCGAGTGTTCCCAGACCTTCTGTAATAGCTCAGTAAATTCCTCATGGTCAGCAAAAGATCTTCGTACCCACTTACTTCTTCTGAAGAAACCAGTTTCTTTAGATAATGGGTCTCTGCTGGTCTGATTGCTGGGAGAGAAGCAACAGCTGTAATTAGACAACCAAATCACTCATCCTTCCCACCTGATAAGGATAAAACACCAACTCCACACTAGAGATTGAGTCTGATTGCTCCACAGACAATAATCTATGCAGGGAAGGAGAAGCTGCAAGTCGCTCTCAGTGATGGCAATCTGGAGGCAGAGGATACTGCAGGGTGTTTAGGGTACCGTCTCACTAAACGTCGTATCAGCGATTCCGACCACGATGTGACCTGGTCAGGATCTCTGGTGCGTCGCTACATGGTCGCTGGTGAGCTGTCAATCAGGCAGATCTCACCAGCGACCAGCCACCATCCCGCAGCGACTCGTGGAAACGATGCTGCGCTTGGTAACTAAGGTAAATATCGGGTAACTAAGCAAAATGCTTTGCTTGGTTACCCAATATTTACCCTGGTTACCAGCGCATACCGCTGGCTCCCTGCACTCGTAGCCAGGGTACACATCGGGTTACTAAGCAAAGCGCTTCGCTTAGTTACCCGATATGTACTCTGGCTACGTGTGCAGGAAGCCAGCACTGGCAGCCTGAGAGCGGCGTACGCTAGTAACCAATGTAAATATTGGGTAACTAAGCAAACTGCTTCGCTTGGTTACCCGATGTGTACCTTGGTTACCAGCGTCCGCAGCTTCCAGACGCCGGCTCCCTTCTCATTCAGATTGTTGCTCTCTCGCTGTCAAACACAGCGATGTGTGCTTCACAGCGGGAGAGCAACGAGCAAAAAATGAACCAGCACTGTGTGTAACGATCAGCGATCTCACAGCAGGGGCCAGGTCGCTGCTTAAGGTCCAGTCACACTAAGCAACTTACCAGCGATCCCAACAACGATAGGGATCGCTGGTAAGTTGCTAGGAGGTTGCTGGTGAGATGTCACACTGCGACGCTCCAGCGATCCCACCAGCAACCTGACCTGGCAGGGATCGCTGGAGCGTCGCTACACGAGTTGCTGGTGAGCTCTCCAGCAACCAGTGACCAGCCCCCAGCGCCACGTGGAAGATGCTGCGCTTGGTAACTAAGGTAAATATCGGGTAACCAACCCGATATTTACCTTGGTTACCAGCGCACGCAGCTACACGTGCAGAGAGCAGGGAGCAGCGCATACTGAGCGCTGGCTCCCTGCTCTCCTAGTTACAGCACACATCGGGTTAATTACCCGATGTGTGCTGCAGCTAAATGTGCACAGAGCAGGGAGCAGCGCACACCGCTTAGCGCTGGCTCCCTGCTCTCCTAGTTACAGCACACATCGGGTTAATTAACCCAATGTGTCCTGCAGCTACATGTGCACAGAGCAGGAGCCGGCACTGACAGTGAGAGCGGCGGAGGCTGGTAACAAAGGTAAATATCGGGTAACCAAGGACAGGGCTTCTTGGTTACCCGATGTTTACATTGGTTACCAGCCTCCGCAGAAGCCGGCTCCTGCTGCCTGCACATTTAGTTGTTGCTGTCTCGCTGTCATACACAGCGATCTGTGCTTCACAGCGGGACAGCAACAACTAAAAACTAATGGCCCAGGACATTCAGCAACAACCAACGACCTCACAGCAGGGGCCAGGTTGTTGCTGGATGTCACACACAGCAACATCGCTAGCAACGTCACAAAAGTTGTTCGTTAGCAGCGATGTTGCTAGCGATGTTGCTTAGTGTGACGGGGCCTTTAGTGTCACACACAGCGAGATCGCTTGCAATCTCGCTATGTGAGAAGTACCCCTTAGAGCACAGCCAAGGTCTTTGATATTGATAAGCAGTCACAGGAGAGTCTGACTCATTGCAAGAGTTACAAATCCCAAAATAGAGACCTAGTCCACTACGTTCGGGTGTCAGTCTGCAGAAAACGTATATGTGCAAAAATGGCACAAAACAGAGCACACGTTAACGCAGTGCGCTCCATTACAAGGGTTATATTGGACAGTGAATGGCCCTGCCGGGCGCATACGTCCGGAACATGCTTTGCAGAGTGGGGGAGGAGTGGTTCGGACGAATGCTCCGACGGCATCTGTGGCCGTAGGGAAAAAAAACGCAATGTGAAAGGAGCCTAAAAATTATATATTTGCAATCTGATTATGATCTTATTGGTGTGATGATATTTTTACCAATATAAATTAATGGCATGGATTATCCCGGTTTTTGTTTCAAACTAATGTTTTGATAATTTATTGTCTGCTAGGGAATTTTGTATTTTTATCTTCTCTCTACTTATATTATTTTTATTTAGGTGTTGTTATTGTTTATGTGTAATAATATGAATTACACCTACCGGTATTTGGTAATTCGGTTTCCAGTAGTCCCTCAGGACTGCACCACAGGAGGAGTTAATCCCCTTTACCTATACAGGGACAGGATCACAGAGAGGTTTAAAAGGCCCCTCCCACCTCCACCCTCCAGTGTCTTTTCAAGTACTTACAGAAGGATGGATACAAACGGTATATACCAACAAATAGTAACTCATCTGCAAGATAAACCCTAAGGGGAGGGAAATAAGGGTGCTGTCCTGAGGGACTACTGGAAACCAAATTACCAAATATCGGTAGGTGTAATTCATATTTTCCAGAACGTCCCTCAGGACAGCACCACAGGAGCAGTACCAAAGTAATATCTCAGGGCGGGTACAGAAGCCTTAAGGACACAAGTCCCGGGCAAGAAATAGGTTTGGCATATCAATCTGTAAAACCAAAAATATGGATAGTAGCAAGAATCTGCAAGCAGATGAAACCCTATGCAGCGCATCTTAAGGGTTACCAAACATGGCTAGTGTAGGATCCATAACACCCAGAACCCACCAATGTCTGAAGAACATTAGAAGGACTAATACTTTGATAAGTACCGTCGTGTACTGAAAAACTACAAGGTAAATCACCATAGTGAATGAGATATATTCTATACTGTTGAATATTCAGAATAAATGAGGTAGACAGCTTATACTACAGAAACCAGATATAGTGAGAAATACCGGAAAAATGGGTTAGATGAACATTCTTAACACCGCAACTATAGAATAGATGTTAAAGTCCTTAACAGCCTATCAAGGGATGAATAAACCACAGCCCGATAGAATGACCACCGTCGTAGATCAATAATAAACTCGTCCGTGCTTAATAAACCAGGTCAGTACTGTCATCAGCTCTAGTAGGCTCAAACGACTACCCCTGGTGTCACAGACTAGCCCACCGTTCCATCAGAGGTAACATTCTGGCCCCAGAAACCCAAGATGTCAATGCAGAACTACTAGATCTCGAGTAATGAGACGGACCGTCATCAAAGCTAAAGACATGAAGAGTTGGAGTCTGGAAGGCACGTCTTCTGATATTAGCAAGCCAAGTACATCATCCGACCACTTGAGGGAAGTATTGTTCACCATTCCCAAGGTGCACTGTGTGTAGTACAGCGGCGTATGGAATCTGGATGTGATGAAAGTGTCCCAGAAAATGTAGGTGGCCAAACCTCATACAGTTAGGTCCAGAAATATTTGGACAGTGACACAAGTTTTGTTATTTTAGCTGTTTACAAAAACATGTTCAGAAATACAATTATATATATAATATGGGCTGAAAGTGCACACTCCCAGCTGCAATATGAGAGTTTTCACATCCAAATCGGAGAAAGGGTTTAGGAATCATAGCTCTGTAATGCATAGCCTCCTCTTTTTCAAGGGACCAAAAGTAATTGGACAAGGGACTCTAAGGGCTGCAATTAACTCTGAAGGCGTCTCCCTCGTTAACCTGTAATCAATGAAGTAGTTAAAAGGTCTGGGGTTGATTACAGGTGTGTGGTTTTGCATTTGGAAGCTGTTGCTGTGACCAGACAACATGCGGTCTAAGGAACTCTCAATTGAGGTGAAGCAGAACATCCTGAGGCTGAAAAAATCCATCAGAGAGATAGCAGACATGCTTGGAGTAGCAAAATCAACAGTCGGGTACATTCTGAGAAAAAAGGAATTGACTGGTGAGCTTGGGAACTCAAAAAGACCTGGGCGTCCACGGATGACAACAGTGGTGGATGATCGCCGCATACTTTCTTTGGTGAAGAAGAACCCGTTCACAACATCAACTGAAGTCCAGAACACTCTCAGTGAAGTAGGTGTATCTGTCTCTAAGTCAACAGTAAAGAGAAGACTCCATGAAAGTAAATACAAAGGGTTCACATCTAGATGCAAACCATTCATCAATTCCAAAAATAGACAGGCCAGAGTTAAATTTGCTGAAAAACACCTCATGAAGCCAGCTCAGTTCTGGAAAAGTATTCTATGGACAGATGAGACAAAGATCAACCTGTACCAGAATGATGGGAAGAAAAAAGTTTGGAGAAGAAAGGGAACGGCACATGATCCAAGGCACACCACATCCTCTGTAAAACATGGTGGAGGCAACGTGATGGCATGGGCATGCATGGCTTTCAATGGCACTGGGTCACTTGTGTTTATTGATGACATAACAGCAGACAAGAGTAGACGGATGAATTCTGAAGTATACCGGGATATACTTTCAGCCCAGATTCAGCCAAATGCCGCAAAGTTGATCGGACGGCGCTTCATAGTACAGATGGACAATGACCCCAAGCATACAGCCAAAGCTATCCAGGAGTTCATGAGTGCAAAAAAGTGGAACATTCTGCAATGGCCAAGTCAATCACCAGATCTTAACCCAATTGAGTATGCATTTCACTTGCTCAAATCCAGACTTAAGACGGAAAGACCCACAAACAAGCAAGACCTGAAGGCTGAGGCTGTAAAGGCCTGGCAAAGCATTAAGAAGGAGGAAACCCAGCGTTTGGTGATGTCCATGGGTTGCAGACTTAAGGCAGTGATTGCCTCCAAAGGATTCGCAACAAAATATTGAAAATAAAAATATTTTGTTTGGGTTTGGTTTATTTGTCCAATTACTTTTGACCTCCTAAAATGTGGAGTGTTTGTAAAGAAATGTGTACAATTCCTACAATTTCTATCAGATATTTTTGTTCAAACCTTCAAATTAAACGTTACAATCTGCACTTGAATTCTGTTGTAGAGGTTTCATTTCAAATCCAATGTGGTGGCATGCAGAGCCCAACTCGCGAAAATTGTGTCACTATCCAAATATTTCTGGACCTAACTGTATATACTGTATATATATATATATTGGAATTTAAAGAACTGGTTTGTCATATCCGTGGCTGCTAATATAGGAGCCTAGTGTTGCCCTGAGCTGGTGTAAAGAAACCACTACCACCTGGGGCAGACTACCCAACTAGAAATGGACTATACTCCATTAGCATGTAATTACCACTATATCGGACACTAGCGGAAACATACCACACAGTCTTCCATAGTGACCAGGGAACATCTTCTAGAGGAATGAGGGACTCTAATAATCACAGAGTGATATTTCATTTGACAGCGGTGAGACCCTGGATTTTAGCCCGTGAGAGCAGTGAGCCTAAGAGGGAGACTATGGAGCTCCCTGCCACACGATGGTGGAAAAACCTCACAGGTTATTTACGAGATTCTGTATGTTGAACAATGGTCCAGAAAACTAGTCAGATTGCCATCAAGGGACCCGTTACAGTAAAACGGGGCTATTACCATGATCGGCTACATTCCGTTCTTTCTATTATAGGATGAACTCGATAAACATTTCTCTTTAACCATTAGTTATAAATGAGAGACCAGAGTTAAGCAACTAAGCACAGCTGAATACTACTGATTAGAAAGGAAGGACCGTAGCTGAACTCAGATTCCTGTTCTGAAGCCGTAATAAGGAGAATTACTAGGCCAACTCAAGCACGGCTGCTTATCACGCAAAGCCAAGTGCAGGTCCAGAAGTGTGAGGCCCCTCTAACCAAAGCCGATGCTAGAGACCCAAGACGTGAAGTATGCAGCCCGAGGCGCAAGGCCAAAGGCGCAGAGCCAAAGGCGCAGAGGCGCAAGGCACAAGGCCAGAGGCGCAAGGCACAAGGCCAGAGGCGCAAGGCACAAGGCCAGAGGCGCAAGGCACAAGGCCAGAGGCGCAAGGCACAAGGCCAGAGGCGCAAGGCACAAGGCACAAGGCCAGAGGCGCAAGGCACAAGGCCAGAGGCGCAAGGCACAAGGCCAGAGGCGCAAGGCACAAGGCGCAATGCCAGAGGCACAAGGCACAAGGCCAGAGGCACAAGGCGCAATGCCAGAGGCGCAAGGCGCAATGCCAGAGGCGCAAGGCGCAATGCCAGAGGCGCAATGCCAGAGGCACAAGGCCAAAGGCACAAGGCCAGAGGCGCAAGGCACTAGGCGCAATGCCAGAGGTGCAAGGCACAATGCCAGAGGCGCAAGGCACAAGGTGCAATGCCAGAGGCGCAAGGCGCAATGCCAGAGGTGAAGGCGCTATGCCAGAGGCGCAAGGCCAGAGGCGCAGTGCCAGAGGCGCAGGTTGCAAGGCCAGAGGCGCAAGGCCAGAAGCATGAAGCGCAAGGCGCAATGCCAGGGGCGCAAGGCGCAATGCCAGAGGCACAAGGCGCAAAGCCAGAGGCATGAAGCGCAAGGCACAAGCCCGGAGGCGCAAGCCCGGAGGCCCAAGGCACAAGCCTAGAGGCCCAAGGCGCAAGCCCAGAGGCACGAGCCTAGAGGCCCAAGGCACGAGCCCAGAGGCACAAGCCTAGAGGCCCAAGGCACGAGCCCAGAGGCACAGGCCTAGAGGCCCAAGGCACGAGCCCAGAGGCACAAGCCTAGAAACCCAAGGCACAAGCCTAGAGGCCCAAGGCACGAGCCCAGAGGCACAAGCCTAGAGGCCCAAGGCACGAGCCCAGAGGCACAAGCCTAGAGGCCCAAGGCACGAGCCCAGAGGCACAAGCCTAGAGGCCCAAGGCACGAGCCCAGAGGCACAAGCCTAGAGGCCCAAGGCACGAGCCCAGAGGCACAAGCCTAGAGGCCCAAGGCACGAGCCCAGAGGCACAAGCCTAGAGGCCCAAGGCACGAGCCCAGAGGCACAAACCTAGAGGCCCAAGGCATGAGCCCAGAGGCACAAGCCTAGAGGCCCAAGGCATGAGCCCAGAGGCACAAGCCTAGAGGCCCAAGGCACGAGCCTAGAGGCCCAAGGCACGAGCCCAGAGGCACAAGCCTAGAGGCCCAAGGTATGAGCCCAGAGGCACGAGCCCAGAGGCACAAGCCCAGAGGCCCAAGGCACAAGCCCAGAGGCCCAAGGCACAACCCCAGAGGCCGAGAGCCAGTGAAGCCAAGCCATGAAGGGCAAGGCTGAGAAACCGTAAGACCAGAGACGCCAAGCAGTGAGGCCTTGACTGTCCCAAGGTGCCAAGCCAGCGTGTGGTCAGAGCTGTGTGGCGTGTGGGCCGAGGCCAAAGCCATGAGGCGCGGTGCCGGAGCCCCAAGTTGTGAGGTACGAGGTTGGAGCCACAACCAGAGCCAGGAGGCGCGAGGCCGGAGCCGTGTGCGAGCCAGAGTCATCACGAGGCCAGAACCCTGAGACCATGTGAGGCCCCATCAGAGTTACCCTTAGGCCAAGTTCACATTTCCGTTGTTTTGCATCAGTCACATGCGTTGCTTGACGCATGTGACTGATGCGTTGTACAACGGATGACAAAGAAAATAATTTCATTGTCGGACTTCGTTGTGTGCGGGGGGCGGAGTTCGGGGTGCGGAGTACGGGGGGGCAGGGGTTCGGGGGGGCGGAGCTGAGGACGTCAGTGCCACGGTCTGCATGGCTGGGGACAGGTGAGTGTGTGTGTGTCTACATGCGTGTGTACATGCGGAGTTCGGGAGGGAGTGGAGCGCGAGGGGGCGGAGCCGTGGAGCTGAGGACGTCAGTGCCGCGGGGACTGCAGGGCTGGGGACAAGTGAGTGTGTGTGTGAGTGTGTGTGTGTACACATGCGGAGTGCAGGAGGGGGCGGAGCCGAGTGGGGAAGTGTCGGCCTCCTTGCATACTGTATCCAGGGTAAATATCGGGTAACTAAAAGCAAAGCACTTTTTGCTTCGTTACCCGATATTTATCTTGGTTACCAGCATACACCGCTTAGCGCTGGCTCCCTGCACCCGTAACCACTGTAAATATCGGGTAACTAACCAAAGCGCATTGCTTGGTTACCCGATGTGTATCCTGGTTACGGGGGCAGGGAGCCAGAGAGAGCATGCGCAGCAAAATCCTACGGATCGCGCTGCTAAAAAAACGTTACAGGCTGCGTTGTTCCTGCCCGGCGGTCAGTTAAAAAAATGACTGACCGCGACGCAGGGGATGCAACGCAACATCATCAGTCACAATCCGTCACTAATAGA
The DNA here is from genome assembly GCF_048569485.1 of Anomaloglossus baeobatrachus. NCBI lineage: Eukaryota > Metazoa > Chordata > Amphibia > Anura > Aromobatidae > Anomaloglossus > Anomaloglossus baeobatrachus. The sequence continues at coordinate 400,322,808 of NC_134353.1, read as the reverse complement.
AGTCTATGGGGAAAAACAGGATTCCTGCAAAATATTTTGCAGGATACCGTAATTTCTCTAGGCGACTGATTGCGACTGATGCAAAACAACGGAAATGTGAACTCAGCCTTAAGGCTTTGTGCGCACTAGAACTGTGAAGTTTCTCAAGAAAATTTCTTGAGAAACTTCTGGGAGTGGAAGATTTCCGGACCTCCGGAAAAAATCCGCACCAAATCCGCGGTAAATCCGCGGTAAATGCTGTACTGCCGAAATCCGCAGGGTACCTGCAGAAAAGAATTGACATGCTCATTTTCTCAAGAAATTTTCTCAAGAAATTCTTCAAGGAAATTTCCACGGCAAATCCGCGGGTAAAACGCACTAGTGCGCACATAGCCTAAGGGTATGTGCGCACTAGGCGTTTTTTTCACGCTGTGTTTTTATGTGCGTTTTTGTCTCAAAAAACGCACTCGCGGCTAAAAAACGCGATAAAAACGCATGCGTTTTTACCGCGATTTGGTGCGTTTTTTGCTGCGTTTTTGCTCACTGCGTTTTTTAATCAGTGCACAATGCCATTAAAGATTGTTGATGAAAAAAAAAAAGGTCTGATGTCATTTCCTTCTTCAAAATGTTCATTGTATGCAGGAGAGCAGACAGCTGCAGAACTAGTGTATGCAGGAGAGCAGACAGCAGCTGCAGAACTACAAGGCTCAGCATCCTCCATCCAGGACTGAATGCAGGAGTTTTTGCCCCCCCAAAAAATGACGTGGGCTTCGCCATATTTTTGTATGCTAGCCGGGTACAGCAGGCAGGTACAGGCTGCCCCAAATCCCCAGCTGCCTATTTGTACCCGGCTGGGAACCAAAAATATAGGGAAGCTCTTTTTTTATATTTCATGAATTTCATGAAATAATTTAAAAAAAAAAATGACGTAGTCCAGCCGGGTACAACTAGGCAGCTGGGGATTGGAATCCACAGTGCAGGGTGCCCATGCTTTCTGGGCACCCCCGCTGTGAATTGCAGTCCCGCAGCCACCCCAGAAAATGGCGCTTTCATAGAAGCGCCATCTTCTGGCGCTGTATCCAACTCTTCCAGCTGCCCTGATGCCGGGTGGCTCGCTGGGTAATAATGGAGTTAGGGCTAGCTGTATATTATCAGCTGGCCCTAAGCCCGAAATTCATGGTGTCACGCCAATATTAGACATGGCCACCATAAATTTCTAGTAATGATAAAAAAAACCACAACACAAAGAAAAATATTTTTATTAGAAATAAAACACAACACAATTAGTGACTCCATCTTTATTGAAATAAAGAACCCCCTTCCGCAGTAATCCTGGGTCAAGGGTCCCGCGCCGTCCAATCCGGATCCAATATCATCTGATCGGTTTGCTGGAAGGCATACCGATCAGATGATGTGTCAGGTTCTAGGGGCTGAAGCACATCACACATCAGCTGATTGTATAAAAGCTGTTTATATAATCAGATGATGCATCGGTGCAAAAAAAAAATAAAAAATAAATAAATATTCTCGTCTGTGCTGATTACCGGCAGCTCCTGGAGCGATCGGATGAGAGTCTGATCCTGTCCCATCGCTGCAGCAGCTGCCGGTAATCAGCTGATGAAGTCTCCTGACGGCAGGATCAACTGATAGCCGGCCGGGCGCGAAAAAGCCGGCGACACCGCGAGAATTACGATCAGCTGATGCGTCAAGTGACTGCATCAGGTGATCCACCGCCAGGTCCTGCAAGCTTCGTACGTGCCCCGGGGAGACTGCACACAGCCAGAGCGGCGGTACCGGGACAGGAGCGGGCATGGCACCGGGACCCTGCAGACGGGTGAGTATATATGACATTTTTTTTTTTTTCTACTGTTTACTTTGGTTTTCGCCGCTGCCTCCACCTCCCGCCCAGACATGGCGCCGCACGGAGCTGACATGGCACCGGGCGGGTTGTGGATGTAGCGGTGACGGTACCGGGAGGATTCATGCTTCTGTGTTTACCAACAGAAGGAATCCTCTTCCTGTACACGTCACTTTACTGCCCACCCCTTGCGTTTATAGCTGCGTTTTTAGTCATAGAAACGCAGCTATATGCGTTTTTCATTGCGTTGTTGAACATCTCATTGAACTCAATGGGTGAAAAACGAAGTGAAAAACGCAGAAATAATTGACATGCTGCATTTTTGTGGTCACCACAAAAACGCAGCTACAAAAAAACGCTGTGTGCGGACAGCACTTCTGAAAACCCATAGACATTGCTGGGGAAGCAATGTCACTGCGTTTTCAGCACAAAAACGCGGTAAAAAACGCCGCTAAAAACGCAGCAAAAACGCCTAGTGCGCACAAGGCCTTAGAGTGTAATTCACCTGAGAACTTCAGGATACACCTACTTCATGAGTGGTATCCTAAATGCCAAATTAGTCACACCTGAACCAATTAACTCATCTTGAGGTTCAGCTGGAGGGCAAGTTCCAAATGCGAGATAATGTGTTATATCCACAATTTTCCCTCCTATAGAAGGAGTAAATCAGACAGAACCCGGTCTGGTGAGATAATAGTGGAATCAACTGAGTGTTATTAAACCACAACATGAGGATCAACATAAGGTTCCATCAACAGGTAAATTCTGAACTTAAACATGAGGTCTGCTGATCCCAGCAGAACATGAGGCAGCAACCTCACCATGCAGCATAATCTACTTAGAAAGTTCCAAGGCTAAACTTTTGTGCATGAGGCCCAGGGTTGCATAAGGCATGCAGCTTGAGTCAGCCCAGAGGCCCCGCAAATTCCCAGTGCACTTACCTGTGCAGCCTCCACTGTGTTGTGGCTTCACCCCTGCTTTCCACCTCCAAACCTTAGAGGGATAGAGGAAACTGGTAATGCCAAAAGCCCTCCATGAAGAGAAGTGGCATCATGGGCAGGAAGACCACATCGTTGCAGATTGTGTGCTGACAGCTGAGGGACCTCTCTTCGAGAGGTGTCGGCCCCGGACCTCTTGACAGAGAGAAGGGAAGGCCAAGACCCCCCGATCTCCCAGAGTCCGTTCACATACAGCGAGCAATGGCTGAGGGACCTCTCTTCGAGAGGTGTTGGCCCCAGGCGACTTGACAGGGTGAAGGGAAGGCCGAGACCCCCGATCCCCCTGAGCCCGTACTTCTTGAGTCCGTATGATGAAATTCCAAAAGATAAAAATAGCTCCACTCTAGGAGCACCTCTCATGCGTCTGTCTCCTGAAAGGACAGGAAAAACACTGGAGGGTGGAGGTGGGAGGGGCCTTTTAAACCTCTCTGTGATCCTGTCCCTGTATAGGTCAAGGGGATTAACTCCTCCTGTGGTGCTGTCCTCAGGGACGTTCTGGAAAAAATCAATTTTCTATTCTGTTTGGGGTCTCTATTTTGGGGATTTGTTGCTGTATGGCGACTCGGATATATAATCTGGATATTGGATAATCATTGGAAGAGTTAGCCAAAGCTCTCCCGGTGGCAAAGGTCACAGGCAAACAATCCACAGCAGTAACAAGGGTACTGAACACCCCAATTAGTTGAGTCACAGTCTGAGTGAGTTCATGAGCCAATGCGGGGAGGCACATTTTCTTCTGATACCACTGAGGTCCCCAAAGCAAAAGTCTGAAAGCGGGGAGGAGTACAGGCAGAACAATAAGGTACAGATTGCCCAGAAGAAAACGTATTACTACAGCCCGCACAAGCATAATAGGTGACTACTACTGACTAGCCTTCAGGAGGGGCGCGATCATCCCTGGACTCAAACATCGTGCAGACAGAATGAGAGAGCCAGAGCCACGTAGGAATGCTACTGGGGAAACAATATCAGCCATCAAAAACTAAAAACTTGCATTACCTTAAGGCTATGTGCGCACTTACCGGATTTTGCCGCGGATTTTCCGCGGATTTGCTGCATGTTTCGCTGCAGAAAATGTTCATAACATCTCTGCAGTGAATCACCAGCAAATCCTATGGAGAAAAAAAATCCTGTGCGCACTGGGCGGAATTTGACAGCTGCATGTTTTGCTGCGGGAATCCCGCAGCAAAAACAAGTGCATGTCACTTCTTTTCCACACATCGCTGCGGGATTTCACTCCATTGACTCCAATGTTAATCATGAAATCCCGCAGGGAATAACGCAGGCAGCAAATTCTGTGCGGTTCACTGCGTTTTCCTGCGTTATTCCCTGCGGTATTTCGCGGTTTACCTCCGGTAATGTACATCGCCTGTCTGCGGTTTTGCAGGGAAGTGATGTCATTACAGGAAGAGGAAGCCGTGCAGAGTAAACACACACAGATCACACACACACACACAGACATCACAGACATAGAACACATAGACACAGACACATAGAACACACATAGAAAGAAAACAGAAATATAGGAAAAAAAGAACGTGGGCTCCGCTGCATATTCACCGTCCAGCCGAGGTAAGCACACAGCGGCGGCCCGGTATTCTCAGGCTGGGGAGGGAGAGGGGCAGGGTTAATGTCCCCCGCCTCACTCCCCCTCCGGCAGCCGAGAATATCAGCCGCAGCTGCCCCGGGACTGTCGCATGCATTATGCGGCAGCACCGGGAGTGTCCTCGGCTCTTCTTGCCACCGTGTAGCAGTGGTGGCAAGGTAATACAAGGGTTAATGATGGTGGGGGACCACCGCCATTAACCCCAGGCTTGATCATGGCAGCGTCTATGTGACAGCTGACATGATCAACCCGTAAGTAAAGTGAAAAAAACAGACACAGAAAAATCCTTTATTTTAAATAAAACCAACAAGCCTCGTTCACCATTTTATTAACCCCTCCCAAACAAAACTCCGGCATAATCCACACAGCTCCGGCTCCTGCGTCCTGCACTGCTGACATCCAGCCGCGACTGTCACAGACACAGGCTGAATGCAGCAGACAGCAGAGGTAATTACCGGTCATTTCCCACGGCCGGTAATGTGAACTCACTGCCGACCGTGGGAAATGCAGCGATCTGTCATCTATCTATCCTTCTATCTATCCATCTATCTATCTATCTATCTATCTATCTATCCCTCTATCTATTCTTCTGTCTATCTACTATCTCAGAATTAAATGACTTTTTTTTTTTTTTTCTTCAATGTGCTTTATTGCATTGAATGCAATAAAGCACATCCCAACCCGCACGCGGCAAAACCGCGGCAATACCGCGAATAATACCGCGGTAAAACCGCAGCAAACCGCATGCGGTTTTCGGGTGCGGTTTCCCGCGGTTTTTTACCGCGGGTGCGGTAATCTTTGAGAGCATGCGGAATTTACACAAGGAAATTTCATTTCCCAGTGCGCACAGAGCCTAAAAACCAGGGCTGTGGAGTCGGTAAGCCAAACCTTCGACTCCGACTCCGACTCCTCAAATTCTCTTGCACCGACTCCGACTCCGGCTCCGACTCCGGCTCCGACTCCGGCTCCGACTCCGGCTCCTCAAATTCTCTTGCACCGACTCCGGCTCCGACTCCGACTCCGGCTCCGACTCCGGCTCCGACTCCGGCTCCGGCTCCTACATATATTGCTTATAGTTAGGTGAAAAATTTATTGTAGTACATGAATATGTGTATGTGAACATTAGACATTTAATAATTTTTATGATACAATAATCAAGATATTTGGATAGAACATAAAATATATTTATTGGATACAACTTTAGAACACAAAAAACTGTAATAAATTGTAAATATGTAATACACTATGTAATATACAGTAGATTACATATATATCTTGTGTGTGTATATACACTGTGTATATATATATAATATTACATATTTACAATTTATTAGTTTTTTGTGTTCTAAAGTTGTATCCAATAAATATTTTATGTTCTATCCAAATATCTTGATTATTGTATCATAAAAACAATTAAATGTCTGATGTTCACATTATACTACAATAAATTTTTCACTTAAATATAAGCATTATACTAAATGTTATTATTTAGTAAAATATTCAGCACATTCTGCATTGCACTCCTGTCCCCAATTTATTATATATTTTAGGAGTCGGAGTCGGTGCATTTTATACCGACTCCAACTCCGACTCCGACTCCACCAAAATGAGCTCCGACTCCGACTCCACGACTCCGACTCCGACTCCACAGCCCTGCTAAAAACAGTTATTTTATTTAACACATATGCCACAAACAAAGAAAAAAACACAATTCTTTTTGTGTTGAGAAGAAAGGTGGAAATTATATACATCTAAGGGCGGCTTTGCACGTTGCAACTTCGCACGTGCGATGTCGGTGGGGTCAAATCGAAAGTGACGCACATCCGGCGTCACTTTCGACATCGTTGTGTGTAAATCCTAGATGATACGATTAACGAGCGCAAAAGCGTCGTTATCATATCATCGGTGCAGGCTCCGACTTTTTCATAATTATGCTGCCGCGACAGGTACGATAATGTTACTCGTTCCTGCGGCAGCAGACATCGCTGTGTGTGAAGCCGCAGGAGTGAGGAACATCTCCTTACCTGCCACCGGCGGCTATACGGAAGGAAGGAGGTGGGCGGGATGTTTACATCCTGCTCATCTCCGCCCCTCCGCCGCTATTCGCCGCCTGCCGTGTGACGTCGCTGTGATGCCACACGGCCCGCCCCCTTAGGAAGGAGGCGGGTCGCCGGCCACAGCGACGGTCGCAGGGCAGGTGAGTGCATGTGAAGCTGGCGTAGCGATAATTTTCGCTACGCCAGCTATCACAAGATATCGTACCTGCGACGGGGGCGGGGACTATCGCGTGCGACATCGCAGCATCGGCTTGCGATGTCGCAACGTGCAAAGCCCGCCTAACTCTCACCCTTCCTATCATACGGGGGTTGGCGTCCTAAATATTCGTGACGCCCCCATTCCACGTCGACTCGAGTCTCGTACTGACCCTCCACTCAATCTATATATATCAGTGCTCCTATATAAAAGTGGGTAAGGTGAAACACCCAGAATAGAGCCCACAGGGATAGTGTGTGCCAACAATATAGAGAGATTATGTCCGTCAGTATTTGTCTTTTTAAGTCTATGGGGCGGGCCTGACTCAGTCGACTACCAGTAAATATTCAACAATTAATAATGACTTATGCTGTATTTGTCCAGGATGCACAGTACATGAATGGATCTATAAGGACCAAATGGTATATGTATACCTGATACAGGCTGTCAATTTGTGGGCCATAGGTTTTGTAAACTTAACCACTGGTCCGGGCTAATCCGCATCAACAAATTGTCTCTGTGCATAAAAAAAATCAGTATATATCAATTTCCCATAACATACCTGGTTAATCATTATGGTGCTCACCCGAGTAGCGATATGTAGCCTGTACGTGTGTCTGCTGAGTAACCAGCACAGTCTGCCACCCTTTAGCTTTGAATTGCGCGCCAGAATCCTGGCATTCACCGGAGATGGCCACTCCCCCTTTCCGGGCGTGCACGGGGCTAAAGTGTCTTCAACAGTGCCGCTGCTCATGGTTCCGTATGTCTGAGCAGTCCACGCAGTGCGCACCCTAGAAAAAGCGCGCGTGCACATAGCCCATCATCGGCACATAGCGTGCTACAGATAAAACTGTCCAACTTGTTGCCGCCATGATTCGTTATCGATATGGCGTGCTTGGGCACAACCCATGCATAAGCGCATAAACCCTGTACTTTAACGCGGGCCGGTAACACTGTATTGTGACATCGGGTTGTGCGCACGCGCGCCATATCTGGGACGCGAATGCGCATGCCGTTGGAATGTCCCTGTAATGGAACGAATCATGGCGGCAACAAGTTGGACAGTTTTGTCTGTAGCATGCTATGTTCCGATAATGGGCTATGCGCACGCGCGCTTTCTCTAGGGCGCGCGTGTGCACTGCATAGGACTGCTCAGACATACGGAACCATGAGCAGCGGCACTGTTGAGGACACTTTAGCCCAGTGCACGCCCGGAAAGGGGGAGTGGCCATCTCCGGTGAGTGTCGGGATTCTGGCGTACAATTTAAAGATAAAGGGTGGCAGACTGTGCTGGCTACTCAGCAGACACCCGTACAGGCTACATATCGCTACCTGGGAGAGCACCATAATGATTAACCAGGTATGTTATGGGAGATTGATATATACTGATTCACAAATTTGATTTAAGCATGTGCAATGTGAATACATGAGTGATGTTGGATATATTATTGGTATTACAGAGGAGTGGTAACCATAGTCTGAATTTTGGCATTCCGGGACCAGGATGCAGGTTTATATAATATAAGTATGTGCTGGATTGTTGGGACATGATGTATGTATTATTCTAAACTCCACTCAGGTGGAATCTTACTTATTTGGTACTAAATGGCATATTGATTATAAATGAGGATCTGACCCCTGTCATATTGTATACTCTTTACTGTGACTGGGGTGGCTTTATATTTACAGACAGATATTATGGATTGAATTTGGACAATGTGTTCATATTAAATGTTTATCTTTAGGCTATATTTTCATTGGAAAGAGTGTTTTTTATGCACAGAGACAATTTGTTGATGCGGATTAGCCCGGACCAGTGGTTAAGTTTACAAAACCTATGGCCCACAAATTGACAGCCTGTATCAGGTATACATATACCATTTGGTCCTTATAGATCCATTTATGTGTTCTTTCTGATCTGAAGTTTAAATCAGACCTTATCTATCAATTGCCAGATACATCAGATGAATTAGCTATGATCCTGGAGGAGGAACTGGTCAGTATACTACAATATAAGTGTTATGACCAGAAAACAAACTTTCAAAGCTGGTAACAGTGGCCTATAAATTATGTTTTGTTCTAGGTTCAAAAGTCAAGGATCCATGTTGTTATACCCCTGATGAGCCCCAATTATTAACAAGAGGGTGAAACGCGTAGGGTGCATCCTGGACAATAATACAGCATAAGTCATTATTAATTGTTGAATATTTACTGGTAGTTGATTGAGTCAGGCCCGCCTCATAGACTTAAAAAGACAAATACTGACAGACATAATCTCTTTTTATTGTTGGTACACACTATCCCTGTGGGCTCTATTCTAGGTGTTTCACCTTACCCACTTTTATATAGGAGCACGGGATATATACAGATTGAGTGGAGGGTCAGTACAGGACTCGAGTTGACGTGGAACGGGAGCGTCACGAATATTTAGGACGCCGACCCCAGTATGATAGGAAGAGTGAGAGTTAGACATATATAATTACCACCTTTCTTCTCAACACAAAAATAAATTATGTGTTTTCTTTTTTGTGGCATATGTGTTAAATAAAATAACTTTTTAAAGTAATGCAAGTTTTCAGTTTTTGATAATTGATATTCTACCTTAGTATTTTGGATTCGGTATTTGAAACAATATCAGCGACCCAGGGACAGAGTCCTACCCCAAACCATGATCCACCCAAACTAGTGCTCACAGGAGACATGCAACAGCAGCAGAGAGGCAGTTTTTCTGTGAAGTGACCGCTGAAAAATTGGATTGTCGCTGGAAAATGAAGTGAGGCGGCGAGCAGAGAGCGCCGCTGCAGCAGTGCTGATAGGCCAACCACCACTGGGTGACTGACAAGGCGAGACCATGGCCCCAGACAAGAATGCAATCGTGGCCATCAGGCAGGGGGAAGCGTGCAGCAGTGAACGCCGCGGCCCACGTGTCTGAGAGCTGCGACCTCCAGCACGTCACCGCTGCCTGCACATGTACACAAGCGCCCTACCCTCACACAAGCACCACAGTGAGAGAGGAAAAGGGGAGAGCAGGAAAGAAAAAGAGGCTATACTCATCAGTTCTGAAGATCGCACGTTTTCTGCTACATACACGAGGACGCTATTTGGGGCGAATGGGCAAGTCTATTGACATACGGAGCACCACCCCGTACCTAACAGCAAGGTACACAGTCCGGCCAGAGGGAGATAGAGGATTTGGCCTGAGATTTTACAGCCTGTACTCTCTGCCACCATGCAGGTAAAAGAGTGTTCAATTGCACCCTGTTACGCTGAAGATTCTGGGGAAAAAATATTAGGAAATGTCTACGGAACAGACTCTATCTCCAACTGACATAGAAAAAAAACTGAGGAGGCCAGTTCAACCCGGTGAGGTGTAGTCTGCTGTGGAGGAAATAACTTTTAGTTCTATGTAATATCTGCGACAGCTTTCAGGTGGCAGAAGGCTATCCCAGGCTTCTGTGTCCCCAATGAAGCGACCGAGAAACACTGATGACGGTGAAAACAGACAACAATGACACACTGACTATACACTGATGGGAAAAAACGGACACACGGACCATCCACTGACTATGCACTGATGGTAAAAAACGGACGCACGGACCATCCATTGATGACACACGGACCATCCACCGACTATGCACTGATGGTAAAAATGGGCACACAGACCATATAATGATAACACACTGATGGTAAAGACAGACACAAGGACCATACACTGATGAGACACTGATGGAAAACAGACACTGTACACCAGGGGTCTCAAACTCAGCTGGGTATATGGGCCGCACAGAGGAAAAAAATAATTTGGGAGGCCGCATTCTTTGCAGGACAAAGTGACATTTTTTTTTGTACCATATATATATTTTTTTACACACTTTGGATCACTGATTTTGAACATTTTTTCCACTTGTTTATTATAAATGTGCACATTCTTTGTTTAAATATATATATAAAAAATGTGATGGTAAAAAAAAAAAATCATGCCTTATTTTTACATTTTATCCCTTTCTTGTAACTAATAGTGTTACTATTATCACTATATAGAAATTTTGGCCAACATCTTTTAGTAACGTTCCTCATCTTGTTGTAATGTGCCCATGCTTGCCCCCTTGTAGTATTGGGCCCCATCCTAGTCCCCATCCCACAATAATGTGCTCATCCTTGTCCCCATCCTGTAGTAATGTCCCCAGCATTGTCCCCATCTTATCGTAATGTGCCCATCCTGTAGTAATGTGTCCAGCCTTGTCCCCATCTTATAGTAATGTGCCCACCCTGTAGTAATGTCCCCAGTCTTGTCCCCATCTTATCGTAATGTGCCCATCCTGTAGTAATGTGTCCAGCCTTGTCCCCATCTTATAGTAATGTTCCCCATCTTTGTCCCCTTGTAGCAATCTCCCTATCCTGTAGTACTATCCCCATCATATAGTTATCCCATTCTACAGTAATGTCCCTCTCCTATAGTAATGTGCCAACCTTGTCCCCATCCTATTGTAATGTCCCCAGCCTTATCCCTATCCTATAGTAATGTTTCTCATTCTTGTTCCCTTGTTTTAATGCCCCTATCCTGTAGTACTGTGCCCATCCTATAGTAATGTCCCCATCCAATAGTATTATGCCCATCCTTGTAATGTCCCCATCCTTTAGTAATGTGCCCACCTTGTCCCTATTCTATAGACATGTGCCCACCTTGTCCCTATTCTATAATCATGTGCCCACCTTTCCCTATTCTATTAATAATGTGCCCACCTTGTCCCTATTCTATTAATCATGTGCCCACCTTGTCCCCATCCTGTAGTCATGTGCCCACCTTGTCCCCATCCTGTAGTCATGTGCCCACCTTGTCCCCATCCTGTAGTCATGTGCCCACCTTATCCCTATTCTATAGACATGTGCCCACCTTGTCCCAATCCTGTAGTCATGTGCCACCTTCTCCCTATTCTCTAGACATATGCCCACCTTGTCCCCATCCTGTAGTCATGTGCCCACCTTGTCCCCATCCTATAGTCATGTGCCCACCTTGGCCCCATCCTATAGTCATGTGCCCATCCTGTAGTAATGTGCCCACCTTGTCCCTATTCTATAGTACTCTCCCCATCCTGTAGTAATGGGTGGGGGGGGGGCAGGGGCGCTAAAACTTACCAATCACTCTCAGCTTCCACAGACTCTGGAGTGAAGCTGAGGGGGCGGTCTCCGGCCCCAGATCCGCAGTGATTGGAGAGATCGGTCACAAGGCTGGTCTCTCCAATCAGAGCTGGGGGCGGGTAAAACTGAGGTCACCCAGCTCCAGCCAATGATCAGTGCTATAGCTGTACTGATATGGCTGGATTTCAATGTTTCAGCCGTTTTCAATGGCTGAAACATTAGTGGTTGTGATTGGCTGACGGAAGCCACTCAGCCAATCACAGCCTCCGTAGGTCCGGGGAGGAGACACCACCCCTCCTGAGGTCCCCTCCTCCCTGAATCTAAGGTATTTGCAATGCAAAGCTAAAACAGCTACTGGGGCTCCGGGGCCGCGATCTCGCCTTGACGTACTGGGTACGTCATGGGTCCTTAAGTACCAGGGAGCCATGACATACCCAGTACCTCATAGGTCACTAATGGGTTAATGTGCCGTGTTTCAAATACACACACAAAAAAACACCATTCTTCTCACCCGTCCTGCGTTCCCTCGGCTGCCTCATCTCTGCTTCGTGCGGCCCCCAGGCCCGTGCCCCTGTTAACTATCGCGGCCGGGGCAGGGGCCGCAGCCCCTGTCAGTGATTTCTGTCAGATGATTGCTTTGCTGGCGCGAGAGAGCGCAGAGTCCTTGACTCAGAGATCAGCGCTGGCAAAACATTCATCTAACAAAGTGCAGACAGTGGCTGCGGCCCCTGCCCTGGCCGCGATAAGGACAGGGGCCCGAGCCTGGGGGCCGCACGAAGCAGCCTGAGGGGCCGCATGCGGCCCGCGTGTTTGAGACCCCTGCTGTACACTGATGATACACTGATGGTAAAAACAGACACACAGACCGTACACAGATAACATGAAAAATCGTGTTTCAAATGTGAAATAAGACTAATTTCAAAAATTACTTTTCACCAAATATGTATGCAGTTTAGTAAAAAGAAAAAGAAAAAAAATATATAAATTCTATGAAGGTATTACAATTACATCAAATCCAAAATACATTCAGGCCATAGCCAGCACACAGCAACTAAACAACTTCCAATAAAGCAATAGTATTCTCTGGGACAGATTTCATAACATTCTCTATTGAGCAATAGGCAAGATAAGTCAGGGGCATTAAAAATTCATAAGAGGATATGTACAACGTGTCCTCGGGGCAGCTGAATATTTTACTACACTACAAGAAGCAAGTAAACAGATACGCATCCCAGTTTACAAGGTCAAGTTCTGTCTATTAATGTAAAAGCCAGTGGGTATCAGGGAGCCAGCAATGTGGTACCCTCATTTGACCGTGTGGTTTTTGAATGAGAGACAAGAGACTGCTGCACAAGAGACTGCTTTCATCCGATAAAGCAGGGGTCTCAAACAGCGGCCCCTCACACTTTTTCTTGCAGCCCACAGACACAAACAATTTCAGCTGGTGGAGGGGGTCGCCGCTGTCAGTGCTTCATCTAAAATTCAGATGAACGTTTTGCCGATGCTACGCAGAGTCAAGCTCTCTCTGCACAACTATTCCAATGGTAGCTGCCGGCCAATCAGAGGCAAGCAGCTGACGAGTATGAACTCAGCTGCTTGCCTCTGATTTTCTGGCAGCTGCCATTGGAAAAGTTGGGCAGAGAGAGCTTAAGGGGGGCTTTACACGTTGCGACATCACTTCCGAAATATCATCGGGGTCACGTCGTTAGTGACGCACATCCAGCGCAGGTAGCGACATCTAAATCCTAGATGCGCCGATAAACGACCGCAAAAGCGTAGAAAATTGGTGATCTGTGTAGCGTCGGTCATTTTCATAATGTCGGGTCGACTGCAGGTACGATGTTGTTTGTCGCTCCTGCGGCAGCACACATCGCTGTGTAAACCCGCAGGAGCAACAAACATCTCCTTACCTGCGACCCGACGGCAATGCGGAAGGGAGAAGGTGGGCAGGATGTTATGTCACGCTCATCTCCGCCCCTCCGCTTCTATTGGCCCGGCCAATTAGTGACGTCGCTGTGACGCAGAACGCACCTCCCCCCTTGAAGGAGGGATAGTTCGGCAGTCACAGCGACGTTGCCGAGCAGGTATGTGCGTGTCGAGCTGCCGTGGCAGTAATGTTCGCTACGGCAGCAATCACCACATATCGCATGTGCGACGGGGGCGGGAACTATCACGCTCGGCATCGCTAGCCGATGCTAGCAATGTCGCAACATGTAAAGTACCCCTAACTCTGTGCAGCTCCAGCAAAACGTTCATCTGAATTTTAGATGAAGCGCTGACAGCAGCCCCTCCTACAGCTGTGTTCGTTTCCATGTCTGCAGGCCGCAAGAAGCATGGATGAGGATGCCGAGAGAACAAAGGACAGGTGAAAAGAATGTATTTTGTTTTGGTGTGTGTGATGGCAGAATAGGAGACCAGGATGAGACATTACTACAATAGGAGGACCTGCATGGGCACATTAGTAAAAGGGGACAATGATGGGCACATTAGTAAAAGGGGACAAGGATGGGCACATTACTACAGGATGGGGACAAGGATAAGCACATTACTACAGGATGGGGACAAGGATAAGCACATTACTACAGGATGGGGACAAGGATAAGCACATTACTACAAGATGTGGACCAGGATGGGCACATTACTACAGAATGGGGACCAGGATGGGCACATTAAACAAAAAAAGTACACATTTATTATAATTAACAAGTGAAAACTTTTCAAAAACAGTGATCCCAAATGTGTATAGAAAACAAAAAAAAAAAAAAGGCACTAAAAAATGATCACTGTGACCTGAAAGAATATTATTTTCTATGTGCTGCCCATATACCCAGCTGAGTTTGAGGCCCCTGCTATAGGTTGTATTGTTGGTATGGCTCTTCAATAGATTTATGGTGCTGATTGCTATGTGATACAACCAGCATTTGCACTGCAGAGAGCGGCTCGAGCCCGCTTCATATTTCATACACACACACACCTTAACTGTGGCAATAGGATGTGCAATAGGGTCAATGTAAAGTGTGTGGGGACAGCTCTATCATCCAATTACAAATATTCAAGTGGAACCAAAAGTTAGATTTCGCCATTGCTAATTCTTAGTTCCCCTAGAGATAGATAACAGAGAGCGGTAGAAAAGGGTTTCAACGCCGCGCCAATGACCGACAGATCCTGAAGATTTCAGATTAATGTTACTTTATTTCACGCACAGGTCAACGCGTTTCAAGAGACTCAGCTCTCTTCCTCAGGACAAGCTGGCAAAGAACATCAAATCTGCTGCATAACACCCTATACAGCATTAAATACCTTAGAAGTGAAGTCCTGATCCACCCCTTTTGAAAAAATCGGCGGGAATCTATACATTTGAAAAACAACATGACATCATACATTATAATGAAAAAGTTTTCCAACGTATTCCTTTGTGATAACTTATTCTTAATCCCAGGATATTATTAATAATGAATAAAAGTTGTATTGAACAAAATAAAAAATGTATAAAATAAATGTGTGTGAAGGTGTAGTCCTTGTATTCCAACAAAAATTGTTTTTATATACATAGACACATATACTTCCAGATATATCAGTATCTCACAAACTGCCTTGAACCCCATTACGAGTGTCATGCAGTCCATGATCCAGGGGCCGGGAACACCGCACAGGGAGCGTGCAGCTGCCTGTGCCACGTGTATATACACGTGACCGCTCCCTGTGCGGTGTTCCCGGCCCCTGGATCATGGACTGCATGACACTCGTAATGGGGTTCAAGGCAGTTTGTGAGATAGACACATATACTTCCAGATATATCAGTATGTATATAAAAAAATTTTTTGTTGGAATACAAGGACTACACCTTCACACACATTTATTTTATACATTTTTTATTTTGTTCAATACAACTTTTATTCATTATTAATAATATCCTGGGATTAAGAATAAGTTATCACAAAGGAATACATTGGAAAACATTTTTTCCATTATAATGTATGATGTCATGTTGTTTTTCAAATGTATAGATTCCCGCCGATTTTTTCAAAAGGGGTGGATCAGGACTTCACTTCTAAGGTATTTAATGCTGTATAGGGTGCTATGCAGCAGATTTGATGTTCTTTGCCAGCTTGTCCTGAGGAAGAGAGCTGAGTCTCTTGAAACGCGTTGACCTGTGCGTGAAATAAAGCAACATTAATCTGAAATCTTCAGGATCTGTCGGTCATTGGTGCGGCGTTGAAACCCTTCTCTACCGTTCTCTGTTATCTGCCATTTGGGGACCGCTGCCGTGACCTGGAGTTACATGCATGTATAGGAGTTGTGACTTTCACAACTCTTTTTGGTGAGTAGGATTGCTCATTTAAGACCCATTATATACCGGAGTAAGACCCTATTGCACTTCTCTTTCCACAGATTTTTTTTATCCGTTCCCCTAGAGATAGGCACTGCCATTCGATGAGGAGAAAAATCAGAAGCCAGACATGCTAGGTGCATTTATAGGATAGCCAGAAGAGATAGTTGCCTTAGCTGAAGAATATAGCCAGCTGTATTCTGTTAGATCAGACAAAACATTACTCTTTTTAAAAAAAATAAATAAATAAAAAAAATCCTAAAATCCTGTGTCTACATATTGCAATACTGCTCTTGTTAAGGCATCTGGATCCTCCTGGGCAAAGGTGGTAGAATGATTCCCGCTGAAGAACCCGGCTTTTTCTCATGAGCACTGGACACACAACGTCTGAGAGGTAATGAAAAGACCACATCGGGCGCCATACCAAGTATGTAACTGCAATATCTAGACATTCTGGTTCTGTAGGATATGACAAAGTCATATAAATTTCTTTGTGGGGCAACCATTTTAATGATGAAAAGGAGGGCACACTATAGACAGCTTCCAGCCACATGCAACTTACTTAGAATGTTTCCCTTTGCTTCTTCTTAGCTTTATTAATGTTCTTAAAGAGCTAGAAATGAAAAAGGTAATTGAAAGTTATAAGGGTGGGAGTGAAAATTTACAAAGCTAAAACTGAGGCACAATTACATAAAACTAACAGTCTTGTATGATTTGCACAATATAGGAGTCACTTTGTGATCTTTGCCAGATGAGGCTGCATGTCTTCACAATGACCATCTTCATACGTGCGCATAAAAAAAAAAAAAAAAAGTACTGTCCGCGTTGACCATCCATGTGACCGTCCATATGGACGTATGTGTCCTGTGTGCCATCCATGTGACACATTAAAAAAATGGAATGATTTTTAGGTGTTTATAGATGTGCAAGGATGAGATAGATCGATTGAACAGCTTTCTATTTAATCAAATAAGTTAAATGAGGGAAGAGGAAAAAAAAAAAAAAAGGAAGATGTGGGCCCCCCCATTATTGATAACCAGCAAAGGTAAAGCAGACAGCGGAAATCTGATATTAGCCAAGAAGGTCCATGGTTATTGGGCCCTTCCCAATCTAAAAATAGCAGCCCACAGCCACCTCAGAAGTGACACATCACATCAGATGCACCAATTCTGGTGCTTTGCTCAACTCTTTGCGATTGTCCTGGTGCGTTGACAGTTGGGGTAATAGTAGTTGGGGTTGATGTCAGCTGTGTAATGTCAGCTGCCATCAGGCCCAGGTATTAGTAATGGAGAGGTGTCTATCGGACACCATCATTACTAACCCAGTAATCCAAAAAAAATGACACGCACACATACAAACATTCCTCAAAACTTTCCCTCATTCCCCACTTGATTACCCCCCAAGAAATTCACACGGGTCCGCCGTAGTCTACCAAATCCACCGCAGTCCACAAATAAAAACCTGAAAAACAAAAAACAAAGCATACAAAACACAGAGAAATAAAACAAGACACCTATCCGTGTTCACTACTTTATTAAAAACATTAAAAAAAGCATGCAGGACTGAAGAAGTCTAGGGATTCAGACGAACAAACTCTATGGAGCGTCGTTCTGACACTCCATAGATTTTGCTTACAGGCTATTCCGAGTCATGCTGTGCGAAACCGGACGCCTCTGAAGAGCGGCGACATTAGTAACGTTATCACTTTTCAGAGACGCAGAGCCATACAGCGCAGCGGGACCCATAAGGCTATGTGCCCACGTTGCATTCTGTACCTGCAGACATTTCTGCAGCGATTTGAAAAGCACATGTGCGCTTCAAATCGCTGCAGAAACACTGCGTAATGAAAAGCCGATTTCATGCGCTCTGGATGCAGCCCCCACCATAGACAGAGCGGGGGCTGCATCCAAAGTGCACGAAAGAAGTGACATGTTGCTTTTTAGAATGCAGCAATTTGGCAGCATGCAAATCGAAGCGTTCTAAAACGCAACGTGCGCATGGATTATCCACAATCTTTATAGATTATGCCGGGGACGCAGGACGCATGCAGTTATGCTGCGGTGCAGAACGCAGTGTAACTGCATGCAAAACGCACACGTGGGCACACAGCCTAAGTGTCTGTAAGCATAGTCTATGGAGTGTCAGAACGATGCTCCAAAGACTTTCAATGGCATCACTAGACCTGCATGGTTTTTTTTTTTTATAAATGCCTGGTGTAATTTCTCTGTGTTTGTATGTTTCTGGTTTTGGTTTCAGGTTTCCATTTGTGGACTACAGTGGATTCTGTGAACTACAATGGATTCGATGGTCTATGGCGGACCTGCATGGATGGATATTATATTATATATATATATAATTTTTTTTTTTTTTTTCTTCATTTCTTTGAAAGTAAAGAACAAGGAAAAGTTTTGGGAAGTGTTTATTTTAATAAATAAGTTTGTGTTTTTTTATTATTATTATTATTATTATTAGTGGGTTAATAATGGGGGTGTCTGATAAACACCTCTCTATTACCATCACCAGGGCTTGATTCCAGCTGACACTACAAAGCTAACATCAATGCCATAAACCATTATACTAATGGCACACGCACCAGGGCATAGGGAAGAGCCCAGGCAAAGCGCCAGAATTGGAGCGTCTCATGACGACCATGGGCCTTCCCAGCCTGATAACATCAATCTGCAGCTGTCTGCTTTACCTTTACTGGTTCTCACAAATTGGGGGTACCCTATGTGTTTTTTCCAGTTATTTGATTAACATCTGTACAATCTATTTATCATATATCCTCTATTATCTTTGTACATGTGTAGCACATAAAAATCAATAATTTCTTGAATGCATTGAATTCTAGTATGTGTCACATGGGCGGCACATGGATGCCATCTGTGTGCTGTATGTGTCTTTCATGGACCCATTGAATTGTATGGATCTGCGTGATCCATGCTGCAAGGAAAAAAAAAAAAAAAAAGGACATGGATCACATGGATATACAGTCCATGTGAAAACACAGAGGTGTGAAATTCAACACGTTATAATGGGTGTGAACATGTGAAAATGGACACCACACGTATGTGAAGGGGGCCTAAAAGGGTTTAGTGCAAAAGGGGCATGGTCTAACATACAATACTATGGGCCAAAAATACATCATAATTTTTGCACAAAGTCAGTCAATAGATGGTGTAAACTGAGACGAGACAGTGTAAAGAGGAATCAAATGTATCACGCTGTATAAATCACAATCTTAAACTTGGTGCATTTTAAGATTGTCTAGTCCAAGTTTGTGCTGTCTAAACATTACATATACAGCTCATTGCGAAAGTATTCAGCCCCCTTGAATTTTTCAATCTTTTCCCACATTTCAGGATTCAAACAAAGATTTAAAAAAATAAAAAAGTTAAACTATTTTTGCACAATGCCAAACGATGTGTTTGGCGTAAAAGCAAAACAGCTCATCACCCTGAACACACCATCCCCACTGTCAAACATGGTGGTGGCAGCATCATGGTTTGGGTCCTGCTTTTCTTCAGCAAGGACAGGGAAGATGGTTAACATTGATGGGAAGATGGATGGAGCTAAATACGGGACCAATCTTGAAGAAAACCTGTTGGAGTCTGCAAAAGACCTGAGACTGGGACGGAGATTTGTCTTCCAACATGACAATGATCCCAAACATAAAGCAGAATCTACAATGGAATGGTTCACAAATAAAACGTATCCAGGTGTTAGAATGGCCAAGTCAAAGTCCAGCCCTGAATCCAATCGAGAGTCTGTGTGGAAAGAGCTGAAAACTGCTGTTCACAAACGCTCTCCATCCAACCCTCACTGAGCTTGAGCTGTTTGCAAAGGAAGAATGGGCATGAATATCTGTCTCTCGATGTGCAAAACTGATAGACACATACCTCAAGCGACTCGCAGCTGTAATCGCAGCAAAAGGTGGCGCTACAAAGTATTAACTTAACGGGGACAAATAATATTGCACGCCCCACTATTCAGTTTTTTGTTTTTTACAAAAATGTAAAATAAGCAATACATTTCGTTGACCTTCACAATTGTGTCCCTCTTGTTGTTGATTCTTCACCATAAAATTTAACATTTTTATCTTTATGTTTGAAGCCTGAAATGTGGGAAAAGGTTGAGAAATTCAAGGGAGCCGAATACTTTCACAAGGCACTGTGTATGTAGCCATACTGTACATGAAGGAATCCCCTGGTAAGGGCTCATTCACATGACCGTTCTGTTTGTCCTGGTCAGTTCCTGTTTTTTTCTGGAACCACGGACAGGACCATCTTTTCAATGTCTTTTGTGTAGGATCGGATGGCACATAGAAGAACTTCCGTGTGCATCCAATCCTACAAAAAAAAACACATCGGATCCCGTATGTCCATTCCGTTATTATAGAACATGTCCTATTCTGTTCCGTAATAACGGACCGTGACTCATTACAAGTCAATGGGCCAGCAAAATCCCCGGAAGCCGCATGGAAGCACTTCCGTGTGACCTCAGTCAGGTGCCCGTGCAGTCTGTGTCAGTGTCTGCCCGCATTGTAGTGTCAGCAGCTTCTCACATAGCAGTGCGGGCAGCCGCGGGGATGACTAGCGCTGCTGTCAGGAGGTTAGATGAGATCATTACCTGCTGTGACGATCTCCTGCACTCCTGACGTCAGCGCTGTCACTGCCTTCTTTTCCCGCCGCGTTCTCACGTCACGCCTCACGGGCGGCCCGAGACTGTCACTAGCGGTGACGTCACGGGCTCCCGCGATTCTTTGCTGAGAACGTGGCGGGCATAGAAGTCAGTGACAGCGCTGACGTCAGGAGTGCAGGAGATCGTCACAGCAGGTAATGATCTCATCTAACCTCCTGATGGCAGCGCTTGTCATCCCCTGCAGTGACCTGGGCTGACCTATCTATGTTAGCTCAGGTCACTGCACTACTCTCCCAGCCAATGGGGAACATTCTGTTCTTCATTGACTCGGACAGTGACTATGGTATGGATCGTCGTGGGACCCCCTTATTAGATTACGCCGGACCTGGATTTGATTGTTCTTTTCAATAAATTGGTGAAAGAGGGAATGATTTGGGGAGCGTTTTTTCAAATAAAAAAAAAATTGACAACAAAAAAAGTTTTATTACTGACTGGGTTGGTGATGTCAGGTATCGGATAGACGCGTGACATCACTAACCCCAGGACCTGATGCCAGGTGACATTACACATCTGGCACTAACCCCATATATTACCCAGTTTGCCACCGCATCAGGGCAACGGAATGAGTTGGGGCGAAGCGCCAGGATTGGCATATCTAATGGATGCGCCACTTCTGGGGCGGCTGTAGCCTGCTATTTTTAAGCTGGGAAGTGTCCAATAACAGTGGACCTCCCTAGTCTGAGAATACCAGACCACAGCTGTCTGCTTTACCTTGGCTGGTGATCTAATTTGGGGGGAAACCCCGTGTTTTTTCTTTTAAATTTTTTATTTAAATATAAAATAACAGCGTGGGGTGCCCCCTGTTCTGGATTACCCGTCAAGGTGAAGCTGCCAGCTGTGGTTTGCAGGCTGCAGCCGTTTGCTTTACCCTAGCTGGCTACAAAAGATAGGGGGGACCCCACGTCATTTTTTTATTTATTTATTTTTTGGCTAAATACAAGGCTAAGCACCCTTAGTGCCACATGAAAGTCACAAAAGAGTGCCAGCTTAGAATATGTAGGGGGGTGGGACATTATATATGTCTTTCTCATCTATCTATCCCTCTATTCATTATTTCATCCCTCTATCTCTCTGTCTCTATCTATCTCTATATCTACTCATCTATTTATCTTTTTTGCTGCTTCCGTTTTTTGCGGTCCGCAAAAAAAACAGAAGGCACACGGATGACGCGGACCGTATACAGAACGGAAGTCACACGGATGCCACAC
This sequence comes from Anomaloglossus baeobatrachus, assembly GCF_048569485.1. Lineage (NCBI taxonomy): Eukaryota > Metazoa > Chordata > Amphibia > Anura > Aromobatidae > Anomaloglossus > Anomaloglossus baeobatrachus. The sequence continues at coordinate 400,300,736 of NC_134353.1, read as the reverse complement.
AGATGCATCCGTGAAAAATCGGACCGTTTTTTGCGGCCCGCAAAAACGGAACGGTCATGTGAATGTAGCCTAAGGGTGATTGTCCAATAGTAATAGTTACAGAATGATGTTACACTGTATTACTTTGGATTGAACAGCATAATCTGTGCTGCAGTGTGACACCTCACTGCCACCTAGTGTTCACCTAAGAACATTACATATTGGTGTCATGCAGCGCCATCCTCCGTCTTGTGCCTTGAATAAATACGTTTACAGTTTTACATTCTGCATTATATGGACTTATTGGGTATGGTATAGTAAAAGTACTGATAAATATGTCCCATAATGTCAGCAGGTATGGAAAGGCTCTGCTGCATTCTGCTTTTGTGACCAGACATTACCCATTGGCACACGATTATTAGCCTACATATAGAGTTTTCTTATGTATATAACTAGGACATTTGGATGCTCCCCATAGCGCTCGTATTTGCATGCTATCTTATAGGAAAGCCCTGCTACACTATACAGAATAGCTACATTTCAGATATTATCTACCCAATGATGAATGTAAATATTTTGCTTCAATTAATGGTGATTTTGAGTTAGGAAATCATTTCTTGTCCAGTTAGATAGAAGTTAGATCTCACGTCTAATAGAGTGACAAACGCCAGACAGTTTGTTTCATCTACAAATGAATGTGTTCTCAGAAAATGACCAATTGTTTAAAAAATACTATTTCTTATTAAATGTCTTCTAAATCACTAGCTATATTAATAAACAGGAATCTTACATTTTCCTTTACAATGATCTTTACTCAGATCAGAGCATTCTTGGAAAATCATTCTAAACTTAGAAAAAAAAACAAAAAAAAAAACACAAAAACCCCAAAACTATTTAACTGTTTCCAGAACACCCGGATCTTACTCTACAGTGATGTTCTAATGTTACTGCATAGGAGTGCAACTCCACATGATCGACTAGATGTAAAAACAGGGATCCAGTGCAAAGAGAGCTGGAGACAGTTGATTACCATTCCATAAGGGTGGAAACACATCTATGCGAGTAAAATCGGTCCGACTGGGCTGAAAAAAACTCGGCTGATTTTAGTTCACGTTAGGTCCGAGTGCAACGCAAGTGCGATGCTTTTTCTGAATAAATTAATGATTTTACTAGCGTGTGTAATGCGTGTGTAATGCGTATTTTTTACTATGTCATCTGCCATTCAGCTCTGCTACATGGCCGCTGACAGCAGACACTGACAGCCATGCAGCAGAGCTTAATGGCAGATGACAGCAGACACAGACAGAGCCGCACTGTCAGAATGAACTCGGGTGAACTTCACCCGACTTCATTGTCATGCTGCGGCTCTGTCTGTGCCGCGTCCTGATTAGCGGTCACCTGTGAAGGATTCACCGGTGACCGCTAATCCCCTGAATGACTGAAGTTAGCAGCCTTCTCTCATACTCACCGATCCCCGATCCCCAGCGCGGCGCTGCACGGCGTTCACACTGCTCCGGCGGCTTTTACTATTTTGAAAAAGCCGGCCGCTCATTAAAGAATCTCGTATTCCCTGCTTTCCCAGCCCACAGGCGCCTATGATTGGTTGCAGTGAAACACGCCTCCACGCTGAGTGACAGGTGTCTCACTGCAACCAATCACAGCAGTCGGTGGGCAGGTCTATACTGTGCAGTGAAATAAATAAATAAATAATTAAAAAAAATGGCGTGCGGTCCTCCCCAATTTTAATACCAGCCAGATAAAGCCATACGGCTGAAGGCTGGTATTCTCAGGATGGGGAGCTCCACATTATGGGGAGCCCCCCAGCCTAACAATATCAGTCAGCAGCCGCCCAGAATTGCCGCATACATTAGATGCGACAGTTCTGGGACTGTACCCGGCTCTTCCCGATTTGCCCTGGTGCGTTGGCAAATCGGGGTAATAAGGAGTTAATGGCAGCCCATAGCTGCCACTAAATCCTAGATTAATCATGTCAGGCGTCTATGAGACACCCTCCAAGATTAATCTGTAAGTTACAGTAAATAAACACACACACACCTGAAAAAATCATTTATTAGAAATTAAAAACACTAACAAATTCCCTGGTTCACCAATTTAATAATCCCCAAAAAGCCCTCCATGTCCGGCGTAATCCACGGACCTTCAGCGTCGCTTCCAGCTCTGTTAGTGTTTTTAATTTCTAATAAATGATTTTTTCAGGTGTGTGTGTGTTTATTTACTGTAACTTACAAATTAATCATGGAGGGTGTCTCATAGATGCCTGACATGATTAATCTAGGATTTAGTGGCAGCTATGGGCTGCCATTAACTCCTTATTACCCCGATTTGCCAACGTACCAGGGCAAATCGGGAAGAGCCGGGTACAGTCCCAGAACTGTCACATCTAATGTATGCGGCAATTCTGGGCGGCTGCTGACTGATATTATTAGGCTGGGGGGGCTCCCCATAACGTGGAGCTCCCCATCCTGAGAATACCAGCCTTCAGACGTATGGCTGTATCTGGCTGGTATTAAAATTGGGGGGGACCACACGCCATTTTCTTTTATTATTTATTTATTTATTTTACTGCACAGCATAGACACGCCCTCCGGCTGCTGTGATTGGTTGCAGTGACACAGCTGTCACTCAGCGTGGGGGCGTGTCTCACTGCAACCAATCATAGGCGCCTGTGGGTGGGGAAAGCAGGGAATACGAGATTGTTTAATGAGCGGCCGGCTTTTTCAAAAGAGGAGAAGCTGCCGGAGCAGTGTGACAGCCGTGCAGCGCCGCGCCAGTGATCGGTGAGTATGAGAGAGGGGGGGAGAGGGATAGACCGACATGGACAGAGAGTGAGGGACAGAGATAGTGACCGACCGACAGAACGACAGAGAGATAGTGACCGACGCAGAGAGAATAGAGTCCGAGAGGGAGACACCGACTGACAGAGAATAGTGATTGACAGACATTGTGAGACATCGCTCGTTTCCAGATTTTTAGGAAACATGCGAGAAATGTATTTAGAAAATCGGATGACACTAGGATGGTGTGAGTGCCGTCCCGTGACATCTGATTTTTTACACGCTCCCATAGACTTGCATTGGAGAGACTCGCGGTAGAAACTCTCAAAAAAGCAGCATGCTGCGATTTTTTTTCTCAGTCCGATTTGGACTGAGAAAAAAAAAAAAAATGGCAGATGAGAGCTGAATCATTCACTAACATGTGTCCGATTCCAATGTGAGATTTTCTCGCATTGCTCTACTGCGAGAAACTCGCAAGTGAGAAGCAGCCCTAAAAGCCATGGGCTGAGATCTCTATGGATTTTGCTACCGATTCTGGTTTGTCTCCAACATCTCTACTTTTAGGTCCTTACCAGGTCTTTTGTCCACGTCACAGTGGCCTGAAGCTTTTTTTCAAAGAAATGTTCTGGTTCCATGGCCCTTGAGCTCGTATAGTCTGTGACTGTGGGGTTCAATTTGTTTCCAGATTCTGGATAACTGTTACGAACCGGTGCCACCATAGCCGCAAGCAGCCTGCTGCGGTTCCTGTTGCGCCCAGGCGCCGGCTGCCGTTCTTGGCCGTGTCTCGGGTCGTCCAGTTGGCTGCTCCTTCCACCACATCTAAGTGGTGGCTAGTGCACATGCGTGCGCCGATTTACCCCAGCCAGAGTCTAAGTCTGGTGTTTTGCCTACTGAGCATGCTCAGCCTGATTGTGTCATTTCTGAGACTAAGTCCTCAGTTCAGGCTACTGAGCATGCTCCCACAATTAATCCTAACAGCCTCTTTGCACAGGTACTTGGACTTCGTGCTGTGTCCAAGTTCTGGGATGTTCCTACTGAACATGCTCAGGCAGATAGTCTGATTTCTGAGTCTGTTGTTCAGGCTATTGAGCATGCTCAGGCACTTAGTGCATCAGAGGCTAGGTCCGGTAAGGACCTCACTGAGCATGTCCGTGAGGTGGCAGGCCCTGATAGGGCAGAGGGAGTCAGGTGTCCTGATGACGTGGCCACTCCGGACTGGCTCGCAGAGGCCCGCCCCTATGATCTGGCACCTCACCATTGGTCGTCAGACGATGACTGGTGAAGTGTTTGGGGCGTGGCTGCCATGAGGTCATCAATGACGTGCGGTTCCGGATAGGCCGCTGGTGACGTCGCTGCTGATATGGCACTCTGCTATTGGACCTTGGTGGTTCCACCCTAGGTTTGGGGTGGACCCAGGTTATAAAAGGGGCTGGAGACAACATGGAGGTGCGCAGTCTTCATTTAGAGTTCATGGTGGCATTAGCTTTGTTGGAAGCGGTAGGTAGGGCTAGGCGAACGGTGCCTGTCACGCCAAGATTCGTGGCTCGGCACATCAGGGTCAGGCGCCGTGCTTCCTTGCTGCCATTCCAGTTGTGCTATAGCAGTCCAGTGGCGTTAACTGGACTGCGACTGCTGTGTCACCTGTCAGTTTGTGCCTCCTACGCACACGGACAGCATACCTGTTGCGTTACTTGTCCGGTTGTGTTCTCTACGTACACGGACAGCATACCTGCTGCGTCACCTGTCCGGTTGTGCCCTCTACGCGCACGGACAGCGTATTCCAGAACCCCTGTGGAGGTAACAGGATGTTCCTGGATTGGGTGTGTGAACCCTATTTCTCTCCTCGGCTTCCCAGTCAAATGCTACTGGTGTGACTACGTGATCTGACGTGTCCTTCACACACGTGGCCAGTCGAGTGGTGACCAGAAACGCTAATCAAAGGACCGCTCGGCCTGACGTGTCTTACACACGTGGTCGGAGTAGCGCCCGCTCCACCGAAACGCTAACTGGGTTGTCGTCCGGTTTGACGTGTCCCTACACATGTGACCGGTTTCCAGGTCTCCTGGGTTATCTCTGAGTCATCAGCTCTATAGTCTCTGCCTAACCCACAGGGTGCCAGCAGCTCCATTGCCATCTGGAGCACGGTGGGCCCCAACTGGTGATTGGGATATATACCCCCTGGTCCTAATCTGCCGGTCCCCCCGTAACAATAACACTCTGCAAGAACTTAATTTCCTTGGACTTCTCCTCAGCCTATCACCCCCAAAGAAAAAGGCAGACTGAAAGAGTTAATCAGTTCAAGGAACAGTATTTACAAATATTCTCCAGCTCCCACCAAGATAACTGGCCAGACTGGCTTCCTTGGGCCGAATTCGCCCATAACAATTATATTTTAGGAGTCTTCTGGGAGATTACCATTAGTTACAGTGTTCAGCCGAGAACCACGTCTCCCCCTGCCTATTCTAGCTAAACGGATACTTCCTGCTCTGACCACGTTTCTCAGGACCACCATAACATCTGGACTGAGGTACAAGCTAATTTGGCTGTGCTTACTGCTAGATCAAAGAAGAGTGCTGATAGACACCATCGACCTGTTCCCAACCGGAGATAAGGTATGGCTTTCAACAAAAACAAACAAACCAAAAAAACATAGGTTTGCAAAAAAAACTGTCACCCAAGTTTATTGGTCCTTTCCCAATTAATGAGCAAGTAAACCAGGTTAGTCTTCTGGGCTGCAAGAAGGTTGGCGGTAATCTCGTCTACTTGATTGACTGGAAGGGATACGGTCCTGAGGAGAGATGTTGGGTGCCAAAGAAGGACTTAAATGCTCCAATATTGCTCAGAAAATTTCATGCAAAGCATCCACCTTCTTCCATAATGGACTGTTCTCAGAGGGGCCCTATGAGGGGTGAGTACAGTTATGCACTTTTCCCAGATCTGGGCTTTGCGTCCTCACCCCGGTCCACTAAACTATGTTGTGCTCGGGTTTTGCAGATAGGCCATAGTGATCTTCTGCATGGGCTTTTATAAGGCTCACCCAAACACACACCCATGTCTTGGTATTAAGACTTTAGTGTTCCAGAGTACTGTATGTGGCTTCCAGGTTCTCTGTTACCAATCTCTGGTCTGCTTTCCTGCGGTTTCCAATACTTCTGGTATGGGTTTCCAGGACTTCTGGTACGGGTCTCCAGTCTGCCTACCTGCGACCTCCAGTGCCTCTCGTCTGCCTACCTGCGACCTCCAGTGCCTCTCGTCTGCCTACCTGCGACCTCCAGTGCCTCTCGTCTGCCTGCCTGCGACCTCCAGTGCCTCTGGCCTGCCTGCGGCCTCCAGTACCTCTGGCCTGCCTGCCTGCCTGCGGCCTCCAGTACCTCTAGCCTGCCTGCGGCCTCCAGTACCTCTGGCCTGCCTGCCTGCGGCCTCCAGTACCTCTGGCCTGCCTGCCTGCGGCCTCCAGTACCTCTGGCCTGCCTGCGGCCTCCAGTACCTCTGGCCTGCCTGCGGCCTCCAGTACCTCTGGCCTGCTTGCCTGCGGCCTCCAGTACCTCTGGCCTGCCTGCGGCCTCCAGTACCTCTGGCCTGCCTGCGGCCTCCAGTACCTCTGGCCTGCCTGCGGCTTGCAGTACCTCTGGCCTGCCTGCGGCTTGCAGTACCTCTGGCCTGCCTGCCTGCGGCTTGAAGTACCTCTGGCCTGCCTGCCTGCGGCTTGCAGTACCTCTGGCCTGCCTGCCTGCGGCTTGCAGTACCTCTGGCCTGCCTGCCTGCGGCTTGCAGTACCTCTGGCCTGCCTGTCTGCGGCTTGCAGTACCTCTGGCCTGCCTGCCTGCGGCTTGCAGTACCTCTGGCCTGCCTGCCTGCGGCTTGCAGTACCTCTGGCCTGCCTGCCTGCGGCTTGCAGTACCTCTGGCCTGCCTGCCTGCGGCTTGCAGTACCTCTGGCCTGCCTGCCTGCGGCTTGCAGTACCTCTGGCCTGCCTGCCTGCGGCTTGCAGTACCTCTGGCCTGCCTGCCTGCGGCTTGCAGTACCTCTGGCCTGCCTGCCTGCGGCTTCCAGTACCTCTGGCCTGCTTTCCTGCGGCTTCCAGTACCTCTGGCCTGCTTTCCTGCGGCTTCCAGTACCTCTCGCCTGCCTTCCTGCAGCTTCCAGTGCCTCTGCTACTGGCCTTCTGTCTGCCTGTGGCTTCCAGTACTTCTGCTACCCATTTCCCCGTGCCTAACCTGCCTGCTGCACGTGGCCAGTGTGCCCACCCAGACCTTAGGCTTAGAGGATCCACCTCAACAGATGAGCCTAATACACTTATTTCTCTTAATTTTATCTCTCAATCTCAGCATAAAAAAGAAAGAGAACATTACATTGACCTAAAATTGAAGCCTCATGCATAATGAAAAAAAGACGCAAAAATTACTTAAATCTGCATGTAAGAAAAAAATAAGTGCTTTATAAGGAATGGTAGTAAATGGACTGGTCTTGAACTGGTTAAATAATAGGTTATTTTCTGATGACACACGTCTTTTAAAGAGTAACTGTCATTTTAATTGTTATGTCATAAATCAATAGTACATGTGAAAATAAGAAACTTTGTAATATATCTTATCAGAGAAATCTGCTTCTCTCCCCTTCTGGCCTGATCATATATTCGCAGAATGCTCAATTCCTGGGTAAAATCTGTCTTCAGTGAATACAGATATTCCCATTACAGAAATAGGAGATGGCAAGTGCTCAAACTTCTATGGAGACGTAACTGTCATTTTAGGGGAACTTGCAGCAGAATGTCTGTATCTGACTCTGGCTACTGCCTCTTACAAGTACTGACCGTCATCTCTGATCTCAGTAATGGGAAAGTGTGTCTTCACTGAATACAGATTTTACATGTGAATTGAAAGTGAATGACCAGTCCTGGAGGAGAAAGAAGCACACATACACAAAAGGCAATAGATTGTGAGATGACCTACCGTATGATTCCCACCATGAGTGACAGACCCCAAAGGGCTGTGCTGGCAGTCCACCACGTGTCAGACTTAATGTGAATAACGCCAGCATCTGCTGCCCAGGCCATATGCTCACATGGATAATACAGCTGGTCAAATACGTTGCCCAATACAGAGATCCACCTGATGAGAAAGTCTTTCTCCTAACACACAGGGAGATTTATAGAATATTTACTGGTCATTTATGGGTTTTATTACAATTAATAAGTTGTTGTAATATAACCAAAATATGCCTAATAAATGCGATGGAAAAAAGATGCATAAGCGTAAAGAAAAGATCACCAACAAACAGTTCACATCGAGAGAGAAATTCTGCAAAGTATAAAAGGCACATACACAAGAACAATGGTAACTTGTGCAACACAAGGATTAATGGTCACTATTAGATCTGTAAATATCTTATAATTGGTCTATTAGAGGAAATGAAGCCTGAAATGTTCACACATAAACACATATTTCAGCCTCTATATACAGGACACTACGGGGCCGATTCATTAAAGGCTCGCTGGAGTATGCTGTGCCAAATTCATTAAGGACGTGTCCTCTCAGTGGCACGCACCTCGCCAGAAATCTTACTCCAGGCAAGGACTGGACCAGTATTTCTAGCAGAAGAGACGGCAGCTCTTTAGCTGAATTTGACGGGTGGGCATAGCCACTCTCTGGTCCACCCCCTCTCCGGCTTTGCCGTTGTGCAAAAAATAACATTTTGCACTTTTATGAATCAGTCTCAAAATATAGAAAAATACATATTAGGACACACTCATCATCTGACAAGTCACTTGGGCCCTATGGATACATTCTGCATGTATTATTATTATTATTATTATTATTTATTATTATAGCGCCATTTATTCCATGGCGCTTTACAAATGAAAGGGTATACGTACAACAATCATTAACAGTACATAACAGACTGGTACAGGAGGAGAGAGGACCCTGCCCGCGAGGGCTTACAGTCTACAGGGAATGGGTGATGGTACAATAGGTGAGGACAGAGCTGGTTGCGCAGTGGTCTACTGGACTGAGGGCTGTTGTAGGTTGTAGGCTTGTTGGAAGAGGTGGGTCTTGAGGTTCCTCTTGAAGCTTTCCACGGTAGGGGAGAGTCTGATGTGCTGAGGTAGAGCGTTCCAGAGTATGGGGGATGCACGGGAGAAATCTTGTACGCGATTGTGGGAAGAGGAGATAAGGGAGGAGCAGAGAAGGAGATCTTGTGAGGATCTGAGGTTGCGTGCAGGTAGGTACCGGGAGACTAGGTCACAGATGTAGGGAGGAGACAGGTTGTGCATGGCTTTGTATGTCATGGTTAGTGTTTTGAACTGGAGTCGTTGGGTGATGGGAAGCCAGTGAAGGGATTGGCAGAGTGGCGAGGCTGGGGAGTAGCGAGGGGAGAGGTGGATTAAGCGGGCCGCAGAGTTTAGGATAGATTGGAGGGGTGCAAGAGTGTTGGAAGGGAGGCCAGAGAGCAGGAGGTTGCAGTAGTCGAGGCGGGAGATGATGAGGGCATGCACTAATGTTTTTGCTGATTCTTGGTTAAGGAAAGCACGGATCCGGGAGATGTTTTTGAGTTGTAATCGGCATGAGGTGAAGAGGGCTTGGATGTGTGGCTTGAAGGATAGAGCAGAGTCGAGGGTCACTCCAAGGCAACGAGCTTGTGAGACTGGGGAGAGTAAGCAACCATCGAGTTTGATGGAAAGGCTTGTTGGAGGAGATGAGTGAGGAGGAGGAAAGACAATGAATTCTGTTTTGTCCATGTTAAGTTTTAGGAATCGCACAGAGAAGAAGGATGAAATAGCAGACAGACATTGTGGGATTCTGGTTAGTAGAGAGGTAATGTCAGGTCCAGAGAGGTAGATCTGTGTGTCATCGGCATAGAGATGATACTGGAAGCCGTAGGACTCAATGAGCTGTCCCAGGCCGAAGGTGTAGATGGAGAACAGCAGGGGTCCAAGAACTGAGCCTTGGGGGAACACCGACAGATAGGGGGCGAGATGAGGAAGTTGTGTGAGAATGGGAGACGCTGAAAGTTCGGTCGGTTAGGTATGAGGAGATCCAAGTTAGGGCCAAGTCTGTGATGCCCAGAGATGAGAGAATCTGTAGTAGGAGGGAATGGTCTACTGTGTCGAATGCAGAGGACAGGTCCAGGAGGAGGAGGACAGAGTAGTGTCGCTTGGCTTGTAGGTAGTTAATATAGTTTCATAAAGTGTGAAGAATACATGGCCTAAGGAGGGGTCCTCAAGAATATACATTGATGGTCAATCTAACATACTGGGAGACAAAAGGTGGTGCCCATTGGTTGGCTGCCAGTTAATGCAGAACCACCAGGTATCATGCACCAGTCCTATGAGGAGGCATGCTCAAAACCTGCCGATACCTCCAAGTGGGCAATGACGCATGTAACGCCGGTGTCCCTGCACTGTCCAGCTCCCTCCACCTGGCAGGGACGACGACGTACTCACTGCTGGCCTTCTCGCTCCCCTGCTCCTACTTTGGGCCCCACGCTCCAGGGTCTGCGCATATCACACAGGGCTCCTGGCAATGTCCTTAAGGCACAAGCACGCGGGCTCCCCACCTCTTCACCCCTGTGCAATATGCCATTTTATTTTTTTTATTCCCCTTCTTCCAAGAGCAAATTTACCTGTCGGGGTCCTGCTTTTAGAGGTCACTGCCACAGGAACAAGCGTTCAGTACCCGTGGGGTAAACATTATGAGATTGGAAACTTCAATAGAGCCTGAGCTTCTTTAACCCCTTAATGATTTATGATGTACTATCTTCGTTGTAAGCAGTCTCCCTACCTTTGATATGCACACCGAGATGAAGGCTGAATTAATCAGCCATCATCTGCCTCTAACAGCCGTGGGTGGAGCAGTGTGGAGACTGTGGCTGTAAGGCCCTGTGCGCACTGGAAAACAATTCAGGGTCTGAAAGATTACCACACCCGCGGTAAAAAAACGCGGCAAACCGCACCCGAAAACTGCATGCGTTTTGCCGCGGTTTTACCACGGTACTGTTCGCGGTTTTACCGCGTGCGATTTGGTACATGTGTTTTAATGCATTCAATGCAAAAAAAAAAAGATAAATAGACAGATAGAAGAATAGATAGAGGGATAGATAGAGTCCCTGTGAGCACACGCTGCATTTCTCCCGAGCGGTAATGTGTGTTCACATTACCGGCTGTGGGAAATGCCCTGTGGTTACCTCTCTGCAGTCTGTCTTGTTGCGAGGCTCCATTCAGTAGTGTGTCAGTCGCGGCTGGATGAAAGCATCGCAGGATGTTGATTACGCCGGAGCTGTGTGTTTTGGGAGAAGTTAATAAAAGGGGTGAAACAGGGGCTTTTTTGTGTTTTATTTAAAATAAAGGATTTTTCGGTGTTTGTGTTTATTCACTTTACTTACGGGTTGATCATATCAGCTGTCACATAGATGCTGCCATGATCAAGCCTGGACTTAAGCTGGGTTTACACATAGCGACGTCGCTGTTACGTCACCATTTTCTGTGACGCAACAGCGACCTTATAAGTCGCTGTTATGATCGCTGCTTAGCTGTCAAACACAGCAGAAGCAGCAGCAATCATAACGACATGCGTCACTGTGCTACATGTGCAGAGAGAAGGGAGCCGCGCTTAGCGCTGGCTCCCTGCACTCCTAGCTACAGTACACATCGGGTTAATTACCCGATGTGTACTGCAGCTACATGTGCAGAGAGCAGGAGCCGGCACTGGCAGCGAGAGCGGTGGATGCTGGTAACAAAGGTAAATATCGGGTAACCAGGGAAAGGTCTTCCCTTGGTTACCCGATGTTTACCCTGGTTACAGCTTACCGCAGCTGCCAGATGCCGGCTCCTGCTTCCTGCTCGCTTCATTTTGTCGCTCTCTCGCTGTCACACACAGCGATGTGTGCGTCAGAGCGGGAGAGCGACGACCAAAAAATGAAGCTGGACATTCAGCAACGACCGGCGACCTCACAGCAGGGGCCAGGTCGTTGCTGGATGTCACACACAGCGAGAGCGACGGGACGTCGCTGCAACGTCACAGAAAATGGTGACGTAGCAGCGACGTCGTTGTCGTCGTCGCTGTGTGTGACACCACCCTTAGTGGCAGCAATCCGCCGCCATTAACTCCTTATATTACCCTGGATTGCCACCGCATCACAGCAACAGGAAGAGCCGGGGACACTCCGGGACTGCCGCATAATGGATGCGACAGTCCCGGGGCAGCTGCGGGCTGATAGTCTCGGCTGCGGGAGGGGGGGGGACATTAACTCTGGCCCCCCGCGCCTGAGAATACCGGGCCGCCGCTGTGTGTTTACCTCGGCTGGACGGTAAAAATACGGCGGAGCCCACGTGTTTTTTTTTCTTTTCTATATGTCCGTTTGTTTTGTATGTGTATTCTATATGTCTGTGTGTGAGTGCGATGTGTGTGTGTTCTATGTCTGTGTGTGTGTGTGTTTACTCTCTGCTCCGCTTCCTCTTCCTGTCATAATGACATCCCTTCCCTACAAACCGCAGGCAGTGATGAACATTATGTCCCGAAAACGCGAAACTGTATCATAGATCCCAAGCACTCAAATAGGACACGAAGAATAAATGGAAAAGTGTTGTTTATTAGACTATTTGCAAAAAGAAAACGCCACCGCAATAGAGCAAAGCCAACGTTTCAGCCTGTGTTAGGCCTTTGTCAAGGTTTTGCGTATGATAGATTGGAGGATGGGACGACTTAAACGTCAAACAATTGTTCCATACGGCGTTTACTTTTCAAAAGTACGTTGCAAAGGCCAGGGAGGCCCAGAAGAGAGGTGGGGGAAGAAAGAGGATGCCTGGATAACACGAGGAGTGGGGACAGGGTCCCAGAGGTCTGTGTTTGTGGCAGGAGGCATGAACAAACACAGACCTCTGGGACCCTGTCCCCACTCCTCGTGTTATCCAGGCATCCTCTTTCTTCCCCCACCTCTCTTCTGGGCCTCCCTGGCCTTTGCAACGTACTTTTGAAAAGTAAACACGGTATGGTACAATCGTTTGACGTTTAAGTCGTCCCATCCGCCAATCTATCATACGCAAAACCTTGACAAAGGCCTAACACAGGCCGAAACGTTGGCTTTGCTCTATTGCGGTGGCGTTTTCTTTTTGCAAATAGTCTAATAAACAACACTTTTGCATTTATTCTTCGTGTCCTATTTGAGTGCTTGGGATCTATGATACAGTTGAGCGTGAGCGTTACCTTTCCCTTAAGCACCTCTCTTAAGGCAGTAGAGCCCAGCTTTATTCCTTCATCCGAAAACACGAAATACCGCAGGGAATAACGCAATGAACCGCACAGAATTTGCTGCCTGGGTTATTCCCTGCGGGATTTCACGATTACATTGCAGTGAATGGAATGATATGCCGCAGCGATGTGCGGAAAAGAAGTGACATGCAATCGTTTTTGCTGCGGGAATCCCGCAGCAAAACATGCAGCTGTCAAAATCCGCATAGTGCGCACAGCATTTTTTTTTCCCATAGGTTTTGCTGGTGAATCACTGCAGAGATGTTATGAACATAACATGCAGCGAAACATGCAGCAAAACCGAGACAAAAACCGGCAAGTGCCCACAGGGCCTAACACTGTTAAATAACACTGTCAACCTCTGTCAGCGGCATTTAACATGTGGCAGGGGGGCGATCATGGGACGCTGATAGGTTGTAATGACAGTACCGTTGTGAAAACCAGCCAGTGGATGGCGTTCAAAAGGAGACCATGATTTTTGCTACATACAGCACTGCTGTGTATAGCACAAGGCCCCAAATGGAACTATTAAATATAGTGAAAAGTAGAAAGAAAAAAAAAATTAATAAATTATAAAAAAAATTAGCACATTAGAAATTAGGAAATATATATCTAATATATAAAGCTGAGTGTATGTATGTGTGTGATGTATGTATGTATGTATGTATGTATGTATGTATGTATGTATGTATGTATGTATGTATGTGTTTGTCTGCTAAAGGAATCCGCACCGTCGTATTTACAATCACGAAATTTTGCACACACTCCTCATGTGACCCAGGGAACGTCAGACTGTTTTGACAGGAAAATTTAACCCTGCGCTTTACAGTTACTCTCCAAAAAGCTGCCTCCATTAAAGTGAATGGAGCCTGGAACTACAGGTTACTAATAGGAGCTCTGATTGGTTGCTATAGGAACAAAGGACAGTGTTAGCATAATAAGCTAATGTGTGAGGTAATAAGATGTCGGTGGGGAGACGGATAGAGAGACAGACAGAGAGAGACCGAGACAGATAGATAGAGACAGACGGGGAAAGAGACAGACAGAGAGAGACAGATATAGACAGACTGGGGAAAGAGACAGACTGGGGAAAGAGACAGACTGGGGAAAGAGACAGACTGGGGAAAGAGACAGACTGGGGAAAGAGACAGACTGGGGAAAGAGACAGACTGGGGAAAGAGACAGACTGGGGAAAGAGACAGACTGGGGAAAGAGACAGACTGGGGAAAGAGACAGACTGGGGAAAGAGACAGACTGGGGAAAGAGACAGACTGGGGAAAGAGACAGAGAGACAGACAGACACAGAGATAGACTGATACAAAGACAGACAGAGAGATAGAAACAGACAGAGACATAGACACAGACAGACAAGGAAAGAGACAGACAGAGAGCGACACACAGACAGAAACTGGGAGAGAGACAGAGAGACGGTTACTATCCCGGGCAACGCCGGGTGCTACAGCTAATATATATATATATATGGATTCTTAACAAAATTTGAAGATTTTACTTCTCTGAATGCCGACCCTTTCCTTTCCTATATATATATATTCGGAAGTGCTGCAATTGTACTGACCTGGAGAATCATGTTGACAAGTGCTTTTTACCATACAATGAACACTGTAAATACAAAAAGCTAAAAAAAAAACAAAACAAAAACAAAAAATCCTAAACAAAAAACAATAGCACATTAAATGGTAAAACTCCTCCAGCAAAAAACAAGCAGTCATACGTCTGTCGATGAAAATATTATGGTTCTTAAAAAGGTGGAAAAAATTAAAGTGCAAAAATGAAAAATTGCCGTGTTGGAAAGGGTTAATAAAGTGACCCTGACTGTTTCCCCTATGGTCGCATGGCTCCTTGTCCTATAACACTACTGTAGTACTAAAGGATGATTTCCACTGGATGTTGGGCTTTATGGAGGAAGACGCTACATTATGCTGGTTTCAATAAAGACATCTTTCTTAACCCTTGTCTGCTCAATGTGACCCCATGCAGATTGGTACAACTAGTGATTTTATTTCATGGTACCTGACGGGGTTAAGAACCCTCTGAACAGATAAGAACATTGGCTTTGGCTGTCAGTGGTAAGATTTATATTATGTTTTGAACAGTCCAATATTAGGGGGGAGCAGAATATGTGAGACTTATGGGATTGTAAGCAGCGGTTCAGTGAACCTTGATCCAACTGACCTGGTTTCCTAGACCGTACTGAAGAGAGTACGCCAGCATGGACAGGTCATCAAAGAGTCTCAGGACTGTCCTGCAGTGACTCAGCTGAGAGGCCACAATAAGAAGACTCCTTCCACACGGCTGTGCTTCTCCATGTCTCTGTGTTATGGCGCCTCCAAGCAGCTGACAGCTATAGCACAGTGTCCGTATCTAACAACGAGAAGGAATAAGGAAGAAACCTGTCACATAGCACGTCGGAAACCAACAAAAACACATGGGAAATATGGGAGTGGATTATAGGTACAGTATTAGATTGTGATCTACCGGTACATGGGAAATATGGGAGTGGATTATAGGTAGAGTATTATATGGTGTTCTACCGGTATATGGGAAATATGGGAGTGGATTATAGGTACAGTATTATATGGTGTTCTACCGGTATATGGGAAATATGGGAGTGGATTATAGGTAGAGTATTATATGGTGTTCTACCGGTATATGGGAAATATGGGAGTGGATTATAGGTAGAGTATTAGATTGTGTTCTACCGGTACATGGGAAATATGGGAGAGGATTATAGGTAGAGTATTAGATTGTGATCTACCGGTATATGGGAAATATGGGAGAGGATTATAGGTACAGTATTAGATTGTGATCTACCGGTACATGGGAAATATGGGAGTGGATTATAGGTAGAGTATTAGACGGTGTTCTACCGGTACATGGGAAATATGGGAGTGGATTATAGGTAGAGTATTAGATTGTGTTCTACCTGTACATGGGAAATATGGGAGTGGATTATAGGTAGAGTATTAGACGGTGTTCTACCGGTACATGGGAAATATGGGAGTGGATTATAGGTAGAGTATTAGATTGTGTTCTACCTGTACATGGGAAATATGGGAGTGGATTATAGGTAGAGTATTAGACGGTGTTCTACCGGTATATGGGAAATATGGGAGAGGATTATAGGTAGAGTATTAGATTGTGTTCTACCGGTATATGGGAAATATGGGAGTGGATTATAGGTAGAGTATTAGATTGTGTTCTACCGGTCCATGGGAAATATGGGAGTGGATTATAGGTAGAGTATTAGATTGTGTTCTACCGGTCCATGGGAAATATGGGAGTGGATTATAGGTAGAGTATTAGATTGTGTTCTACCTGTACATGGAAAATATGGGAGAGGATTATAGGTAGAGTATTAGACGGTGTTCTACCTGTACATGGGAAATATGGGAGTGGATTATAGGTAGAGTTTTTAGATGGTGTTCTACCGGTATATGGGAAATATGGGAGTGGATTATAGGTAGAGTATTAGATTGTGTTCTACCGGTATATGGGAAATATGGGAGTGGATTATAGGTAGAGTATTAGATTGTGATCTACCGGTATATGGGAAATATGGGAGTGGATTATAGGTAGAGTATTAGATTGTGATCTACCGGTACATGGGAAATATGGGAGTGGATTATAGGTAGAGTATTAGACGGTGTTCTACCGGTATATGGGAACTATGGGAGTGGATTATAGGTAGAGTATTAGATTGTGTTATACCGGTACATGGGAAATATGGGAGTGGATTACAGGTAGAGTATTAGATTGTGTTCTACCGGTCCATGGGAAATATGGGAGTGGATTATAGGTAGAGTATTAGATTGTGATCTACCGGTACATGGGAAATATGGGAGAGGATTATAGGTAGAGTATTAAACGGTGTTCTACCGGTATATGGGAAATATGGGAGTGGATTATAGGTAGAGTATTAGATTGTGTTCTACCGGTCCATGGGAAATATGGGAGTGGATTATAGGTAGAGTATTAGATTGTGTTCTACCGGTCCATGGGAAATATGGGAGTGAATTATAGGTAGAGTTTTTAGATGGTGTTCTACCGGTATATGGGAAATATGGGAGTGGATTATAGGTAGAGTATTAGATTGTGTTCTACCGGTCCATGGGAAATATGGGAGTGGATTACAGGTAGAGTTTTTAGATGATGTTCTACCGCTACATGGGAAATATGGGAGTGGATTATAGGTAGAGTATTAGATTGTGTTCTACCTGTACATGGGAAATATGGGAGTGGATTATAGGTAGAGTTTTTAGATGATGTTCTACCTGTACATGGAAAATATGGGAGAGGATTATAGGTAGAGTATTAGACGGTGTTCTACCTGTACATGGGAAATATGGGAGTGGATTATAGGTAGAGTTTTTAGATGGTGTTCTACCGGTATATGGGAAATATGGGAATGGATTATAGGTAGAGTATTAGACGGTGTTCTACCTGTACATGGGAAATATGGGAGTGGATTATAGGTAGAGTTTTTAGATGGTGTTCTACCTGTACATGGGAAATATGGGAGTGGATTATAGGTAGAGTTTTTAGATGGTGTTCTACCGGTACATGGGAAATATGGGAGTGGATTATAGGTACAGTATTAGATTGTGATCTACCGGTACATGGGAAATATGGGAGTGGATTATAGGTACAGTATTATATGGTGTTCTACCGGTATATGGGAAATATGGGAGAGGATTATAGGTAGAGTATTATATGGTGTTCTACCGGTATATGGGAAATATGGGAGAGGATTATAGGTACAGTATTATATGGTGTTCTACCGGTACATGGGAAATATGGGAGAGGATTATAGGTAGAGTATTATATGGTGTTCTACCGGTATATGGGAAATATGAGAGTGGATTATAGGTAGAGTATTAGATTGTGTTCTACCGGTATATGGGAAATATGGGAGTGGATTATAGGTAGAGTATTAGATTGTGATCTACCGGTATATGGGAAATATGGGAGAGGATTATAGGTACAGTATTAGATTGTGATCTACCGGTACATGGGAAATATGGGAGTGGATTATAGGTAGAGTATTAGACGGTGTTCTACCGGTACATGGGAAATATGGGAGTGGATTATAGGTAGAGTATTAGATTGTGTTCTACCTGTACATGGGAAATATGGGAGTGGATTATAGGTAGAGTATTAGACGGTGTTCTACCGGTATATGGGAAATATGGGAGAGGATTATAGGTAGAGTATTAGATTGTGTTCTACCGGTATATGGGAAATATGGGAGTGGATTATAGGTAGAGTATTAGATTGTGTTCTACCGGTCCATGGGAAATATGGGAGTGGATTATAGGTAGAGTATTAGATTGTGTTCTACCGGTCCATGGGAAATATGGGAGTGGATTATAGGTAGAGTATTAGATTGTGTTCTACCTGTACATGGAAAATATGGGAGAGGATTATAGGTAGAGTATTAGACGGTGTTCTACCTGTACATGGGAAATATGGGAGTGGATTACAGGTAGAGTTTTTAGATGGTGTTCTACCGGTATATGGGAAATATGGGAGTGGATTATAGGTAGAGTATTAGATTGTGTTCTACCGGTATATGGGAAATATGGGAGTGGATTATAGGTAGAGTATTAGATTGTGATCTACCGGTATATGGGAAATATGGGAGTGGATTATAGGTAGAGTATTAGATTGTGTTATACCGGTACATGGGAAATATGGGAGTGGATTACAGGTAGAATATTAGATTGTGTTCTACCGGTCCATGGGAAATATGGGAGTGGATTATAGGTAGAGTATTAGATTGTGATCTACCGGTACATGGGAAATATGGGAGAGGATTATAGGTAGAGTATTAAACGGTGTTCTACCGGTATATGGGAAATATGGGAGTGGATTATAGGTAGAGTATTAGATTGTGTTCTACCGGTCCATGGGAAATATGGGAGTGGATTATAGGTAGAGTATTAGATTGTGTTCTACCGGTCCATGGGAAATATGGGAGTGGATTACAGGTAGAGTTTTTAGATGATGTTCTACCGCTACATGGGAAATATGGGAGTGGATTATAGGTAGAGTATTAGATTGTGTTCTACCTGTACATGGGAAATATGGGAGTGGATTATAGGTAGAGTATTAGACGGTGTTCTACCTGTACATGGGAAATATGGGAGTGGATTATAGGTAGGGTATTAGATGGTGTTCTACCTGTACATGGGAAATATGGGAGTGGATTATAGGTAGAGTAGTATATAGTGTTCTACCTGTACATGGGAAATATGGGAGAGGATTATAGGTAGAGTATTATATGGTGTATGTGTGTGTGTGTATAATTAATGGAGAAAGCAGTGGCTGCTCAGTGCTCTAGTAAAATGCAGAAAGTGGGATTATTGGACGTAGTGTAAGGAATCTGTCACTAGAATTTGTTACCCCATCTGAGAGCAGTATAATGTAGAGACAGAGACCCTGATTCCAGCTATGTCACTTACTGAGCTGTTTGCTGTAGTTCTCTGCTGCAGTTCTCTGAATGCTGAGCTCTGTATAACCCCGCCCACATCACTAATTGGCAGCTTTCTGCACATGCGCACTGTATACAGAAAGCTGACAATCGGTGGTGGTGGTGGGATTATTCAGTGCTCTAAAATATGTTGAGCCATGTGGCAGCATGCCAAGTAGTCCTCTAATGGCAATCTGCTGCTGATTAATCAGTGATTATATCAAATCTACACTAAGCAGCCCAGTAAGTGACACATAGCAAGAATCAGGGTCTCTACCCCTACACTATGCTGCTCTCAGATTAGGTGGCACATCCTGCTGACAGACTCCCCTTAAGTATATAAATACAATATTACAAATGCTGTTCACCTGACACTTATGCGCTGAGGTCTCACACTATTAGAAGCAGTGATTGGCTCCCTTAGTCACATGACCTTAACACTTACAGTGATGTTACTTTCCGTGTCGCCCGCAGCATTTTGGGGAGGTTTTTTTTTATTTCATAATAATTGTATGTACAAATAGCAAACTCCAAGCTGATGCCAGGTGCTCTATAAATGTCACCAATCTGTGGCAGCTGGGCACTCACCATCCTATCTCTGCCCCTGTACGACTCCAGGACATTCACCAGTGCAGATGCCGCCTTCTCCATGTCACCAGTCCAGGCTCATGTACAGCAATGTCCACGATTATACACTTTATTATACGTGCACAGTGCACACATAACACTGCGTGCATTGGACTTCAGACTTCTGCGTTCCAAACCTCCTTTTCGTAAGACACGCCCAGAACATGAAGTGTCACGGCGCTATTGGTTCGCCGTCTGCCTGCAGTTGTACAGTACGGCCGCTGAAGGCGCTGTGGAGTCAGCAGCTGGGTACAGCGCCGAGTTCTTCCAACGCACTTTTCTCCCCATGGCAACCAATCAGAACCTCGGATGTGATTGGCTGCCGTGTGAAGCGCTTCCAATAATCCGCAGCTTGTGCTGAACGCCCTATACTGAACAGTTTCCTATAGTGTGAGAAAACGCATATTCCTTACCAAGGAGCCTACCTGGAGACAAATCTCCATGTGTAAAAAGTCCCCTTTAGTCGTGCTCAATCATGTCCAGAGTTATTTGGCCCCTTGTGTGCAGCGGGGTTGCTTTCACACATCAGTTTTTTGCAGTCAGGCACAATCCGGAGCTTTGCAGAAAAAACGCATCCGGTTTTTTTTTGCCGCCGGATGCAGTTTTTCTCTCCTAGACTTGCAATAGCGCCGGATTGTGACGCATGGCCTTGCGTTGCGTCAGGTTTTTGCCGGATGCGGCATATTTAGCTGATGCGGCGGCTGGATGGAATGTTGCTTGCAGCGTTTTTTGCGGCGAAAAACCGCATCGCGCCGGATCCGGCGCGATTTACAATGCAAGCCTATGGACGCCAGATGCGGCGTCCTGCGGCAAAAACGCATCCGGCTGCGTTTTTTTGAACTGCGCATGCTCAGTATCAAACCGGACCCGTCAAAAAACGGACGGGCCGCATGGAAAAACTTTTGTAACAGATCCGTTTTTTTTCGCCGCATCCGTTGCGTAGGTTTTTGAGCCGGATTGTGCCTGATGA
The DNA here is from genome assembly GCF_048569485.1 of Anomaloglossus baeobatrachus. Lineage (NCBI taxonomy): Eukaryota > Metazoa > Chordata > Amphibia > Anura > Aromobatidae > Anomaloglossus > Anomaloglossus baeobatrachus. The sequence continues at coordinate 400,279,628 of NC_134353.1, read as the reverse complement.
AAAAAACATGTGAAAGTAGCCGGCGATGTTGACACGTTTCTGCATGTGTCACTATTGAATAGGGTGAAACCCGCACAACAATCAGCATGCTGCAGACTTCAAATCAATCCGCATCTGCAAAAACCGTGTCGCAAATCCGTGACAAGTCCGGAACGTGACCTCTGTAGCCACGAGGTACAAGTCCGGAACGTGGCCTCTGTAGCCACAAGGTACAAGTCCGGAACGTGGCCTCTGTAGCCACGAGGTACAAGTCCGGAACGTGGCCTCTGTAGCCACAAGGTACAAGTCCCCGGAACGTGGCCTCTGTAGCAACAAGGTACAAGTCTGGAACGTGGCCTCTCTAGCCACGAGGTACAAGTCCAGAGCGTGGCCTCTGTAGCCACGAGGTACAAGTCCGGAACGTGGTCTCTGTAGCAACAAGGTACAAGTCTGGAACGTGGCCTCTGTAGCCACGAGGCACAAGTCCGGATTGTGGCCTCTGTAGCAACGAGGTACAAGTCCGGAATGTGGCCTCTGTAGACATGAGATACAAGTCCGGAAAGTGGCCTCTGTAGCTGTGGCGCCCCAGAGGCTTCAGGCGCCACAGGGTACTGTGCCTGACTTAAGGTGCGGTATTCATCCTGTGTTTGGAGGAGGTCAGTGCTGGTTCCACACCACTCATACACACCATTGCCCCTTTTCCAACTGGGGACCAGGCTAGGGTCGGATAACATGGATGGCCGCCTAATGGTAAGGGCCCTCCCACCCACTAGTCTGGGTACCTAGGATGGGGAGGGGTAATGCCCGGGGAGGGAGAGGAGTCAACATAGTGAGTAGGAGACAGACATAGGCCAGTGAAGTGCACTTCCAAACAGGAGAACAGCAATACCGGTGGACCTGGTGGGACAAGGGAGAACACAGTCGCTGAGGGGATACAGAGTCAGTTCCCTCAGGACCAGCGCTGATGGGATGCAGAGCCCTGGGTTAAGGGGAACTTCAAGTCCTTTTAATAATTCTGCTGGGCAGAGGATTTAAAGTCTTCTGGCCCACAGCAGCGCCAGGGCCAAAGCAACATATAGAGCCAGGAGTCGTGACCATAGGGCGGCCCATCAAAGGACTCGCACTGCCTGCTAAATGGGATGGTACTTAAACACCACAAAGAGGGGACCTGTGTAGTTATATGCCACGGGGACCCATTCGAAACCGCGCAAGGAGGAAGGGCTCACCATCCACAACACCGGCACTGGCCTCCGAATTATCCTGGATCGGCTGGAGCCCATCTTGGTGAAAACCGGCACTCTAGGGGCGATAGTCTGATAGTGAGTAAAGAACTTGAACTGCAGACCCTGTGTCGTCCCTTCCATTGCTGGCGTCGGCGCCCCTGCGCTCTGACGCTATAGCCTACCGCATTCATCATCCTCCCTGGGGCAAGCTCTACCTGTGGAGAGCTGAAACACCTGAGCTGCGTCACACCATCAGCCCCAGACGTGAGCGACATCCCGCAGCGGCGGCTCCCCTCGTAGCCGCATAGAACAGGTGGCGTACGAAAGGCAACTACTCCCAACATCCCCATCTTTTATTGACACCTCGGGGTCACGAAGCAGGGCAAGGCCACTGTGACATCCTAAACCACCATCACTGGCCCGCTGATGAGTACAACCCCTGGCCCCAGGGATGCGTCATAGCCACGAGGTACAAGTCCGGAACGTGACTCATGTAACCACGAGGTACAAGTCCGAAACGTGGCATCTGTAGCCACGAGGTATATGTCCGGAACGTGGCCTCTGTAGCCACAAGGTACAAGTCCTGAACGTGGCCAGAGGGTATTTTCACCTCACGAGGCGGCTACACGCTGATAACTGTCCCAACATCCAGTAAACAGGATGTGCAGGATCGCGGTGCCGGGACTTAAGTGGGGTTGTGATGTAACGTGAGCCCCGCGTCCAATGAGCTTCCTTCTCCCTGGCTTTGAAAAAAAAGAGTTAATCGACAGGAAGTGAGCGCCGCGGCTGCGCTCACTTCCTATTAATTGTTCGGGGAGAAGAAAGCCGGTGCTGATTGGACGCGGGGCTCGCGTGATGTCACAACCACACGTGAGCTATTTCTTCTTGGTTCTGCCTCTCAAAAAGTAGAATAGTGAGAGAGAAAAAAATATTACCCAAAATATGGCCCAAAATATTACCAATAAAATCTCCAACTCTTCCCGTGAATAACAAGCCCTCACATGATTCTGTCAGCAGAAAATAAAAAAAGTATAGCCTTCAAAATTCAGTGATGAAAAAAACCTTTATTTTGTAAAAAAAAAAAAAAAAGGTGTTTTTTAGTGATAGTCGCCAAACCTGAAAGAACTATATAAATCTGTTATCACTGTAATCTTACTGACCGGAGAAATAAAGCCACCCTATCACTTATACCACAAGGTGAGCGACGTACAAGATAAACAAAGCCAAGTCTTCAACTGCTGTTGATTTCATTATTTTACCTCCCAAAGATCGCAGTACAGCACGGTTCATATTTATTCTGAACGCTTATGTGACGCCCTGTACTAGCCAGGTAGTCACAAACACAACATCACACACACACCCTCCCCTGGATAGTCTACACCAGTCAAACAAAATCCTTGTTGCCTCCTCCAGGGTCTGATGTCCACACCAGGTGGGGCGGAGCCAGGCGGTTGGCCCCACAAACCGAGGAGTTCACAGGCTTGGAGGTGGGAAAAAGTAGTTAGTTAAGTTTGGAGTTCAAGTGGAGTGGAGGAGTTGAGTTTGGAGTGGAAAGTGAGAGGACAGAAACTGCTAGTGTCTGGGTAGGAGCCCAGGCACTGTCAGCAAGCTCGGCAGACGATGGTGGCCGTCTGCAGGAGGTGGTACAAGTCAGCGGAACCGTAGGACCGGGGATGGGTGGTGGCCCGCCGGTACCGAACCGGGGAGCAGATCTGTACCAAGCACAAAGGCAGGGCCATCGGACCCCGACTAGGCTAGGAGCCGCCGACAACGGTCAAATCCGAGAGTGACCTGAACCCCAGGGGTTCCCTAACACCCAAGACCCGACAGAAGGCAACCGTCCACACAGTGAGGATAAAGAGCCACGGCCATAGGTTAGAGATCCAAGGGCCAGCGCCTGCGGGCAAAACGGGCTCCTTCGGTACATACACGCCGGGGAGCGGACTACCGTTGGGAAACCATCGGAGTCAATACATTCTACAAAGGTGCAGGGAAAGACAGCCACCATCAACCTGTCCGGGGAGAGCAAAGACACTGCAGCCGGCTGCGGGACCCGTCCATCCAGCCGTTTGGTTTACCGGAGACTCTGTGAATCTGTGCCTGAGTGAGTACAACAGTGCCATCCGGCACTGCGCCGCGCTGCCCCTGCAACCCTGCATCCCAGCTACCCTGCCTCCCTGTATCACAACCGGGCCCCGGGATCACCAACCCCTACCCATGGAGGGGGAACCAACATCCTAGCTGCTCCCTGCTATTGCTCCCAGGATCCCCGTCATCAGCAGCGGTGGAGCCTATTATCACAACGACCTGTGGGTGGCATCACGAACTATCTCCCCAAACAAACCACCCCCTTATCACTCGTTGGCGAGGAGCGCTGCTCGAGTCCCCGGGTCCGGCCCACCGCTCGAGCCACCGAGCAGCAGAAGCCCCGGACCCGAGCTTAGCGAGCGCGGCCCCTCCGCCCGCGACAATTACACTGGGGATTACATGTGAATTTCTGAAAAATGTGATTCAGACAATGGAAAATTCATTGTATTGAGGCAGGAGTCACTTTGACCTCATGTCTGGGCTGTGGTCTGGCGGTGTCCATCTTTTTATGTATCTTTTTAGGTGTGCACAAAAGTGCAGTCATCAACTGTTTTATGCACTTTTGATAATACGGACACCGCTGAACAGAGTCCAAACAGAGTCCGGAGTAATTCTGCTGCCTCGTTATAATGAATGGCTCCGTCACGGGTTTCACCTACAGTCATATGAAAAAGTTTGGGCACCCCTATTAATGTTAACCTTTTTTCTTTATAACAATTTGCGTTTTTGCAACAGCTATTTCAGTTGCATATATCTAATAACTGATGGACTGAGTAATGTTTCTGGATTGAAATGAGGTTTATTGTATGAACGGAAAATGTGCAATCCGCATTTAAACAAAATTTGACCGGTGCAAAAGTATGGGCACCTCAACATAAAAGTGACATTAATATTTTGTAGATCCTCCTTTTGCAAAAATAACAGCTCTAGTCGCTTCCTGTAGCTTTTAATGAGTTCCTGGATCCTGGATGAAGGTGTATTTGACCATTCCTGTTTACAAAACAATTCCAGGTCAGTTAGGTTTGATGGTCACCGAGCATGGACAGCACGCTTCAAATCATCCCACAGATGTTCAATTATATTCAGGTCTGGGGACTGGGATGGCCATTCCAGAACATTGCAATTGTTCCTCTGCATGAATGCCTGAGTAGATTTGGAGCAGTGTTTTGGATCATTGTCTTGCTGAAATATCCCTCCCATGCGTAACTCCAACTTCGTCACTGATTCTTGCACATTATTGTCAAGAATCTGTTGCTACTGAATTGAATCCATGCGACCCTCAACTTTAACAAGATTCCCGGTGCCGGCATTGGCCACACAGCCCCAAAGCATGATGGAACCTCCACCAAATTTTACTGTGGGTAGCAAGTGCTTTTCTTGGAATGCCGTGTTTTTTTGCCTCCATGCATAACGCCTTTTTGTGTGACCAAACAACTCAGTCTTTGTTTCATCAGTCCACTGTACCTGTGTTCTTCCATTTCCTTACTATGTTCCTCACAGCGGAAACTGACAGTTTAAATCTCTGAGACAACTTTTTGTATCCTTCTCCTGAACAACTATGTTGAATAATCTTTGTTTTCAGATAATTTGAGAGTTGTTTTGAGGAGCCCATGATGCCACTCTTCATAGAAGATTCAAATAGGAGAACAACTTGCAAGTGGCCACCTTAAATACCTTTTGGATACACCTGCCTATGAAGTTCAAAGCTCAATGAGTTTACAAAACCAATTTAGTGCTTTAGTAAAGGCCCCGTCACACTAAGCAACATCGCTAGCAACATCGCTGCTAACGAACAACTTTTGTGACGTAACAGCGATGTTGCTAGCGATGTTGCTGTGTGTGACATCCAGCAACAACCTGGCCCCTGCTGTGAGGTCGTTGGTTGTTGCTGAATGTCCTGGGCCATTTTTTAGTTGTTGCTGTCCCGCTGTGAAGCGCACATCGCTGTGTGTGACAGCGAGACAGCAACAACTAAATCTGCAGGCAGCAGGAGCCGGCTTCTGCGGACACTGGTAACCACGGTAAACATCGGGTAACCAAGAAGCCCTGTCCTTGGTTACCCGATATTTACCTTCGTTACCAGCCTCCGCCGCTCTCACTGTCAGTGCCGGCTCCTGCTTCTTGCACGTGTAGCAGAGTACACATCGGGTAATTAACCCCATGTGTACTGTAGCTAGGAGAGCAGGGAGCCAGCGCTAAGCGGTCTGCGCTGCTCCCTGCTCTGTGCACATGTAGCTACAGCACACATCGGGTAATTAACCCAATGTGTGCTGTAACTAGGAGAGCAGGGAGCCAGCGCTAAGCATTGTGCGCTGCTCCATGCTCTGTGCACAATTACCTGCAGTACACATCGGATAATTAACCCGATGTGTGCTGTAACTAGGAGAGCAGGGAGCCAGCGCTAAGCGGTGTGCGCTGCTCCCTGCTCTCTGCACGTGTAGCTGCGTGCGCTGGTAACCAAGGTAAATATCGGGTTGGTTACCCGATATTTACCTTAGTTACCAAGCGCAGCATCGCTTCAGTGCGTCGCTGCTGGCTGGGGGCTGGGACACTGGTTGCTGGTGACAGCTCACCAGCAACCCATGTAGCGATGCTCCAGCGATCCCTGCCAGGTCAGGATGCTGGTGGGATCGCTGGAGCGTCTGACTGTGTGAACTCTCACCAGCAACCTCCTAGCAACTTACCAGCGATCCCTATCAGGTTGTATTGTTGTTGGGATCGCTGGTAAGTTGTTTAGTGTGACGGTACCTTTAGGCTATGTGCCCACGCTGCGTATTTACCGCGGATTTACCGCGGATTTCCCGAAAATCTGCAGCAGCGGCACTTCCAAGCCATTTCAATGGCATTTTGGAAATGCTGTGTCCATGCTGCGGATTTTTCCGCTGCGGATTTGCCGCGGATTTTGATGCGGAAAAATCTGCAGCATGTCAATTATTTCTTGCGGATTTTGGGTATAGAATGGGAAAAAAAAAAAAAAAGAAATCCGCATCAAAATCCGTGGAAAATCCGCGGTAAATCCGCGGGTGCGGATTTGCCGCGAAAGTCGCTGATTTTCATGCAGAAAAATCCGCAGGTACATTCTACCGTGGACACATAGCCTTAGGGGCACTTTGCACACTGCGACATCGCAGGTGCGATGTCGGTGGGGTCAAATTGAAAATGACGCACTTCCGGCATCGCATGCGACATCGCAGTGTGTAAAGCCTGGATGATACGATTAACGAGCGCAAAAGCGTCGTAATCGTATCATCGGTGCAGCGTCGGCGTAATCCATGATTACGCTGACGCGACGGTCCGATGTTGTTCCTCGCTCCTGCGGCAGCACACATCGCTGTGTGTGAAGTCGCAGGAGCGAGGAACGTCTCCTACCGGCCTCACTGCGGCTTCCGTAGGATATGCGGAAGGAAGGAGGTGGGCAGGATGTTTACATCCTGCTCATCTCCGCCCCTCCGCTCTGATTGGCCGCCTGCCGTGTGACGTCGCAGTGACGCCGCACGACCCGCCCCCTTAACAAGGAGGCGGGTCGCCGGCCACAGGGACGTCGCACGGCAGGTGAGTGTGTGTGTGAAGCTGGCGTAGCGATAACTTTCGCTACGCCAGCTATCACCACATATCGCTGCTGCGACGGGGGCGGGCACTATCGCACTCGGCATCGCAGCATCGGCCTGCGATGTCGTAGTGTGCAAAGCCCGCCTTAGTCAGTAAAAAGTAGTTAGGAGTGTTCAAATCAAGAAATTGATAAGGGTGCCCATACTTTTGCACCGGTCAAATTTTGTTTAAATGCGGATTGCACATTTTGTGTTAGTACAGTAAACCTCATTTCAATCCAGAATTATTACTGAGTCCATCAATTATTAGATATATGAAACTGAAATAGCTGTTGCAAAAACCCAAATTGTTATAAAGAAAAAAGGTTAACATTAATAGGGGTGCCCAAACTTTCTCATATGACTGTATATCACATATTTCAGAGATGTAGCTGGAAAGTCCGATGTACAGTAAATGCTCAGCATAGGGCACACGATAAATGTCAACTGATCCAAAATTATTCTGTACCCCAAATTTCTACCAAATAGCATTCAACGCGATCCAGAAAAACACAATTCCCCACTCAGGTCTGTCATTTGTTAACAAATATATAGGGGGCTTCCACGTAGGGTAGGACTGGCCCACCGGAGTTCCAGGAAATCCCCCCGGTAGGCCCCAGGCCCTCAGTGCACCCCTCCCCCCCACGTGTGTTTGTACAACCCCGCGGGCTCGGCTGGCTGCCGAGCCACTCGGATCCGTGCTCATACGGTGTGTGGCTCGAGCTCCTCATGGACCCGGGGGTCACATCACTCCTCAAAGGGGTTGGCGCTACACGTAGGTGACTCGCCCACCCCAGGGCTATGGGACACCCGGTGCTGGGCCGGACTAGTCCGGAGGTAGTCAGTGGTGGCGGGGCCCGACTCCGTGGCCCTGGTGGGTGTCAGTTTAATATGTGGCTTGATGAATAAAGTTTGTGTTCGTGACGCCACCTGTGGTCTGCGGTTAATAAGCCGCCGCTGCTGTGTGAGGTCTCCGGGGTGATGATATAGCAGCGATGGTGGTACTGCTCCCCACAGGTGGAGCGGAGCCCCGGGGACACTGTTAGTGCTCGTGAAAGTCTATGGTGTTGTGTGGCTAACACGGTGCAGGGCCGACAGGCAATGAAAGAACCAGGCACAAACAACAGTCTCTTTACCTTTTCCTCTTTTACTTTGGAAACAGTCCAGCCCTGGGAGACCGTTACAGGTGGTGATGGGGATCCGGTCGGCCTGGAAGTATTTGGGGTGATCTTTCTGGCCAGCTGAGTATGAGGCCTACTCCTGTGCTTTTCTTTGTTATGATAGGACCCTGCTTCTCTCAATCCAGCAATGGCCCTCTTTGCTGCTGGGACCGGTGGTACGTCCCTTTCCCTTTGTAGCAGGCTGCGCAGGCCCTCTCTGGTGCTTCTCTGCTGGAGTCCGCACCGGGCCCTGATGCTGCAGCTGTGTGTTCGGGATGTATATGGGCCAGGTGCTTGCAGCTCTCCTGCCCTTCGGATTCGGCTACCAGGGAGTATTTTAAGCCCTGGTGGCCACAGACTCCGATGTCTGAGTCTCTTCGCTGTCTCTCTGCTACTCCTGCTTCCCTGGGCCAAGCTACTCTAGTTCTAGGCCCCAGATCCACAGGACAGCTCACTCTGCGTCTGCTCAGTATCACCTCTCTCTACAGACTGACTACTTCCTCCCTCAGGCCAGGCTTGGGGAAGGCTCCCTGGAATTCCAGGTTCAGAGCTCCCCCTGCTGGCCGGAGGGAGAACTGCGTTGGGTGTTAAAACTTGCTGGCCAATGGACTTCCCAATTACCTCCAGGCTCAGCATTAACCCTTTGAAGGGCAATGCTGTTGTGGCGACCAGGTCCTGGGGCGCCACACTCCCCCTTAGTTAAATTCAGTACTCCCGGACTGTAGAAACAAAACAAAACAGGTTACATTTCATCCCATTGTGGGAGGCGCATTATTTAAACGTTACAACTTAAACACTACTATAAGAGTCCAGTGTGGCTCCCTGCCGAGTGTCCATTACACTGCTCCATGGGGGACCCGCCGCGATCAAACCCCCAACGTAGGCTCTGGACGTGCGTCAGAGCATTGATGACCCCACTCTATGCACGCCGGACGGGTTTTTCTTCAGGGGTGTTGAGCACACTGGTGCTAACTATGAACAATTTAGGTGTTGGCCACCCATAGTCCAGTGGCCCAATTGTCCCTTTACTTAATCACCTAAGACAAAAAGCATTTTATACACAACATTACAGGCATTTCACATAACTATTTACATTCTGTTAGGTATTTTATTTTCTATGTTCTATACCTTGGAGGGGGCTGTCCCCGAGTGCTACGTTGGGACCGGCGTAGCTCTGGGGTTTGTCCCTGACTACTTGGAGTGTCTGCCCCCCCCCGTGTTATTGGTAGGCCTAACCCTGACAGGGATACACGTTGGTTGCCTACGGGATCTCAGATTCGCCAAGGGTACGGCAGGTTCGCCACTGGCAGGGGGTTGAACCTCCTGTTCCACTGCTGGCGTGTCATCTTGTGTTGGAGCGGACGGTTCTTTAGGTGGATCTGGAACCTCTTCTGTTTCTGGCTCGACCAACTGCGGGAACGTCAAAACTGGTACCACTATGGCATTGTTTATTCGGGTCCAAGTTTTGAGGAATTTTCCAAGGATTGTTTGGATCATCTCCTCCTCTTTTTCTTGACTTTGGGGACTTTCTTGTACTTCTTCCACTTCCCTTTGGATCCTGCACCGTTCAGGGCACGCTTTCAGACGGTCTCGAGAAACTGCTTGATAGGTTTTGCCTTCATCCTTGCTTATGAGGCATACCTTACTATTGTCAAAGTTGGAGGGGATAATGGTGTAGGGTTCATTCTCCCACTGATCATCCAATTTATGCGCCCTCCGCTTCTTCTTGAGGACTTGTTCTCCAGGTGCTAAGGGAGTTGCTGGGGCTGTTTGATTGTAATGCTGCTCTTGTCTCGTTCTTGCTTGCGATAGGCTCCTTTCTACGCATTCCTGGACCTTACGGTACTGCTGCTGCCGCTCTGTATCCCAATCCTCTATTTCCTGAACCGCCTCAGGTGACACAGTCCCCATCTCAAAGTCTACAGGTAACTTGCCAGGTCTGGCTCGCATCAGGTAAGCAGGGCTGCAGTTGGTCGAATTTACCGGGATATGGTTGTACAAGTCTACCAGATCTGGTAACTTCTCTGGCCATTGGTTTCTTTCTTCCAAAGGTAGAGTCTTGAGCATATCAATAACCACATGGTTCATCTTCTCGCACAATCCATTGGTTTGGGGGTGGTACGGTGTGGTTCTGATTTTCTTACAACCGTACATGTTACAGATCTCTTGGAACACTTCTGCCTCGAATGCAGGACCCTGATCAGTCAGTACCCTTTCAGGGTAACCGTGAGGTCGACAAAAGTATGCCTGAAATGCTCTCGCTGCTGTTCTGGCTGTCTGGTCCTTCACGGGCACTACTACCAGGAAACGAGAGTAATGGTCCACAATGGTGAGGGCGTACACATAGCCTGACCGGCTTGGTGTTAACTTCACGTGGTCCAGGGCCACCAACTCCAGGGGCTGCTTCGTGACAATTGGCTGTAGGGGAGACCTCTGGCTGGCATCATCTTTCCGCCTCAGGTTACACGGACCACAGTCTCGGCACCACTTCTCGACTGTCTTTCTCATGTGCACCCAGTAGAACCGATCACGGAGTAGGGTCTCCAACTTCTTCCACCTGAAGTGTCCTGCGTTATCATGATAAGCTTCTAGGACTATTGGAGCATCTCTCTGCGGGACCACTATCTGCCAGACGAGTTCATTCGTTCGCCAGTTGACATATCTCTTGCAGAGCTTGCCTTGGTAGGTGAACAGTCATCCCCTCTCCTTCCACAGCTGCTGGGCTTCTTCTGGAGCATCTGGGCCAAGATGGGTCTCAGCTTGTGCTAGCTTTTCTTTGACCAATCGCACGGCCGGGTCACCGTTCTGTGTCTCTTCCCAATTATGGTGGAGTAATGGGTTGACCGAGACCTCGTGCTGGCTCGAGCGCTTCACTCCTACAGCATGCTCACACTGGAAAACACCTTGGTGATGGAAAGCCGGTAACTCTATCTCTTCGAGTTCATCCAGGTCTTCTCCAGACTCGGGTAAGTGAGGCATTCTGGACAGCGCATCAGCATTGTTATTCTTCTTGCCAGCCCGGTACTTGATGGTAAAGTCGAAGTTAGACAGCCGGGCCATCCATCGCTGTTCCAACGCACCTAACTTGGCTGTTGCCAGATGTGTCAACGGATTGTTGTCCGTGAAGATGGTGAACTTGGCCGATGCCAGATAGTGCTTGAAGCGTTCAGTCACCGCCCAAACAATAGCGAGGAACTCCAGCTTGAAGGAACTGTAGTTTTCTAGATTCCTTTCTGTGGGCCGCAGCTTCCTACTGGTGTAAGCTATCACCTTCTCTCTGCCTCCCTGCACCTGGGACAGAACTGCTCCCAGGCCCACGTTGCTGGCGTCTGTGTACAGTACAAACGGCTGGCTGTAGTCAGGGTAGGCCAGAATTTCTTCTCCCGTGAGAGCCCCTTTCAGCCGGACAAAGGATGTTTCTATTTGGCTGCTCCATTCAAATAGAGGGCTCTGCTTCTTAGCCTGCTTTGGCTGGCCCACCAGGAGATCTTGAAGGGGCGCTGCTATATTTGTGAAACCATCAATGAACCTTCTGTAGTAGCCCACCAGCTCAAGGAACTGCCGCACCTCCTTTACCGTGGTGGGTCTTGGCCAGTCCTTGATTACGGTGACTTTCTCCGGATCAGGTGCCACACCTTCTGCGCTGACCACATGACCCAGGTACTGTACCTTTGGCTTCAAGAGGTGACATTTGGACGGCTTTATCTTCAGGCCATATTTCGACAAGGACTCAAACACTTCTGCTAAGTGCCTCAGGTGGTCTTCATAAGTCTTGGAGTAGACTATGACGTCATCCAGGTACAACAGCACGGTTTCAAAGTTGTGGTGGCCCAAGCAGCACTCCATCAACCTTTGGAATGTCCCTGGGGCGTTGCAGAGCCCGAATGGCATACAGTTGAACTCGCAGAGGCCCATTGGTGTCGTGAATGCAGTCTTCTCCTTGTCCGCCTCTGCCACGGGAACCTGCCAATACCCACTGGTGAGATCCAAGGTGGAGAAATAGTTAGCTGACTTTAAGGCTGTTAGTGACTCCTCTATTCTGGGTAGTGGATAAGCATCTTTATGTGTAATGCGGTTAATTTGCCTGTAATCTACGCACATTCTCATTGTACCATCTTTTTTCTTTACGAGCACTAGTGGAGCTGCCCAGGGGCTACAACTATCTCTGATAACCCCAGCCTCCTTCATTTCCCGTAACATCTCCTTGGCACGCTGATACTGTGCGGGGGGTACAGGGCGGTATCTCTCTTTAATGGGATGATGATCACCCATGGGGATTTGATGTTTAACCCCTTTTACCTGCCCAAAATCTAGGGGGTGTTTGCTGAAGACCCGCTCGTACTCCTGTACCACCCGGTAAACCCCATGCTTTTGGTGTGAGGAGGTGGAGTCGGTGCCCACATGTAATTTTTGGCACAAGTCTTCCAGCTGCCCCTTGGAGCCATTGTTTTCCGCCTGGTCGGACGGGATCAAGGGTTCCACTGCTTTGATGGTATTGTTGCTGACAGTGTACAGTTTTGCTAAAGTGGCGTACCGGGGCAATTTGGCTTCCTCCTCCCCACAATTCAGGACGCGGACGGGCACTCTCCCCTTGCGAACGTCTGCTACCCCTCTGGCTATCAGGACTCCAGGCCTACTGTCTGAATACACCGGTTCTACCAAGGCATGGTAATCCTGACCCTTGAGGCCTATGGCTGCCCGACACCATATCAACATTTCACTTCTTGGGGGTATTGCAATGGGAAGGGGGTCACTTACCCTCACACTGCCAATTTCTCCTCCGGCCAGCTCTACCTGCTGCCTCCTCATCAGGGCTCTGATCTCCCTCTGTAGGGCACGCTGCTGCCCGGAGCTGGCAGTTTCAGACGCCTGTTGCAACAAAATTATCACAATATCTACAATTATCATCCCCTGACATGGCAATTCTACCCGCCCCACTTTAATGGTTACTGCTTTATACCCAATTTGAGGTAAGGGCTGACCATTACTGGCCACAATTGTTAAATCATCATCTGGGCCATGGTCAATGTCTGAATCAGCCCAATATCTTTTGTACAGTTTATAGGGGATGGTTGTTACCTGGGACCCCGTATCCAGGAGGGCATTCAAAGGGATCCCATCCAGCACAATAGGAAGGACCGGTCATGTGGCGCCCCTGACCTGGTCAGGCACCACTGAGTACTGCACCCATGCTGGGGACAGTACAATACAGGTAATCCAGAAGGCTGACCGAGGTGTGGAACACAGGCGCATAGTGATCAGGTCTCACACATGTACCCATGAGAGGACCCCTGGGGATCCCAGGAGGGGGAAAAGCCTTCACCTTCACTGGAATAGTGGAGGGGGCCAAAAGCCTCCATCTCCTCTCAAGGGGTGTGGTAAGAGAGTCTGGTTGCTAGGTGGCGTAGGCAGGCACAAAAAGGGAAAAGAGAAGGAGGAGTAAAGAGTCTAGAGTCTGCAGCAGAGTGTGGAGGAGTGAGGAGCAGGAAAGTGAAGCTCAGACAGGAGCAGCAGTGAAGGTCCCAGATGTGAGCCGGTTCAGAGCAGAGTCCAGGGAGCTCCGAGGAGAGCTGACCCCTTCCCCTGGGCTGCTGTAGTCTGACAGCGTCCGCGCAGTGGCTACCGACGGGGGAGAACGGTCACCTAGGAGTGCTACCCGAAACCCATCTCCAGCTAGAGAGAGAGCACAGAGTGGGAAGTAAGGAGACTGCTAGGGAGAACCAGGCCCAAACGGGCGGCAGATCCCGGAGCGGGGATAGATCCACCTTTCCCTGCTAAACCTGCCGGTGTGGGGCCCTCAAAGCCCACACCACAACACCACAAAAGCCGCAGCCACGTAGCCACAGTTAGGGCCCATAGCTCACAGGAGGCAAGCAGCTGGAGTGAGCTGGTCCAGGCCACAAGCAAACGGCAAACGAAGGGGAGTGAGGCTTCAGCAACTTCCCTGGGTGACCCCCATAGGGACTAAAAGTCGGGGTTACCCCAAACCACCAAGGGCTAAGGAAGGCGAGTTGGTAGTCACCATCAGAAGTCAGCCTGAAGGATACCTGGTTCCCGCCTGGTTCATCCCAGCTACGCCCGGGTTACTCACCCTGCCACCCGAAGTGAGTAAAAACCCTGAAAGACATTCTGCCTGTGTGGAGTTATTCTGCGCCTTGTGGTTCTACGCACCTACACAGGGCCCTGGGGCTTGCCTCACTCTCAGGAGGCTATTCCAACTAACTGCACTCACCATCAGCCCCAGGCGTCCCTCAACCTGCAGTGGCGGTCCCTACTGGCCGCAATACTGAGAGTGGCGTCACGACAAGAAGAAGATCTCCTACCTGTGACCTGATCCAGCTGAGTGGAGTCCCTGAAGGTAATGCACCGACACAACACCTGTGGGGCTTCACATCTGGCGTCACGAACAGGATAAGGACTAGACCTGTCCAGACAGGTGACCATGTGCCTGGGCGGTCCGCTTGAAAAATTGGAAGCGCCGCCATATTGCCACCATGAAAAGCGCGCTGAAAAACAACAGCAGCCCGCGCTGGGAGAAGTTACCGCCCACGAAGAGGTGTGGCTACCCAGAGATCCCCTGCAGAGTTCTGACCTCGCTTGTGAAGAGAGCGGAAGCGTCCGGAGACGTCGGGACAGAAAGGGAGCCAGAAGCCTGCTGCTGGGAGAGGAGCTGCTGAAAGAGGCAGAGCGGAAACTGAACAGCTTGCTACTAGAGGCAACGGCGAGTCCACTGCTGGGAAACCGTGCAGAAGACGGCGCAGAAGAAATGGCGTCTGACCGCAGAAACCCAGAACCGGGCTCCGCTGCCTGGTGGTATCGGGAGCTGGCCCAGTTCTGCGACCGACTGGAGACCCGGGTCGTGGAGCAGATCAGAGAAGAACGCATGGAACTTCTGGAGATGGCTGCCGCGGTTCAGGCCTATGAAGGGAGAACCGCACGACGAGTGCCAGACCGGACGGCGACGACTCAGACCCCGATGCTGCCACCGATGGGTGAGTCCAGTATTACCCCTGCCGGCCCGGATGCCCCGACCCCTGCTGCCACGCCCGCGGTCCCTGAAGAGGCGCCCGGCGCGGCGACGCTGAGCCAGGCCGCAGCCACGCCAGGTGCGGCCCGCCAAGCCCAGGCCGCCGCAGCGATGCCCTGCTCGGCCCACCAAGACCCGGTCCCTGCAGCGACGCCCAGTCCGGCCCGCAAAGAACCGGCTGCCACCGCGACCCTCATCCACGCCGCAGGTGTGACGCTAACCCAGGCCGCCGCCATGCTAGGCCCGGCCCGCCGAGACCCCACCGCAGCCGCAACGCTCGTCCGCGCCGCAAGTGAGGTGCTGAACCAGGCCGCAGCCACGCCAGGTGCGGCCCGCCAAGCTCCGATCGAGGCAGCGACGCCCAGCCCCGCCTGCAAAAGCCCCATCGCAGCTGCGATGCCGATCCAAGCTGCGCCAGAAACGCCCATCCAGGCCGCCGCCATGCCAGGCGCGGCCCGCCAAGACCAGGCCGCCGCCATGCCAGGCGCGGCCCGCCAAGATAAGATTGCATCACCATTTACCCCGGCCTGCAAGGCCAGAGCAGACACCGCTCCCCAGCCCAAAGAGGTCCCTGCTGGAAAGCCCACGCTGGGGGAGGACCCCGCATACTGGCAGCTGAAGGCTGACATGGAGGCCAAGTTTCCACAATGGTTGGTGGACCAGTACATACTCCCTCCGCATACCCCCAAGACGACTCCTGCAGCAATCATGCCAAAAAGATCCCTGCCTGGGCCTGCTGAAGAAAGTCCATCCCCAGCACTGCCATCAAAGGAGTGCTCAGAAGAACTAAGGGGGAGAGGAGGCCAGGAAGCTGAGGAGCTGACTCAGGAGCCACCAGCAGTGGATCCATGCCCCGAGCCGGAGATGTTGCCATATTCTCGCTGGGATGAAGAGGAAGATTTATCCAGCAACCTCACCTGGGAGCCTGCCAGCAGTGAAGCAGCCACCCAGCAGAATCAAGCCCGCAAGACACGGCGCCGTAGCCGAAACCAGTTGTCACCTGCTCCGCCATCCCCAGAGCAAAGAGATGACATAACGGCCAGAGACCTAGAAGAAAAACGGTTCCTGAGAAGAGCCAAAGCACAGGTCAGAGGACCCCTTTGTAGAGGAATTGTGGAAGACTTTAGCCTGAAGTCAGGATACGGGTTCATCGTTGCACCTGGTATAAAGGAAGGTATCTTCGTCAATAGAAGAGACGTTAGAGCTCATTTGCCCAGAGGACATCCTGGAAGAAACCTAAGGATGGGAGACACAGTGCAGTTTACCATGCATCAAGGCGAAAGAGGCTGGTATGCGCTAGATGTAGCACCATGTCCTAAAGAAGAAGAAAGGAAAGACAGTAATAAAGAAAGAAAAGACCAAAGACCTAATGATGAGACCACTACAGATGAGGAAAAAGGTCAAGAAACCAACAGGTGCCGCAGCCCTACAGGCCCAAGCCCTGGTGAAGAGGAGTCTGCATAAGTTCAAGTAAAGTACAGCAAGTTTTGACCAGTTGGAAAGTTTGTTTTGCAACGTTTTAAAAGTTCAAGTATGTGCCCACATAAACTTGTGTGAGAAAACCATAAACCTTAAGGCTATGAACTGGCTATAGCCACAAACTCTCGCAGTGTAAATAGTTACACCAGAGGGCACCACCACCACCAGAGTCAGCCTGTTTAGGGGCTTGGCTCGTCTGCAACCAGGGGGCACGTCCGTATATAGGGCCTTGGCTTACCTGCAACCAGAGAGCATGCCTGTTTATGGGGTCTGGCTCTCCACCACAAAGAGGGTACCTGGTCAGCACCAACTGTGGAGGCCGCCTCTACATCCTGCCAGAAGAGGCTGAAGGCGCGAATCCACCAGGCCAGGTATACCCTGAAGACCACCAGCCCATGAAAGCCGCCTCTACATCCTGCCAGAAGTGGCTGAAGGTGCGGCCAACGTGAGAGGGTTTTGGGTGGGTTAACGGACTTGTGGGTGGAGGGTGGTGATGTATGGTACCTGGTGCTTTTAAAATGTTTTACATGTTTTAATGTTTTATGCATTTTAAAATGTTGTCTTGCAGCCCGAGGACGTGCTGGTGATAACTAAGGGGGAATGTGGCGCCCCTGACCTGGTCAGGCACCACTGAGTACTGCACCCATGCTGGGGACAGTACAATACAGGTAATCCAGAAGGCTGACCGAGGTGTGGAACACAGGCGCATAGTGATCAGGTCTCACACATGTACCCATGAGAGGACCCCTGGGGATCCCAGGAGGGGGAAAAGCCTTCACCTTCACTGGAATAGTGGAGGGGGCCAAAAGCCTCCATCTCCTCTCAAGGGGTGTGGTAAGAGAGTCTGGTTGCTAGGTGGCGTAGGCAGGCACAAAAAGGGAAAAGAGAAGGAGGAGTAAACAGTCTAGAGTCTGCAGCAGAGTGTGGAGGAGTGAGGAGCAGGAAAGTGAAGCTCAGACAGGAGCAGCAGCGAAGGTCCCAGATGTGAGCCGGTTCAGTGCAGAGTCCAGGGAGCTCCGAGGAGAGCTGACCCCTTCCCCTGGGCTGCTGTAGTCTGACAGCGTCCGCGCAGTGGCTACCGACGGGGGAGAACGGTCAACTAGGAGTGCTACCCGAAATCCATCTTCAGCTAGAGAGAGAGCAACGGAGTGGGAAGTAAGGAGACTGCTAGAGAGTACCAGGCCCAAACGGGCAGCAGATCCCGAAGCGGAGATAGATCCAGCTTTCTTTTGCTAAACCTGCCGGTGTGGGGCTCTCAAAGCCCACGCCACAACACCACAAAAGCCGCAGCCACGTAGCCACAGTTAGGGCCCATAGGTCACAGGAGGCAAGCAGCTGGAGTGGCCTGGTCCAGGCGACAAGCAAACGGCAAACGAAGGGGAGAGAGGCTGCAGCATCTTCCCTGGGTGACCCCCATAGGGACTCAAAGTCGGGGTTACCCCAAACCACCAAGGGCTAAGGAAGGCGAGTTAGTAGTCACCCTCACAAGTCAGCCTGAAGGACACCTGGTTCCCACTTGGTTCATCCCAGCTACGCCCGGGTCACTCACCCTGCCATCAACTGTGAGTAAAAACCCTGAAAGACATCCTGCCTGTGTTGAGTCATTCTGCGCCTTGTAGTTCTACACACCTACACAGGGCCCTGGGGCTTGCCTCACTCTCAGGAGGCTACTACAACTGGCTGCACCCACCATCAGCCCCAGGCATCCCTTAACCTGCAGTGGCGGTCCCCACTGACCGCAAATCTGAGAGTGGCGTCACGACAAACTACAAAGAAGGTTTCCCTACCTGTGACCAGACAGATCCAGCTGAGTGGAGTCCCTGAAGGTAATGCACCGACACAGCGTTTGCGGGGCTCCACAGTCATCCTCCCACATACTTGCTGCGGCTGGGGGTTGAGCCGGGCTTCCTTACACCTGGGGGTTGGCTCCTGGCCCCAGGCTCGGCCCATTTAAAGGACAGTTTCGTGCAATGTGGCCCGCCTGGCTGCAGCGGCGGCAGATCGGTTGTCCTGTTGAATCATACCGGTCTGTGTCTTTTCCTCGGGTCGGCGGAATCCTCCTCTGTCGCATCCATGGGACGTCATCTGGGCTGGAGGCCAACTCGATTCTTGCAGGCGATGGGGTCACTTGTAGAGACTGCACGGTCTTGGCAAGGGCAGCTACAGTCTTGGTCAGCTCCTGGACCTGCTGTCTGAGCTCTGCAGTGGGATCCTTATCCAGGGACTGCGCCTCGGCCCCTGCAGCAGCTCGTGTTGCAGGCACCACCCTGGGGTACGTGATAGCAAGAGGCCGGAGGGATACTGGGTCATTCGGTGTAGATTCTCTCAGTACCCGGATGGCCTGGTCCTTAAACTTTGCAAAGTCCAGAGCACGGTTCTGTAGGACCATGATACGCAGCTGTGTCCTGTGGGCATCTGACAGGAGCCCTTCTATGAACTGCTCAGTTAGGAGTTTGTCTCCTTCTCGTACACTCTCTGGGTCCACCTGTTTAACTGCTTTCAGGGCCTCCTGCAAGTTTAAGGCATAGTCCCGTATGCTGTCTGTGGCCCGCTGCTTGCACCCAAAGAATCTCATCTTTATTTCTGCTGCGGTGCGGGTGTCAAAAGTACTCTTTAGCTTGGCCAGTATCTGGGTTACTGTCCCTTTATCTGTATCAGGCCAGGACTTCACTTCACGCTGGGCTGCGCCGGCTAGCTGCCCCATTAATATGCCCACCTTCTGGCTCTCAGTCAGCGGATACACCCGGAACAAGCTGTGCAGGCTTTCTCTGAAGTCGCTCAAGGTATGGGACTCCCCGGAGTACTGCGGCAGCCATTCTGCTCCCGGGATGTACGGCATTGTGATCGGCATTACCAGCGCTACAGCGGGGGCTGGGGCGGCGGCGACTGGGATTGCTTCGGCCGGTGCTGCGGCGCCTCGGGCTATGGCAGCCACCTGCTCTCCCTCTGAGTTGGACATCTTCCTCCCCCTTAGTGAACCTTACCAGGCTCCGTTCACTTTTCAAATTCCCTTCTGGGTCGCGCGGGGTTAACAGCGCTCTGCTCTGATGGCGCGCTCCCTTCGCGCTCTTTGTCAGGCACGCCCCCCTTCTTCCTGCGCTCGGCGAGGCTAATGGCGGCGGCAGTTTGCAAACAGTAACACAGTCTTTTAAGCACAGTTTCTGCAGGCGCACAGTACCCGGTGGGACCGGGCACGAAATCCTGTTCGTGACGCCAAAGTTGACTCGCCCACCCCAGGGCTATGGGACACCCGGTGCCGGGCCGGACTAGTCCGGAGGTTGTCAGTGGTGGCGGGGCCCGACTCCGTGGCCCTGGTGGGTGTCAGTTTAATATGTGGCTTGATGAATAAAGTTTGTGTTCGTGACGCCACCTGTGGTCTGCGGTTAATAAGCCGCCGCTGCTGTGTGAGGTCTCCGGGGTGATGATATAGCAGCGATGGTGGTACTGCTCCCCACAGGTGGAGCGGAGCCCCGGGGACACTGTTAGTGCTCGTGAAAGTCTATGGTGTTGTGTGGCTAACACGGTGCAGGGCCGACAGGCAATGAAAGAACCAGGCACAAACAACAGTCTCTTTACCTTTTCCTCTTTTACTTTGGAAACAGTCCAGCCCTGGGAGACCGTTACAGGTGGTGATGGGGATCCGGTCGGCCTGGAAGTATTTGGGGTGATCTTTCTGGCCAGCTGAGTATGAGGCCTACTCCTGTGCTTTTCTTTGTTATGATAGGACCCTGCTTCTCTGAATCCAGCAATGGCCCTCTTTGCTGCTGGGACCGGTGGTACGTCCCTTTCCCTTTGTAGCAGGCTGCGCAGGCCCTCTCTGGTGCTTCTCTGCTGGAGTCCACACCGGGCCCTGATGCTGCAGCTGTGTGTTCGGGATGTATATGGGCCAGGTGCTTGCAGCTCTCCTGCCCTTCGGATTCGGCTACCAGGGAGTATTTTAAGCCCTGGTGGCCACAGACTCCGATGTCCGAGTCTCTTTGCTGCCTCTCTGCTACTCCTGCTTCCCTGGGCCAAGCTACTCTAGCTCTAGGCCCCAGATCCACAGGACAGCTCACTCTGCGTCTGCTCAGTATCACCTCTCTCTACAGACTGACTACTTCCTCCCTCAGGTCAGGCTTGGGGAAGGCTCCCTGGAATTCCAGGTTCAGAGCTCCCCCTGCTGGCCGGAGGGAGAACTGCGTTGGGTGTTAAAACTTGCTGGCCAATGGACCTCCCAATTACCTCCAGGCTCAGCATTAACCCTTTGAAGGGCAATGCTGTTGTGGCGACCAGGTCCTGGGGCGCCACATAGGGACTTCGGTGGGGAGTTCCACGGCCGGAGCCGCGGTGGTTTGTAGGGGATTTAAGTTCGTGACGCCACCCACGGGTTGTGTTGAATGGATGGAAACCACCGCTGCCGTTGACTAGGCCTCCCGGGGACGGTGTTGCGCAGCTTGGTGTTGACCCCTCCGTGGGTAGGGGAGTGATGGTCCCGGGGGCCCGAGGGAAGTGCTGAGGCAAGGGGATGGGTGCGTGCTGGGTGCTGGTGCGGTGGGCGGCCCGATGGCACTGGTGTACTCACTATGATACAACACACTGGAGTTTCTGGTAAACCAAATGGGATGATGAACGGTGCCCGCAGCCGGCTGCAGCTTCTCCCTTAACAGGTTGGTGGTTTCTGCCTTTCTCCTGCACCTCTTTATGTGAATGTTATGACTCCTGTGCCTAAGCAACGGTACTCCACTCCCCGACTTGCTGGGTGTCGGGAGAGCCCTGTTTGACCGCAGATGCTGGCCCTTTGGGTCTCTATGCCTTGGCGGTGGCTTTACCCTAATGGTTGGGCTGTTGTCTTCAGTCGGGTCTTGTTTGGGAAAGGTCCTTAAGTCCAGTCCTCAGTCAGTTGATTTGACTCAGCCCTGTGGTTTCTGGGCTTCGTGCTGGGTCTGAGTACCCCTCCTGGTGCTCCAGTTTCCATTCGGTTCCCCGGTTCGGTACCGGTGGGCCACGGCCCGACCCCGGTCCCTATAGTTCCACCGGCTGTAATCCCAGCTCCTGCAGGTGGCCACCACCGTCTGCCTCCTTGCCAGAGGTGACTGGGCTCCAACCCAGACACCTGAGTAGACTATTGGCAGGCCTGGTTACAGGTCTGCCCTTGAACTCGACTTCTCTCCTCCACGGTCAAAGCTAATCTACCTTTTGTACTAGAACTTGTTTTACCCGCCTCCAGGCCTGTGAACTCCTCGGTGGGCGGAGCCAACCGCCTGGCTCTACCCCCCTGGTATGGACATCAAACATGGAGGGTGGTGACAAGGTTTTGTAGTTTGGCTGCTGTCACCTTTTTAGGGAGGGGGTGTGTGTGTGCATGGGACTACCTGGGACGACCTGGCTAGTCCAGGGCGTCACATGTTATATAGTGCGGGGCCGCTGTACAGGGTAGCCTGTTTCTCTGTGCCGGAGTTTATTGGTGGGCAGAGTGGGCAGCTGATCCAGGGCCCCCACGATATAAGGAGCCCCCAGCCTTTCAGTTGTAAACTTCAGTGATCGTACAAGTTCTATGCGATCACTGAAGCTTCTCAGTTGCAGAATGACCTTTAGTGACATCACAGTCATGTGACTCACCAAAGGTCCTAACACTGCACTGTGGGAGTCCACAGGCTTGCACAGATGAGGTCTACAGGACCTGGAGACCGCGCCGCTATTCAAATGTATGCGCGTCTTTCAGGCACGCATACATTTGAACAGTGCTGCAAACAATATGACTGAGACAGAGGAGCACTGCTCAGCCCCGCACCGCAACATACCGTCATCACCGGGGCCATGGCTGCAGAGGAGGACGACGTCATAGGACTGAATCAGAGGAGTGTGCCTAAGGGGTGCTTCACACACAGCGAGCTCACTGCCGAGATCGCTGCTGAGTCACGCTTTTTGTGACGCAGCAGTGACCTCATTAGCGATCTCGCTGTGTGTGACAATGAGCAGCGATCTGGCCCCTGCTGCGAGATCGCTGCTCGTTACACACAGCCCTGGTTCGTTTTCTTCAAAGCCGCTCTCCCGCTGTGACACACAGATCGCTGTGTGTGACAGCGAGAGAGCGACAAGTGAAGCGAGCAGGGAGCAGGAGCCGGTGTCTGACAGCTGAGGTAAGCTGTATCCAAGATAAACATCGGGTAACCAAGGTGGTTACCCGATATTTACCTTAGTTACCAGCCTCTGCAGCTCTCACGCTGCCTGTGCTGCCGGCTCCGGCTCTCTGCACATGTAGCTGCTGTACACATCGGGTTAATTAACCCGATGTGTACAGCAGCTAGGAGAGCAAGGAGCCAGCGCTAAGCAGTGTGCGCGGCTCCCTGCTCTCTGCACATGTAGCTGCATTACACATCGGGTTAATTAACCCGATGTGTACTGTAGCTAGGAGAGCAAGGAGCCAGCGCTCAGTGTGCGCGGCTCCCTGCTCCCTGCACACACTAAGCTAAGCGGTGTGCGCTGGTAACTAATGTAAACATCGGGTAACCATACCCGATGTTTACCTTAGTTACCAGTCTCCGCAGCTTCCAGACGGCGGCTCCGTTTGCACGTCGCTGCTGGCTGGGGGCTGTTCACTGGTCGCTGGTGAGATCTGCCTGTTTGACAGCTCACCAGCGACCATGTAGCGATGCAGCAGCGATCCTGACCAGGTCAGATCGCTGGTCGGATCGCTGCTGCATCGCTAAGTGTGAAGGTACCCTTAGTCCTGCACCGACATCCATGATCACCGTGGCCGCAGCTGCATAGATGAAGAGGAGGACGACATGCATTCACAGGTAAGCGCTCCAGAGGAGCCGAAGAGAGCATGTACAGTAATTTTACATGAGGAGCTGCGGCGGGGGAGGAGCGATGTTACTTTACAAGGGGTATTAAAGGGCGGTGGGGGACTTTATGGAGCATATTAAGGATCAGTGTGGGACACAGTAGGACAGTGGGGGATATTATGAAGCAACTTGGGACACTATAGGGCAGTGGGGGACATTACAGGGCAGTGGGGGGACACTATAGGGCAGATGGGGACATTATAGGGCAGTGGAGGACATTATGAAGCAAATTGGGACACTATAGGGCAGTGGGGGGACAATATAGGGCAATGGGGGATACTATAGGGCAGAGGGGAACATTATAGGGAAGTGGGAGACATTATGAAGCAAATCAAAACATTATAGGGCAGTGGGGGACATTATGAAGCAAATTGGGACATTATAGGGAAGTGGGGGACATTATGAAGCAAATTGGGACATTATAGGGCGGAGAGGGACATTATAGGACAGAGAGGGACATTTTGGGGCAGTGAGGGACACTATGAAGCAAATTGGGACATTATAGGGCAGTAGGGGACATTATTGGTCAGTGAGGGACATTATGAAGCAAATTGGGACATTATAGGGCAGAGGGGGACATTATGAAGCAAATTGGGACATTACAGGGCAGTGGGGTACTTTATGCGTCAGTGGGGGACATTATGAAGCAAATTGGGACATTACAGGGTAATGAAGGACATTATAAGGCATCCAGGAAGGGGATTGTGAAAGGTAGCATAGTATAATGAGGAGCGCTGAAGGGGGGGGAGTTGGGATTTATACAGGGATGTAATATGGGGGAGATATAGAAAGGGCAAATATTGTGGGGATATTATGGAAAAGGACACTTTTTAGGGCTATTTTGGAGAGGAACACTGTGTGGGGGGATATTTTGTGCCGGAAGCAATTACCAACCCCTTCTGATTCCACTTGTTCCCCCAGATATTATTAAATAAAGGTGGCAGGATGGGGGACATTATTAAATAAAAGGGGCCAGGATGAGGGTCATAATTACTATATGGGGCCAGAATGAGGGACATACATTGTTGGTTTATGGTGGCAAGTGGGGCATAATTACTGTAGAGGCAAATTAGGGGACATTATTACTGATGAAATATACCGTATTTTTTGCTTTATTAGACGCCCCGGATTATAAGACGCACCCCAAAATTAGACATAAAAAAGTAAAAAAAAGAAAAATGGGGTCCGTCTTATACTCCGGTGTTCTCTTACTGGAGGGGGGCAGCAGTGGTGGTGGTAGACTGTACAGGGGATTAATCAACCCGAAGACGCACGAGAAGGCCTGCCAGCTGGTGGTGCCGCATGCATACGTACCCAAGGTCCTGAAGGCTTATCATGACGGGGCCGGACATTTAGGCTGGAAGAAGTTGGAGATGCTACTGAAGGAGCGCTTCTACTGGAGCGGGATGCGAGAGTCCATAGAGGCCTTGTGCAGAGAGTGTGGTCCCTGTGCGCTGAAAAGACGGGACGAAACCAGTCAGAAGGCCCCGCTGCAGCCGATTGTCACCCGCCAGCCGCTGGAGTTGGTCGCCCTAGACCAGTCATGGGGAACCTTTTCCACGCCGAGTGCCCAAACTGTAGCCCTAAACCCATTTTTTTTCCGAAGTGCCAACCAATCCTATTATGTAAATAATTGATTTTAACCATACCTTTGCCGTCTTCTCTTCTCTTCAGCAGGGGGCATCACGCTCATGCTTACCACACATTGAAGCTGAGCCACTGCCCTTTCCAGACACAGCAGTTGGATTGATCTCTCTGGAAAAAATTGCAGCATATTAGACAGAGATTTCACCCTGTAATCCACATCTACATTGCAAAGTCTGAACATCCTGAAATCCCATAAAGACATACGTATTTCCTACATTCTCGTATATTTGTCCCCATTCCTGGTAAATGCCCTCCATTCTGGTAAATGTACCCCATCCTGGTAAATGTACCCCATCCTAGTAAATTTACCCCATCCTGGTAAATGTACCCCATCATTGTAAATGTATCCCATCCTGGCATGTTCCCCTATCCTGATAAAGGTCACCCTTCCTGCTAAATGTTCCCCATCCTGGCATTTTTCCTCATCCTGGCATGTTTCCCCCCATCCTTTCATGTTTCCCCCCTATCCCGGTAAATGTATCCCCCATCCTGGTAAATGTACCCCTTCCTGCTAAATGTACCCCATCCTGGCATGTTTCCCCCCATCCTTGCAGCCATGTTTCCCCCCCATCCTTTCATGTTTCCCCCCATCCTTGCAGCCATGTTTCCCCCATCCTTGCAGCCATGTGTCCCCCCATCCTTGCAGTCATGTTCCCCCCATCCTTGCAGTCATGTTTCCCCCCATCCTTGCAGTCATGTTTCCCCCCATCCTTACAGCCATGTTTCTCCCCATCCTTGCATGTTTCCCCCCATCCTTGCAGTCATGTTTCCCCCCCATCATTTCAGTCATGTTTCCCCCCCATCCTTGCAGTCATGTTTCCCCCATCCTTGCAGTCATGTTTCCCCCCCATCCTTGCGGTCATGTTTCCCCCCATCCTTGCAGTCATGTTTCCCCCCATCCTTGCATGTTTCCCCCATCCTTGCATGTTTCCCCCCATCCTTGCATGTTTCCCTCATCCTTGCATGTTTCCCTCATCCTTGCATGTTTCCCCCATCCTTGCAGCCATATTTCCCCCATCCTTGCAGCCATGTTTCCCCCATCCTTGCAGCCATCCTTGCAGCCACGTTTGCAGGTTTCTCTCCATCTTTGCACGTTTCCCCATCTTTGCACGTTTCTCTCCATCTTTGCACGTTTCCTCCATCCTTGCAGCCATGTTTGCCCCGTGCTCTGTATGCCCTGTGCTCTGTATGCCCTGTGCTCTGCATGTTTGCCCTGTGCTCTGCATGTTTGCCCCGTGCTCTGCATGTTTGCCCCGTGCTCTGCATGTTTGCCCCGTGCTCTGTATGTATGCCCCGTGCTCTGTATGTATGCCCCGTGCTCTCCATGCCCCGTGCTCTCCATGCCCAGTGCTCTGTATGTTTGCCCCGTGCTCTGTATGTTTGCCCCGTGCTCTGTATGTTTGCCCCGTGCTCTGTATGTTTGCCCCGTGCTCTCCATGCCCCGTGCTCTGTATGTATGCCCCGTGCTCTCCATGCCCCATGCTCTCCATGTCCCGTGCTCTATATGTTTGCCCCGTGCTCTGTATGTATGCCCCGTGCTCTGTATGTTTGCCCCGTGCTCTGTATGTTTGCCCCGTGCTCTGTATGTTTGCCCCGTGCTCTGTATGTTTGCCCCGTGCTCTGTATGTTTGCCCCGTGCTCTGTATGTATGCAATTCAAAGTGAAGGAGCCAGCACAATTTCTATACTGTATTGATAAATGGAGATTTTTAGCAAAACATTGCAATATTTGAGCCACCCCGCCAACGTCACGGCAAATCCCATGGGGCATCCTACACTAAATGTTATATTTTATTTGGGGTGCCATGTGGCCTCACACCTTTGATGCAGAACTGCTTGGGGCAGCACTTACCTGGTGCTTTTCATTCCTGTACCTGTGACTGAATCACAGCTGTGGGCGGGACAGGCCCAGGCAAGTGCTGCTAAGATTAAAAAGCCTGTGGACAGGGCCGGTGGCTGTGTGTGAACAGTCACCAATGGCTAAACCAGTTTACAGATAGAACAACCAAAATAGGGTGCACGGCCTGGTGGAGGCTAACCACCTGCCATGAAAAAATTCAAAGAGAAGGAGCCAGCACAATTTCTATACTGTATTGATAAATGGAGATTTTTAGCAAAACATTGCAATATTTTGAGCCACCCAGCCAACGTCACGGCAAATCCCATGGGGCAGTCCTACACTAAATGTTATATTTTATTTTAGCCATTGGTGACTCTTCACACACAGCCACCGGCCCTGTCCACAGGCTTTTTAATCTTAGCAGCACTTGCCTGGGCCTATCCTGCCCACAGCTGTGATTCAGTCACAGGTACAGGAATGAAAAGCACCAGGTAAGTGCTGCCCCAAGCAGTTCTGTATCAAAGGTGTGAGGCCACATGGCACCCCAAATAAAATATAACATTTAGTGTAGGACTACCCCATGGGATTTGCCATGACGTTGGCGGGGTGGCTCAAAATATTGCAATGTTTTGCTAAAAATCTCCATTTATCAATACAGTATAGAAATCGTGCTGGCTCCTTCTCTTTGAATCTGTATGTTTGCCCCGTGCTCTGTATGTTTGCCCCGTGCTCTGTATGTTTGCCCCGTGCTCTGTATGTTTGCCCCGTGCTCTGTATGTATGCCCCGTGCTCTGTATGTATGCCCCGTGCTCTGTATGTATGCCCCATGCTCTGTATGTATGCCCCGTGCTCTGTATGTTTGCCCCGTGCTCTGTATGTTTGCTCCGTGCTCTCCATGCCCCGTGCTCTGTATGTATGCCCCGTGCTCTGTATGTATGCCCCGTGCTCTCCATGCCCCGTGCTCTCCATGCCCCGTGCTCCCCATGTTTTCCCCGTGCTGGCACTGTCCCCCACACTTTGGCACAGCCGCACACAGCTTTTAAATAAAAAAAACCCTCATCTTCCAGAACTCGCTCCTCCGCTGCGCACCGCTGCGCACCGCTGCGTCCTCAGTAAGTTCAGTTCCCGCGCGGCCACAAGACACCGGCGCCGCCTACTGACGCTCCTCTATCTCCTAGGCAACAGGCCTGCAGCCCAGGAGAGGAGGCATGTCAGAGCGAGGAGAAATGTCTCCTCTGCTCAACACCACTTTGATCTGCTGGTGCGATCACACCAGCAGATCAAAGAGGCTCAGTGTGGTGACAGTGCGTGTGCCAGCAAAAAGGGCTCTGCGTACCCAGTCTGGCACGCGTGCCATAGGTTCGCCATCACTACCCTAGACCATGTCAAGTTCACGCCTAGCCGAAGCGGATATACATACGGCCTGACCATCGTAGACCACTACTCCAGGTTCATGGTGGTGGTCCCCATCAAGGACTTAACGGGCCGCACTGCAGCAAGGGTCTTCCAGGCGTACTTTTGTCGGCTGCATGGCTACCCGGAAAAGGTACTTACGGACCAGGGCCCGGCCCGCGAGGCAGAGGTTTTTCAAGAGTTCTGCAACTTGTATGGGTGCAAGAAGATCCGGACCACGGCCTACCATACCCAGACTAACGAGATGTGTGAGAAAATTAATCACTTGGTTCTTAACCTCCTCAAGACCCTGCCTCTGGAAGAACGAAACCTGTGGCCCGAGAAGCTGCCCGACTTGGTGGACATGTACAATAATATCCCCTGCAGCTCCACTAAGTGCACGCCTGCGTACCTGATGAGAGCCCGGCCTGGAAAGTTGCTGGTAAATCTAGAATTAGACGTCGAGGTACCTGAAACCATTTCCCCCACTGCCAATTGGGACGTCAAGCGACAGAAGCAGTACCGGCAGATCCAGGAATATGTGAAAAGGAACCTGCGCCAGAGTCGGGAGAGGCAAGAGCAACGTTTCAACAAGCGAGCTTGGGCTGCCCCTTTTGGACCCGGAGATGTAGTCTTGAAGAGGAAGAGAAGGACGCACAAGCTGGATGATCAGTGGGAGAGGACCCCTTATGTTATCCAACCCACGGGATGGGAAGGCCAGAAAACATACCTTGTTAGTTGCGATCAGGGGAGGACTACGGCCACTGTTTCCAGGGACTACCTGAATAAGTGCCCAGAACCTCTGAAGATGGTGGAAGAGGTTTCCCCTCCTGCGCTGAATGTGGAACAGAAGAAGGAGGTGATCCACACTGTGATGGGTGACTTTCCGGCTGATTGGCCTATGCAGCGGTGATTGTCCCCGTTATCATGTTCCCACAACCCGTGGAAGATGTAGAGCCAGAAGAGCCTATCAGCAACCCACCAGCACCAGCGCCCAGGGATGCACCTACACCCCGCCCCCGCAGGTCTCTGCCAACCATACCCGACGTTGGGGAAGAGGGGCTGTACCTCCCTCTCCCCCACTGGTTCCATGTGAACCTAGAGGGCCCAGAAGGTCCACACGCCCTAATTTGGGCCAGCCACCACTTAGGTACAGGGAGACCGCAATCTAGTGAGTGGTGTCTGTACATTGTGTAGATACGAGTGTGAATGAATACCAATCAACCGAGGCTGTCACCAGATTCAGATATTTAGGTAGCGGTTCCCGGCTACCCACAAGTTTAGTCCTCGTTGGGACCGTCTAATGTCCCGTTTGCAGTTAAAAACAGGACAACGGCCGTGAAGTTGCAGGCCAACTGATAAACTATTGGGCCTTGTAAATACTCCCAGACTGACCTTTTCACCAAGCCGCAGTCTCTGGAGAGGCTGATTGGAGGATGGGCCTGCGGTAGAGTCGGCCGAGGCCCTGTCACCAACGAAACCGGTGACTACCCTCCGGGTTGGGGGTCCCCTGGACGTGGGGCCCTTGAAAAAGGACTGCCGGGTAAGGAACTTTTTACCCGACCCATTTGGGCAACACCCGGACCTACCCTGGACTTTGGCAAGGGGTGCCAACCTTTGTTTTAGTGGTGGCATCAGGGATAGGTTGTTGTGGGTGGGTGAAGTCAGAAGGAACTGGTCCGTCCCGTCCCGGTTATGTATGTGCAACGTTTAAGAAACATGCCTCCCGTAAGGGAATAAAACCAAAAATATTCTTGAAGTGTAAATATGTTATTATATTTGTAAAATGTTTTACCCGTTTTATCTCTTTGCAGTAAAATATACCGGTGGTGGTTGGACAGCCCGCGGACGGTCTGTGTTTAAGCAAGGGGGAGTGTGATGCCCTGGCAAAACCAGGTAGTCACAAATAGGCCCCTGCACAACACCTTCCCTCATTAGGAAATACACAGTCAACCAGAAAACCCTAGTCACCCCCCCTTAGGGAAAGATAGACACACCAGTGGGCGTGACCAGGCAGGTGGGACACGCCCACCCAGGGGTTTAGACGGCCCGGGGTGGGAAAACAGGCAGTTAAGTTCAGATTGCTTTAAAGTTCAGTTTGGAGAGGAGTGTGGGCTGGAGCTAATGGTAGCTCCAGCGGTGAAGTTCAAGTTGAACGGTATTGGGGTAGGGGCCCTGGTGCCACTGGCTAGGAGGCAGACGGTGGTCTCTATCAGCAGGAGACGGGAAAACGGCTCGGTGGAACCGAGGTGGACCGGGCAAGGGTTGTAGCCCGCTGGTACCGACACAGGGAACCGACCTGGAAACCGTAGCGCAAAGGGGGGTACTCGGACCCTGAAGCCAGGAACCAGAAACAAGTGGAACTGGTTAATTAACCGATTGAGGCCAGGACTAGAGGTCCTGTCCCACTCAAAGTCCCTCATAGAAGACAACAGCAAACCGATTAGGGATAAGAGGTCACCGCCAGGGCCCATAGATCCCACGGGCCAGCGTCTGCGGGCACGGCTCCTTAGCCAACATCCAGCCGGGAGCGGACTCCTGAGTTTTATACTGGGAAAGTCCACCTTACACAACAGTGCAGGAAAAGGACAGAGACCACCAGCTGGGTGGCGGATCCCGAATGCAACCGGCCTCGGCACAGGACACCATCACCTTGGTTTACCAGAGACTTGTGTGTTTTACTAACTGTGAGCACACCAGCACCCCCTGCGGTCGTCATCTCCCCTGCACTGAGCCACCGGATCCCGGGGCCACCATCCATGCCCACGGAGGGGTTAAGAACTTGCTGCACGACATCTCCCCCAGGTGCCCCGTTACAGCAGCGGTGGTGTCCCACCTCACTACACACCGTGGGTGGCATCACCAACTTAATACGGCCCAGCCTGTACATATACGTCCCCCCATTTATTCGGCGTGTCCGCGAGACCCTCGAGCCACCACCCCTGATCCATGCAGCGCCGGCTGCTGGCACGGGGGCGGCACACATCCATTCCCTCAGTGGCTACAAGTGCTGTACTTGGCTTTTTCTGTCATCCCCAAAGAGGGTGAATGGAGCTGCGGCCACACTTCCCACCTGCCGCCGCTGCATTTTATAATGGGGATACAAGTGCCCTGTTAGGGATAAAAGTTCCCCATTCTTCCGATCAGTGCGGTTTCCACTGGTCTGGTACCACCGATCCATATTATCACCTACCGAACCTGTTGATCGGTGATAACTTGTCACCAAAGACCATCTACTGCAAACTACTGTAAATGTACATCCCAGATATGGTGTGCAAAATAGATGTGCAGGAGCTGCCTGTGTATACAGACAATGCAACACAATAATGGTGATAACACTAATGGGTATTTATATTTACTGTAGCTGTAGGGTGGGCCCCTACAGTCAATTCCCCTGGTGGGCCCCAGACACCCCAGTCCGACCCTGCTTCCACATTACTGTTAGCACAAAGGCTTTGCCATAGTGCTATGGCCCCCACCTACCCTCCGTTTAAAAAAAATGCACGTGTTGTGCTGTCCATTTTGTCCATTCGTGTGAGCATCCATGTGTACGTTTGTATCATCCGTGTGCTATTCATTTGCCATCCATGTGTGCATGTCTGATATATGCGTAACATTAGTGTGACAGGTGCAAGAACAAAATCCATTGTACCAAAGATACTAACTTGTGAAAGGGGCCTAAGGCACAGTAAACATTCACGTTTCATATTATTAGGCTGGTTTCAGACGTCCGTGTTTCAGGTACGTGTGACATCCGTTTTTAACACGGATGCCACACGTACCCATGTTATTCTATTCTGTTACTCGCACAGCCGTGTTTTCACACGGACCGTGTGACCCCTCATGTCCCCGCACACACACACATGTGGCGCCCTGGACAAGCCAGGGGCCACAGAGCACAACACCCACACACCCCACACTCCCAGCAGGCACACCGAAGTCAGACACAAAACCCTTGTTGCCCTCCTCCAGGGGCTGATGATCACACCAGGGGGTGGGCCAGGCGGTTGGTCCCGCCCACCGAGGAGTTCACAGTCCTGGAGGAGGGAAAACAGACAGTTGAGTGGAGGAAGTGAAAGAGTTGAGTTTGGACAGTGACAGAGGAAGGAGGAAAGTGCAGTAACAGAGCAACTGACTGACAGCGTCCGGGTGTGTGGCCCGGGCGAGACAGCAAGGTTGGCAGACGGTGGTGACGGTCTGCAGGAGTGGCCGATTGGAGTCTACCGTAAGGACCGTGGACGGGTGGTGGCCCGGCGGTACTAGACCGGTACGCAAAGAGAAGCCAGCACCAGTGGCAGGGGCTTTTCAGACCCCGGCAAGGCTAGGAGTCGCCGTGAATTTGCCGAATCCGTTAGTGAAGGGGACCTCCTGGGTTTCCAAACAGTCAAGTCCCGACAGAAGGCAACAGTCCAACCTAGTGAGGGAGACACCGCCACCGCCAAGGCAACCGTTTCTCAGGGCCAGCGCCTGCGGGCAAAAGGGGCTTCCCCGGCCCACATCCAAGCTGGGGAGCGGGTTACCTGTGGGAACCCATTGGAACCGTACAGACAGCGTAGGTGCAGGGAAAAGACCGCTAACCTGCCAGGAGCAACAACACCGCAGCCGTCCGAGGGACCCGTCCATCCAGCCGCTTGTTTTACCGTGAACTGTGTCCTCATCATTGGGCTGAGTGAGTACCACCGTGCCGTGCGGCACAGCGCTGCCCCCGCGACCCTGCACCTCATCAGGCCCCGCAACCCGCCTGTCATCCATCCCTACCCCATCACCGGGCCCCGGGACAACCAACCCCCTACCCACGGAGGGGAGAATTAACAACAAAGCTGCTCCCTGTCACCGCTCCCGGGATCCCCGTCCAGAGCAGCGGTGGTGTCACCAAAATCACCACAACCGTGGGTGGCGTCACAGACAATATCCCTAAAACCAAACTAACCCCCCTTTCACTCACGGGCGAGGAGCGCCGCTCGAGTCCCCGGGATCCGGCCCATCGCTCGAGCCACCGAGCAGCAGCAGCAGCAGCCGGACCCAAGCAGTGGGAGAGCGCAGCGTCCCCTCCTCCGCCCGCGACAACTTGGCATCACGAACAGGATTCCTACCGTTCTACCGACTGGTGGAAGTGCGCCTTGTATGACCGCCGGAGGTGTCCGGCCGGAAAAATTTGAAAAGCCACCATCTTGGGCGCAAAGAGTTCCCGCTCGAGCGTCTCCTCGAGTAGTGGAGGCGCGAAGGCCTAAACCCCGCCCCTATAGAGGAGGAGCCGGAAAGAGGCTAAGGGGGACGAAATGGCGGCTGGTCGCATGTGAGTGCGGCTATAAAAGCAGGGACGCCAGGACCCTGTGGCCATCTTGTTGCTAGTTCCTGGAGAGCATGATTGCTAAGATGTCCGATCCAACTAACAGCAGCAAAACCCCTGCGCCCGGCACAGCGGCGTGGGTGGAGGTCCGGACCGCCCCGCTGGATCATCGTCTGCAGGCCCGCATGCAGCTCCTCCTGGAGGAGTGGGAGGCCAACATGGCAGACGTGGTGGCTGCTATGCGGAGATGCGAGGTGGAGGAAGATTTGGAGGAATGGGTAAGAGACCCACGTCCCTGTATTCCCGAGGGATCGGCCACTGCGGCTGAGGGGCCCGGCCTACACCCGTTCACCCTGCTGCCTCCCCCGCTACCCGCGTTAGCCGCTGCCGCCCCGCCACTAGGCCCGCTACCTGTCCAACCGGTAGCGTTACCCTGCCCATCCGCCCAAGCGGACCAACCGGCTGCAGACGCCCGGGGCAACCCTGAACTGCTCCCCAAGAGGCCACCGGAGCCGAGGCCCCCTAACGAAAATGTGTTAGAGGCCCCGGCAGTGATCGCACCGGGTTCCACGCCCGAGCCCGGGACTGTGGCGTGGATGAGGGCCAGAGTAGTTGAGTTCAACCAACGTCAACAGAATCAGATCTTCCTGATGATGGAGCAGTGGACCAGCAAGGTAGAAGCGCTGGTGGCAACTATCCCGATGTATGCGATGGGAGCCGGCGTGATGGAGCCGACGGGAGAACCACGCCTCCATGTCCCGCAGGGACCGGCCACTGCGGCTGGGGGGCCTGGCCCTGTCTCAGCCCTCGTATCGCCCCTATCATTATCCTTGGGGCGCCTCAGTGTTAGCCAACCTGACCTACTGCCCCACGCTACCGTGGAAGGATCTGAGGTGCTGGATACTGGAAGCCAGGAGGCTGCGGCAGCTGGCGGCAACCCGCCTGACGCAGAGACAAGTGATAGTGACTCCAGTGACTCCAGCTCCGGTGTTGAGCCCACCCCTGAAAGTGAGGAGGCAAGTGAGCGACTCCGTTACGTGGGGGAACCAGTGGTTTATTACACCGCACACAATGGTCGGAACAGATACCGGGCACCCCTTTCACAGCAGGCCTGCCACTGCATGTTTGATATGCTGGTAGCAGAGGATGCAGCAGACACCGAAGAGTTGGAGTAAGGGCAGCGGAGTGCCGTTGTCACCGTCCCCGTTGGGACCACCAGATGATATGTGTGTGTTTAAAAGTTTGAAAGTTTTTGAAAATGAATGATAAGTAAATGATTACCGAAGATTCATCTGATTTACTACCGTGATTTGGAACCGGTCGTAGCCGGCAATTGGTCCCCGTTGGGACCCCCTTTACAAGTTCACATAGGAACTCCTATGAACAAGCCTGAGAACTTGCAAGGCAGCCACAAACTAGTGGCATATAAATATTGTTGTTACAGCTTCTACCGTTGCCGCCTCCGGAAAGGCAGATTGGAGGGAGGGTCCGCAGTGGAGCAGGCTGGGGCCCAGCCACCACCGGAACCGGTGGCAATCCTCTGGGGGTTCCAGGGGCTCCCCATGGACGTGGGTCCCCTGGAAAGGTCAGAACCCGCTCGGGCAACTTGTGCAGGACTGGGGTCAAGGGGTGCTGCCTGTTTGCTTAGGGGCAGCATCAGGGCCAGGTTGCTTGGGTGGGTGGGAGCGGAAGCCGTAAGCGTTACCGTAACGTTTTAAGTAAGAGTACCTCCCGATGTGGGAAGATGTTATTATACTTGTATGTCTGTCACTGTTTTCTATTTTTATATTTTCCAGTTGGTGAATATAAAACCGGTGTTGGACGGGCAGCCCGAGGACGGTCTGCATTTAACTAAGGGGGAATGTGGCACCCTGGACAAGCCAGGGGCCACAGAGCACAACACCCACACACCCCACACTACCAGCAGGCACACCGAAGTCAGACACAAAACCCTTGTTGCCCTAGACAGCAAGGTTGGCAGACGGTGGTGACCGTCTGCAGGAGTGGCCGATTGGAGTCTACCGTAAGGACTGTGGACGGGTGGTGGCCCGGCGGTACCGGACCGGTAAGCAAAGAGAAGCCAGCACCAGTGGCAGGGGCTTTTCGGACCCCGGCAAGGCTAGGAGTCGCCGTGAATTTGCCGAATCCGTTAGTGAAGGGGACCTCCTGGGTTTCCAAACAGTCAAGTCCCGACAGAAGGAAACAGTCCAACCGAGTGAGGGAGACACCGCCACCGCCAAGGCAACCGTTTCTCAGGGCCAGCGCCTGCGGGCAAAAGGGGCTTCCCCGGCCCACATCCAAGCCGGGGAGCGGGTTACCTGTGGGAACCCATTGGAACCGTACAGACAGCGTAGGTGCAGGGAAAAGACAGTCACCGCTAACCTGCCAGGAGCAACAACACCGCAGCCGTCCGAGGGACCCGTCCATCCAGCCGCTTGTTTTACCGTGAACTGTGTCCTCATCATTGGGCTGAGTGAGTACCACCGTGCCGTGCGGCACAGCGCTGCCCCCGCGACCCTGCACCTCATCAGGACCCACAACCCGCCTGTCATCCATCCCTACCCCATCACCGGGCCCCGGGACAACCAACCCCCTACCCACGGAGGGGAGAATTAACAACAAAGCTGCTCCCTGTCACCGCTCCCGGGATCCCCGTCCAGAGCAGCGTTGGTGTCACCAAAATCACCACAACCGTGGGTGGCGTCACGGACAATATCCCTAAAACCAAACCAACCCCCCTTTCACTCACGGGCGAGGAGCGCCGCTTGAGTCCCCGGGATCCGGCCCATCGCTCGAGCCACCGAGCAGCAGCAGCAGCCGGACCCGAGCAGTGGGAGAGCGCAGCGTCCCCTCCTCCGCCCGCGACACACACAGACATGCCTTTTCCTTTTTCTCCGGCAGCACGGGTGTCACATGATCCGTGTGACATGAGTATGACACGTACCGGAGAAAACACGGGTCTTTTAAATAAAAAGATTTTCTATATTTACCTGTATCCAGCGCTGTTTTCTTCAGCTCTAC
Source organism: Anomaloglossus baeobatrachus (assembly GCF_048569485.1). NCBI lineage: Eukaryota > Metazoa > Chordata > Amphibia > Anura > Aromobatidae > Anomaloglossus > Anomaloglossus baeobatrachus. Next base: position 400,243,069 of record NC_134353.1, on the reverse strand, counting down.
TGCCTCCCGTTTCTGACCGCCGCTTATTATACTCACTGAATATTCACTCCACTGAGGAGCTGGAAGCTGGGGCATCGCTGGGGACTTCAGTGCCGGGGACCGCAGCGCTGGGGACAGGTCAGTATCCAGCAGTGTGTGTGTGTATGTGTGTGTGTGTGTATGTGTGTGTGTGTGTGTGTGTGTGTGACACCCTGGCAAAACCAGGTTGTCACAGAGACTGCACAAATCCATCTGGTGCAGGACTCCATCCTCCTTGGCATACCAACACAACACCACAGATAGGTAACACCAGCCACAAACGCCTAGTAACCCCCCCCGGGGACAATAGGGGCACACCAGTGGGCGGGACCAGGCGGATGGAAACGCTCACCTAGGGGTCCTGAGGTGTCAGGGGAGGGAACACGTCAGTTGAGTGGAGTTAAGCCTTGACAAAGGCGTGGAGTGGAGTGGTGGTCAGGGGTCGGAGCCCCTGGACTACCAGACTACCAGAGCTGACTAGGTGGCAGACGGCAGAGCAGGGCCACAGGCAACGGAGATCCAGTCGCGGGAGACCAAAAGTGGACTGAGGCAGGGTTGTAGCCCGCCGGTTCCGACAGCGGGAATCCGGTGCGGAGGCCGTGTACAGTTGGGGTACCAGGACCCCAGGGCAAGGACCGCTTCAACCACCTTACCGATTAGCCAGCAGGGGACAAGGTTCCAGACTTTGTCCCACAAGTAGCCGAGAGAGCGAAACGGAAGCCCAACGAGGGGGATAGGGTGTCCGCCAGAACCCACAGGGATCCCACGGGTTAGATTTTGCGGGCAGCGGTTCCCACAGTACACAAAACACAGGGAGCGGATTTCTCCCACTTTATGCGGGTTAAGTCAACACACAAGAAACTACAAGTGCAGGAGGAAGGGCCCCTGCCCTGTCAGCCCATGTGCAGAACCAAGCACATCCCTCCAGAGGCTCCCGACATCCGGCCTTGATTTACTACATGGACTTATGTGATTCATTACCACAGTGAGTACATCAGTACCATCCGGTCCATTCCTAAAGACTGCTCCCTGCTACCACTCACCATTCTCCGGGCCCTGAGACTTCACCTCCCCTACCCGTGGAGTGGATTCCGCCTTGCTGCCCCGCTCCATCAGCCCCGGGCGTACCATACCAAGGCAGCGGCGGTGCCACCAACTATCACCACAACCCACGGGTGGCGTCAATGACAAACTATTCCCCTGTAAATACTCCCCTTTTTGTTGTTGTGGGCGATGTGCCGCTGCATGAGCCCTTGGTTCGGCTGCCATTCGAGCCCCAGCCGCGATCCTGGATCCGAACGCCTCGGTTAGCCTTCCCTGATGTGGTCAGTCACCCCCCGGCCCCCGACGTGTGTGTGTGTGTGTGTGTGTGTGTGGAGTACATGGAAGCCGGATCATCATGGGGACAGCATCGGGGACTCATCAGAGTTCCCAATGAACTCTGATGAACCTGTGAAGTCACCGTCCTCATACCCGCTATAGCGCAGGTGTCTCGGGCTTGTCAGCAGGATGTCATCAGAGTTCATTGGGAACTCCAATGACCTCCTGGATGTCACTGCACACACACTGCTTGTTTTGTGAATACTCACCTGTCCCCGTGATGCTGTCCTCGGCAGTGCTGAACCCAGCGCTATCCCCGGCAATGCTGTCCTCGGCGATGCTGTACCCAGTGCTGTCCCCTCAATGCTCCGGCTTCCAGCTCCTGACTGCGGTGAATATTCTATGAGTATAATGAGCGGCGGTCAGGAGCAGGAGGCATCACAGCCGAAGAAAACAGCGCTGGATATAGGTGAACATAGAAAATATTTTTATGTTAAAGGCCCGTGTTTTCTCCAGTACATGTGACACATATGCGCACACGGATGTCACACATGTGACATATGCGTGACACATGTGTGACACATGTATGTGTGGCACCCCAGTGGTCACGGGAGCCACAGTGGCGTTGTTCTCCTCACCGGGATCAATGCTATGCTTGGAGGCAGCGTGGGGACCTCTCCTTGTCAGGAACATTACATGCAACATCTTTTACTCTAGTACAGCAGGGAGAGCTCATAACCTGTTTTGAAGGGAGTCTCTCTGTACATGCTGTCCTGAGGGGAGGGTTACATTGAACAGGCAGGAAGTGAGGCAGAACAGTGTTGGCAAGGAGAAAGAGTTGTCACTGTTTGAGAGCTTCTGAGTGAGCTTTCCAGGACCAAGCGCTAGGACAGGACACCGGGGTCCTTGGTTACTGGGTGCTATCGGCCCAGTAGCAAAACCCGGAGGGCACATTTCCTGGCCCACCTTAGTTCCAAGACGCAGCAGTAATACAGAACCCAGGATCGCAGTAATACAAGCGGGTCCCATAACCGGTTCACGCTGCCCATCACAGGGGACAGTCATCTTCAAGTAAAGAGAGAAGGGGACACTGTGCTGCTCCAGGCCACAGCGGTTCCCACCAAGAGCGCATTAAGGAAGGCCTCCAACTCACCCGGCAAGGAGAGATCCATGCTGCTTCTGGGCTGAATGGACCACTGTAACCTGGACCATAACACCTGACCAGTAAAGGTAAAGAGGAAACTACCATCTTGTGTCGTCCAGTTTCTGTCGGCATCTCAGCCCTTCACCCCATTGCACTACTACAACCCACACCATCCTCCTGGGGCCCACTCCGCTTGTGGGGAGTGATCACACCCGAGCTGCACTACCACCAGCCCCAACAAGGAACCCTGCAGCGGCGGCTAATCCCTGGCCGCATACCGCAGGTGGCGTCACGACAAACTTTCCCAAACACCATGATTTCCCTTCCTTTCACTGCACACCTCGGGGCAACGGAACCGGGCAAGGCCACCCATGACATCACCTGACCCGGCCCACAAGGGCCCGGCAACGAGTAGGTTAACAACCTGCCCCATGGGGCGCTGCATTTAACGTCACGAACAGGATTAGGTGCCCATCCAACTGGGTAAAACAAATTTGCTATCAAGGACTGTGTAAACGTATTCTTCAAAGCGGCGGCTGCCATTAGCTGTGCAGCACGGAAAGAAAGGGCGTGAATAGAAATCGCCGCCGAAGTGCTGCCAGTTTATCCCTGATTCCCCAGTGAGACATGAGACCCAGCTGAGGTTCATCAAAGGGGAACAAATGTCTGACCAAGCAGGGGACCCGGTCGCCACCACCCCCACGGCATCGGCGGTATCGCTTTCCATACCTTATATGCCAGGGGCGACATGGCTACCCAAGTATTCCGGAGCGTCGCTAACTTTGAATGACTCTCAAGAGAGACTGAGTAGCTTGTTTGAAGTGTACCCCCTGACCGAGAGCTAGAGAGTCGGCATACTAATTGGCCAATTGACCGGTGCTGCTAAGCAGGAGGCCAGGTTCTGGCCGGACACTGACAAGGGAACTGTAGCCCAAGCCCTGGCCTGGCTAAGAGACACCTTCGACACTCGCATGGCAGCAGAGATAAAAGTGGAGTTTTTCAGGTGCAAGCAAGGGGTGCAGGACAGTGTTTGGGACTATGCTTTGAACTTCCAAGAGGCACAGAGGACGGTGAAACAAGTGGATCCTGGGAGTGTGCGTGATGGGATCCGACTGCTGATGGAACTGTTCATCGAGGGGTTCCTGTACAATGCTCACCGGGCACAGCTGCGTATACTGGACCTCCAAGACCCTGACTTATACTTTGCCCAATTTAAGGACCAAGCCATCCAGGTGCTGCGGGATTCAACCCTGAGTGACATCGCTCCAACCCGGTTTCCTGCCACCATGCATCCGGAAGTGGAGCCCTTAGCTCTGACGACCGTGGAGGCAGATTCCCAGCTTCTGAATAGAGACTTTCCTGTCGACCTGAGGCTTCAGGCCCAAGAGCTGTTTAGGAATGTGGCCACCCTGGCGAAGGCCGTGCAGATAATGAAAGTAAACAACCAGCCCACAGATACCGGGCTACCCACCAGAGCAGGTGGAATCCCGAGACGCCAGCTGAAGAGGAATCCGCTAACCCGGGCCATATTGGTGATCGCTGTGACCCCACCGGGAAGCCGATATGCCATCACTTTGACAAGGCTGGACACTATGCCCGAGACTGTCCTCCGGGCCTGCAGGTACATGGGGCTAGGGACCGACCCTCGGGTGTGGGGAAAGCCAATCCATCTGAGTGGCAGGACAAGTATGTGGGAGGGCGACCGGTTCTATCGGTTGTGCTAGATGGAATCCCGATGAACGCCCTTCTGGACACTGGGTCCCAGATGACGACGATACCATATGTATTTTACAAAAGGTATTGGGCCGATTCTGACCTGACTCGTGGCCCAGATACGGACTTGTCCATAATAACCAGTAATGGCCAGCCTTTGCCACAGGTGGGCTATAAGGAAGTGTCTATCAAGGTGGGGCGGGTGGAACTGAAGTCACAAGGTATGATAGTTGTGGACGTTGACCGGTGTACACGTACCCCAATGATGACTATCGGCACTAATGTGATAGAGAATTATTTTTCTGAAGTGATTGTTCTATTGCAGCAGGTGGCCGAGACAGCCAGTAGTGGGCGACAGCGAGAACTGCAGAAAGAGATTAGAGCCTTGATGCAGAAACAACAGATTGAGCAGGCTGGAGGGTGGAATTGGTAGGTGAGTGATTCCTTCCTGATTGTGGTTCCTCCAAGGAGTGAAATGATGATTTGGTGTTGGGCAGCAATAGACCTCCGGGGACAAGGCTATCAGGCCCTGATGGAACCCATGTATTTAGAAGATAGGTCCGACATCCTGACAGTCAGGGGGGTGGTGGACATCCGCCAGGGGAGAGTGCCCATCCGAATTTTGAATTGCAGGGAGGAGGAAATCAAATTGCCCCGATACGCCACCGTAGCCAAGTTGCTCACCGTTGACAACAGTGCCGTTGAAGCAGCTGGGCCCCTGACCACATCCGCTCCAGTAGGGCATGACAGTGACGAGGGTTCCCTGGAGGATTGGTGCCAGCAGTTACATGTTGGTGCTGACACTACCCCTCCCCACCAAAGACAAGGGGTTCACCTGGTAGTATGGGAATATGAACGGGTCTTCAGTAAACACCCTTTAGACTTCGGGCAGGTGGAGGGAATTCGGCATCAGATCCCCACCGGTAATCATCCCCTATTAAAGAGAGATACAGCCCCGTACCCCCGGCTCACTACCAACGGGCCAAAGAAATGTTGAAAGAAATGAAAGAGGCTGGAGTAATCAGGGACAGCTGTAGCCCCTGGGCTGCGCCATTAGTCCTAGTGAAAAAGAAAGATGGTATGATAAGGATGTGTTTCGGACTATAGACAGGTTAATTGTATCAAGCATAAAGATGCATACCCGCTACCTAGAATAGAAGAATCCTTGGCTGCCCTGAAATCTGATAACTATTTCTCTACTCTAGATCTCACCAGTGGGTATTGGCAGGTTCCTGTGGCAGAAGAAGATAAAGAAAAGACTGCATTCACTACAGCTATGGGCCTCTGTGAATTCAATTGCAAGCCATTTAGACTCAGTAATGCATCGGGACTCTTTCAGCTACTGATGGAGTGCTGCTTAGGGCATAAGAACTTTGAGACCGTCCTCCTATACCTGAATGATGTCATTGTGTACTCAAAAACATATGAAGATCATCTGCAGCACCTGGCTGAAGTGTTCGAGGCCCTGTCCGGGTTTGGTCTTAAGGTAAAACCATCCAAATGTCACCTGCTGAAGCCAAAGGTCCAGTATTTGGAGCACATGGTCAGCGCTGAGGGTGTGGCTCCTTACCCAGAGAAGATCACTGCCATCCGGGACTGACCCAGGCCGACCACCATCAGAGAAGTGCGGTAGTTCCTCGGCCTGGTAGGCTACTATCGAAAGTGTATTAAGGGCTTCACTAAGATGGCGTCACCCCTTCAAGACCTCCTGGTAGACCAAGCCAAGAAACGGAGCCTCCCGCTCGAATGGTCAGACCAACAAGAGGCGTCTTTTATCCAGCTGAAGAGGACCCTGACGGGAGAAGAGATTCTGGCTTACCAAGATTACGGCCAACCCTTCGTTCTGTATACCGATGCCAGCAACGTGGGACTGGGAGCTGTATTGTCCCAGGTGCAAGGAGGGCAGGAGAAGTTAATAGCTTAAGCCAGCCGGTGGCTTCGGCTTACTGAACGGAACCCTGAAAATTACAGTTCCTTCAAACTGGAATTCCTTGCTGTGGTTTGGGCAGTCACAGAGCAGTTCAAATACTATTTGGCCTCGGCGAGATTTACAATATACACTGATAACAGCTCTCTAACCCACCTGGAGATGGCAAAGCTTGGAGCGTTGAAGCAGAGGTGGATGGCCCGGCTGTTCAATTATGACTTCACAATCAAGTACCGGGCAGGCCGGAGGAATGCAAACGCTGATGCCCTATCCCGGATGCCTCACCTTCCAGAGGCTGATGAAGACTTAGACAAGCTAGAGCTACTGTGCCTCACAGTGCTCGCACCGGGCGGAGAAGCGGCCCGTAGTGGAGCACGCGGTGTCCCTCAACCCGTTGTCCCTCAACCCGTTGTCCCACCATAAATGGGAAGAAGCCCAGGACAGCGACCCAGCCATCCGACTGTTCAAAGAACTGTTAACCCAAGCCGATTCGTCCCCGGGTCCAAATGCTCCCCAGGAAGTGCAACAACTGTAGAAGGAAAAATGGAAAATGTTCATCAGTCGGAAAACGTAAAAATGTAGAAGATAACAACATCATCATTTATAAAAGGTTCATACATGACCTGTTTATAATCTGGGATAACAGGAACAATGATTTTGGAACCTTCCAAAATCATCTAGATAGCAATGACTGGGGTTTGGAATTCACACCAATTTAAGAAGAAAATGGAAATACATTTTTTAGATTTAACCATTTTCCATCAGGAAAACAAGATCCTCACTAAAACGTAGTTCAAAAAAGTAGACTCAAATAACTACTACATCCATTATGACAGTGAACACTATAATAAATGGCAAAGACAAGGGGGGAGGGCACCACCTGAAGGGATAATTTTTACCCAATACCAATAGATGGGTTCACCTCAGCACACTTAATACATTACATGCCAGAGAGAGAGGAGGAAGTGTGCATAAGGAGGGATACACCAAGTTAATATATAAAAAAAGGTACTTTATTACAAAAATAGAACACAGGATCACGCACTTAAAATCATTTAAAAATCATAAAGCCCAAAGGCCTTATGTCAAAAGATGTCCCAACCTCTGTTAAGATTGGACTATCCTCTGCTGCCAAAAGAGGGGAGTCATGCAATAATCAAGAGAGAAAGTGCAGTACCCAGGGTAACAAAATGTGCGTAACTATAACACAGCGATGTACATTAACAGTGGGTTGTGCTAGTGCGGCCAAACGAGTACAATACAAAGAGTAACAAAATGTATGTAACAATAACACAATAATATGCCATAACAATCAGTTATATTATTGTAGAGAATGCCAACCATCTGCAAGGGTACCATATGCATAGATGTATCTAAAGGACACACAAAGATGGCATCACCATATGCAATTGCAATAAATTATAGCTTGCATATAAGGTACCACACCGGGGTAGGCTACTACATAGGGGTAAGCTAACAATAAATAATGTTAGTACAGATACTGTGAACTGACCAAGAGGTGTACAATGCAAGGGTGTATATGCAGATAAGACACCACAATATACAAGGGACTATATTGGTGCAGTTAGCATAAGAAATAGTTAGCCTCTATAGAGGTAAAAAATCCCCAAAAATATTTATAGCATATCACCAAAGAGTGTCTAGGGGAAATCCCCAGCACAATACACAACCACAAAGATATTATAATAAACCCTGGATACCAGGCATGGCAACCCAAGATCAGGCATCAGAGGATACACGTCCCCACGCGTATCGTCACCACCTAGGGTGACTTCATCAGGGGTCCCCCTGATGAAGTCACCCTAGGTGGTGACGATACGCGTGGGGACGTGTATCCTCTGATGCCTGATCTTGGGTTGCCATGCCTGGTATCCAGGGTTTATTATAATATCTTTGTGGTTGTGCATTGTGCTGGGGATTTCCCCTAGACACTCTTTGGTGATATGCTATAAATATTTTTGGGGATTTTTTACCTCTATAGAGGCTAACTATTTCTTATGCTAACTGCACCAATATAGTCCCTTGTATATTGTGGTGTCTTATCTGCATATACACCCTTGCATTGTACACCTCTTGGTCAGTTCACATTATCTGTACTAACATTATTTATTGTTAGCTTACCCCTATGTAGTAGCCTACCCCGGTGTGGTACCTTATATGCAAGCTATAATTTATTGCAATTGCATATGGTGATGCCATCTTTGTGTGTCCTTTAGATACATCTATGCATATGGTACCCTTGCAGATGGTTGGCATTCTCTACAATAATATAACTGATTGTTATGGCATATTATTGTGTTATTGTTACATACATTTTGTTACTCTTTGTATTGTACTCGTTTGGCCGCACTAGCACAACCCACTGTTAATGTACATCGCTGTGTTATAGTTACGCACATTTTGTTACCCTGGGTACTGCACTTTCTCTCTTGATTATTGCATGACTCCCCTCTTTTGGCAGCAGAGGATAGTCCAATCTTAACAGAGGTTGGGACATCTTTTGACATAAGGCCTTTGGGCTTTATGATTTTTAAATGATTTTAAGTGTGTGATCCTGTGTTCTATTTTTGTAATAAAGTACCTTTTTTTATATATTAACTTGGTGTATCCCTCCTTATGCACACTTCCTCCTCTCTCTCTGACTATAATAAATGGCTGCGCAACATTCCCGTAAACCAGTATAAAAGAATATAGAGGAACTGTGTACCGCCCCTGTGGCGCCCTGGACAAGCCAGGACGTCACAAATACTGCAACAACACACCCCACACCCCGGCTAGGCACATCGAAGTCAGACAAAAATCCTTGTTGCCTCCCTCCAGGGGCTGATGTCCACACCAGGGGGTGGGCCAGGCGGTTGGTCCCGCCCACCGAGGAGTTCACAGTCCTGGAGGCAGGAAAAAGGAAGAGAAGACAGATCATTTTTGGAGAGTGAAGTGGTAGTAGAGGAGACTGACCGTGTCCGGGTGCGTGGCCCGGGCACGTACAGCAAGGTTGGCAGACGGTGGTGACCGTCTGCAGGAGAGGCTGATTGGAGTGAACCGTAAGGACCGGAGACGGGCGGTGGCCCGACGGTACCGGATCGGGGAGCAAAGAGAAGCCAGCACCATTCGGCAGGGCTTACGGACCCCGACCAGGCTAGGAGTCACCGTAAAACCGGTCAAATCCGTTAGCGAAGGGAACCTCCGGGGTTTCCCAGCAGTCAAGACCCGATTGAAGGCAACAGCTCAAACCGTGAAGCGAAATACAGTCACCGCCAAGGCTACAGTTCCCAGGGCCAGAGCCTGCGGGCAAAAGGGGCTCCCTCAGCATCCATCCAAGCTGGGGAGCGGGTTACCGGTGGGAAGCCATTGGAACCTTGAACAAAACACAGGTGCAGGGAAAGGCAGTCACCACCAACCTACCGGGAGAGCTACCGCAGCCGTCTGTGGGATCCGTCCATCCAGCCGTTTGTTTTATTGGAGACTTTGCATTCGTCATTGGCTGAGTGAGTACCACCGTGCCGTGCGGCACAGCGCTGCCCCCGCGACCCTGCACCTCACCAGGCCCCGTGACCCGCCTGCTATCCCTCCCTCACCGGGCCCCAGGACAACCAACCCCCCTACCCACGGAGGGGAGAAAATAACATCCAAGCTGCTCCCTGTCATCGCTCCCGGGATCCCCGTCCAGAGCAGCGGTGGTGTCACAACCTCACCACAACCGTGGGTGGCGTCATGGACAATATCCCTAAACCAAACCACCCCCTTTCACTCACGGGCGAGGAGCGCCGCTCGAGTCCTCGGGATCCGGCCCACCGCTCGAGCCACCGAGCAGCAGCAGCAGCGGCCGGACCCGAGCAGTGGGTGAGCGCAGCGTCCCCTCCTCCACCCACGACACCCCCGCGACAGGCGACGGGCTGCTCTGACCTGGATCCGCAGTGGCTCAAGGGGTCTCCAGACCCGAGGCGGGGTCGCGCAGCCGCTCGAAATGAAAAAGGGGAATGAAAGGGTGTATTGGATAGTGTTCGTGACGCCACCCATGGGTCGTGCTTAAATGGGATACCACTGCTGCTACGTTTAGGAGAGAGGGAGAGCGCCCGGGAGTGATGGGATGGCAGCTGGTGATGTTAACCCCTCTGTGGGCAGGGGAAGGTGTCCCGGGGCTCGGTTATGGCAGGCTGGGGACTCGTTGGAAGCAAGGGGGCACAACGTACTCACACAGTCCAGAGATACTGACACCGACACCGGGTAAACCAAAGTCTTGAACGCCCTGCAGCCTTAGTTCGAACACGCTGGGTCCGTGCCCTTTTGGCGTTGCTGGTTGGTCTGAAGCCTTGTCCCTTGGCACTGTGTTTAGTCTTGTTGGATTCCTTTTGCCTAAAACTACTCGGTGCGTGGCTATCAGGGTGAGTTTGCTCTCAGGGTTCACGATTGGGATTTTCTGGACGGTTTTGGGAAGTCCTATCCCTCCCGTTGCGCTAGTACCCCGATTTTGGAGCGGGTGGAGAGTGGCTCATGAAGATTCCATCCTCATCGGGTGAATTACTGGGCTGCATAAAGCTACTTCCCACCCTAGGGTCCGCGTACCCCGTCATGCCCTGGCCTTTGCCCGGCTGTAGCACAAGGTGGCCGAACTGCCCTCCGTGGCAGTACCGTGTTCCTTGCCACTACCCCCTGCGACCGGGGTTCCAGCTTCTTCCAGGCCAGGCCAACGTCTGGCACCTGGGACGGGTACAGGAGCCCAGCAGGAGCCTGCAGCTGAGCTTTGAAGAGGAAGGGAGTGAGATCTGATTCTGCGGACAGATCTCGCCGTCCAGGGGGATTGTGTGGGATTTCTGGGACTCTGAAAAGGACAATTACGTCGTGATCTGGCACTTTGGATTATCGGGAGGTGCCCCCGAATCTGTGTTATTTGGACTTGCCGTGTGCTGTTCCTGTATTCCTGTTAGTAAACCTGTTGGATCATCCCTCGGCCTGTTGTCTCTCCTTGCTCTGCTGTACACCCCGTCACAAAGTGGTTGGCAGCGGTGGGATCAGAGCAGAAGGAATGGAGGACAACGGCCCATCAACAGCTGGAACCAGAACCTCAGAGTACAAGAACTGGACTGCGGTGAACCTACGAACAAAGTCCCGTGAATTGGGAGTCAGCTACAAGGGACTCTCCAAGGAGCAGCTGATTGAAGCGTTGGAATGAGTTTGCTCGCAAAATGACGCTGAGGAAGGATCCTCCCAGCAAACGGAAGAAAGACGGCAGCTGGAGGTAAATACCCAAAAAAGTCAGTGGGTTGTGTGGTACGAGGAGGAGATGGCCTTGCTGGGAGAGGAGACCACCATAGAATATAAGATAGAGGTCATGCGTGGAGCTAAAGAGAAGGAGCGCAGGATGGAGGAGATGGCATTGCTGCATAAGCAGCTCGCTGTGGAAGCCGCTAGAGGTTCCAGACAGACTGTAACCCCAGCACCCACCATGAGGGAACTTCCCAGAGTGTCCCGCAAAGACTTCAAGCAGTTTAATGAGGCTGCTGGTGACATTGAGGGCTTCTTCCAGGACTTTGAGCATCAGTGTCGATTAATGGAAGTCCCAGAAAGGGAGCGCATCCAGCATCTGGTTGGGCTCTTAGAGGGTGGAGCTGCCGCAGCCTATCGAGCTATGGACTCTCGGTGGAACTGTGAGTATGCGGATATTAAGCAGACTATTCTAGAACATTATGCTGTAATGCCAGACACTTACAGGACTCAGTTCCGTACTTTAGCATGTGATGAGGAAGTGTCTTTCAAGATGTATGCCCACAAACTCAAACATCTGTGGCATCGTTGGCTGGAGGCAGAGGAGGCCTTAACCTTGGAGACTGTCCTCCAGGTCCTCCTAAAAGAGCAGTTTTACTTCAAGTGTCCCGCTGAGATCCGGGAATGGGTGCGTGAAAGGAGACCAGCCACTGTGGAGGAAGCTGCAGCTCTAGCTGATGAGGCTCTCACCATCAAGCCTCAGTGGAAGAAACTACTACTCAGTGAGAAAAAACCACCAGCCCCCCAACGCTGGTGGCCCCTGGTCCTTCTGGCCCCAATGTTCACCATCACCCTAGACCGTCAACTCATGGGGACCTTCGTGTGACTGTGCCTCGCATTGCTCCTGCTCCACCTTTGGGAATACGACGTGGAGGAAGAATCCCAGAGCGCAGATGTTATGGATGTGGGCAGCCTGGGCACATGCAATTCCAATGTCCAGGTGTTCGGAGGCAGAACAGCTACAGACCGCTTTGCCTGTTCATTATCTACAGACACCTTCACCAGGAGAAGAGCTGGATTCTGTGCCTGATGACTTGCCAAGTGACTCTGATATCCTGGCTCCCCTACCCGGAGTCTATGGGCTGCAAGCTCCAGCCACCTGTTCTTCTGATCTTCAGCACAAACATTGACAGTAGGTCGTGCTGGATGGCCAAAAAGTTGTTGGCTTCCGTGACACTGGGGCTTTCCTCACCATAGCCGATCCCCGAGTAATTCAACCAGAAGCAATTCAAAAGGAAGAAGGAATTGCCATTGAACTGGCAGGAGGTACCCAGAGATATATTTCAAGAGCGAGTGTGACCCTGGATTATGGCTTTGGGGCCAAACAATGTGTGGTCGATTTGATGAGCGGCCTCCCTGCAGACGTTCTTCTAGGAAATGATGTGGGGAATCTTCATTGCCACTTTGTCGGTGCGGTAACCAGTCAAGCCAAGAGAGCAGCCCATGTGGACGTGTACAACCCATCCATGGAAATGAGGCCACCAGAACTGCCATTACAGCTGGTGATTCTTCTTGTGGGGATAATATGAATGTTACTTGGGATAAAGTTCAGTTTAGACAAGAAGTAGAATACAAAAAGACAGTTTGCACTCTGATAATGCTAAAGTATGGAAACCATGAATATGTGAACATGGAACTGCATTACTGCTAAGGAAAATCTGAGAAAAATGAGATATTTAGCATATATAAATGGCCATTTGTATATCTGCCCAGTTGCCCCTTCACGGCATATCTCATAACTGTTTTTTTTTTTTTTTTTCTAGACAAGAAGTAGAGACTGACCCCACCCTTGCTAGTTTTAGAGCTCGAGCTGAAATAGGATAGCTAGGGGAGAACGGAGAAAGAATTATCAGAGAAAATGGACTTCTGTATCGGGTTACCAATGCTGACTCCCTAGATAAGCCCTGGACTTATAGCAAACAGCTGATTGTTCCTCAGAAGTACAGAATTCCCCTATTACACCTGGCTCATGACATTCCTACTGCTGGCCATCAAGGCAAAACCCGCACCGAGAGACGATTGACTCAAACTTTTTATTGGCCGGGGATTTCCCAAGCAGTGGCGTATTTCTGCCGAACTTGTGACATACGTCAACGTAGAGGGCGACCCGGAGATCACCCAAAGGCACCCCTGCAACCGCTCCCTATAATAGAAGAGCCCTTTCAAAGAGTAACTGTTGATATCATTGGACCTCTGGCTCAACCAAGTAAATCTGGAAAGCAGTACATTCTCACTGTTGTGGACTATGCCACCCGATATCCAGAAGCCGTGGCCTTGTCAAGTATCTCTGCAGCCAAGGTGGCCGAGGCCTTGGTTATTATTTTTACCAGAGTAGGATTCCCCAGTGAGATCTTGTCGGACCAAGGCTCCCAGTTCATGTCAGAGTTGGTCCAGTGTCTGTGGCGCACCTGTGGAGTACGAGCGATACGAACGACCCCGTATCATCCCCAAACAAATGGACTTTGTGAACGATTCAATGGCACTCTGAAGAATATGCTGAGGGCCTTCACGAACCGAGATTCAGACTGGGAGAAGTACCTACCCCATCTCTTGTTTGCCTATCGGGAAGTTCCCCAGGAGTCCACTGGGTTCTCCCCCTTTGAACTACTCTATGGAAGAAAGATCCGAGGACCCTTAACCCTGCTCAAGGAATACTGGGAGGGGCAAGTTGAAGATACAGGAGCCCCTGTTGTCCCTTATGTCCTAAAGCTGCGAGAAACCCTGGCCCAACTTGCTAGTTTTGCCCAGAGTCATTTGCGTATGGCTCAAACCAGACAGAAGACATGGTATGACCGTAAATCACGCTATCGGGAGTTTGTAGAAGGACAACAAGTCTTAATGATTGTTCCCCATCGGCAGAATAAACTGCAGACCACATCGGAGGTTCCCTTCCGGGTTCTCAGAAAACTGAATGATACCAATTACCTTCTTGCTTTAGATGATCAGGGGCTAAGACAAAAGACTGTCCATGTGAATATGATTAAGGAGTACCATGACCGGAACATTCCAATGATAGCAAGCTGTCGGTTGGCTTCAGAAGATGGTCAAGAGGATGAGGACTCTCTACTTGATCTCGTGGAAGCAGCGAGAGCCCCATCCACTGTGGAACAGGTTCCCCTGGGAGATCACCTGGATTCCTTACAGAAAATCCAGATGCTGGAAGTGCACAAAAGGGAGCGAGATCTGATTCTGCGGACAGATCTCGCCGTCCAGGGGGATTGTGTGGGATTTCTGGGACTCTGAAAAGGACTATTACGTCGTGATCTGGCACTTTGGATTATCGTCAGGTGCCCCCGAATCTGTGTTATTTGGACTTGTCATGTGCTGTTCCTGTATTCCTGTTAGTAAACCTGTTGGATCATCCCTCGGCCTGTTGTCTCTCCTTGCTCTGCTGTACACCCCGTCACAATGTGAGCCTCTGCCGTGAACCGGGTCTTCTCAGTCGTTACCTGGACAGTCTGTGTAACCGGGACTGAGGGGATTCCGGTACCAAGGGTGGCGGTTCCCACCATCCCTTGGACGTGGGGTCTAACTGGTCTCTCATACTATGAAGAAAAAGACATGGATCGCACATCCCAAAAATACAATGATCTAAAGCCGCTAGGCAAAAAATTAAATAGAACATGAGGTTCTTTTGTTACTATTCTGATCAGATTGTATTAAGCCCACTGCCACGTCACGGCAAACCTCTTGAGTGGGTCCCTAACCTGACCTTTTTGTGCGGCACTGTGCACTGACCACCGCCGCAGCGACAAAGCGCCAGCAGGGCGGGCGACCTGGTGCCTCACAGCACCCATGCTGCAAGGCAAAGCCCCCAAGGCTCCAGGCCGCGCCGCCCCACCGACACCACACTACCTGGTCTCTCAGGGCAAGAACGAAGAAGGTGTGTACCGCTTCCACAATAGAAACACAGGCCCCGGGCAAGTCGATCTGCTCGGCGTTGTTCAGCTTGGCTCAGTCGGTCGATTTGCATGGGTTCGGGAGTAGAATCGCAGGACAGCAGTGGCAGGGGAATGGTAGACTTCTGCGGAATGGAGATGTGACGGATTGGTCGTTTCTCCCGGGATACTTCTGTTAGGTTGACCTAACGGTCACAGCTATTGCCAGCGATGTCTGAATGTAGAGAGGGTACCGGTGACCCCCCTCTGTCCCCCCTTTAGCCTTCAATGAAAACAGGCAGACACCGTTATACACGTAAGGCTAGGAGACGTGCGGCTCCCAAAAAGAAAAACTGTATTATTTTGTTTACATTACAAGGTTATACAGATTTGATTAGGGCGTGACAAAGCAGTATACATATTCATTAAAGGCGTGAATTACACTGAATTACATGTTCCCAGCAAGAGAAATTAACATAATGACTTATTCTCTCATAATAGTCTATTCCGCCTCTCATTCTCATAACAAGATGTTTGTCAGTCATTTCTAAGTCAAAACATTCTGTGTCCTTGCAGTTAGTCTCACGGTTTATTACGTAAGTAAGTCTGGTTCGGTCTTGCCAGGGAGAATGAATTTCTATTATTTTCTAAGTCAGTGAAAAAGGTTAACTCTTTCCTCACAATCCCCCCTATTGGCGTGATTGATGGACAGGGGGCCATCGAGAAGCTGTGGACTATAGAGAGAGCAGGCTAGCCTCCAGATACTTTCTGAGCCGCGGGTTTGCTCAGGGAGTGTCGTCTCACATCCGTCACCCAGGACTGCCTGCATGCCTATCGATAGGAGTCTCATCATGATACGCCAAGGTGATTTCTAGAGGAAAGAGTAGAGAAGAGAAAAAAGGCATATTAGTGATTTCATATGGGTGCTGAATAATCATTGCATCTACATTGCTTCAAGCAGCGGGAAAACAAAGCCATTAGCAACTTGAACACTACATAAGCAACTAATAAACAGAGTAACACTTGGAACACTGATAGTCTGTTGTAACAGCCTCCCCATTGAAACACTTTGTTTATTGGGACTGGTATGGCTAAGTATGGCATGGAAGAGGCTGTTACAGGTGCATGTGTACATATCCAGCAGTCTGTGATCTCAAGTTTTTCAGCTAACACTTCATGATGGGTCTCAAATGAATTCTGCCGTGGTGTAGAAGGCCCCAAAAAGGGAGTACACATAGAAATACTTATCAGCAGTATTAGGCCTTCTTGCAGTGGCTGGCATGGACCCATATCGATCTCCCCTCAAGTTTGACGGAGGTTGGAGTGGTCAGCTGGACAGTCAAAGGCCCTTCGAATCGTGGCTCAAGGGTCTTTTTCACGTGCTTCTTTAGGTAGACCCGGTCACCAGGCTTTAGAGAGTGGGTTCCTGGAATGGCATCAGTATCAGGTAGAGAAGAGTAGACCCTTTGGTGGGTTTCAGTTAGTCTCTTCTGCAGGGAAACAACATAAGACGTTAGGCTATCACATTGCAGGTGTAACTCCTGCGGGAAGTAGCATCCTAATCTGGGTGCACTACCAAAGAGTATTTCAAAGGGTGAGAGCCTGTGCTTTCCCTGTGGGGTAGTCCTTATAGAGTAAAGAGCTATGGGGAGACATTCTGTCCATGGTCTACCAGTCTCCTCCACTGCCTTGGCTAGTTTGAGCTTTAGAGTTCCATTTAACCTTTCCACTTTCCCTGATGACTGCGGGTGGTAAGGTGTGTGTAAGGCTGACTGAATGCCTAACAGGGCACAGGTGTTCTGGAAAACTTGTCCAGTGAAATGAGTACCTCGGTCTCACTCTATGACTTCAGGGAGTCCAAACCGAGGCACCAGCTCACAGGCCAATTTTTTTGTTGTAATTCGGGCCGTGGCTGAGCTTACAGGATAGGCCTCTGGCCATCCTGAGAAGAGGTCTACACAGACAAGTACAAACTCGTAGATGCCATGTTTTGGCAACTGTATATAGTCTATTTGTACTCTTTGAAATGGGGCAAACGTCTTTGGCATGTGTCTTTGCGGGGTTTTAGTTAGCTGGCCTGGATTGTGTTGTTGACAGATGTGACAAGCTTTTATTCTCTGGGAGGCGTATTGTCTGAAGCCAGGGCTACCCAATAAGGTTGCATCTGGTTCATGATTGAGTTTGTGCTTCCATGTGTGGGGTAGTGGAGTACTTGGAAAATGGCAGGGAACCAGCTGCGTGGCAGGACGGGAAGTCCGTTTAGGCGCCAAATCCCCTCCACCTTTTTCTGCCCCCTTGGCTCGCCATCCGGCCTTTTCTTCCTCAGAGGCGTTTTCTTGTGTCTCAAAGAGGTTCTGCATTTCTTCCTCCGTCGTTGACACTGTTTCCGTCTCCTTCAAAGGGAGTAAGGCGGCTTGTTTTGCTGTTTGATCGGCCAAGCGATTTCCCCTTGCCTCGGGTGTTTGAGCCTTGGTGTGGGCAGCAACCTTTATGATTGCTAGCTGTTTTGGTATCAAGGCTACTTCCATTAGTTTCTTCACTGAGGCTCCATGCCTAATAGGATTTCCTGTTGCTGTGAGGAATCCTCTAGTCTGCCAGATAGTGCCAAAATCGTGCACAATGCCGTGTGCATAGGCTGAGTCCGTGTAGATGTTCGCTGTTCGTTCTTCCAGAAACTCAATTGCCCAGATGAGAGCAAGAAGTTCTGCTTCTTGAGCAGATATGCTGTAAAAACATTAAAATTAATACATCTATTATCAAATAGTTTATAGTAGGACATATAAGTTCATAGTTCTGTTTATGTTGGAGGGCATAGTTTATTACTAAAGTTTTTATAAGGAATAAGTATTAAAATGCCCATATTGAATATATATATATATATATATATATATATATATATATATATGTGCTGAGCATGGAAGGATATATTTATATTCTTCCAGAAGCTTCTAGAAGATTATGTCATGGAACTGTGCTCAGTTAAAACACCCTATATGGTTTGGACAGTTGCCATATAACACACGATGGAGGGGGCCACTGCTCGCTCCTGCTCATGTCAGCTGCCCAGAAGACTCCGCGCACTGCAAGATGAACACACACGCTGTCCGGCCTAAGAGATGACATCCCCTGCCTTGCCATTCAGGACCCAAAGAGAGATGGGTAAAGATTTCCCATTGTTCAGTATGGACTAAACGAACTCTTTGCGTAAGCTAACAAAGTATATTATTTTTCCTTTCTGTAACTGAACCCTGGCAACCATTTTTAAATCGATAAAATACATTTATTTTTTACATTTTTTGAAGTTCTTTCTTTCATGTGCTTTTACGTATTTGAAGAAAAATATATTTAAGAGTATATTTTTTAACATTTTGGCGAGCTCAGTCATTCGTGATTTTTTTTTTTTTTTACATATTTTTGTTGTTCCTTCACTTTGCATAAGGGGGGTCGAAGTAATAAGTATTTTAAGTATCTCCTGCAAAGGATTAGGAATCGACAATTTATAAAAATCACGCAGAACCTAGGAAATACGTATAAGTCAAGTTGCATGAATGTTTTTTTTTTTTTTTTTTTAAATGAACTTTAAAGACTTTATAAAGCCACAGAAGTTAACTTTTGACGTATTTTTGAGTAAGAAAGATAAAGTCAGTCCATAAGAAGTATTGGACGTGCTGAACAAGGTGAATCAAGTCTTAGAGGATCATCCATCAGATCATCTGATCATTTCAGGTAAGAAAATGGATTTTATCTCTTCATATGTTAAGCAAAGTAAACTTCAGTTCACTTATTTAGATATTTCTAATGTGGAAGAGATTTGGTTACGCTTTTATGAGGAGTGTGAACTTGAGAATTCACGTGTAGAATGTGCAAGGTCTTTTAATAGAGAGAAACAGAAAATCAGAAATGTCTGTCATTTAGTCTATGATTTTCACAAGTTAATTGTAGAAAAATGTAAAAATGGTGGATGGGTACAAGTGCGGAAACACATTACCAATGAGAGATGGAGAGACACTCAATTCAGAATTCTACATAGGGCCATTATAGGTTTCAACATACCAGGTAGGGATAGGTGGTGTCCTAAGTGTCAAAAAGAAAAAACGGATATGCTGCATGGGCTATGGGAATGTGAGACAATCGCTAGGTTCTGGAACCAAGTCAGACTATTTGCCCAGTCAACATGGGGAATTTTCAGCAAACTAGACTTAATGGTGTGGATTTTCCACTCCTTTGAGGGAGGAGTAGGAGGAGGACCGAGCACGCAGGAAAAGAGGAAATACGCAATAATGCATGACATAGCCATGATAGCTAAGCGTTGCATCTTAAAACACTGGATTCAAAGGGAGGGCCCATCCATAAAGGAGGTTGTGGGCGAACTACACAACCTTCTGAAGTGGGAAAAACTAGAAGCGGAGAGGGATAAAGATGGGTTGACAGCCAAGTTTTTTGTGAGATGGAGACATTTTATTGAAAGCCAATTCACACAGGGAGAAATAATTAACCTGATGGCACCTTTTGTTCACTCGGAGTGGTATATCCTGAGCGATATCCAGGACAGCCTGGGTAAACTGAGAATCACCTAGGAGGGGGCTCTGGCGGGAGGGGGAGACGAGACGGTTGGGAATACCAAGACACGCTAGCAAAATTGAAATCATTCAGGGACGACACAGAGATTTAACGAATTGTATTGCATATGTTATATTATATTTCATTACCTATGTTTTGGTTTAATGTTACTGTATACTATCTTAAATCGAACAGCAACATGGAACTCCAAATTGGGGTATCACCCACCTCTATGTCACATTTTGTCAGACGAATGTTCTTCTTTTGCAATGATACTTGTCATGTTTTTACAAATTTGAAAAATCAATAAAAAACGTTTTGGAAAAAAAAAAAAAAAAAAAAAAAAAAAATGGTGGAAATAGACAACCTGAATTGTCAGGAAAGTCAGTGACAGAGAAATCCAAAGACTGCTCAGAACCTGAAATGTCAGTCAGTGATATTGTGAATTCTGACTGTAATGTTGCAAATGATAAGTCAGATGATTTAGACTGTAATTCAAATCAGAATCTTGATAATGGCGGCAGACATGTGCTACCTAATCAAGGTGCCTTTCAACATACTGAGAAAGAAGCAGGAAATGACGTAGAGAAGCCAGAAGGGGGAGGAGCCAGAGTGGGACACGTGCAGAAAGGACACGTGCAGAGAGAAAATGGCGATGATCAGTTTCTAAAAATAGAACAGGCTAAGTTAGGGATTAAACTTAGAAAAAATTTATTGGACATATGCAAATTAATTCCCGCATATAATCCTAAAATACATGTTTGCAGAAATTCAGAGATATTTGAAAGTTCCATTGAGAAGTTAAATTTAACCAATAGTGAGACGAATCAGTTATTCCGTATGTGGTTACCTCAGCATTTCTTTAGACATTTGGCATTAAAAAAGTCTTCTGACAATGAGACATTTGATTGTTCAAATGATAATGATATCATAAGGCTGAAAAATCTCATCTGTACAAGGAATGAATCTGATCCAAACTATGAGATGTTGAAAGAATTACAAATTGAACAGAATGAGAGTACGTTCTCATTTATGTCCGTTTTTGAACGTTTGTATAGGGCGGTTATTCCAAATGTCAGATTGGATGGAATGATGCGTTTATTCATCAAGAAATTTAATTTCCTTGACAATGCAGCCTGTGCGGTGGCATTAAATAAAAAGTCCCTATTCGAATGTACGACATTTATCGATTTTGTTAGAAATCGCCAAAGTCAATCAAAACAGAAATTAATTAATTCTGAAAAACCAACACAAAAAAGGGAGAGTTTCCGTGAAAAACCAACAGTGTCTCCCAGATCCAGATATTTTTGTGACAGGGTGTATGAAGTTCGGAGGAAGATGCATACGTGTTACAAATCATACAATCCACCCCAATTTTTGTCATCTAAAAGTCTTTTTCCACAGGAAAAACCCTTGTCACCAGTGACGGGATCGGTCACTGGGATGGAGGATTCCAGACAAATTCTGAGTAAAAGCTTTGAAAGACAGAAACAGGTGTCTTGTGGAGATCCTCTCCCTGGGTTAGGATTTGATAGTCCGCGACAGCTGGGGGGTCTTTCAGAGAGAGACATTCTTTCTCATATAACAGAAAACCTTAAATTACATAAGTTCCGAGATTCCTATAAGTTCAAAGTGAATTTAATAAAGTGAATCTTTGAAGAAAAAATTAGGTTTGGTCTTCAGCAAGATAAAGTGGATTTCTGGGTAAATTAATTTTATTGTTTGATAAATATGTTTATTCATATGCAGTGAATCTATGCATATATATATATATATATATATATATATATATATATATATATATATATATATATATATATATATATTAAAGGTAGTGATAGTAAATAAAGGTCATATTTTCATTTAGTAAAATGATAGTTAAATGTTATAAACTAATAATTGATCTCTGTATATGAATAATAATATTTAAAATAAAACAATAAGAGAAAGTAACAGATTTTAAGTGTTTCATTTTTATCATAAATATGATAATAATTTTATTCTTTTATTTCCCTCAGAATTTATCAGTAAAGCAGATTGATGAAGTATTAACTTTTTATTTATACATTTGTTCTTGTCCTCAATCAGGTAACATATATTTTATTGGGTAAGGATAATCGCGAAAGAACGATTAATAATAATTATTATTTTCTCAGGTACCAATTGCCAGAGTATTATTGCTTTAACGTTTCTTTTATGAATATATATCTTCTTTAGAGATATTAGAAATGTAATCTGAGCTTTGGAGTGTAGTAAAACTGCTTGCTGTTTTGGAATGGTGTTCTTTGCACGTACCAGAGCATGTGACTTTTGAATTACTAAAGCTAATAATAAATGTCTGTCGGTTCCATGGTCAAATGTACAGTATGTAATACATTGGAATTTGTTTTTTTTTCGAGAAGTACTTCAAATTAGTAACATAATTTTTGAAATGCGCATAGAATATTGGAAAAAAAAAGGGATATGTGTTTGTCAGTTTCTATGTAGAAGTATATGTTACAGACCCATGACAGTCTTGTGCGCATAGATGTGTCTATGAATGATTGATTGTCTGAGCAGCTGCTAAAGTCAGAGTACTTGGATCCAGAGAAAAAAAAAAAAAGGGAATTTTTGTTTTAACTTCAAGGTTATAATATATGTATGTTTACTATTAGAATAAATAAGTTATAGTACATAAGTATAAATAATGAAGGAAGTTATACTGGGTATATCTTATTCTTAGACATATTTCTTTAGTATAGAGATATTGGGATTTTTTATTAAGGGTTTATTCTGAAGAGTTACATTCTAGAATAAGGTTATAACGTTTTGATTTTCTTATATCTTTTGTGTTAGTCACTTCTTTTATTGGTACATAGATTGGAAATCATTTTTCTTTTCAAATATGGAAGTGATATTTATAATATGGTCTTGAAGATATACAACACAAATTTTAATTTAATTTAATCTAAACATATTAATTTTTATAATATCATATTTCATGATATTGAAAGGGAGAGGTTTGGTCTCAATCACACACATTTATATTTGATAATATATGTGCTTACAGGATACTTTAATAATTAATATTTCAAGTACAAAGGAAGAATTGGGAATAAAAAAATATATTTGAAGTATATCATAATGCATTTATATACTAAGAGAAGTGTATTATTTGCAAGGTTACATGACTTAATTATTTTTATTGGTTACTGATAGGTTTGGTAATCTTATAAGATACTGGTAATATTAAGGTTATCTGGTAACATTAAGGTTATGTATTATTAAAGACATAGGTGTTATATACATAGAAGGCCTTATTTTTATTTCAAGTTTTATTTTTATTCCGATTTTCATTTTTCTTTTTATTCCTATTTTTTATATTAATTATTATTTAATATTCACATTTTTAATCAAAATCTTAATTCTACAATTTTTATTTTTTCTTCAGATTTTAAATATCTCAATTGAGAAAACACTTCAATATTTAGTTCAGTAATATCTAATATAAGAATATTACTTTATTAAATATGAATCATATTAAAAGGGAAAAGTTCCACTTTTTGGAAGAAAAGATACTTCCTTCATCAATATATACAATTGTTTACTTTCTGGTAATACATTATTTTTATATTAGTATGTTAACACAATAAGGATGAAATATTACTTATAGTTACACATTTTCTTATAGTAGATTATTTAATAAATAATAGACAAATCAAATAAATTAAATTAGAGTAATAAAGATGGAAGATCAAGGTACATCTAGGTTTACCTTCCTATATTTACAAATAATATATTATATTTTTAATCAATAATAATTTATAATGGGTATTATTGTGTTTTGATGAAATCATCCAGTCTTTTCCGAAAGGTTATTTGCTTTGGTTTATAATTTTACAAATGATCTCACTATAAAGCCACATTGTTGCCTTTCATATTTATAGTATGATACATGTTATAGGTACACATTATATTGTTTCATATTTTATATTATATTTCGGCTACATTCAACACATTGCCACCTATGGGTTTGGAAGGGTAATGCACCAACGACAAAAAGGTCATTACAAGGAAATACTATTGTCTATACCATTATGCAGTATTTTATCATTCTAAGTATCAATTATATTAATACTTCTACGATAATAATAATGACATGGTATTATAGTATTAGAGTTATGATACGCTGTGACATTTATTAGTGATAGTTATTGCCATATTTGGTATTTAGATTAGGGAATGAATCAGTCTTCAATCAAGATTATAGAAGATAAAAAGACTTTATAATTATCCTAAAGTTAAAAGGGATTCTGCAAAAAGGTCCAAAAGGTAACGTCTCAAATAAGACTGTGAAACATACAAAATACACTTACCGCGTTTGCATCTCAGAAACACAATAGTCCTATGGTTCCAAGATGGACAATGACACATGGTCTGTGCATTAAGACCTCCCTAAAGTTACTAAGAAGAGCAATGACGTGTTAAAGTTAACCCCTGTCGTGCTGACCAAGAACGTCTTAACATCTGTTCCAGGATCTGACACCAGGCAGCATGAAGGATAAAAGGTGACTAATGCAAATTACACTGCACAGACATCAAAGACTTTTGCTATTCTTCTACACTCATGAACTGTGGTTTATCAACATTGGCTATGGACTTTGTAATAAAAAATAAAGTTTATGGACTTTGATCTAACAATGATAAACGCAATATGGGACTGTAAATTGGTAACCATTCATTTTATCAAAGGATTTATTTCTAAGAGACTGTGTTTATGCCGGATTACATCGGAGATAAGAAGACGTCAACTCAGAGGACATCATATGGTGACCGGATTTGTTTTTTGCATTTCTTTTTAGGTCTAGCGAAGTATAGTTATATATTTTTATATGATTGATCAGTCATGGCCTATCATAACATGAATCCACATTATTATATTATTGAACTTACAACATGAATAATGCAAATTAATTATTATTCATCATTATTATTGATATTAATCCATTATCACCAAATAAGGGAATAAGATTTGTTATTTTGATGATGTATTAATTAATTTTCGGGGTTACTCCACCCGCTTCAAGGGGGGTTTGTAAAAACATTAAAATTAATACATCTAGTTATCAAATAGTTTATAGTAGGACATATAAGTTCATAGTTCTGTTTATGTTGGAGGGCATAGTTTATTAATAAAGTTTTTATAAGGAATAAGTATTAAAATGCCCATATTGAATATATATATATATATATATATATATATATATAATGTGCTGAGCATGGAAGGATATATTTATATTCTTCCAGAAGCTTCTAGAAGATTATGTCATGGAACTGTGCTCAGTTAAAACACCCTATATGGTTTGGACAGTTGCCATATAACACACGATGGAGGGGGCCACTGCTCGCTCCTGCTCATGTCAGCTGCCCAGAAGACTCCGCGCACTGCAAGATGAACACACACGCTGTCCGGCCTAAGAGATGACATCCCCTGCCTTGCCATTCAGGACCCAAAGAGAGATGGGTAAAGATTTCCCATTGTTCAGTATGGACTAAACGAACTCTTTGCGTAAGCTAACAAAGTATATTATTTTTCCTTTCTGTAACTGAACCCTGGCAACCATTTTTAAATAGATAAAATACATTTATTTTTTACATTTTTTGAAGTTCTTTCTTTCATGTGCTTTTACGTATTTGAAGAAAAATATATTTAAGAGTATATTTTTTAACATATGCGTGGAGGTAGCGGTTGTTTGGCTAAGACTGCATATAGAGTCACTACTGCAAATCCGGTGTGGAACTTGCCTGCTTCATCAGCGTATCTGCTACCATCCACAAAAAGTTCAAAGTCTGGATTTGTAAGTGGTGTTGCCTGTATATTGTGCAGGGGCTTTGCCTCATGTTCAATGAGTTCCTGACAATCATGATCAAATGGTGCACTGGTACGTTTGTCACTCTCTTCTATCCCCCCTTCTAAACTTGTAAAGATCAGCAAGGTTTAGACTTGTAACTCGGGCAAATGAGATGTTTGGGGGGTTGCAACAGCGTGCACTGAAGTCTGACTTGTCTTGCCATGGAGAAATGTTTCAACTGCACTTGATTGAGAACAGCATAAATGTCATGGCTGGTAAGGATGGTAGTCGGGAAATCGAGTAAGATTTCAGATGCTTTCTGCAGTATATTTGAAACTGCTGTAATAGCACGGACACAGGTTGGTGCTGCTCTGGTGACGTTGTCGAGTTGAGAGGAGTAGTACCCGATTATGTGATGTTTGTCCGTCTTCTGGATGAGTACTCCTATGGCAAATTCTTGAAGCTCTGCTACGAACAGATTAAAGGTGAGATCATAGTTTGGTAGTGCCAGAGCAGGTGCATCAATCACTAGTTCTTGAGCTTTTGAAAATTTTGTCGAGCTTCTTCTGTAAGGGAGAAAGGAACATTCTTTGTGCAATCATACAGCTGTTGCATGAGTAGTGACGCATTGGGAATCCACCGTCTGCAAAATGATATTAGCCCTAAAAATCCTCTGAATTGTTTGAGATTTCTAGGAATGCTTGCTTTCCTGATAACGTCTTGTCTGTCCGGGCTGAAGTGTTTTTGTCCCGCAGAAAGGCAATGACCCAGGAAAGTGACCCTCGTTTTGCAGAACTGCAACTTATCTCTGCTCGCTTTGCATCCTACTTCTGCCAGAAAGGTAAGAAGACATATTGAAGCCGTTTTGCATTTTTCTTCACTAGGGCAACACAGTAGTAAATCATCCACGTACTGGTAGATGTACTGCGAGAGGTAGCGGGAGGGGGGATTGTCTCAGCTGCGGTGGCGTAATTCCAGGCTTGACTGAAACTTTTACTGTGGGCACGGGTAGTGTGCCGAGGTCAGTTTTTGATGTGGACCAGAGTTTTGCAGGAACTTGTAGAAGTATTGGATCCGTGTTTACTTCACGTGTAACATCAGATTCTGGTTGATCTTCTATCATCTGGAAAGTGCACAGGATTTCTTCTGGGATATCTTCTGGAATTTGCAGGATAGCAGATCCATCTTCATTGTAGACAATCTGAGCTTGTAGTCTTGATAGTAGATCTTCTCCCACTAGGGCATCTCCACCCAGGGGGGACACTAAGAATTTAGACACGAACATGTGTGGTCCCAGTTTCACCTTCAGTGGATGCATTATTGGGATTATCTGGGCTTGTCCATCAAATCCGGATACTACAGTAGCTTCAGATGAGATGGATCCTTCAGGCACTAGGTTCCTGGGGTTCAGGAGCGTGAGGCTCCTGAGTCCACCAAAGCTCTTATTTCCTTGTTGCCAATGTGAAGGGGGACGTGTATAAATGGACCTCTGGCACCCCTATCCCGTGCTGCCGCAAGTCAGGCAGTCTTCTCCTCCTGACTCTCGGGTTGGTTTTGAGTGTCCCTCTTCTTCTTTCTACAGTCTCTGATCACATGTCCTCTGACTCCCACAATAGTAGCAGGTCGGTGCCTTCCTTCTTGTACTTTCTGGCTGACCGTCCACTGCTGCTATGACAACTTTCTTGTTGCTCCTTTTATCCTTTGCGTCGGTTTCTAAGCCACTTGCTTTGTTGACTAGAAGATCTATGTCTTCATGTTTCTCCATTCTGGGCAGCACGCTTTCAATCTTTCTGCCAGAGGTGCATGTATTCCATCCATGAAGGATCTTACCATCAGGCGACGTATTGCACCTGCTTGTAAGTCCAGCCCTTCATCTGCGAATGACTGCATCAATCTGTAGTAAAATGAGCTGACATTCTCCACAGGACCTTGATGCACTGGTCCCATTGTGCCCTTAGTTCTTTGCTCCTGGGCGCAGAAGAGATTGAGTCTTATCATGAAGTCTTGGCCCGATTCCACGTTACGGGTATCGTCCGGAACATGTCCTGTCAGGTGGGCAGTGAGTTTGGCATACAGTTCGGGAGACATTTTAACTCTACACAAACCTTCCATGTCCAACCAAGTGCTTCTGTAGGAAACCTGTATTTGGTTCAGGTAACGTGAAAAACTGACTGGGTTTCTAGTCGGATCTGGAGCATTTTGCAGAAAAGCAATCTGCTCGGCTGGAACTGCATCTCTGGGAGCATCTGGGTTTTGTGGATTAACAGGTGGTCTTATCAGGACTAGAGTTGAGCGCGGTTCGTGGTTCGTGGTTCTCCAGTTCGCGGCTCGAGTGATTTTGGGGCATGTTCTAGATCGAACTAGAACTCGAGCTTTTTGCAAAAGCTCGATAGTTCTAGAAACGTTCGAGAACGGTTCTAGCAGCCAAAAAACAGCTAAATCCTAGCTTGGTTTCTGCTGTAATAGTGTAAGTCACTCTGTGAATCAAACTATTATCACATTTCAGTGTATAGTGTGCGTGAACAGCGCCTTCAGATCACTGCTGTTTCTATAATGGCGATCGCCATTTTTTTTTTTTTTTTTCTTGTCTTCCTTCCCTAAGCGCGCGCGTCTTGTGGGGCGGGCCAGCATGTCAGCCAATCACAGACACACACACACCTAAGTGGACTTTGAGCCAGAGAAGCAACGGCATGTGTGATAGGATCTGCATGTCACATGTCCCTGCATTATAAAACCGGACATTTTCTTCACGAACGCCATTATCTGCCTTCTGCGTCTTTGGTGTCAGACATCAGTGTCGCAGCTCCGTCCTCCTGAGTCCTATAGCCGATACAGCTGTATGCGCTGCATACACAGCGTTAGACAGCTTAGGGAGAGCACATTCTAGCAGTCCTTTTAAGGGCTCAAAGCGGCAGGGTCAGAGAGCCATAAGTGACAGGTCCTGCAAACAGCAACAGCGTCTGTGTAGCCCAGGTCAGGGATTTCCTCCCTGCATTTCACCATTAGGAGGGAATAGAAAGGCAGGCTTCCATTCCTCTACCCAGAGCACCACAATCCTGCCACTGTACCCTCTTGTCCTCTGCACACTCCAACTCATTCTAAGTAAGCCATTATACTAGCAAACATTCAGTGTACCTAGTGGCATCCTATACGTGGCTATTGGACTTTGCTATAGTCCCACTAGTGCAAAGACATTTGCAGAGCACGTCTGCCTGCATTGCACACTACAACTTTTTTAAACTAAGCAATTTTACTAGCAAACACTCAGTGTACCTAGTGGCATCCTATACGTGGCTATTGGACTTTGCTATAGTCCCACTAGTGCCAAGACATTTGCAGCACGTCTGCCTGCGTTGCACACTCCAACTAATTATAACTAAGCCATTATACTAGCACACACTCAGTGTACCTAGTGGCATCCTATACGTGGCTATTGGACTTTGCTATAGTCCCACTAGTGCCAAGACATTTGCAGCACGTCTGCCTGCGTTGCACACTCCAACTAATTATAACTAAGCCATTATACTAGCACACACTCAGTGTACCTAGTGGCATCCTATACGTGGCTATTGGACTTTGCTATAGTCCCACTAGTGCCAAGACATTTGCAGCACGTCTGCCTGCGTTGCACACTCCAACTAATTATAACTAAGCCATTATACTAGCACACACTCAGTGTACCTAGTGGCATCCTATACGTGGCTATTGGACTTTGCTATAGTCCCACTAGTGCCAAGACATTTGCAGCACGTCTGCCTGCGTTGCACACTCCAACTAATTATAACTAAGCCATTATACTAGCACACACTCAGTGTACCTAGTGGCATCCTATACGTGGCTATTGGACTTTGCTATAGTCCCACTAGTGCCAAGACATTTGCAGCACGTCTGCCTGCGTTGCACACTCCAACTAATTATAACTAAGCCATTATACTAGCACACACTCAGTGTACCTAGTGGCATCCTATACGTGGCTATTGGACTTTGCTATAGTCCCACTAGTGCCAAGACATTTGCAGCACGTCTGCCTGCGTTGCACACTCCAACTAATTATAACTAAGCCATTATACTAGCACACACTCAGTGTACCTAGTGGCATCCTATACGTGGCTATTGGACTTTGCTATAGTCCTACTAGTGCCAAGACATTTGCAGAGCGCATCTGCCTGCGTTGCACACTCCAACTAATTATAACTAAGCCATTATACTAGCACACACTCAGTGAACCTAGTGGCATCCTATTCGTGGCTATTGGACTTTGCTATAGTCCCACTAGTGCCAAGACATTTGCAGCACGTCTGCCTGCGTTGCACACTCCAACTAATTATAACTAAGCCATTTATACTAGCACACACTCAGTGTACCTAGTGGCATCCTATACGTGGCTATTGGACTTTGCTATAGTCCCACTAGTGCCAAGACATTTGCAGCACGTCTGCCTGCGTTGCACACTCCAACTAATTATAACTAAGCCATTATACTAGCACACACTCAGTGTACCTAGTGGCATCCTATACGTGGCTATTGGACTTTGCTATAGTCCCACTAGTGCCAAGACATTTGCAGCACGTCTGCCTGCGTTGCACACTCCAACTAATTATAACTAAGCCATTATACTAGCACACACTCAGTGTACCTAGTGGCATCCTATACGTGGCTATTGGACTTTGCTATAGTCCCACTAGTGCCAAGACATTTGCAGCACGTCTGCCTGCGTTGCACACTCCAACTAATTATAACTAAGCCATTATACTAGCACACACTCAGTGTACCTAGTGGCATCCTATACGTGGCTATTGGACTTTGCTATAGTCCCACTAGTGCCAAGACATTTGCAGCACGTCTGCCTGCGTTGCACACTCCAACTAATTATAACTAAGCCATTATACTAGCACACACTCAGTGTACCTAGTGGCATCCTATACGTGGCTATTGGACTTTGCTATAGTCCCACTAGTGCCAAGACATTTGCAGCACGTCTGCCTGCGTTGCACACTCCAACTAATTATAACTAAGCCATTATACTAGCACACACTCAGTGTACCTAGTGGCATCCTATACGTGGCTATTGGACTTTGCTATAGTCCCACTAGTGCCAAGACATTTGCAGCACGTCTGCCTGCGTTGCACACTCCAACTAATTATAACTAAGCCATTATACTAGCACACACTCAGTGTACCTAGTGGCATCCTATACGTGGCTATTGGACTTTGCTATAGTCCCACTAGTGCCAAGACATTTGCAGCACGTCTGCCTGCGTTGCACACTCCAACTAATTATAACTAAGCCATTATACTAGCACACACTCAGTGTACCTAGTGGCATCCTATACGTGGCTATTGGACTTTGCTATAGTCCTACTAGTGCCAAGACATTTGCAGAGCGCATCTGCCTGCGTTGCACACTCCAACTAATTATAACTAAGCCATTATACTAGCACACACTCAGTGAACCTAGTGGCATCCTATACGTGGCTATTGGACTTTGCTATAGTCCCACTAGTGCCAAGACATTTGCAGCACGTCTGCCTGCGTTGCACACTCCAACTAATTATAACTAAGCCATTATACTAGCACACACTCAGTGTACCTAGTGGCATCCTATACGTGGCTATTGGACTTTGCTATAGTCCCACTAGTGCCAAGACATTTGCAGCACGTCTGCCTGCGTTGCACACTCCAACTAATTATAACTAAGCCATTATACTAGCACACACTCAGTGTACCTAGTGGCATCCTATACGTGGCTATTGGACTTTGCTATAGTCCCACTAGTGCCAAGACATTTGCAGCACGTCTGCCTGCGTTGCACACTCCAACTAATTATAACTAAGCCATTATACTAGCACACACTCAGTGTACCTAGTGGCATCCTATACGTGGCTATTGGACTTTGCTATAGTCCCACTAGTGCAAAGACATTTGCAGAGCACGTCTGCCTGCATTGCACACTACAACTTTTTTAAACTAAGCAATTTTACTAGCAAACACTCAGTGTACCTAGTGGCATCCTATACGTGGCTATTGGACTTTGCTATAGTCCCACTTGTGCCAAGACATTTGTAGAGCGCATCTGCCTGCGTTGCACACTCCAACTAATTATAACTAAGCCATTATACTTGCACACACTAAGTGTTTTTTAGTGGCATCCTATACGTGGCTATTGGACTTTGCTATAGTCCTACTAGTGCCAAGACATTTGCAGAGCGCATCTGCCTGCGTTGCACACTCCAACTAATTATAACTAAGCCATTATACTAGCACACACTCAGTGTACCTAGTGGCATCCTATACGTGGCTATTGGACTTTGCTATAGTCCCACTAGTGCCAAGACATTTGCAGCACGTCTGCCTGCGTTGCACACTCCAACTAATTATAACTAAGCCATTATACTAGCACACACTCAGTGTACCTAGTGGCATCCTATACGTGGCTATTGGACTTTGCTATAGTCCTACTAGTGCCAAGACATTTGCAGAGCGCATCTGCCTGCGTTGCACACTCCAACTAATTATAACTAAGCCATTATACTAGCACACACTCAGTGAACCTAGTGGCATCCTATACGTGGCTATTGGACTTTGCTATAGTCCCACTAGTGCAAAGACATTTGCAGAGCACGTCTGCCTGCATTGCACACTACAACTTTTTTAAACTAAGCAATTTTACTAGCAAACACTCAGTGTACCTAGTGGCATCCTATACGTGGCTATTGGACTTTGCTATAGTCCCACTTGTGCCAAGACATTTGCAGAGCGCATCTGCCTGCGTTGCACACTCCAACTAATTATAACTAAGCCATTATACTTGCACACACTAAGTGTTTTTTAGTGGCATCCTATACGTGGCTATTGGACTTTGCTATAGTCCTACTAGTGCCAAGACATTTGCAGAGCGCATCTGCCTGCGTTGCACACTCCAACTAATTATAACTAAGCCATTATACTAGCACACACTCAGTGAACCTAGTGGCATCCTATACGTGGCTATTGGACTTTGCTATAGTCCCACTAGTGCCAAGACATTTGCAGCACGTCTGCCTGCGTTGCACACTCCAACTAATTATAACTAAGCCATTATACTAGCACACACTCAGTGTACCTAGTGGCATCCTATACGTGGCTATTGGACTTTGCTATAGTCCCACTAGTGCCAAGACATTTGCAGCACGTCTGCCTGCGTTGCACACTCCAACTAATTATAACTAAGCCATTATACTAGCACACACTCAGTGTACCTAGTGGCATCCTATACGTGGCTATTGGACTTTGCTATAGTCCCACTAGTGCCAAGACATTTGCAGCACGTCTGCCTGCGTTGCACACTCCAACTAATTATAACTAAGCCATTATACTAGCACACACTCAGTGTACCTAGTGGCATCCTATACGTGGCTATTGGACTTTGCTATAGTCCCACTAGTGCCAAGACATTTGCAGCACGTCTGCCTGCGTTGCACACTCCAACTAATTATAACTAAGCCATTATACTAGCACACACTCAGTGTACCTAGTGGCATCCTATACGTGGCTATTGGACTTTGCTATAGTCCCACTAGTGCCAAGACATTTGCAGCACGTCTGCCTGCGTTGCACACTCCAACTAATTATAACTAAGCCATTATACTAGCACACACTCAGTGTACCTAGTGGCATCCTATACGTGGCTATTGGACTTTGCTATAGTCCTACTAGTGCCAAGACATTTGCAGAGCGCATCTGCCTGCGTTGCACACTCCAACTAATTATAACTAAGCCATTATACTAGCACACACTCAGTGAACCTAGTGGCATCCTATACGTGGCTATTGGACTTTGCTATAGTCCCACTAGTGCCAAGACATTTGCAGCACGTCTGCCTGCGTTGCACACTCCAACTAATTATAACTAAGTTACATTGTCAGGGATATTTATTCTTTATTATTCTGCTGTTAATAAAGCTAGACCACCACTGCAATCTTCACCACCTCTCAATTTTTACTACCACATTTTCAGTCCACAATCTTGTCGCAATCAACATGAGTGGCAAAATGACAGATGCTGGTGGAAAGGGGAAGAGGCGTGGTGGAAAAGGCAAAAAAGGTTTTGTCAGTGGGGAAGGTGCCAAAGCTCCATTATCATCTGCTGAAGATAGACCATCTACTAGCAAAAGTAAGATGTCTACTACTTATTGTGGACAATCCGATGTGCTCCCTTTTTTACGGACACGAACAAGAGGAACAAAGGTAGATGATGGGCAAAAAAGGAAAATGCTTGAATGGATCTCAAGTGGTCCAACAAGTGCCCTCTCAGCCACTTCAAGTACCGCATCCAAAAAACACCATTCCTCTGAGTTGTCATCCCAATCACACTTGATTTCTCCCAGCTCTGAAGTCTCCATCAGCCCTGCACAGTATGGTGGAACTGAGATGGCTGAGTCTGCAGAGCTGTTCAGTCACACTATAGCCTGGGAATCAGAGGTCTGCTCCCAAGCTACAGTGAGTACAGAACAGGAAATGGTCTGCAGTGATGCCCAGAACCTTTGTGACTCAGATTCAGGCCGTGAGGACCAAGTTTCTGAGCATAATGTTGACCCTTTGTCACAAACTGTAACACCTGTGGTTATAGACAATGAGGAACATACTGATGAAGATGACACGCAGATACCCGATTGGGATGACAACTTAAATATTCGGTCAGGGCAAGAAGAGGCTCGGTCTGAGGGGGAGGGGAGTGCGAACACAACAATTGATGATGACGTTCTAGATCCCACCTACTGTCAACCCCCAGTCAGGCACTCGAGGAGGTCAACAGAGGCGGTGGAGGAGGATGCAACCGACGACGAAGTTACCTTGCGCCTTCCTGGACAGAGTCGGAGCACTGGTAGCACGTCTACAACTGCATCCTCAGCCACCACTCTGCCTATGAGCATTATTCGGGGTGGATCAACAGGTCGCATGGCCTCTAAGCCTTGCCTAGCCTGGGCCTTTTTTCACATCGAAAAAGATCGCCCAACTCATGTGATATGTAACATTTGTCATGATTCTGTTAGTAGAGGTCAAAACCTCAGCAGTTTGACAACTTCTTCCATGAATCGTCACATGAATAAATATCATAAGTCCCGGTGGGAAGCTCACCGTGCTGCAATGCCGGCTAGCGGAGCGAACCATCCACCGCCCGCCCCTTCCAGTGCATCCGCGCGCTCTTCATCTTCTAGGACTGTGGGGACAGCTGTCACACCTGTTTTTCCACGCAAAACTTCCACCACTGTAACCGCAACAGGCAGTTTGCTTGTAAGGTCGTCAGTTGGTTTGGAAGGGGAAACAAGTGAGTGTGTACAGCTCTCTCAGACATCGATAGCACCAACGTTGGATGAAGGCAACATCATGTCTCCGCCTGCACTTTCCTCACAAACCTGCATTTTTCCAGGGACACCCTACTCAACACCGTCTACACACAGCAGCCAGATCTCTGTCCCTCAGATGTGGTCAAATAAAAGGCCACTTCCTCCGACCCATGACAAAGCTAAGAGGTTGACTCTATCCCTCTGTAAGCTGTTGGCTACCGAAATGCTGCCTTTCCGCCTAGTGGACACACAGGATTTTAGAGACCTTATGTCTGTCGCTGTGCCCCAGTACCAGATGCCTAGTCGCCACTACTTCTCTAAGAAAGGTGTGCCCGCGCTACACCAGCATGTCGCACACAACATCACCGCTTCCTTGAGAAACTCTGTGTGTGAACGGGTGCATTTCACCACCGATACTTGGACCAGTAAGCATGGACAGGGACGTTACATGTCGCTGACTGGGCACTGGGTAACTATGGTGATAGATGGTGAAGGGTCTGCTGCACAAGTCTTGCCGTCCCCACGACTTGTGTGTCAATCCTCTGTCTGTCCAAGTTCCGCCACAGCTTCTGCATCCTCCACCTCATCTGGGTCCTCCACCTCCGCCCCAAGCCTGCCTGGTCAGGCCACCAGCGTTCTCACTGCGCAGAAGGAATCACGCACGCCTCATTACTATGCTGGCAGCCGAGCGCAACGGCATCAGGCGGTCTTTAGCTTGACATGTCTTGGTAATAAGAGTCACACAGCTGAGGAGTTGTGGTCAGCTCTGCGGTCCGAGTTTAATAAATGGTTGTCTCCACTCAACCTGCAGCCTGGTAAGGCCGTGTGCGACAATGCTGCAAACCTGGGTGCGGCCCTTCGCCTGGGCAAGGTGACACACGTACCTTGTATGGCTCACGTGTTGAACCTTGTCGTGCAGCAATTTTTAACACACTATCCCGGCCTAGATGGCCTTCTGAACAGGGCACGAAAACTGTCTGCTCACTTCCGGCGTTCAAGCGCCGCAGCTGAGCGACTTGCATCGCTACAGAAGTCTTTCGGCCTGCCGGTTCATCGCCTGAAATGCGATGTGGCGACACGCTGGAATTCAACTCTCCACATGTTACAGCGACTGTGGCAGCACCGCAGAGCCCTGGTGCAATACGTCATGACGTATAGCCTGGGCCAACGAGATGCAGAGGTGGGGCAGATCACCCTGATGGAGTGGTCTCAGATCAAGGACCTATGCACCCTTCTGCACAGTTTCGACATGGCGACGAATATGTTTAGCTCTGACAATGCCATTATCAGCATGACGATTCCAGTCATTTACATGCTGGAGCACACGCTAAACACTATTCGGAGTCAGGGGGTGGGACAACATGAAGGGGAGGAACTACAGGAGGATTCATATGTGCAAGGGACAACAACATCACCAAGGTCCAGACGTTCATCATCACCAACGCAGCAGGCATGGGACCATGGGGAACAGGGATCGACAAGGGCGCATAGTAGCAGGCGAAATGTTGAGCAAGGTGCAGGAGAACATGAAGAAATGGAGGACGAACTGTCCATGGACATGGAAGACTCAGCGGATGAGGGAGACCTTGGTCAAATTTCAGTTGAAAGAGGTTGGGGGGAGATGTCAGAGGAAGAAAGAACGGGTAGCACCTCTATGCCACAAACACAGCGTGGACTTGGTCCGCATGGCTGCGCAAGACACATGAGTGCCTTTTTGTTGCACTACCTCCAACATGACAGTCGTATTGTCAAAATTAGAAGTGATGATGACTACTGGATTGCCACACTATTAGATCCCCGGTACAAGTCCAAATTTTGTGACATAATTCCAGCCATAGAAAGGGACGCACGTATGCAGGAGTATCAGCAGAAGCTGTTACTCGATCTTAGCTCGGCTTTTCCACCAAACAACCGTGCAGGTGCAGGGAGGGAATCTCCCAGTTGTAACTTGATAAACATGGGACGGTCTCGTCATCTTCACCAGTCTACCCGTACCAGTAGGACCGTATCTGGTGCCGGTAACAGCAATTTTATGGAATCTTTTCATAATTTTTTTAGACCCTCTTTTGCAAGGCCACCAGAGACAACAAGTCTGACACATACTCAACGGCTGGAGAGGATGATACAGGAGTATCTCCAAATGAACATCGATGCCATGACTGTGCAACTGGAGCCTTGCTCCTTTTGGGCTTCAAACATAGAAAAATGGCCAGAGCTCTCCAGTTACGCCTTGGAGATTTTGTCGTGTCCAGCTGCCAGCGTTGTCTCTGAACGTGTATTCAGTGCTGCTGGGTGTGTGCTGACAGATAAGCGCACGCGTCTGTCCAGTGACAATGTGGACAGACTGACGTTCATCAAAATGAACAAGTCATGGATCCAGAAGGAATTTACTACCCCTGTGTCATCCTGGGGAGAGTAAATGCTTGTGGATTTGGAATGTGCTTGATGCAAATCAAAACATCCTGTTTGCAACTAGGGCCCAAGTGCTGCCACTGATGGGGTGGGTGTCTGTGTGGCCCAATTTTTGGAAAAAAGGGAGACTCCGCTTGGAGTAACCCTTGCTTACATTGTTTTTAAAAGAAGCCAAGATGAACAAGTCATGGGTCAGCAAAGACTTTGCTACCTACCCCGGTGTCATCCTGGGGACGGTTAATTATGGGGTATTTTTGAATGTGATTAATGCAAATGTAGCTGTGAAGTGTACAACTAGGGCCCAAGTGCTGCCACTGATGGGGTGGGTGTCTGTGTGGCCCAATTTTTGGAAAAAAAGGGAGACTCCGCTTGGAGTAACCCTTGCTTGATGTGTTTTTAAAAGAAGCCAAGATGAACAGAGCTGGGATCAGGAAAGACTTTGCTACCTACCCCGGTGTCATCCTGGGGACGGATAAGAATGGCGTATTTTTGAATGTGCTTGATGCAAATCAAAACATCCTGTTTGCAACTAGGGCCCAAGTGCTGCCACTGATGGGGTGGGTGTCTGTGTGGCCCAATTTTTGGAAAAAAAGGGAGACTCCGCTTGGAGTAACCCTTGCTTGATGTGTTTTTAAAAGAAGCCAAGATGAACAGAGCTGGGATCAGCAAAGACTTTGCTACCTACCCCGGTGTCATCCTGGGGACGGATAAGAATGGCGTATTTTTGAATGTGCTTGATGCAAATCAAAACATCCTGTTTGCAACTAGGGCCCAAGTGCTGCCACTGATGGGGTGGGTGTCTGTGTGGCCCAATTTTTGGAAAAAAAGGGAGACTCCGCTTGGAGTAACCCTTGCTTGATGTGTTTTTAAAAGAAGCCAAGATGAACAGAGCTGGGATCAGCAAAGACTTTGCTACCTTCCCCGGTGTCATCCTGGGGACGGATAAGAATGGCGTATTTTTGAATGTGCTTGATGCAAATCAAAACATCCTGTTTGCAACTAGGGCCCAAGTGCTGCCACTGATGGGGTGGGTGTCTGTGTGGCCCAATTTTTGGAAAAAAAGGGAGACTCCGCTTGGAGTAACCCTTGCTTGATGTGTTTTTAAAAGAAGCCAAGATGAACAGAGCTGAGATCAGCAAAGACTTTGCTACCTACCCCGGTGTCATCCTGGGGACGGATAAGAATGGCGTATTTTTGAATGTGCTTGATGCAAATCAAAACATCCTGTTTGCAACTAGGGCCCAAGTGCTGCCACTGATGGGGTGGGTGTCTGTGTGGCCCAATTTTTGGAAAAAAAGGGAGACTCCGCTTGGAGTAACCCTTGCTTGATGTGTTTTTAAAAGAAGCCAAGATGAACAGAGCTGGGATCAGGAAAGACTTTGCTACCTACCCCGGTGTCATCCTGGGGACGGATAAGAATGGCGTATTTTTGAATGTGCTTGATGCAAATCAAAACATCCTGTTTGCAACTAGGGCCCAAGTGCTGCCACTGATGGGGTGGGTGTCTGTGTGGCCCAATTTTTGGAAAAAAGGGAGACTCCGCTTGGAGTAACCCTTGCTTACATTGTTTTTAAAAGAAGCCAAGATGAACAAGTCATGGGTCAGCAAAGACTTTGCTACCTACCCCGGTGTCATCCTGGGGACGGTTAATTATGGGGTATTTTTGAATGTGATTGATGCAAATGTAGCTGTGAAGTGTACAACTAGGGCCCAAGTGCTGCCACTGATGGGGTGGGTGTCTGTGTGGCCCAATTTTTGGAAAAAAAGGGAGACTCCGCTTGGAGTAACCCTTGCTTGATGTGTTTTTAAAAGAAGCCAAGATGAACAGAGCTGGGATCAGCAAAGACTTTGCTACCTACCCCGGTGTCATCCTGGGGACGGATAAGAATGGCGTATTTTTGAATGTGCTTGATGCAAATCAAAACATCCTGTTTGCAACTAGGGCCCAAGTGCTGCCACTGATGGGGTGGGTGTCTGTGTGGCCCAATTTTTGGAAAAAAAGGGAGACTCCGCTTGGAGTAACCCTTGCTTGATGTGTTTTTAAAAGAAGCCAAGATGAACAGAGCTGGGATCAGCAAAGACTTTGCTACCTACCCCGGTGTCATCCTGGGGACGGATAAGAATGGCGTATTTTTGAATGTGCTTGATGCAAATCAAAACATCCTGGTTGCAACTAGGGCCCAAGTGCTGCCACTGATGGGGTGGGTGTCTGTGTGGCCCAATTTTTGGAAAAAAAGGGAGACTCCGCTTGGAGTAACCCTTGCTTGATGTGTTTTTAAAAGAAGCCAAGATGAACAGAGCTGGGATCAGCAAAGACTTTGCTACCTACCCCGGTGTCATCCTGGGGACGGATAAGAATGGCGTATTTTTGAATGTGCTTGATGCAAATCAAAACATCCTGTTTGCAACTAGGGCCCAAGTGCTGCCACTGATGGGGTGGGTGTCTGTGTGGCCCAATTTTTGGAAAAAAGGGAGACTCCGCTTGGAGTAACCCTTGCTTACATTGTTTTTAAAAGAAGCCAAGATGAACAAGTCATGGGTCAGCAAAGACTTTGCTACCTACCCCGGTGTCATCCTGGGGATGGATAAGAATGGCGTATTTTTGAATGTGCTTGATGCAAATGTAGCTGTGAAGTGTACAACTGGGGCACAACTGCTGCCACTGAAGGGGTGGGTGTGTGTGTGGCCCAATTTTTGGAAAAAATGGAGACTCCGCTTGGAGTCACCTTGCGGTGTTTTACATGATTTTAGAAGGGCGTGCCATGCCTATATCTGTGTGTCCTCCTCTTTTTCCTTGTCCAGCTGTTTTGTTTTCGCATGAGTATATGTCCTTGTCACTTTCCAATGTGTTTGAGTTGTTTGTCACCTTTAGGACACCTTTGAGGGTGTTTTCTAGGTGTTTTTCTGTGTTTGTGATTGCCTGCCATTGTTTCCTATGCAGTTCGAGTTCGGTTCGTCGAACGTTCGACGAACCGAACTCGAACGGGAGGTCCGTTCGGCGAACCAACCTCGAGCCGAACCGCGACCGGTTCGCTCATCTCTAATCAGGACTCTCCTTTCCACTACGGGATAAAGAGGCACTGGTGCTGTGGCTTGTAGCTTGTGCTGTGGGGCTCCACAGGCTAAGCATGTTTCACTCCAGTCCGGATTTTGTTGGCTACAGTTTGTGCAGGTCCATTCCGGGGATCCTGCTATTTTTGGAGTCGTTCCAGGAGTAGCTGACAGGTACGGAGGGGGCTGCGGATCCTTATTAGCTTGCTTCCCAGCTTCCTCCCATGTGTCTGATTTTTCATGGTATATCCAACCTTGATCGTGGGCTGTTTTTGCCATGTCAGAAAGAGTTCTGACCAGTTTAGTCCATGATTTATCTGCTATCACTCCTGCTCTAGTAGCTCTTATTGTGTCCCATTTGTTGAGGTCCAATTGATCCTTCCCCTTCAATCCAAATGTCTTAAAAACTTCCTTGGACTGATTGGCTGTTCTTTTGCCATGATAACACGTAATGAGATGTTGCAGGGTGCATCCAGCTCTTCTGTCCTTTGATATTCCTTGCCCCATTCTTCTTCTTCTATCTTCTTCAGCTTTTAGACCCTTGAACGTCCTTTGGACTAAACCTACCTATCCTGGAGATACTCAGAGACTAACTCCTTTTGTATTCCTACCTAAGGTGAGGTCTAGAACCACCTTTCCTGGAAGTACCCAAAGACTGATTCTTGATCTGTATTCCTACTGAAAGGTGGTGTCCTAACTTCAGAGGGGGCTGAGAATGTTGAATGGCGCTGGGTTGCCCTTCTTGTAACAGAGATACACTCTATATCCGATAGCAATGGCAAACAGGGCTATTCCCACTAACACTAGGGCAGTGAATATCACATCCATTGGACAGAGCAGGTACACTATTCCCTTTCAACACTCACTGATGTATGAGATCTATGACAACCAACA
Organism: Anomaloglossus baeobatrachus; assembly: GCF_048569485.1. Lineage (NCBI taxonomy): Eukaryota > Metazoa > Chordata > Amphibia > Anura > Aromobatidae > Anomaloglossus > Anomaloglossus baeobatrachus. Next base: position 400,201,713 of record NC_134353.1, on the reverse strand, counting down.
AGGACAACAGCACAGAAGTAAAGCGCAGGAGAGCAGACACGCGACACACGGAGAGGCAGAAAAACACAGAGAAACAAACAAGCAAACAACCAAACAAGGCACAGAAAACATCAGCTGGCAAGGCTCTCTCAGAGTTCAGTAGAAACCCGCCAATAATCCAGTATCTACTCACAGTGTACCATTTTGCGTGTTGAGGAGAGGGGAGATCAGATGTGGGGAGCATAAAGAGAAGAATAAGGTTCAACTCTTACCTGGCCAGGTGTTTCTGGTCCCCACGTCTGGTCCACTCCTCCTCTGAATGGCAAGACAGTCCACTGCGTCCTGGGATTACAAACACGGGTCCCTGTTCGGGCGCCAGATAATGTTAGGTTGACCTAACAGTCACAGCTATTGCCAGCAATGTCCGAATGTAGAGAGGGTACCGGTGACCCCCCTCTGTCCCCCCTTTAGCCTTCAATGAAAACAGGCAGACACCGTTATACACGTAAGGCTAGGAGACGTGCGGCTCCCAAAAAGAAAAACTGTATTATTTTGTTTACATTACAAGGTTATACAGATTTGATTAGGGCATGACAAAGCAGTATACATATTCATTAAAGGCGTGAATTACACTGAATTACATGTTCCCAGCAAGAGAAATTAACATAATGACTTATTCTCTCATAATAGTCTATTCCGCCTCTCATTCTCATAACAAGATGTTTGTCAGTCATTTCTAAGTCAAAACATTCTGTGTCCTTGCAGTTAGTCTCACGGTTTATTACGTAAGTAAGTCTGGTTCGGTCTTGCCAGGGAGAATGAATTTCTATTATTTTCTAAGTCAGTGAAAAAGGTTAACTCTTTCCTCACACTTCCTTGGTTCGGAGATCGATCCGGGTGGCTAGAGATACCAAAGCATTCAAGGTACGGGGAACATCACGAGCGGCTAATTCGTCCTTGATGCGACCGGAGAGCCCCTCCCAGAAGGCGGCAGTCAATGCCTCGTCGTTCCAGCCTAGCTGGGAGGCAAGTGTGCGGAATTGGATGGCGTACTGGCCCACCGTCAGGGTTCCTTGGCGTAGCCGGAGGAGCGAGGAGGTAACCGCAGTAGTGCGTCCCGGTTCATCAAAGGTACTTCGAAAAGCCTGAAGGAATTCCCGGATATCGATCGTCAGCAGATCCTTGTTCTCCCACAATGGATTTATCCAGGCCAACGCTTTGCCTTCCAGGTGGGACATCAGAAATGCCACTTTTGCTTGGTCCGAAACAAACAGGTGCTGGAGCAACTGGAAATACAGGAAGCACTGGTTCAAGAAGCCTCTGCAGGTCTTGGGATCTCCCGCAAATAGAGGCGGTGCAGCGAGGCGGAGTTGCGAAGCCGGGGAGACAATGGGTTCGGACGTAGTCACTGTTCGCTGCGTCGACGGGGTCGAGGCGGCGGTCTGAAGCGTAAACAAGCGGTGATCCACAGTTGTCAAGAAATTCAATAAACGGGTCAGGGTCTCTCGCTGTCGCACCAGTTCCTGGCGCAGTTCGCCCAGTTCGGACGGTTGTGCTCCGGCGGAATCCATGGCCTGATCAATCTGTTAGGTCCAGGAGGTGGATCCACTGGACCGTGCAGTCCACCGGAGGCCTGGATGCACGGTAGCCGGAGCACTAACGGGGCAGGGACCGGGACAGCGTCCCCCAGGGGACGGGTAGAACAAAGTCACCGGGGTCACAGAGTTCCTTAAGACAGTGCAGGATACTGGTACAGGTGCCGGGAAGTAATGACAGGCAGTAGTACAGGTAACGGGACACGGCACAAGGGGACCTGAGCACCTAGCTCACAAGACTAAGCTTCAAGACACGTTGATCAGGCCCCGCCCACATGGAAAGGCCAGTCTTATATACCCAGCACAGCCCTATGTCATATCCTGCTTCAGGTGTGCTGGGCCCATAAGACCAGGAGAGTGGGCGCGGCCCGGTCCTATACAGAGGCATGAGTCTAAGACTCAGAGTCAGACTCATGAGACCAGGAGCAGGACGCAGGAGAGCACGAACGGGAGCAGCAGCCATGACCGGTGGACATGTGGGCTGGATCAGTGGTTACGGAGTGGTGCAATGCAGGTGCGACCGGATCAGTGGGCACGGAGCGGTGCCCAGACGGCGAAACCGGCCCAGTAGGTAAGGAGCGCCGCTGGGACACCGGGAGCGTGACAGGTAATATTTGTCCAGCCATGTTGTTGGACTAGTTAACCTGTTCCTCACCAGTAAATCCTTCAGGTTATTGCAACGTCTATATGTCACTAATGGTTTTGAGCATGTCATATCTTTTAAATCAAGGTCTCTTTCTAAAATGTGCCAGTTTTTATTTAAGGCTTTCCTTATCGTATCGTCCAAAGGTCCAAATTTGAAATTGAAAATAAATCTTTTCGAAGTTTTTTTCTTTTTATTTTGCATCTGTGTACTATGACAAGACTGTGGATCACTAGACAATACTTTCTTGTAGGCAGAATCAATGATAGCCTCGGGGTATCCACTTTCTTGTAACCTAGTTTTTAACTCAGCAGCCTGTTGGAGAAAACCCCCCTCATCATTGTTAACCCTTCGTAACCTCAAGAACTGGCTATAAGGTAAAGCAGTTTTAGTGTGCGCTGGGTGGGCACTTTGAAAGTGTAGCAAGGAATTAGAGGCAGTGGGTTTTTCTGTACACCTTGGTAAAGATGCTGCCATCTTTTACCAACACCTCCACATCCAAAAAACTAATAGTATCACCTCAAAAAGGGACGTGAATGACATATCCATCGCGTTGGTGTTATTGAGGTGAGAGACAAAGTCGGAGAAATTGTCCTCTGATCCGTCCCACACGATGAATATGTCATCCACGTACCTCAGATAGTTTTTAATGTGTCTTAAATAAGGATTAGTGCCAGCAAACACATATTTACATTCAAAAAAGCCCAGAAAAACAGGTGTGCAGGCAGGTCGAGCAGATGCAGGTCCCTTTTTCGAGGAATGTAACCTTAAAGACACAGAGGTACTTGCTGTGAAGGCACTTGAATTTAAAATACATTCCCTTTCTGAGAAAGAGGTACGTTTATTTTGGACAATCAAGTCATTGCAATCATACGTGGACTGTAATAGGGTCCCGAGGGGCCTTCGCATTATTAAAACATTCTCTCATTTCCAAGAGGATTTGGCATTTACCCAGCAGTTGGAGAAAATACAACTCGATTGCTCAATGAGACTGTTACAGTTGGTGTTAAAAAAGAACGAGGATGATTACACTGCATTGAATACAGAACTGGACATTCTTAAAAGTGACACTCGTGCCCGAGTGTCAGAGGACTATTGGTTGTCATTTATCCAAAAACTAGATAAGAAATTGATGAGTATACAGACAGACATTAAAAATAAGAAAAGGGAGAAATTTTTAAGAGAAAAAAAGATTATGATACTAAACAGATTTTCTGTTGGGCCAAGGATAAATCAAAAAATTATAGAAAAAAAACGTATATGAAAAATAGAAGATCTGGTAACCCTGACAGGGGGTACTGGACCACTGACTCGGAGTCCAGCGGCTCCGAGGATGTGACTCCGGGTCCCTCTGCCAGGGCTCCCATCATGGTACAAACTCCTGCCCCTTTAGGAAACGCATCCAACGGGGGGGCAGGAAGAGGCACAAGGGGAAGAGGCCGCAAGAGGAAATCTGTTTCTTGGAGGAATTAACTAATGTGGTGGTTCCTCATTCTCTTTCCAATACAATCATCAATCTTTCTGATCATGAGTTGTCAAGTGATATGGTCTCAGTACTGTCTAAAGGATTAAAATTTTGTGTTCCCGAAGGAGTTAATTTTGTTGATTTTAAAGTGGATTTGTTTAAAGCGGTAAGGAAAATACATTTGTATAAATATTTCCATCTACCATCCAGCAATCCAGGTGCGGTCCCCAAGGAACAGCAAACTTGTGCGGTGGATAATCGCAATTTTGATGTAACAGGTGCCTTCGACTTGGCTACGGTTCAGGAAGCTGAGCTATTGCTGAGTCTGAATGAGACTGAGTTGGACCACAATATTGGTTTGAATGAGGTGGTTAGTGAACCCATGAAATTTACAAAGGGGTTAGATCTGATTTTTTTCCACCCACCGCACAGGGTAATTTAATTGACCTGTTTCAGGACTCCGTCCTGAAGGATGTGGAAGCTTTAATCTACTTTCCATCACCTTTCCATCACTAAGGTTGACAAATCTCCGGGCCCGGATGGCATACACCCCAGAGTACTACAGGAATTGAGTTCTGTGATAGATAGACCATTATTTTTAATCTTCTCAGATTCCTTAATAACAGGGTCGGTACCGCAGGACTGGCACATAGCAAATGTGGTGCCAATATTCAAAAAGGGGACAAAAACTGAGCCGGGAAATTATAGGCCGGTAAGTTTAACCTCTACGGTTGGTAAAATCCTTGAGGGTTTCTTGAGAGATGCTATACTGGAGTATCTCAAGAAAAATAACCTTATGACAGAGTATCAACATGGGTTTATGAGGGATCGATCCTGTCAAACTAATTTGATCAGCTTCTATGAAGAGGTAAGTTCAAGCCTGGACAAGGGAAATGCAGTGGATGTTGTGTATATGGACTTTTCAAAAGCTTTTGATACGGTGCCACACAAAAGGTTGGTACATAAAATGAGAATAATGGGGATCGGGGAATATATGTGTAACTGGGTTAAAAACTGGCTCAGTGATAGGAAACAAAGGGTGGTTATTAATGGTACGTACTCGGACTGGGTCTCAGTTCATAGTGGGGTACCACAGGGGTCAGTATTGGGCCCGCTTCTTTTCAACATATTTATAAATGACCTTGTTGGGGGCATGCGGAGTAGAATTTCAATATTTGCAGATGATACTAAACTCTGCAGGGTAATCAATACAGAGGAGGATAATTTTATATTACAGGGAGATTTATGTAAATTGGAGGATTGGGCTGAGAAGTGGCAATTGAAATTTAATGTAGATAAATGTAAGGTCATGCACTTGGGTAGAGGAAATAACATTTATGATTATGTACTTAATTGTAGAACACTGGGTAAAACAGACACAGAAAAAGACTTGGGTGTATGGGTGGATGGTAAACTTCACTTTAGTGGACAGTGTCAGGCAACTGCTGCCAGGGCTAATAAAATAATGGGATGTATTAAAAGAGGTATAAGTGTTCATGAAAAAAATATAGTTCTACCTCTGTACAAGCCACTAGTGCGACCGCACTTAGAATACTGTGTACAATTCTGGTCACCGATATATAAGAAGGACATAGCTGAACTGGAGAGGGTGCAGAGAACAGCGACCAAGATTATTAGAGGAATGGGTGGGCTGCAATACCAAGACAGGTTATGAAACTTGGGGTTATTTAGTTTGGAAAAACGAAGGCTTAGGGGGGATCTAATCACAATGTATAAATATATGAGGGGACAGTACAGAGACCTTTCCAAAGATCTTTTTACACCTAGGCCTGCGACTGGAACACGGGGGCATCCGCTACGTCTTGAGGAAAGAAGGTTTAATCATAATCACAGACGAGGATTCTTTACTGTACGAGCAGTGAGACTGTGGAACTCTCTGCCGCATGATGTTGTAATGAGTGATTCACTACTAACATTTAAGCAGAGCCTGGACGCCTTTCTTGAAAAATTTAATATTACCAGTTATGTATATTAGATTTTATGACAGGGTATTGATCCAGGGAACTAGTCTGATTGCCGGATGTGGAGTCAGGAAGGAAATTTTTTCCCCACTGGAACTTGTTCGCCCCATTGGGTTTTTTTTGCTTTCCTCTGGATCAACATGTTAGGCTACAGGTTGAACTAGATGGACTTAGAGGCCCCCTTTCAACCTTAAAAACTATGATACTATGATACTATGATACTTAAATCTAGAAATGAGCGAGCCGGCCGTGGTTCGGCTCGAGTTCGGTTCGCCGAAAGGAGGTCTCGTTCGAGTTCGGTTCGGCAAACCACTCGAACCGCATAGGAAACAATGGGAGGCAATCACAAACACATAAAAACACCTAGAAAACACCCTCAAAGGTGTCCAAAAGGTGACAAACAACTCACAACACAACACAACCACATGGGAAAGTGACAAGAACAAATTCTTATGCGAAAACAAAACAGCGTTATGAGGAAAAAGAGGACGAGACACAGATATAGGCATGTCCTTCTAAAATCATGTAAAACACCGCAAAGTGACTCCAAGCGGAGTCTCCCTTTTTTTCCAAAAATTGGGCCACACAGACACCTCTTCAGTGGCAGCACTTGTGCCCCAGTTGTACACTTCACAGGTAGATTTGCATCAAGCACATTCAAAAATATGCCATACTTAACCGTCCCCAGGATGACACCGGGGTAGGTAGCAAAGTCTTTGCTGAACCATGACTTGTTCATCTTGGCTCCTTTTAAAAAACACAGCAAGCAAGGGTTACTCCAAGCGGAGTCTCCCTTTTTTCTAAAAATTGGGCCACACAGACACCCACCCCTTCAGTGGCAGCACTTGTGCCCCAGTTGTACACTTCACATGTAGATTTGCATCAAACACATTCAAAAATATGCCATACTTAACAGTCCCCAGGATGACACTGGGGTAGGTAGCTAAGTCTTTCCTGATCCCAGCTCTGTTCATCTTGGATCATTTTTAAAAACAATGTAAGCAAAGGTTACTCCAAGCGGAGTCTCCCTTTTTTCCAAAAATTGGGCCACACAGACACCCACCCCTTCAGTGGCAGCACTTGTGCCCCAGTTGTACACTTCCCAGGTAGATTTGCATCAAGCACATTCAAAAATACGCCATACTTAACAGTCCCCAGGATGACACCGGGGTAGGTAGCAAAGTCTTTGCTGAACCATGACTTGTTCATCTTGGCTTCTTTTTAAAAACACAGCAAGCAAGGGTTAAGGCCCCATCACACACAGAGATAAATCTTTGGCAGATCTGTGGTTGCAGTGAAATCATGGACATATTGTTCCATTTGTACACAGCCACAAACCTCGCACTGATTGTCCACAATTTCACTGCAACCACAGATCTGCCGCAGATTTATCTCTGTGTGTGACAGGGCCTTTACTCCAAGCGGAGTCTCCCTTTTTTCCAAAAATGGGGCCTCACAGACACCCACCCCTTCAGTGGCAGCACTTGTGCCCCAGTTGTACACTTCACAGGTAGATTTGCATCAAGCACATTCCAAATCCACAAGCATTTACTCTCCCCAGGATGACACAGGGGTAGTAAATTCCTTGTGGATCCATGACTTGATCATTTTGATGAACGTTAGTCTGTCCACATTGTCACTGGACAGACGCGTGCGCTTATCTGTCAGCACACACCCAGCAGCACTGAAGACACGTTCAGAGACAACACTGGCAGCTGGACACAACAAGATCTCCAAGGCGTAAGTGGAGAGCTCTGGCCATTTTTCAAGATTTGAAGCCCAAAATGAGCAAGGCTCCATTTGCAAAGTCATGGCATCGATGTTCATTTGGAGATACTCCTGTATCATCCTCTCCAGCCGTTGACTATGTGTCAGACTTGTTGTCTCTGGTGGCCTTGCAAAGGATGGTCTAAAAAAATTATGAAAAGATTCAATAAAATTGCTGTTACCAGCACCAGATACGGTGCTGCTGGTACGGGTAGACTGTTGAAGATGACGAGACCGTCCCATGTTTGTCAAGTTACAACTGGGAGATTCACTCTATGCACCACGATTGTTTGGTGGAAAAGCCGAGCTAAGATCGAGTAACAGCTTTTGCTGATACTCCTGCATACATGCGTCCCTTTCTATGGCTGGAATTATGTCACAAAATTTGGACTTGTACCGGGGATCTAATAGTGTGGCAAGCCAGTACTCATCATCATTTCTAATTTTGACAATACGAGGGTCATGTTGAAGGTAGTGCAGCAAGAAGGCGCTCATGTGTCTTGCGCAGCCATGCGGACCAAGTCCACGCTGTGTTTGTGGCATAGAGGTGCTAACCGTTCCTTCTTCCTCTGACATCTCCCCCCAATCTCTTTCAACTGAAATTTCACCAAGGTCTCCCTCATCTGCTGAGTCTTCCATGTCCATGGACAGTTCGTCCTCCATTTCTTCATGTTCTCCTGCACCTTCCTCAACATTTTGCCTGCTACCATGCGCCCTTGTTGATCCCTGTCCCCCATGGTCCCATGCCGGCCGCCTTGGTGATGATGAACGTCTGGACCTTGGTGATGTTGTTGTCCCTTGCACATATGAATCCTCCTGTACTTCCTCCCCTTCCTGTTGTCCCACCCCATGACTCCGAATAGTGTTTAGCGTGTGCTCCAGCATGTAAATGACTGGAATTGTCATGCTGATAATGGCATTGTCAGCGCTAAACATATTCGTTGCCGTGTCGAAACTGTGCAGAAGGATGCATAGGTCCTTGATCTGAGACCACGCCATCAGGGTGATCTGGCCCACCTCTGCATCTCGTTGGCCCAGGCTATACGTCATGACGTATTGCACCAGGGCTCAGCGGTGCTGCCACAATCGCTGTAACATGAGGAGAGTAGAATTCCAGCGTGTCGGCACATCGCGTTTCAGCCGATGAACCGGCAGGCCGAAAGACTTCTGGAGCGATGCAAGTCGCTCAGCTGCGGCGGTTGAACGGCGGAAGTGAGCAGACAGTTTTCGTGCCCTGTTCAGAAGGCCATCTAGGCCGGGATAGTGTGTTAAAAATTGCTGGACAACAAGGTTCAACACATGAGCCATACAAGGCACGTGTGTCACCTTGCCCACGCAAAGGGCCGCACCCAGGTTCGCAGTATTGTCGCACATGGCCTTACCAGGCTGCAGGTTGAGTGGAGACAACCATTTACCAAACTCTGTCTCCAGAGCTGCCCACAACTCAGCCGCTGTGTGACTCTTATTTCTAAGACATTTCAAGGTAAAGACCACCTGATGCCGTTGCGCTCTGCTGCCAGCATAGTAATGAGGGGTGTGTGATTCCTTCTGCGCAGTTACAACGCTGGTGGCCTGACCAGGCAGGCTTGGGGCGGAGGTGGAGGACCCAGACAAGGTTGAGGAGGCACAAGCAGTGGAGGAACTTGGACAGACAGATGATTGATGCACAAGTCGTGGGGACGGCAAGACTTGTACAGCAGACCCTTCACCATCTATCATCATAGTTTCCCAGTGCCCAGTCAGCAACATGTAACGTCCCTGTCCATGCTTACTGGTCCAAGTATCGGTGGTGAAATGCACCCGTTCACACACAGAGTTTCTCAAGGAAGCGGTGATGTTGTGTGCGACATGCTGGTGTAGCGCAGGCGCACCTTTCTTAGAGAAGTAGTGGCGACTGGGCATCTGGTACTGGGGCACAGCAACAAATCTAAGGTCTCTAAAATCCTGTGTGTCCACCAGGAGGAAAGGCAGCATTTCGGTAGCCAAGACCTTACAGAGGGATAAAGTCAACCTCTTAGCTTTGTCATGGGTCGGAGGAAATGGCCTTTTATTTGTCCACATCTGAGGGACAGAGATCTGGCTACTGTGTGTAGATGGTGGTGAGTAGGGTGTCCCTGGAAAAATGCAGGTTTGTGAGGAAAGTGCAGGCGTAGACATGATGTTGCCTTCATCCAACGTTGGTGCTATCGATGTCAGAGAGCTGTACACACGCACTTGTTTCCCCTTCCAAACCAACTGACGACCTACCAAGTAAACTGCCTGTTGCGGTTACAGTGGTGGAAGGTGTGCGTGGACAACCAGGTGTGACAGCTGTCCAAACAGTCCTAGAAGATGAAGAGCGCGCGGAAGCACTGGAAGGGGCAGGCGGTGGATGGTCCGCTCCGCTAGGCCGCATTGCAGCATGGTGAGCTTCCCACTGGGACATATGATATTTATTCATGTGATGATTCATGGAAGAAGTTGTCAAACTGCTGAGGTTTTTGCCTCTAACAGATTTTCGACAAATTTTACAGATCACATAATTTAGGCGATCTTATGCAAGGTCAAAAAAGGACCAGGCTAGGCAAGGCTTGGAGGACATGCGACCTGCTGATCCACCCCGACTAGTGCTCAGAGGCAGAGTGGTGGCTGAGGATGCAGTTGTAGACGTGCTACCAGTACTCCGACTTTGTCCAGGAAGGCGCAAGGTAACTTTGTCGTCAGTTGCATCCTCCTCCACCGCCTCTGTTGACCTTCTCGAGTGCCTGACTGTGGGTTGACAGTAGGTGGGATCTAGAACTTCCTCATCAAGCGTTGTGTTTGCACTTCCCTCACCCTCAGACCTAGCCTCTTCCTGCCCTGACTGAATATTTAAGTTGTCATCCCAATCTGGTATCTGCGTGTCATCGTCATCAGTATGTTCTTCATTGTCTCTAACAACAGGTGTTACAGTTTGTGAATAAGGGTCAAAATTATGTTCAGAAATTTGGTCCTCACGGCCTGAATCTGAGTCACAAATGTTCTGGGCATCACTGCAGACCATTTCCTGGTCTGTACTCACTGTAGCTTGGGAGCATACCTCTGATTCCAAGTCTATAGTGTGACTGAACAGCTCGGCAGACTCAGCCATCTCTGTTCCACCATATTGTGCAGGGCGGATGGAGACTTGAGAGCTGGGAGAAAGCAAGTGTGATTGGGATGACAACTCAGAGGACTGGTTTTTTTTTGGATGAGGTAGTTGAGGCGGTGGAGAGGGCACTTGTTGGAGCACTTGAGATCCATTCAAGCATGTTCTTTTTTTGTGCATCATCTACCTTTCTTACAGTTGTTCGGGTCTGTAAAAAAGGGAGCACATCGGATTGTCCACGGAAAGTAGTAGACATCTTACTTTTGCTGGAAGATGGCTTATCTTCAGCAGATGTTAATGTAGCTTTGCCACCTTCCCCACGGACACAAACTTTTTTCCTTTTCCAACACGCCTGTTCCCCTTTCCACCTGCATCTGTCATTTTGCCACTCATTTTGATAGCGCCAAGATTGTCCACTTAAAATGTGGTAGTAAAAATTGAGAGGTGGTGTAGATTGCAGAGGTGGTCTAGCTTTATTGACAGCAGAAGAAACAACACTGACTATCCCTGACAATGCAACTATGGCCCTTAAACTGGCAGCACAGTTTGCTATTATAATAGCTTAGTAAAAATGAGCTTGAGGGTGCAATGCAGAGGTGCTGGAAATTGCTTGGCACCAGTGGGACACTAATGAAGTCCAACAGCCACTTTTAGGATGCCACTAAGTTTCCTCAGTGTTTGCTATTATAATAGTTTAGTAAAAATGAGCTTGAGGGTGCAATGCAGAGGTGCTGGAAATTGCTTGGCACCAGTGGGACACTAATGAAGTCCAACAGCCACTTTTAGGATGCCACTAAGTTTACTCAGTGTTTGCTATTAAAATAGCTTAGTAAAAATTAGCAGGAGGGTGCAATGTAGAGGTGCTGGAAATTGCTTGGCACCAGTGGGATACTAATGGAGTCCAACAGCCACTTTTAGGATGCCACTAAGTTTCCTTAGTGTTTGCTATTATAATAGCTTAGTAAAAATGAGCTTGAGAGTGCAATGCAGAGGTGCTGGAAATTGCTTGGCACCAGTGGGATACTAATGAAGTCCAACAGCCACTTTTTGGATGCCACTAACTGGCAGCACTCTTTTAAATTAAAATGGCTTTGCAAAAATGTGCAGGAGCGGAGAATGCAGAGGTGGTGGGACTTGCTTGGCACAAGTGGCACAATAATGGAGGACAGCAGCCACTCTTTGGATGGCACTAACTGGCAGCACTCTGCAATTAAAATGGCTTTGCTAAAAAGGGCAGGAGGGTACAGTGGCCGGGTTGTGGGTCAGTGTAGAGGAAAGGAAGCCTCATTTTCTATCCCTCCTAATGGTGAAATGCAGCAAGGAAGTCCCTGAGCTTAGCTACACAGACGCTGATATCTGTAGCTGTAAAAAGCATTTTCATGGACCTGACTGTCACCTATAGCTCTGAGACAGCTGTAATTAGCCCTTAAAATGGCTGAAATAAACTTCTGTCCCTAATCTGTAGAACGCTGTGTGTATAGAGTACACAGCAGGATCGGCGACAGGAGCTGTGTGAGTGGTGACTGACACCCAGACGCAGAAGGCAGATATTGGCGTGCTGGAAGAAAATGTCCGTTTTTATAATGCAAGGGCATGTGACATGGACAGCCTATGACACATGCCCTTGCTTCTCTGGCAAAAAAGTCCACTTAGCCATGTGTGTGTCTGGGATTGGCTGACATGCTGGCCCGCCCCACTATATGCGCGCTTAGGGAAGGAAGAAAAAAAAAAATGGCGATCGCCATTATCCCAGCAGCAGTGATCTGAACGCACAGCCCCCGCGCACTATTCACTGAAATTTGATAATAATGTGAGTCACAGAGTGACTCACACTATTACAGTGAGAAGCCAGCTAGTAATTAGCTAGGCTTTTTCCTGATAGAACCGTTCTCGAACGTAACTCGAGCTAACGAACTTTTAGCAAAAAGGTCGCGTTCTAGTTCGATCTAGAACACCCCCCAAAATCACTCGAACCGCGAACTGGAGAACCACGAACCACGAACTGCGCTCAACTCTAGTTAACACCTGTGGAACCTGTAACACAGGCATATATTATTACTTGGTGCTTTGTTGAATATCAGTAGAGCCTTATTCTATCAGCTGCAGTTTACCACCACTGCACGGTGGACCCTGACCACTGATATCGGTTTACTCTCATCTTTTACCATTTTAGGTCCATCTGTAACAGTACGAGTGCACCAAGGGTCTGGCTGAAATGTCTGATATTCAGCAATTGCATTGGTATATCCAGCAGTTGGAGGCCAGACTTAAAACTGTGGAGGAATGCACTTCAACTGCTGACCTTGAAACAGTAGCTGCGCATGTGTCGCGGGTGGAGGGGACGCGCTCACCACGCTCGGGTCCGGGGCTTCTGCTGCTGCTCGGTGGCTGGAGCGGTGGGCGGGACCCGGGGACTCGAGCAGCGCTCCTCGTCCACAAGTGAAAAGGGGGTGGTTTGTTTGGGGAGAGAGTTCGTGACGCCACCCACGGGTCATGGTGATTATTAGCACCACCGCTGCTGATGACGGGGATCCCGGGAGAGATGGTAGGGAGCAGCTAGGATGTTGTCCCCTCCGTGGGTAGGGGGTTGGTGATCCCGGGGCCCGGTGGTGTAACGGGGAGGCTGGATGGCTGGGGTGCAGGGTTGCAGGGGCAGTGCGGCGCGGTGCCGGATGGCACTAGTGTACTCACTCAGGCAATCAATGACAAAGTCTCTGGTAAACCAAACGGCTGGATGGACGGGTCCCGCAGCCGGCTGCAGTGTTGGTGCTCTCCCCGGACGGCTGATGGTGGCTGTCTTTCCCTGCACCTGTTAGAATGTTCTGACTCTTGTGGTTGCCCACCGGTAGTCCGCTCCCCGGCATATAGGTGCCGAAGGAGCCCGTTTTGCCTGCAGTCGCTGGCCCTTGGATCTCTAGCCTATGGCAGTGGCTGTATATCCTCTCGGTTTGGACTGTTGCCTTCTGTCGGGTCTTGGTTGTTAGGAAACCCCTGGGGTTCCGGTCACACTCGGATCTGACAGTTGTTGGCTTCACTCCACTCCCCAGTTCGGTACCGGCGGGCCAACGCCCGACCCCGATCCTACGGATTTGCAGAGATCCACTAACTCCTGCAGACGGCCACCACCATCTGCCAACCTTGCTGTTTGTGTCTGGGACCCTACCCGTGTCGGGACTGGGTCCACATGGGAGGCTGACAGATTCCCCCCTCGGGTTCTATACATACCACGGGTAGGTCCTGCAGGTGCCACTTTACCACCACTGTATTATCTTATATGCTGTCTGAGATATTATCTAACTACTATTGGTGGTTATTTATGTTGTTCATACTGGCCCTGATCTAGACCTTACCTAAGTGCAGGGGTGAGATTAAAATTTTTAACAACAGGTTCTCTGTAAACCCCGCCCATTTGAAAACCACACCCATTCTGTAACACGCCCATTTTGTTAGCCACACCCATTTTCATGCACTTTCCTCAACCAAAAAATTAAATTAATTTAAAGTAAAATCTCCTTCTCCTCCTATACCTTCACTCTCCTGTCCAGCACCAGTTGTTCCCGTCACTGTCAGTCATATTGTATTAAATGGTTTTTCTACAATTTTTTAAAATTATTACTAAAGGAGCCCTGCTAAAATTGGAACGGATAACCTTCCCCATACAGATCTCATCCCATGTGGTCTCTTTCCCTGCAGATCCCATCCCATTATGGCCTCTTTCCCCTGCAGATCCCATCCCATTGTGGCCTCTTTAACCCTACAGATCCCATCCCATTATGGCCTCTTTACCCTGCAGATCCCATGCCATTATGGCCTCTTTCCCCTGCAGATCCAATCCCATTATGGCCTCTTTTCCCCTGCAGATCTCATCCCATTATGGCCTCTTTTCCCCTGCAGATCTCATCCCATTATGGCCTCTTTTTCCCTGCAGATCTCATCCCATTATGGCCTCTTTTCCCTGCAGATCCCATCCAATTATGGCCTATTTCCCCCTGCAGATCCCATCCCATCATGGCCTCTTTTCCCCTGCAGATCTCATCCCATTTGCTCCTTCTCCCCTGCAGATCTCATCCCAAATGCTCCTTCTCCTCTGCAGATCTCATCCCATATGCTCCTTCTCCCTTGCAGATCCTGTCCCATATGGCCCCTCTCCACATATAGCTGCCATCTTAATGCGGCTCCTCTCCCTGCTCCCTCCAGATTCAGCTCACTGAGCGCTTACCTGTTCCAAGCACCGTCAGCCTCGCCTCTGTCTTCCATCCTCCGCAGCTCTCTGCACACCGACGCTGACAGACAGCAGGAGGAGGAGCTACCTCCTCACACTGCCTTGACCTCTGTAGCGTCAGCGCGTTGCTGCATGCCGGGTCAGGGAGCAGACAGGCTCCACTCAACCTGGAAGTGCGGCGCAGAGGTGCGGGCATTCATTTGTGTTAAGAGTCTTAAAGAGACACTAACACAAATGAATACAGGGAACCGGATTGCCGCAGCTGTTTCCTGCCGGTTCGGGGAACCGGCTGCTATTTTAACAACCGGTTCTCCAGAACTGGACAGAACTGGCAGAATCCCACCCCTGCCTAAGTGGGTACTGCTCCACTGTATAAGCACTCCATGATCTCACTAGTCCAAGGGATAAGCACTATACATGCCATTTAACTTGTATGGTTTATTTCTATGTGTCCCCCTGGATCTAGAGATGTCTTTCTCTTCTCCCTACTTAGGATAGGGGGCAGTCTGTCTCTCTTCGTGGGACCTTTTTCTCCTTTCTCTGTCTCATTTAGATCTGCTTTTTAATCATGTATGTTAAATTATCAACTGTCCATCACATGTGACTTCAATACTTGTATTTTTGCAATAATAAAAATTTGTATACTTTTTCACAATTGTGGCATAGTTGCTTTACTTGTAACATGACAAACACCCCCTTTTTCCACAAGTTTATGTATGTATATCATGGGGTTCATGTTTATTACCATCAATATGAGGTCCGCTATACTTGGTTTCTGTTTTCTTAACGTTATTGTACTGTGTTTTTTCACAGAGATATTACCAAGCTTTAATATGGATCAACTGTCACGCGAAAAGGCATGGCAGGACAAGCTGAACCAGCTATTTGAGACAGAGGAGGTGGTGACCTTTGATCCGAAGTCTATGGAGGCCAGTGCCTTGACAAACAGCCTGAGATTGCTTTTTAGTAAAAAAAATACGATTGTGGTGGAATTGGTCCTTTATGCAAAAATATTTGGAGAAGGATCTAATTCCTAGGGGTTTGAGGATCCAAGTATTCCCCTCTTTTAACGTGACCAATGAGGTCTTTAAACAGAAATGGAAGGCAGGCTGTTCTAGAATATTCATGCAATTAATTCAACAGAATGACGAATCCATCTAGGAGATGGAGGCGAAGATTGTGCGGTCGCAGGAGACGCTAACAGGTCTCGTGAATGCTGATTTTTAAAAAATTCTATGAGTCAATAGATAAGGAATTCTGAAAATGGGAACATGACATAATATCTGTTAAGTCCAAGGAATATCAGAGGGACGTCTCAGATTAGAAAAACAACCTGGTATATAGGTGGAAGGGGCAGTCTACTAAAAAGAAAAGAAAGCCCACTATGTCTGGCTCTGTTTCCATGTCTTCAATTTCCTCATGTGATGAGGGGTCTTGTGCCAGTAATTTTCCCATGGGACCTATTACTAGGGCAGCAACAGCAAGATCAAAAGGCCAACAGCCACCCAAACGTCCCTTGAATTATCTATTGACAACGGGCAAAAAGGGTGAAGACCCCACTAGAAATGGGGAAACACGCAACATGGAGGTAACAAACCTGACAAATATACAACTTTCTCATGACCAAATTGAAGTCTTAAAACTAGGTTTGTCTTTTTTTCCTGATTCTAATTTTGATTTGTTTGTAGTGACTAGGGACGTTAATCTATTCCTGCAAAAACTCAATCTCCACAGGATTCATACAAGTAAAATCCATGATACCCCCTCCTTGGATGTGGACCGTGTGATTCTCCAGGACTTGGAGGATTTGGAGATGGAGGGTGAGAGTGCTATTACTAACCTTTTTCCAACAGATATTATGCCCAGATCCACCGTCTTTCCCCCCTTGTCGCTCTGCCCACAACTCCAGATATTTCACGACCTGGTGGTGAGGGATTTACGAACACTCTCGACCAAGAGGAGCAGTTCCAATCTCCCACATAGACATAGACTCAGAGTGGCTCTGAGGGAGCTCCAATTAATGGAGGGAGTTGTGTCGCCCCGCAGGCTCGGCCGGCTGCCGAACCACTCGGATCCGTGCTCATACAGTGGGTGGCTCGAGCTCCTCACGGACCCGTGGGTCACGTTGCTCTGCAAGGGGGTTGACGCTAAATGCAGGGACTTCGGTAGGGAGTTCAACGGCCAGGGCCGCGGTTGTTTGTAGGGGATTTGAGTTTGTGACGCCACCCACGGGTTGTGGTGAATGGATGGACACCACCGCTGCCGTTGACTAGGCCTCCCGGGGACGGTGTTGCGCAGCTTGGTGTTGACCCCTCCATGGGTAGGGGAGTGATGGTCCCGGGGCCCGAGGGAGGTGCTGAGGCGAGGGGATGGGTGCGTGCTGGGTGCTGGTGCGGTGCAGTGCGCGGCCCGAAGGCACTGGTGTACTCACTATGATACAACACACTGGAGTCTTTGGTAAACCAAACGGGGTGTTGAACGGTGCCCGCAGCCGGCTGCAGCTTCTCCCTTAACAGGTTGGTGGCTTCCGCTTTTCTCCTGCGCCTCTTTATGTGAATGTTATGACTCCTATGCCTAAGCAACGGTAGTCCGCTCCCCGGCTTGCTGGGTGTCGGGAGAGCCCTGTTTGCCCACAGACGCTGGCCCCTTGGGTCTCTATGCCTTGGCGGTGGCTTTACCCTAATGGATGGGCTGTTGTCTTCTGTCGGGTCTTGTGTGGGAAAGGTCCTAAAGTCCAGTCCTCAATCAGTTGATTCAACTTAGCCTAGTGGTTTCTGGGCTTCGTACTGGGTCTGAGTACCCCTCCTGGTGGTCCTGTTTCCAATCGGCTCCCCGGTTCGGTACCGGCGGGCCACTGCTCGACCTCGATCCCTACGGTTCCACCGGCTGTAATCCCAGCTCCTGCAGGCCGCCACCACCGTCTGCCTCCTTGCCAGAGGTGACTGGGATCCAACCCAGACACCTGGTAGACTATGGCAGGCCTGGTCACAGGTCTGCCCTTGGACTTGACTTCTCTCCCCCACTGTCAAGACTAATCATCTACGCAGAACTACTGCTTTTCCCGCCTCCAGGCCTGTGAACTCCTCGGTGGGCGGAGCCAACCACCTGGCTCTGCCCCCTGGTGTGGACATGAAAACTGGAGGGTGGTGAGAAGGTTTTGAAGTTTGGCTGCTGTCACCTTTTTAGGGAGGGGGTGTGTGCATGGGACTACCTGGGACGACCTGACTAGTCCAGGACATCACATTCCCCCTTGGTTTAATGCAGACCATCCGCGGGCTGCCCGTCCATCACTGGTTTATTTTATAACTGCAAAAAGATAAAACATTTTTAAACATTATGCATTTTTTTTTCTTTTTGAATCTTCCCTTACGGGAGGCACATACTTAAACGTTACAAACGGTAACGCTTTTATTAATGCAGGAAATGGGACCGGGTTCTTCAGTCACCCACCCAAACAAACCTAGCCTTGGTGCTGCCCCTAAGAAGTGGGCAGCATCCCTTTTCCCCACTCCAGGAACAGGCCCAGGCATTGTTTAACGGGACGGGTGCAGGTATCACATCTGCTTGTCTCTCAGAGGCCCCACATCCAGGGGACCCCTGACCCGGAGGATGGCCACAGGTTGCAATGGTGGCGGGTCTCGGCCATCTATTTCCCGCATACCCATCCTCCAGTCCGAAGGCTATGAAATGGGAAGGCTGGTTAAGAGGGATTTATTTGCAAGCCCAAAAGTTTTTGGGTGGCCTGCCAGTTCTCGGCCTTGTCTTTATGGAAACGGGGCAAAAACAAAGTCCCAACGGGGACTGTTCAGCTTGGCAACCGGGATCTGCTGCCTTTAACTTTCATCCTCTTCTTCATACTCCTCCTCGACGCAACCTCAGGGCTGTACGGTAGGTGAGGGGTCTGGGAGCGCTCCGGGCCTTCATGGCGGGCCCTTCTCTGTACGCTCAGGGCAAACGAGCCCCTCTCCCCACAATTGCGGGTATAGCTAAATAGCTCTCCGATGATCAGGTCACGGTCCGGGTGGCCCATGGGCAGGTGGGGGTAGACGTCCCGACGGGACATGAAGACCTCCGCTTCCAAACCAGGCTCTAACACGAACCTCCACCCTCTGTCGGGGTCAAACCTCCTGTCCTGACCTGGCCTTCATGCCTCAGGCCCCGCACCCGAAAGGTAGCATTACGGAGATTTTCCTTCTCCTTTATGGTGCGGGCCAGGACCTCCGCCTTCTTTTTCTCCCGGGCTGCAATTTCCCAACCCAGCTGGCGCTGCTGCTGCGGCTCCCAATATGGGGCGTCCATTTGCCCTTCCTGCGTGCGGGTTGGGCCCAGCCGGAGCTCCCCTGTGCCGGCTATGACCTGCACCTTCTCTGGGGAACCCCGCTGTGTCGTGGCCTGGAGCACTGCCTTGCAGCTACAACCCTGCGCTGCCTCTGCCGAGGCCTGGGGTCGGGAAACGGCCAGTTTTACCGGCTGGGCGGGTCTCCGGTGTGCGATAGCCTTGGCCGGGCGGACTGCCGGGGTTTCTCTGGGTGTCGCCTTCTCCGGGATTGGCGGGATCATGTACAGGACAGGCACCTTCCAGGGTAATGGGGTCAGGGCGGGCCGGGCATACGGCCGTCCGTGAACCGCGTCTACAGGTGGGTCCTCATGGGCAGTTGGGACAAGTTCCACCGCCGGTGTCCGGGGCGGCAGTCTGAGCGGGGTGGCAGCTGCAGCTGGAACGGGCCATGGAGGAAGCGACAGGGGAAGCGGGGGCAGACCGGGTCCCTCAGCCGCAGCGACCGGTCCCTCCAGGATATAGGGGCGTGGGTCGCCCACCCCCTCCTCCAAATTCACCTCCATCTCGCGTGCCTGCACAGCCGAAGCTATCTCCCCCATCTCGGTTGCCCACTGCTCCATTTGGTACCTCACCTGCACTTGTAGGCGGCAACACATGAAAGTCGTCCGGGCTTCCACCCACGCCGCTGTTCCGGGCGCGGGCTCCGGGAATTCGGGCTTCTCAGACGGGGTGGACATGTTGTAACTTGTTTGTCCAGGAACCAGACGGGTGGTAGAGTCCTGGAGTCCCTGCCCATTATCTCCTCAGTCACATGAGGCTGGATCTTCACCCGCCCCCCCTTGGTCTTTTCGCGGCACTCTCTTTGCTTTCTGCAATGCTCTGCTCTCAAGGGGCGGGGCTTCCGTTTTCGCGCCCTTTCCGCTTGGAGAAGATGGCTTGGGCGGGAAACTTCACGCCACTGGATAGTGACAAGATGGCGGCGGATTCTGCAATTTTTCAGTGGGATGCCGCTAACGATAATTTCAAGGCGCACTTCTGCAGGTAAGTGGAGGGGTTCAATCCTGTTCGTGACGCCAGAAGAGTCGATGTGTACCGCCCCACGGGCTCGGCTGGCTGCCGAGCCGCTCGGATCCGTGCTCGTACGTTGGGTGGCTCGAGCTCCTCACAGACCCGGGGGTCACGTCGCTCTGCAAGGGGGTTGGCGCTACATGCAGGGACTTCGGTGGGGAGTTCCACGGCTGGGGCCGCAGTTGTTTGTAGGGGATTTGAGTTTGTGACGCCACCCACTGGTTGTTGTGAATGGATGGACACCACTGCTGCCATTGACTAGGCCTCCCGGGGACGGTGTTGCACAGCTTGGTGTTGACCCCTCCGTGGGTAGGGGAGTGATGGTCCCGGGGGTCCAAGGGAGGTGCTGAGGCGAGGGGATGGGTGCGTGCTGGGTGCTGGTACGGTGAAGCGCAGTGCGCGGCCCGAAGGCACTGGTGTACTCACTATGATACAACACACTGGAGTCTTTGGTAAACCAAACGGGGTGATGAACGGTGCCCGCAGCCGGCTGCAGCTTCTCCCTTAACAGGTTGGTGGTTTCCGCCTTTCTCTTGCACCTCTTTATGTGAATGTTATGACTCCTATGCCTAAGCAACGGTAGTCCGCTCCCCGGCTTGCTGTTTACCTGCAGACGCTGGCCTTTTGGGTCTCTATGCCTTGGCGGCGGCTTTACCCTAATGGATGGGCTGTTGTCTTCAGTCGGGTCTTGTGTGGGAAAGGTCCTAAAGTCCAGTCCTCAATCAGTTGATTCGACTTAGCCTAGTGGTTTCTGGGCTTTGTACTGGGTCTGAGTACCCTTCCTGGTGCTCCGGTTTTCAATTGGCTCACCGGTTTCGTACCGGCGGGCCACCGCCCGACCCCGGTCCCTACGGTTCCACCGGCTGTAATCCCAGCTTCTGCAGGCTGCCACCACCATCTCCCTCCTTGCCAGAGGTGACTGGGCTTCAACTCAGACACCTGGTAGACTATGGCAGGCCTGGTCACAGGTCTGCCCTTGGACTTGACTTCTCTCCTCCACTGTCAAGACTAATCATCTACGCAGAACTACTGCTTTTCCCGCCTCCAGGCCTGTGAACTCCTCGGTGGGTGGAGCCAACAAACTGGCTCCGCCCCCTGGTGTGGACATCAAAACTGGAGGGTGGTGACAAGGTTTTGAAGTTTGGCTGCTGTCACTTTTTTAGGGAGGGTGTGTGTCTGCATGGGACTACCTGGGACGACCTGACTAGTCCAGGGCATCACACGCAACATGGTGGTCTGTTCAAAGAAAGCCTATGAAAAAGAGGCTAATCAACAGCTTAAAAATAAGGATTCATATACTACTCTCACCTCCAACCCCAATGCATTTGTCCAGGGCATCATCCCGAGAAATGTACTGGATGGCCTCCTACTGAAGTCCCCAGTGACACCCACCTTCTACTTACTTTCTATAATTCACAAACATCCAACCAGTCCACCAGGGCGTCCGATTGTCTCTGGCATAGGAGGGCTAAGCGATATGGCATGCAAATGTATTGAATTCTACTTACATCCACTTGTGGAGATGCTTTGTCAGAGAAACTTCTGACGTCCTGAGGAGACTGGATGGATTATATGTGGAGGGTGGGATCTCACTGGTGACTTTGGATGTGGAGGTTTTATATACCAGTATTTACCATCAACACGGCCTGCGGGCCATTGAATACTTTCTCGGGATGAGTTGCTGGAATCCAGCTTTACGCTCTCTGGTCCTTGAGCTGTTGGAGTTTGTGCTCACACACAATTTCTTCGTTTTCGGTGACTGGTACTTCCTTCAGCGATGCGGCACTGCGATGGGGGCGGCGTGTGCCCCCTCTTATGCCAACCTCTTCCTTGGTTATTGGGAGAGGGAGGTGTTTGGGGGGAGCATTATCGCTAGCTCCCATGCGCAGTGCTGGCTTCACTATATTGATGACGTGTTGGTCGTCTGGGAGGGTACCGGCCCTGAACTCGAGGATTTTGTGCGTCAGCTTAACTCCAACAGCTACAACATCTACCTTACTTGCCAACACCACACCCGGACCATCGACTTCCTGGACTTAAGGATCTCAGTGATGGAAGATGGCGAGGTAGCACCGGACATCTTTAGAAAATCCACATCCGTGAATTCTCTCCTGCATGCCACATCTAGTCATCCACCGTCAACAATACGAGCAATTCCAGTCGGTCAGTTCTTACGTCTTAGATAGAGATGAGCGACTCCTCTAGAGTTCGAGTTCGGTTCTGTTCGGTTTGACAAACCACTCAAGCCCCATTAAAACAATGGCAGGCAAACACAAACACAAAAAAACACATTATACATATACACATACAGTTACTAAACATTGCCATTACACTTACCGGTCCCCGCGACGCGTCCTGCACTCTGTCTCCCGCTGCTTTTCCTTCCGATAATTGCTGCATCCTCCCGGTAACCAGCACTGATGATAGGACCTTCCGTGACGTCAAAATAGCCATGTGACCAGTCACGTGTCTATTATCTCATTGGCTACAGACTGGTCACATGGCTAGATGTCATGTTAGGTCCTGTCAGTGTATCTCTCCGGTACGCGGTGCTTGTGCCAGCATGTCCGTGTACCGGCAAGATGCTCTGGCACATGGTCGGCTTCCCCGTTCCTGCATGTGGGCGCTCTTTACAGAGTCAGCCCACATGCAAGGACTAGCTGCCACAGCCGGTGAATAGCGGCGCCGGGAATCACGTGATCGGAGCATCGATGCTATAGTAACCCGCCTGTCAGCGGTGACATCACCGCTTACAGCCGACAGCCTCTGGTCACTCTCACTGAGTGAATAGACTGAACGGAGCAGCAGCATCTTCTTCCCATGCAGTGCTGTCTGATGTAGCAGAGCTGCATGGGTTGAAGGAGAAAGAAGACAGAAGAAGAGGATCGTGGAGGGCTGAGAGGGAGTAATGTTATGATCCAGAACCATGGAAGACCACCATAAATCGTTGGTAAAAGGTGACAAGAGCATTGGCAACTAAGCTGGCCGCCATCCCATTACTAACCCTAACACTACACTACACTACTAATACTACAACACTAGAACTGAAGGTGAACTAACATCCTATGCACCGCAAACCCAGCCGGAGAACTAGCTATCCTAAAGGAAGGAAAGATGAATAACTCTCTGCCTCAGAAAATAGATAAAGAATAGCAAGCCCCCCACATTCAAAGACTGCGGTGATATAGGAAAACACAATACACAGATGATAGGATTAGCAAAAGGTTAGGCCATACTGACTAAATATGACAGGATAGGAAAGGGACTGATGGTGGCCAGAGAAAAACACTGCAAAAATCCAAAAACCGGATAGTACAAAAGGCCCTCAGATAGCTAGATCTGAACTCCGTCCTATACCAGGTGATCTTGTCATACCAATGAACAGCAAGCAGGAACCATTACAAATTCAATAAGCAACAAACGCATGGACTAATAGGAGCAATACTCCAAGCATAGCTGCAGGGAGCTTCCCAGCTAAGCAACTGGGAGGGAAGATCCATGCATGCAAATAAAGTGACAATAACCACAGCAAATGACAAATTCAGATAAGAGCAAAAAGAACCAAACAACAAATAAAGAGCCAAGCACTTATCTGAGGTAGATGTGGTCTGGAGCAGGATGGAGCAGGATGAAGCAGGCTGGTGAACAAAGAACAACTGACATCCGGCATAGCCTGCTAGCAGACCAGGGTTTACATAAGCAGAGAGTTAGCAATGGAAACGCCCATTGCTCAACACACCTGGTCTCTGTCCAAACCATTCCTGGCCACAAGAGGGAGCTTCACAGCAGCAAAAGCATAACTTATATTCACAACACCCAACTGAGGTTATAACTTCTTTATTTCACTGAAAATATGGCCTCCCAGCTGTAAAAATTGATGCTCGGTCACTATGATCCGAACACAACAAGTCTACAAATCGTCGTGTAGCTAAAAGTAAACACAAAAAAAAAAAATACTCATAGATAGGTCCCCCCAAATGAGGAAAGTCAAGTAACCTCAAGTTTTAGAAACTTATAGAAAAATTTCTACAGGGCCACAAATAAATGTCTACGGGTCACTATGACCCGAACAGAACAGCAGGGTTAACATACAGTTGAAACCAGAAGTTTACATACATTCTCTATAAAGACACATCTGCATGTTTTCTCACTATCTGACATGAAGTCAGAATAAACCTTTCCCGTTTTAGGTCAAATAGGAACCAAAATTATTTCTATTTGCCAAATGTTAGAATAATGAGAGAGAGATAATGTTTAACACATTTTTATTACTTTCTGCAAAGTCAGGGTTTAAATAGGCAGAGAGTTAGCAATGGAAACGCCCACTGCTCAACACACCTGGTCTCTGTCCAAACCATTCCTGGCCACAAGAGGGAGCCCCACAGCAGCAAAAGCATAACTGACATTCACAACAGAAAAATAAACATGGAGTCTCTAAGTGTGTCTGTGTACTTATTTCTATTAAAGTATTTATTCTCTGTGTGGTGTTTTTTTTTTTTGACCCTTTATTGGAGATTCCTAATGGCCGGGTCAAACGTGCCTGACATTAAGAATCTCTGGCTTAATACTAGCTAGTAAAACAAAGCTAGTATTAACTCATTATTACCCAGCAAGCCATCCGGCTTCAGGGCTGCTGGAAGAGTTGGATACAGCGCCAGATGATGGCGCTTCTATGAAAGCGCCATTTTCTGGGGCGGTTGTGAACTGCAATTCGCAGCAGAGGGGCCCATAAACCTTGGGCCAACCTGTGCTGCGGACAACAACAAAAATTATTTCAAAAAACACTCCCCAAAACATTCCCTCTTTCAGCAATTTATTGTAAGGAAAAAAAAAAAAGGGGGTCTCACCGGACTCTGGACCGTTTAGAATATGGGGGGACACGCTCAGGGAACGTATCCCCCATTTTCTAGGAGTGCAGACCCTCCATGTGAGGAGTTTGGGTGCAATGAATCTGCATCCACTCTCCTCGGGTCCACAGCAGCAGAGTCCATGTCGTAACTGTTTCTACCAAAGCTGCAATGCCCTGTTCATGAGGTAAGGGCATGCCTAATCAGGAGAACTATTCTACATTTCCAAATATTGGTATTTTAAGTCCAATTATCCTGCTGAATGAATACTAAACAACAGAGCTCGCTATTTATACATGTTATTTTGCGGCGTATGACGGACTCTCATGTTTGGTATTCGTTCAGCAGGGCAACAGAAATAGCAAATACCTACATTTGGAAATTTAGTATAGCTCTCCTGATTAACTAGGTTCTTTACCTCATGAGCAGGGCATTGCAGTAGCTTATGTATGTGTGACGCCCTGGCAAAACCAGGTAGTCACAAATAGGCCCCCGCACTACACCGTTCCCTCACCAGGCAACATTCAGCCAAACCCTAGTCAACCCCCATTTAGGGACAGATAGACACACCAGTGGGTGTGACCAGGCAGTTGTGACACGTCCACCCAGGGGTCTAGACAGCCCGGGGCGGGAAAACAGTCAGTCAAGTCGAGATTTGCTTTAAGTTCAGTTTGGAGAGGAGTGTGGGCTGGAGCTAGGGGTAGCTCCAGCAGTGAAGACCAAGTTGAACAGTACCAGGGTAGGAGCCCTGGTGCTACTGGCTAGGAGGCAGACGGTGGTCTCTGTCAGCAGGAGACGGGAAGACGGTTCGGCAGAACCGAGGTGGACCAGGACAGGGTTGTAGCCTATCGGTACCGACGCGGGGAACCGACCCGGAAACTGTAGCACAAAAGGGGGGTACTCGGACCCTGAAGCTGGAGCCAGAATCAACTGGAACCAACTAATTAACCGATTGAGGCCAGGACTAGAGGTTCTGTCCCAACCAAAGTCTCTTATAGAAGACAACAGCCCACCGATTAGGGATAAGAGGTCACCGCTAGGGCCCATAGATCCCATGGGCCAGCGTCTGCGGGCACGGCTCCTTAGGCCACATCCAGCCGGGAGCGGACTCCTGAGTTTCACACTGGGAAAGTCCACCTTACACAAACAGTGCAGGAAGAGGATTGAGACCACCAGCCGGTTGGGGAAGCCGAACGCAACCGGCCGCGGCACCCGGCCACCACCACCTTGGTTTACCAGAGACTCGTGTGTTTTACAAAAAGTTAGTACAACAACGCTCCCTGAAGTTACCATCCCCTGCACTGGGCCACTGGGCCCCGAGGCCACCATCCCTACCCACGGAGGGGTTAACAACTTGCTGCACGACATCGCCGCCGGGTGCCCCCACAACAGCAGCGGTGGTGTCCCACCTCACCACAAACTGTGGGTGGCGTCACGAACTTACTACGGCCTAGACCGTATAACTAAGTCCCCCTATTTATTCGGCGTGTCCGCGAGATCCCCGGGTCCAGAGACCCTCGAGCCACTGCCTAAGGAGAAGGTCCGGATCCAAGCAGCGTCGGCTGCTGGGCACGGGGGCGGCACATATGCATGGTTACCACCATTCATAGAGACAGTGGGTTGTTCTTGGTCGTAACTGTTGCTACCAAAGCTGCAATGCCCTGCTCATGAGGTAAGGGCATGCCTAATCACTAATCAGGAGAACTATTCTACATTTCCAAATATTGGTATTTGCTGATATTATTACTATTCCACCTACTATATATTGGGGATAGGATCTTGGAGATGGAATACCCCTTTAAGTCCAGTTATCCTGCTGAATGAATACTAAACAACAAGAGCTCGCTATTTAGACATGTTATTTTGCGGCGTATGACGGACTCTCATGTTTTGTATTCGTTCAGCAAGGCAACATAAATAGCAAATACCTCCATTTGAAAATTTAGTATAGTTCTCCTGATTAACTATGTTCCTTACCTCATGAGCAGGGCATTGCAGTAGCTTACGTATGCATGGTTACCATCATTCATAGAGACAGTGGGTTGCTCTTGGTCATAACTGTTGCTACCAAAGCTGCAATGCCCTGCTCATGAGGTAAGGGCATGCCTAATCAGGAGAACTATACTACATTTCCAAAAAAAGGTATTTACTAATATTATTGCTATTACACCTACTATATATTGGGGATAGGATTTTGGAGATGGAATACCCCTTTAAGTCCAGTAGTTATCATGCTGAATGAATACTAAACAACAGAGCTCGCTATTTAGACATGTTTTCTTGTGGCGTATAACGGACTGTCATGTTTGGTATTCGTTCAGCAGGGCAACTATAAAAGGAAATACCTCCATTTGGAAATATAGTATAGCTCTACTGATCAACTATGTCCCTTATCTCATGAGCAGGGCATTGCAGTAGCTTACAGATGTATGGTTACCGCCACTCACTGTGACTGAAGACAGGAAGCTGAGTCGACAGCTGCTCTGTGCATGCGGCAGCGTCTATTGTGAAGGAGGGGGCCGCGGGGGATCAACGCTGCACAGGTATCGTGAGACACCGGGGAACACCGGTGGGGTTATAGGGGGTGACCTGGCAGGGCCTGGGGAGGAGTGTTCTGTTGCATGTGTCATGCACATGCGACAGAAATCAGAGTAGTAGGGTGAATGCGGCTGGCGCACTGCTGTGCGCGCAGCCATTTTGGATTTTCGGGAGGTTGTCGGGGGAACACTTTGGTGACACCGGGAGACTGGAGGGGACCAGGGAGGAGATTTATCTCCCATCTGAGATGTTTGTTCATGCCAGATGGGAGATAAATAATTTTTTACCGGCGCTGTCATTTACTGTAACGTGATCATCGGTATACGGTGTATACCTGTGATCACGTGAGCGGGGACCGGAAAAACCGACCTGAATCGTGATCTCCAGGGTCTTAGCTACCCCCTGAAACCCCGGAGATTTTCTGACGCTGGGGGGTGCTATTCACTTATTTCTGCCTGCTGCTTATAAACAGCAGATTAGAATAAGGCTACATTCACACGACCGATCCGTATTTGTGGTCCGCAAAAAACGATCCGTTTTTTTCACGGATGTATCCGCGTGGCATCCGTTTCTGTTCCGTTCCGAATACGGTCCGTATGTCATCCGTTTGTCATCCGTGTGCCTTACGTTTTTTTGCGTACCACAAAAAAACTGAAGGAGGGAAAATACATAAATTTACCCAGGATCCATAGCTTCATCCTACATGAGGCGGTCACATGTTCACTCCAGTGCCATTTTCTATTGCTTTTCACAGCGTAGACCGCTCTGGTGATTTTCCTGTGCTTGTACACTTCATATCAGTCTTTTCTGTCATTATAATGGCTGAAAGACACATAATGTCCCACTCTCCTGCATTTTGTAATTTTGCACCCTTTGGTGTCTTTCATGTGGCACTAAGGGGTGCTTAGCTTAGCCTTGTATTTAGCAAAAAAAAAATACATTTTAAAACAAATGACGTGGGATTCCCCCTATTTTTGATAGCCAGCTAGGGTAAAGCAGACGGCTGCAGCCTGCAGACCACAGCTGGCAGCTTCACCTTGGCTGATAATCCAAAACAGAGGGCACCCCACGCTGTTATTTTAAATTAAATAAATAATTAAAAAAAAAAACACGTGAGGGTCCCCCCAAAATTGGATCACTAGCCAAGGTAAAGCGGACAGCTGGGGTCTGATATTCTCCGACTAGGGAGGTCCATGGTTATTGGACACTCCCCAGCCTAAAAATAGCAGGCCGCAGCCGCCCCAGAAGTGGTGCATCCATCAGATGCGCCAATCCTGGTGCTTCGCCCCAGCTCATCCCGTTGCCCTGGTGCGGTGACAAACGGGGTAATATATGGGGTTAATACCAGATGTGTAATGTCATCTGGCATCAAGCCCTGGGGTTCGTGATGTCAGGCATCTATCAGATACCCGACATCACCAACAGAGTCAGTAATAAAAAAAAATACACTACAAACACATTTTTATTTGAAAAAACACTCCCCAACACATTCCCTCTTTCACCAATTTATTAGAAAGAAAAACAAATCCAGGTCTGGTGTAATCTAAGGGGGTCCCACGACGATCCATACCATAGTCAATGTCCCAGCCAATGAAAAACAGAATGTTCCCTATTGGCTGGGAGAGCCATGCAGTGACCTGAGCTAACATCAATAGGTCAGCCCAGGTCACTGCAGGGCATGACAAGCGCTGCTGTCAGGAGCTTAGCGAGGTACATTACCTGCGGTGATCGCTGCACTCCTGACAGCAGCACTCATCACTGAGTTCAATGACCGCCGCCTTCACGAACCAAGTATCGCGAGCGGCCCGTGACGTCACCGCTAGTCACAATCTCGGGTCGGCAGCGAGAGGAGATGTGACAAGCAGCGGCCATGGAAGACAGTGACAGTGCTGACGTCAGGAGGGCAGGATTTCATCACCGCAGGTAAGGAACTTTACTAACCTCCTGACGGCAGTGCTTGTCATCCCCGCAGCTGCTTGCACACTGCAGTGAGGGCAGCTGTGGACACATTATAGTGCGGGCAGCTACTGACACTGCAGTGCGGACAGCTGTGGACACATTACAGTGCGGGCAGATGTGGACACACTACAGTGCGGGCAGCTGCTGACATTGCAGTGTGGGCAGCTGCGGACACACTACAGTTCGGGCAGCTGCTGACACTACAGTGCGGGCAGCTGCGGACACACTACAGTGCGGGCAGCTGCTGACACTGCAGTGTGGGCAGCTGCGGACACACTACAGTGCGGGCAGCTGCTGACACTGCAGTGTGGGCAGCTGCGGACACACTTCAGTGCGGGCAGCTGCTGACACTGCAGTGTGGGCAGCTGCGGACACACTACAGTGTGGGCAGCTGCTGACACTGCAGTGTGGGCAGCTGCGGACACATTACAGTGCGGGCAGCTGCGGACACTGCTGAGCGGGCAGCCGCGGGGATGGGGCTGGAGCGGGACACAGACTGCAGCGGCATCCGATGGAAGTCACACAGAAGTGCTTCTGTGTGGCTTCCAGGGATTTTTGCACCCGTAGCCAGGGTACACATCGGGTTACTAAGCAAAGTGCTTTGCTTGGATACCCGATATTTACCCTGGTTATCAGCTTACCGCAGGCTGCCAGCGGTGGCTCCCTGCACATGCAGCTGTAAAAAGCTACAGTTTTTGGTGATTGAACCATTCTCGAACGTAAGTCAAACTTTTAGCAAATCGTTCGAGTTTGTCGAACGACTCGAACACCCCCCAAAATCCCTCGAACATGAAATTAGCGAACCTCGAACATTGCTCATCTCTAGTCTTAGATGGATCTGCTCAACTGATGAGTTTTGAACAACAAGCGGTTGACATGCGGAAGAGATTCGCGGAACATGGTTATAGCCAGAGGTGTGTTAAAAAGGGATACCAGAGAGCGAGAGGAACCAGCAAAAAGTCTCTTGTCCCGTGCCTATGTCAGTCGCAGCTCGTCATTGTCCTCGGGAGCCACTCGGTTTATTTCACCCTATAATAGCCAGCGGCATGACATCCAACAGATCTTTGTGAAACGTTGGGGTGTGCTCAAGACGGATCCAATTTTGAGGAAGGTTGTTTCTGATCGTCCACTTATGACTGCCAGATGGGGCAGAAGCTTGAATGACCTATTAGTCCACAGCCATTATCTATCTAAATCGGGTCTGCCCTTCTATACGGGTCGCCCCAAGTGGGGCTGTTTCCCCTGTGGCTCCTGCCTCGCCTGCCGCATTATCACACGTACCACTACTTTTCTGGCAGCTAACTCCAGCAGACAATATGACATACGTCACTATGTCACGTGTAGTACTGGTGGAGTTATCTACCATGCCACATGTGGATGTGGACTTATATACCTTGGATTACCCTCACGTGAACTCCGTAGGAGAACACATGAGCATGTACGAGATATTGCGGCGGCAGCCGAGGTCCAATCCACCGAGACCCTGAAGACATTACCACGCCACTTCAAACTTAAGCACAATTGTGATCCATCTAGCTTAGTGGTCTGTGGTATTGACAAGATACACATGGGAATATGTGGGGGTGACCTTATGAAGCGACTGTCACAACGAGAAGCCCAATGGATTTTCCGTCTTGGGACCGTTTCTCCTAATGGGTTAAACGAGAGACTCTCATTTTAACCTTTTCTCTAATATGCCTTCCTTTTGATTGGATCTGTATTGATATGTATTGTATATCCCTCCTCTTTGTCCGGAAAAATCATGGTCATTTAAGATAATATCTCGGTATCTTTTGATTTGGGGTGACATTCTTTTTTGGTGTGGGTGAGAGATTTTTTCTCTCTCCTTTACCATTGTCACTCTCGTTCTAACATTGTTGGATATATTTATATATCTATCTTTCCTCCCACCCTGTGAAACCGTGATTAGTTTATAATGGCCCTCTTGTTCTTGACTAGATCGTGTTTATCTCATACTCCATGTCTTGGCACGGTTTTCCTTTGCCTTCTTGTATATAATTTATTTTAGCAGTGATCTATATTAATTCTTGTATTTTATTTTTCTTTGCCTTCAGTATTTTTCCTGCTCATGCTTGCGGTGGATAATATATCATCTGTGCAGGAGATGGATGATATGGACCGAATATCCAACAGTCCTGCAGGAGTTCTCACTTCTCTCCCTTGTTTCCCTTAAAGCAATTACTTGCATTATATTGTGAACTGTTTTGACCAGTTGTAACTAGCGTTCTTGTTGTAATATGTTATTACTACTATATGTTATTGACTGCCAGGTATTTACCAACATTACTGCTCTGTATTATTAGTGGTGTTGTTGATTTCTAGCCAAGACTGTCACTATTTCCGTGATTGTGCTTTTTGCCCTTACCTCTGCCAGGACTTAACATGGCCACCGCTGTTCAGCGCTGTCATGGACTCCTGAGCGTGCACACTCTGGCCCGGCCTCGGTGATATGGCTTCTGGGTATAACGTGACCAGGAGGCTCTCCTGGAACCCGGAAGCCATATCGACTGCCGGCATCTGGAGTTACATGCGCTTTCAACTGAGTCCTGACACAGCGGTGATTATTACAGCGAGTCCCCACTTCCTGTGTCTTCCTAGTTATCCACCGCTAGCACACTGCTGGTCACGGTCTCCCGTCGAAGCACACGCAAAACACGTGTCGGGACCGGGTCCACATGTGAGGCTGACAGATTCCTCCCTCGGGTGCTATATATACCAGGGGTAGGTCCTGCAGGTGCCACTTTACCACCACTGTATTATCTTATATGCTGTCTGAGATATTATCTAACTACTATTGGAGGTTATTTATGTTGTTCATACTGGCCCTGATCTAGACCTTACCTAAGTGGGTACTGCTCCACTATATAAGCACTCCATGATCTCACTAGTCCAAGGGATATGCCCTATACATGCCATTTAACTTGTATGGTTTATTTCTATGTGCCCCCCTGGATCTAGAGATGTATTTCTCTTCTCCCTACTTAGGTTAGGGGGCAGTCTGTCTCTCTTCGTGGGACCTTTTTCTCCTTTCTCTGTCTCATTTAGATCTGGTTTTTAATCATGTATGTTAAATTATCAACTGTCCATCACATGTGACTTCAATACTTGTATTTTTGCAATAATAAAAATTTGTATACTTTTTTCACAATTGTGGTACAGTAGCTTTACTTATAACATGACAAACACCCCCTTTTTTCCACAAGTTTATGTATAGTTCGGATATAGTATAAGTATGATAATTGATATACGAAAATAGTGTTTTTTATTATTTTTCGTAAAAAATATTATGGAATTATTGGATATCTATATCTGAATATATACATATAAGATTATTGATTACTTGTATTTGCTGATGTATGGAGAAAAAATAATTTTAATGTAGAATTGATATTTTTTGTAATGAAAATGACAAGGATATTTATTGAAAGATATGAGCTCCTTTTGTCTGGTTAGTACATTATTGTTTATTCACTGGAGATATTCTAATTCTTAAATGTTATATATCATGTCCGGACGGAAAAAGAGTTAAATCAGACAGACTGAGAATAATGAGACACCTGCGGATCCTGAAGGATTTCCCTTTTCTGCTTTAAAAGGCTCTCATATGGAGGACAATATCGCTTGACAAAGACTGCATTTTTGCAGTTGAAACGCGTCGCCGTGTCAAACATTTTTCCCCTGCTGGAGTTATGACTTGATCATGACTACATTGTACAGAATTGTCTGTTTTTATAATAAAGCAAGCGTTCAATAAAATCTGGAAATTTTACTTCCTGAATTCTTGTTATTGAGCTGGACAGAAGCCTTTCCTTGTTTGGATAATAGATGCAGCCTGGCTGTAATCGGAATGTTAACCCTTGCAGCACACTGTCTTCAGATTACATGGTTAAAACCTGCTGACAGATTCCCTTTAAGGGTCGGTGGCTGGAAAAATTTGGCCTGAGGGCTAGATCCAATGATATTGTCATGATGACTCTGGGATAGTGGGGAGCAGGGGCCCCTAAGCTGTCCCTAAAGCTAAGCTAGAGGGCCTAAGCTATCTCTATTCTCATTGATACCCCTAAAGGTGGGGATGCCTGAGTCTCCTTCCTCGACCTGCTTCTGGCCAGTACTGATCTGGGGGATGGGACAGGAGTGTAATAAAAATCACAGGTATAGAAAGACAAGGGAAAACAAAACCTCTGTCACGCAGGGTGCACACGCTTAGGTAAAAACAATAAGAGATTCAGGAGGAAACAAAAGATTTGGAAGGAAGTTACAAAACAACAAGGGTAAACTTCCACATCCACAACAAGCAAATTGCACAATTTTCACCAGGGAATCTGGGACACCACACCCCACACCCCACAGACCAATATAGAAGCTATAGCTGGCATGAGTAGAAAATTTCATCCACCTTAAATAGAAGGGGAGTAAATGTGATTGGCTTCCCCATCACATGTGATCAAAGGAATCTAACAAGCAGAGTAGCAGAGAATAACTCCCGCTAGCGTGCCTATGAATCATCACACAGCAGGTTGATGCCCGCGTCTGCCTGTGTTGATCCGAGATGACAGAGAAACCATTGGGTGTAATGTCAGAATCTGCAATGTGAACATAGCCCGACACTGCCATGACAGTTGGCGAAGTTTGTGAAAAATTCTGTGACAATAATTGGGTCGGGCATTCCCTATCTCTTCTATCTACTGATTTCATAAAGAAATACATGAAGAGCATGTACATTTGTCACACATCGAAGTTCCTTCCATGCATTTGACTTATATGACCTGTGTAGCTAGTAGTAACATGGGTGTATAGTTCAGGTTTCTCTCCTGCACTGCACAAATCAGATAGACAAGTGTGAGACAGGGAGAGCGACAGGACTATAAGATTCATGCACTTTTTAGCAAGATTTTTTTTCTTCATAAAATGTGTCTTAGGGGTACTTTGCACGCTGCGACATCGCAAGCCGATGCTGCGATGCCGAGTGCGATAGTCCCCGCCCCTGTCGCAGCAGTGATATGTGGTAATAGCTGGCGTAGCGAACATTATCGCTACGCCAGCCTCACATGCACTCACCTTGCCCTGCGACGTCACTCTGGCCGGCGACCCGCCTCCTTATTAAGGGGGCGGGCCGTGCGGCGTCATAGCGACGTCACACGGCAGGCGGCCAATAGAAGCGGAGGGGTGGAGATGAGCGGGACGTAAACATCCCGCCCACCTCCTTCCTTCCGCATAGCCGTCAGGAGCCGCGGTGAAGCAGGTAGGAGATGTTCATCACTACTGCGACTTCACACACAGCGATGTGTGCTGCCACAGGAACGAGGAACAACATCGGACCGTCGCAGCAAGGTAATTATAGTTTTCGCCGACTCTGCAACCATGATACGATTACGACGCTTTCGTGCTCGTTAATCGTATCATCTAGGCTTTACACACTACGATGTAGAGAGCGACGCAGGAAGTGCGTCACTTTCGACATGACCCCACCGACATTGCACCTGCGATGTTGTAGTGTGCAAAGTACCCCTTAGTCCTAATTCAGACATCTGTAATGCACATATGTGATCTATCCTTGGTTTTCCTGGATAAAACACATACCCTTTATAATCTATGGGACTCTTGTCTGATTTTGATCCAAATCTCTTATCAATCTCACCAATACAAGTCTATGAGATCTTGAAAATAACAGATAGCACATGAATAACATCAGTGTACAAGCTGTGTGCTGTTCGTGAATAACATTGCAATGTATAGGAGAAGCTATGTAATTTATTTATTAATTTTATACGAGAAAACTACTGATGAAACACTGATGGTAAAAGTTTAAACACTGACAAAATGCTGGAGAAAATCAGTTGAAAATAACTGATGAACTCAGACTTTTTTTGCGTGTCGAATAAACACAAACGTCTGAATGAAGTCTTGCAGTCCAAAAAATAGTTAGTCTATTTATAAACACAAATTAAATACGTAAGGCCCAATAAAACTGGAATTTGTTTCATTTCTCAACTCCAGGCAGATGGGATTTTTAAAGTCTCTAACAACTAAAAGATGAATTCCTTCTACCGCACAAGTACTTTTTCCAACATTGTCAAATACGCTATGCTTGGTCTAAATAGATTGTGAAACTCAAAATACAGTCATTTACTATTTACCACAACTTCAAACTAGAGTTGCGTAAAAGGAGCTACAGTATTTCAAGACTTTATAGGTTATTCCTGGTGTAAGGGGTGGACGGACCCCTAGTGTGGAGAAGACGTTTTTCCCCCCCTGAAGACGCCACAGGAGTATGGTGGCACATTGTACCATGTTATGTGTTATGTACGGTTCTTTCCCCCCTAGGTGCCAGTGTAGTGAGTGTTTACCCTGGTAACAGTGACAGGGAAGGAAGGGGCAGGGCAGCCTAGGAGGGAAGAGAAGGGGGGTTGGGCTCTGAATGCAGGGCAGTGTGCTGAGAGATGTAACATGGGAGTGAGCTGAGGAGAAGTGCCGGGGCAGAGTGCAGGAGTGGGTGCTGTGGCAGTGGAGCGAAGAAGTTGGAGCTAATCCGGAGCCGGTAGTGAGTACTGGAGCCGTCCCCTAGTTCAATACAAATGCCTGGGAAAGGGCTGGACTAAAATCGGGATAGGAGTACCACTGCTAGGGGGATAACAATTGACCCCTGCAGGCAAAGGAAAGTGCCCGTAGAGAAAAAGGAAACCGTTTTCGTAGAAAAGGACTTGTAACTTGTAACGTACTAAAGTAAGCCTGCTGC
Organism: Anomaloglossus baeobatrachus; assembly: GCF_048569485.1. Lineage (NCBI taxonomy): Eukaryota > Metazoa > Chordata > Amphibia > Anura > Aromobatidae > Anomaloglossus > Anomaloglossus baeobatrachus. Next base: position 400,165,506 of record NC_134353.1, on the reverse strand, counting down.
AAACAGAAAGATGGAAGCTTTGTTTAATAAAACGGTGTTTGGTTTACCCGCTGCCTGCAATTGTCTCTTTCCTGAAAGTGAAGAAGGAGCTGGAGAGCACAGAAAGAACGCTGTCATGAATGGGCCCCATGCATCCACACTCTGCCCCAACAACACACCTGTTTTGCAAGTAACGGCCGGGCCGGGGTTCAGCCTGCGGCCCACAAGGCGAGGGGACCCGACTACACCCCCTGAGGCGCCCCCTGCCCCCGTTACACTGGTACAATTCATCTCCAACCATTCATTAAAAATAAATGAAAGCTGAGAGCAGGATATTGGTGTAATTAACCCTGAACTGTGGGACATAATAATTTCCTCGGTCCCACAATTGTCCACCTGTGAAGTTCAGAGATTATCACAGAGATTGTACAGAACCCTTAGATGTCTTCATAAAATAGGGGTGAAAGCATACGATACATCTCAGAGATGTGGAATTGTCCCAGCTGGTACATGTTCTGGTTGTGTAGTTCACTTGTGAACTTTTGGAAACAACTTATAAACCATGTAAATAATGTACAGAAGTTAATATAGAAATTCCTATGCAACTCATGGTGTGTGTTCTGCGATATACGGAAGAGGTAATTGTTGGTGATCAACAAGCTCGAAGCCCAGCTCTGCTAGTTTTTCCGTGGTCGCTTGTGCAGTGTGAGCGGAGGCGTTGTCTTGCAGTAACAAGATTCCTTTGGACAGCTTACCATGCCTTTTGGTCTTCAGTCCAAACGTTCAGTGTAATACCTTGCATTGATGGTGGAACCCTTTTGAAGGTAGTCCACTAGCAGCACACCCTCCTTATCCCAGAACACAGATGCCATCACCTTAGTGGCTGATTTTTGTACCCTGAACTTCTTTAGACGAGGAGAACCACTGTGCCTCTACTATTTTGATTGCTCCTTGTTTTCAGGGTCATACAAATAAATGCAGGTCTCATCCATAGTGACTAGTGATGAGCGAGCATGCTTGTAACTACTCGGTACTCGCACGAGTATCGCTGTACTCGGGCTGCTCGGCGGGGACCGAGTAATCTCGCGATACTCGTGCTGTACTCGTGGTCTTCATTTCTGCATGTTGGCGCTCTTTTGAGAGCCAGCCCTCATGCAGGGATTGGCTGGCAGACCACTGCAATGCCACAGCCCTGTTAGTTGTGGAATTGCAGTGATTGGCCGGCCTGCACAGCGTGACCGAGCCTTTATACCGGCCGGCGCGCTGTGCTCTGCTCACAGCTATCCAGACAGTCAGTGCAGGGAGAGTGTCGCTGATTCAGGGAAAGCTTTGCGGCCCTTTATAGCTTTTTCAGTTGCAGGGCTGCAAACAGTGAGACCAAAAGTCCTTCTCAGGACTATTCTAGTTGTATACAGGCAGGCAGGGTATAGCCAGGTCGGAGTACAGTAGCAGAGTCCTTCTCAGGACTATTGTTGCTATATACAGGCAGGGTATAGCCAGGTCTGAATACAGGCTAGTGACCAGAAGAGTCCTTGTCAGGACTATTGTACCAGTATACAGGCAGGCAGGCAGGCAGGGTAGTGGTGACCGTATACCAGCCTTCATCATATCTGGGGCTGGTGTACACAGTGTAAAACAGTCCAGATAGTGTCTGACTTGTCTGTAATTGTCGCTCCCCAAAAAAACCTGTTAGGTTCTTATTGCGTCCGTGCTTGGTTTTTAAAACCGCACGTGTGTGCCTGTTGGTGGCAGCGTACAGGTGCACTTGTGTGCAATTTCCACAAACTTTGATATAACGCACAAGTAGTGAATATACACGTCAGCAGTGCACAGCATTGCAAAATGCGCAAGGGCATTGGCAAGGAACAAGGAAGTGGACGTGATGGTGGTGCAGGCAGAGGCCGAGGTCGTGGGCAAGCTCTAATTTCGCCACAACAAAGGGCCACATCTAGTCGCTCGCACGTCCTGTCCCAAATTCTTGGGGACCGCAGCAGTACACCGCTCTTGAACCAAGACCAGTGTCAACAGGTTGTTAGTTGGATAGCAGATAATGCTTCCAGTCAGATTGGCACCACCACAAACACTCTGTCTTCCACACGGTCAAGTGTCAGTAGCCGTGATACTGCACCGCACATTTCTGAACCTGATCCTCCTTCCTACCACCAGGCTGAGTACACGTCCTCCTCGGACATTAATGATCCCACACTTGGACACTCGGAAGAGCTGTTCACGTTTCCATTCACACATTCTGGCCTCTCGCCAGCTCATATTGAAGTGGGTCATGAGGAGATCGTCTGTACAGATGGCCAAATATTTGAGCAGCCACGTTCTCACGAAGTTGGCAACGTGTCTCAACAAGTGGTGGACGATGATGAGACACAATTGTCAGGAAGTCAGGAGGAGGAGCAGGGTGCGGAAGAGGAAGACGACGTGGTGGATGATCCAGTAACTGACCCAACCTGGCAGGAGGATATGCAGAGCGAGGACAGCAGTGCACAGGGGGAGGGAGGCGTAGCATCACAACAGGCAGTAAGAAGCAGGGTGGTGGCCCCAGGCAGAAGTCAGGCAACCGTTCCCCGGAACAACACGACGACACAAGGTGCCTGTACAAATGTTAGGTCTTCCCGAGTCTGGCAGTTTTTTAAGTTGGATCCAGATGATTCAAAAAAGGCCATTTGCAACACCTGCCGTGCCAGCATCAGCAGGGGTACCAAAACTAGCAGCCTGACCACCACCAGCATGATCAGGCACATGTCAGCCAAGCACCCGACTTTGTGGGAAGTACAACAGAGTCGAGGAGCAGTGCTTGCTGATGTCACTGCTACGTCTTCGCTGGTTGTGCATGCGAGCCAATCCCCTGTCCATGCTGCCTGCGAACAAGCCTCCTCCACTCCTGCACCTGCAGTTGCCTACGCAGAAAGAACACCATCATCAAGCACGTCCTTGTCCTAGCGCAGCGTTCAGTTATCTATTCAGCAAACCTTTGAACGCAGGCGCAAATACACTGCCAACACCCCACATGCCACAGTTCTAAATGCTAACATTTCGCGACTGCTTGCGCTGGAAATGTTGCCTTTTAGGCTGGTGGAGACAGAAGCATTCCGTGACCTGATGGCGGCAGCTGTCCCACGTTACTCGGTCCCCAGCCGCCACTATTTCTCCCGGTGTGCCGTCCCCGCGTTGCATAACCACGTGTCACAAAACATCACACGTGCCCTGAACAACGCTGTTTCACCCAAGGTCCACCTAACCACAGACACGTGGACAAGTGCTTGTGGGCAAGGCCGCTACATCTCGTTGACGGCACACTGGGTTAATATTGTGGAAGCTGGGACCCAGTCTGAGCGAGGGACGGAACACGTCCTTCCCACACCAAGGTTTGCAGGCCCTACCTCAGTCAGTGTTTCACCCACACTCTACAGCTCCGGAATGTCATGCTCTTCAGCCTCCTCCTCCTCCTGCGCATCCTCATCCACTGTACCCTCCACACCAGTCCCAAGCTGGAAGCACTGCAGCACTGCCTCGGCGAAGCGGCAACAGGCTGTGCTGAAGCTAATCTGCATAGGTGACAAACCCCACAATGCAGAAGAGCTGTGGACAGCTCTGAAACAGCAGGCAGATCACTGGCTCACACCTCTGAACCTAAAGCCAGGAAAGGTCGTGTGTGACAATGGCCGGAACCTGGTGGCGGCTTTGAGGCGAGGCCAGCTGACACATGTTCCATGCGTGGCCCATGTGCTCAACCTCGTGGTTCAGCGGTTTCTAAAGTCATACCCAGAACTGTCTGATCTGCTGGTAAAAGTTCGCCCCCTGTCTGCACATTTTCGAAAGTCACCTACTACTTCAGCCGGCCTTGCCGGCTTTCAGCGCAGTTTGCATCTTCCGGCTCACAGACTGGTGTGTGATGTCCCCACGCGTTGGAATTCAACTCTGCACATGTTGGTCAGGATATGTGAGCAGAAGAGGGCAGTTGTTGAGTACCTGCATCACCTAAGCCGTCGGGAAATGGGTCAAACTCCACACATAACACCTGAGGAGTGGAGATGGATGTCAGACCTATGTACCATCCTCCAAAACTTTGAGGACTCCACCAAGATGGTGAGTGGTGATGACGCCATTATTAGCGTCACCATACCGCTACTCTGCCTTCTAAAACGGTCTCTGCTGAAAAACAAACATGATGCATTGCAGGCGGAGCGCGATGAATTGCAGCAAGAAACAGTAGTGGGTGTGGGTGATGATAACACACAGCCCAGCCTCGTCTCATCACAACGTGCAGTGGAGGACTATGACGAGGAGGAGGATGAAGACATGGAGCAACTCTCCGGCCAAATTGAGGATATGACATGCACACCAGTCATATCCTCGGTTCAGCGTGGCTGGCCAGAGGACAGGGTAGATGAGGAGGAGGAGGAGGAGGAGGAGGAGGACAGCATGTTCAGTCATCTTGTTGGTCAGGCTACTGAAGTCCTGGCTGTTAAGAGTCTGGCGCACATGGCTGACTTTATGGTAAGCTGCCTGTCTCGTGACCCTCGCGTTAAGAACATCTTGGCCGACAATCATTACTGGTTGGTAACACTGTTAGACCCACGCTACAAGGAGAACTTTTTGTCTCTTATTCCCGTGGAGGAGAGGTCAACCAAAATGCAGCAGTTCCGGAAGGCCATAGTCACGGAAGTAGGCAAAGCATTCCCCTCACAAAACGCTAGCGGCATAGGTCATGAATCAGTGGACAACCGAGGCGTACAGCCGAGAGAGGCACAAGTCCAATCCGCCAGAGGTAGGGGAACAGTCTTTAAGATGTGGGACAGTTTTCTCAGCCCCTCACGTACCACAGCCCCTGAGGTGCGGAGTAGTGCCACAAGAAATCCTAAGTTTGCCCAGATGCTGAAGGAGTACCTTGCAGATCGAACAACTGTACTCCGACATTCCTCTGTGCCTTACAATTATTGGGTATCCAAGCTGGACACGTGGCATGAATTGGCTCTCTACGCCTTGGAAGTCCTGGCCTGCCCTGCTGCTAGCGTTTTGTCAGAGCGTGTTTTTAGTGCCGCAGGTGGAATCATTACAGATAAACGCACCCGCCTGTCAACTGAAAATGCTGACAGGCTGACTCTGATCAAGATGAACAAGGGTTGGATTGGGCCAGACTTCACCACACCACCAGCAAATGAGAGCGGAATTTAAAGTTTGCCATGTACCTCCACTCACCCATGGGTACACACTTCTGGACTTTGGATAATCGCTGGACTGCTCCTCCTTCTCCTCATGCGCCACCATGATGATGACCGTTACAAATTGCAATACTTAGGCCTTTGTTTCAGGTATACCCCCAGTGGTAAATTTTTTCGCCCATTCTTTGTAGAATGGACATTACAACGACAGGAGACCCGCTCCTTTGCAATGGGAACAATGTTTTGAGGCCCTCATGCACGTCTCTACCCAGGGACAACGTGGAGCCTCCCAATTTTTGGCTGCCCTGCCTAAGGGCTATACTATAATACACCCACTTCCTGACAATGGACACTTAATGTTTTGAGGCCCTCATGCACGTCTCTACCCAGGGACAACGTGGAGCCTCCCAATTTTTGGCTGCCCTGCCTAAGGGCTATACTATAATACACCCACTTCCTGACAATGGACACTTAATGTTTTGAGGCCCTCATGCACGTCTCTACCCAGGGACAACGTGGAGCCTCCCAATTTTTGGCTGCCCTGCCTAAGGGCTATACTACAATAGACCCACTTCCTTACAATGGACACTTAATGTTTTGAGGCCCTCATGCACGTCTCTACCCAGGGACAACGTGGAGCCTCCCAATTTTTGGCTGCCCTGCCTAAGGGCTATACTATAATACACCCACTTCCTGACAATGGACACTTAATGTTTTGAGGCCCTCATGCACGTCTCTACCCAGGGACAACGTGGAGCCTCCCAATTTTTGGCTGCCCTGCCTAAGGGCTATACTACAATAGACCCACTTCCTTACAATGGGCACTTCAGGTTTACAGGCCCTCATGCACGTCTGTATGCAGGGGCATTGGTGAACCTCACAATTTTGGACTGCCCTGGCAAAGGAAAATACTACAAAGACTCACTTCCTCAAAATGGGCACATTAGACTCAGAGGCCTTCATGTACGTCTCTTCTCAGGGACATCGGAGTGCCACACAATGTTTTCACGTAAAATCTTTCATGTATTAATCTCAAAAAGTAACATACACCAGCTCTATCTCACTATTGGGTATGTGCCCTTAACATTTCCGCCATGAAAAATCATTTTGGGGTCATTTTGGAAGGTTTTCTGGTGAGTCCGTAAAAATGGCGTAAAACGCGGACAAAATTGTTCACAGCTGTGACTTTTCAGTGATAAATGCTTCAAGGGGTCTTCCCCATGCTGTTGCCATGTCATTTGAGCACTCTTCTGAGACTTTTGTGACATTTTTAGGGTTTCTCCATGCTGCCGGGGGGTCATTTCACAAAAATACTCGGGTCTCCCATAGGATAACATTGGGCTCGTTGCTCGGGCCGAGTACACGAGTATCTTGGGAGGCTCGGCCCGAGCTTCGAGCACCCGAGCTTTTTAGTACTCGCTCATCACTAATAGTGACCAGTCGATCCAGGAAGTTCTTATCAGTCCGGAAACGCTGACAAATGGACTGGGAAAATTTCACTCACATACTTCTCTGATTTGTTCTCAAACATTTAGAGACCCACTTTGCTGATAGCTTCGTCATGTCCAAACGTTCATTGATAATGACACAAACACATTTATGGGAAATCCCTATGATGTCTGCTATTGCTTTAGCTGAAATTTGTCAGTTCTCCAGGTTGAGGTTGTACACAGCATTGATGATCTCCGGAAGAACAACCACTCTCGGTCGTCCAGGACGTTCCACATCATCGGTGCTGAAATGGCCCGTTTTAAAATTGGAAACCCAGTTTTTAACTGTGGAATATGAAGGGCATTGATCCCCCAATGTCTGCGACATATCTCTATGAATATCCTTCGCTGACATTCCTTGCAGAAACACGATTTTTATCACTCCTCTGCTCTCAGTTGTTGTGAATATCGCATTAAACTCCACCATTTTGTTTTCCCGCATGTGTGGAACACTGTTGCCATAAGCAACAAACACAATTTTGAAAACATATTGTCAAGGTCAGAATGACGATGATGATGAGACTCAAAGGATCTCTTGATATCCGGCTGCTGCTTCTAATTAAAATGTCATGTGTGCACACGAGAATGAAAAATAACTGCACAGCAAAGTCAGTTATGTCTATCTCCATGACTGGCTCTTGACCAAGTGTGTTCTTTATTGTTTGAAAGAAACTCTAGACCAAACAGTAAGGGGGTGTGAACAAAAGTTTTAGTCCAATCAAGTATCGTAAGTCAGGGCTTCATGACGTAGAGAGATCTGCATATTCTCCGTTGATTGGTCAGTCTAGGATCCAGGAATTTCTTTGTCGATCTGTCTTGGGTGGAGAACAGGAAATGGTGGCCATCTTCAAGCTATACATATATATATATCCTAGTATACACTGAGTTTAAGGAAAATACACTGAATATGCAATATACATATATACATGTTAGTAAGAAACAAAAGCATTCACAAATATGTGAGTTAGTTCACATCTACTGAACTATATAACTGAGTCTATGAAATGGCTGAATTAAGTATTTTTGGATACTCAATTCTTTATCCTCAACAGTCCCCCCTAAAGACTTACTTCTGCCATTTCTAAATTCTAAGGGTACTGTGTTCCCTTAGGAAGAGAGGTAGAAAGATCTGTTGAAAAACCTGCCTAACTGAACGTTGAAACATGGGCGGAAAGGGGAAAGGGGTTTTCTTCACCGGTTTGAGACCAAGGACTCCTAGGCGAGTCCTCACCCTTTGTAGTTGGACTTTCCCATGTCTCAAGGTTCTCTAAGTCCTCTCTTCTAACTGTTCTGGCAATGCTGGTCTAAAACTGTACAGGGTTTTCTGAAAAGGATAAGTATGAGCAGAACGCTCAGTGCAGCTCTGGTTGATTAACCCTTCTACAATGCGAGGTGTGGATCCATAGATTTTCTGTGGTTGGATCAGCTCCTCTAGTGTTGACTCATGGTTCTTTCTCGCTTGTCCTTTAGGATCAAGCAGTCTCCTGACTGGAGACCATATGCTAATAGCTCTGATTTAAGATCTGGAATTGGAGAATACACCTGTTTATCACACTATTCAGTCAATTATATAAAAATATACATGCCTATGCTAAACCAAAAAACATCTTACATAAAGACCTGCTTATTGCAAAAAGAAAACAGAACATATACATTTTATACACGATTTACTAGTTTCCACTTTTCTATAAAATATACACTTTTTGTAAACACATTTTTCTTTACATACCACCTTCATGTGCTTCTCAACAATAATGTCGTTTTCTGCACTTGAATACCTCTGACCAAACCTGGAAAGAAATTTACACAACACGCACAGACTTGCATACAACGTGCTCATGATATACATCTATAATCAGTTTGCAGTCTCTAAGAATGGGTAGAGCAGGTGCAGGGTGTTTCTACGGACTCTTTACAGTGTTTTCTCACTTCGTTCTAGGCACTTGTCTCACAAGACTGGGTGAATCTGCCCACCTGGGTACTGAACCCGGTGTCACCAAAGCACACACTGACAATTGTCTTTCACAGATGTTACCTGGGCCATCATTAAGAAGAGCTCTCATGACAGAGAAAGCTTACCACCCTTTATCCACAGACCTTCCTCAGTCAGCTGGCTCCCTGCATGTCACAATCCATTCCTTGTTGTATCGCTTGTTCCTGTAGGGATTTAAGAACACAAGGAGTAACAGAAGTCACTGACGTGACCAATGTCACCAAGGCATGGTCGGTATTGGTGAAAGACTCTCAACTCTAGGCCCGTTCACTGCTTCTTGGTCAGCTGCACCTGTGCAAGGATCTCCATCCGAATCCATCAGCTCAGATATAGACTTTCTCTTCGGCATACCTAATTCATTTGACAACAGGAAGAAATCTACAACCTACATACACCTCTAAAGACTCTTACCCACTCCTGTTCTACCCATCAAGAGAGGCATTTAATGCATCACTGTCTCCTGTATCAATAGGATTGGAGGGAGTGGTCGAATTTAGACTACCTCATGTGGTGTAAACAGCAGCATATCCAGTGCAGAATCGACCACCATCTGGTTTCATCTATAAAAACAAAAACTAAAAAATATACATTAGATCATTCTTATAACTTTATCTCTGATCATAATACAGTTAGTGGTCATCTATACCTCACATGACTGAGAATACTAAATAAATAAACAAACAAATAAATAAACAAATAAACATATAAGACAAGACTTTCCTATTTCAGTTAACAGATATACCTCATAGTAATCTAATAAACATAACCTATGGGAAAAAGGTCAGCTTCAAAACCAAGGTCAACTTCAAAACCTATCTAATATGCCTGCTGCGCCCTCCAAGAAACTGGAGAATATAATTAATACCTTATTAGAAACTGGAGAATATAATTAATACCTTATTCCCCCCTTGTTTAATTGTTTATTTACCAATATGGCAAAATTCAGCATTTGTATACTGGTATTCCCTAAAAGAAAAGATAAAACAGCAGGTAATAAATTAGCCACATACTAAAACCTAAAATGAACAAACACTGAAAATAACGTACATCTCACAACAATATACATTACTGGGAAATTTTAAAACCTTACAATAAACACTGTATCCATAAAGAAAAGAAAAACCTTTCATAGTAGAAACGACTGAGACATGATGAAATGACAGCTGTGACTGGGCGACTAACTTGCAAAAATATATAAATTGTTTAGAAATAATCATAAAAACAGAAAAGGTGATAGAGTCACAAAATAAAAAATATATTGTTCAAATAAATCGCCATTAAAAACAAAACAACACAAATTATATCGCGCATCCCATAAAATTTAATATTCCCTATTCAGGTATAAACAGCAAACTAAAAATGGGAAATCCTGAACTCTAAGGGTTAAACCAAACTTACGTCACTATTGGAGAGAGACACATTCCATCAAGACACATTCCATCCCTGTCTCTTAAAAGCGAGACAGGAAGAAGGAAAAAACTCATCCTTTGTTATAACAAAGACGTAGCAGTGAACACATTCATTACCCATGTACATTGAATGCATTATACATTTTTCCTAATTCCTTTTTACAAATGGATTTGATACATTTTGACATCAGTAGGGGTAAGTCGTTTACGATTTTTGTTTTAAATTAACTAACATAGTACAAAGATATATATATATTTACCTTCCTCTATTTTATTTTATGATATAATGCTGCAGGACTTTTAAAATACCAATTAATTTTATGTGAACAGATCTATTTCCACATCATTTCTGTAAAAATTTCACTTACTTATCTTTGACTTGCATTTATGGGATAACTGAGTAAACAAATATACAATTTATACTTATTCAAATGTGTTAGTCATATATACCAGAGAACACCTCCCACCGGGGATGGGTGGAGAGCTTTGAACAAAGAGCCATTGCGAGGGGTGTGGCTTATGAGGTGTACTGCCATCAGTGGGTGTAGCAAGACGGCTGCCACAGGAAGTTCCAGGCACCTGACTTCCGGGTGTAGCATCCATGTTGTGACTCTCTGGGTGTACTGGGAGTGGCTGGAACTACGTAGTAAACCAGGGATACTTTAGTGCCTGTAAATTTGCATTTCAGCATACAAAGGAGAGATTTGATTAGCACCAGATATAATGACTTCTAGAGCAGAACAATGAGGCACCGCTAGAGAAACACATTTAGTGATTCTACAAACAGCAACAGACAGTGAATGGGGTCTTTGTTCTTCATTATAAACTCACTACAGATTAATCTGAACTTCAATACATGGGTTGCAGCCTGCCATCTAGTGGTAGTCCAACGATTTTACACAACTTTTTGCAATCTTTTATATTTTTTCCGTTTTTTGTAACTAGGGCGACAGCGTTCTCAGCTCCTACTAAAAACAACATATTTATCTTTTGAACAGAGTATACAGTGCTTAATTGGATCGGCCGTTCCAATGGAGTCCTTTCTCGTCTCGTCCGCGTTTGTAACACGCTGACAGTGACTCGCGTCTAATACGCATGAGAATCCGCTAACTCCAGCACCCTTACCTCAACTAAAGTGAGTTCCTTTCCTGCCTCGTTATGAAGACCTACCTGCTCATAACAGTGGCTCACGTTTAAAACGCAGAGGAATACGCTAAATCCACTTTAAGTTAACAGAACCCTTCCCGCCTCGTTTATTATCTATCCAACATTCAATATTCAACATTTAATATTTAATATTTAATATTCAATATTTAATATCTGATGTTTAATATCTAACAAAAAGTGGCTGTGTCCGCAACACAGGGGAATCGCTAGTTCTCATACTTCTGTTCAAAAACAAACAAGTTAAAAAAACTGAAAAATGCATGAACCCGTTAATTTCTCTCTAATACAAACCGAAATAACACTTGTTTTTCTTTCAAATCATTACAACTTAATGTACTATACAAAGACTGCAGCCACCTCCTGTATATAAGCCCACTGACCCCTCCTCTCTCCTCGCTCCAAAGAGCTGCGCTGTTTTGTCTCTGCCTGTTCACTCCTCCACCCCCCTTGTTTGTCAGCTAAAAGGCAGCAGAGACCGAGCTGTGTAATATGATCTCCGCTCTGTCTCAAGCAGCTGGTGGACATATGGCCCCCACCTTTTTGCTTCCTCTGAGTGTAAGAATGTAAAGATGTAGCTGCTTCTGCTCCCCCCTCGCATTCTTTGTTCTCAATAGAAAGACTGTCATGGATATCCCTGGGCTCTAACAGACCCCCCCCCTGCTTTCTTTGTCTAAGAGGCTGCAGACACAGAACAAAGACAACAGCTCCTTAGCCTCCATTTTCTCTCCCTCCGTGAACAATAACAGACAATTAACTCTCCGAGAACCAAACAGAGAAATCACAAGCTTGATTAACCGTACACTTATATACAAATAAAAACAGCTACTCAAGAAAACACCCCATTTCTAATTACAGACAGCCGGATACTTTACAACCTACCCCTAGCCCCTATGGGAGCTGGGTCCTTCTAGCCCACCGGCGGGTGACAGTCACACCGTTAGGTCTCCGGTGCACTACCATTCTCCGGACTAGTGACCACCCACTTTCGCCAGGTGTCTCTCGATCCACAGGTAAAACAGCACACACAATGTATATGATGGTTACCTGCGAAATGAAGGGTGATCAATCCTATCAAGCGACACCTGGATACTTGTGGAGTAGCCCCCAGACGTCCGGAAAATGGAAGCTCTGACTCACCCTTTACGGTAGTCCCATCTGGGGTGCCAGTTGTCAAGGTCAGAATGACGATGATGATGAGACTCAAAGGATCTCTTGATATCCGGCTGCTGCTTCTAATTAAAATGTCATGTGTGCACACGAGAATGAAAAATAACTGCACAGCAAAGTCAGTTATGTCTATCTCCATAACTGGCTCTTGACCAAGTGTGTTCTTTATTGTTTGAAAGAAACTCTAGACCAAACAGTAAGGGGGTGTGAACAAAAGTTTTAGTCCAATCAAGTATCGTAAGTCAGGGCTTCATGACGTAGAGAGATCTGCATATTCTCCGTTGATTGGTCAGTCTAGGATCCAGGAATTTCTTTGTCGATCTGTCTTGGGTGGAGAACAGGAAATGGTGGCCATCTTCAAGCTATACATATATATATATATATATCCTAGTATACACTGAGTTTAAGGAAAATACACTGAATATGCAATATACATATATACATGTTAGTAAGAAACAAAAGCATTCACAAATATGTGAGTTAGTTCACATCTACTGAACTATATAACTGAGTCTATGAAATGGCTGAATTAAGTATTTTTGGATACTCAATTCTTTATCCTCAACAATATATTAGACACATATGGCTTTTATGTGAAGTAACATTCATTACCATAGAAACAAAAAAGATCACAAAGCCAAAAACTTATCAGCAGCCCCTCTTGTAGAGACAGAGACAAGGTTTAGATAGACAAGAAAGCAGAGTAAGAAAAGTTCAGAGAGAATTGATAGTGTGCAAGCCAGCAAATTCCTAGGTTCGAGAATGGGTCTACATGGCGTGGCCCAAAATCAGAAACAGAAGCTGTAACATAGGACAGAACAGAAGAGTGCACTATCCCACTGTAGAGAGTAGCAGACCACCAACCGGGGCACCCTGGGTCATAACTGTGTTTGGTGGTACTAGTACAATAGCAAAGGGCTGATATAGACTTTGGTGAACAGCTAAGTGAACGAATGTGGTCCGTTGGCAGGGTAGGTCAGAAAGAATTGTTAGCAGCAACAGGGCCTTAGGTCTGAAACACACATCCGTGAAACACGTGCGTGTTTGGTCCGTTTCCGTGTATACTGGAGACATGGCCAAACGTGCACCAATGTTACTATATCTCTGCGGTTACAATTACGTTTTTGGTTATGTCCGTGAGTCCGTCTCCGTGATGCGTTTTTTGGTCCGTGTCTCACGCCAGCATGTCCGTTTTCTGCACGCAACACGCAGCACGGACCCAATGAAAGTCAATGGGTCTGTGCGCACGTCCGAGTGACACGGACGCATCTCTGTTTGCTCCCTGTACGTTTTGTGCTTTTTTCATGTGATGTCGGTCTTTTTTCTTTTTCTGTTTCGTTCTCTCCCTCAGCCCGTCGGTCGGTCTCTATGCCTGTCGGTCGGTCTCTCTGTCTTATCTGTCCCTTTAGCTGTCTGTCGGTCAGTCCCCCCCCCTCTCTCATACTTACCGCTCCCCGATCTCCGGCGCGGCGCTGCACTGCTGTTATAAAAACTTCGGCGGCTTTTACTATTTTGAAAAAGCCGGCCGCCCATTAATCAATCTCGTATTCCCTGCTTTACCCGCCCACCGGCGCCTGTGATTGGTTGCAGTCACACACGCCCACCACGCTGAGTGACAGCTGTCTCACTGCACCCAATCACAGCAGCCGGTGGGCGTGTCTATACTGTGCAGTGAAAAAAATAAATAAATAATTTAAAAAAACGGCGTGCGGTCCCCCCCCCATTTTAATACTAGCCAGATAAAGCCATACGGCTGAAGGCTGGTATTCTCAGGATGGGGAGCTCCACGTTATGGGGAGCCCCCCACCCTAACAATATCAGTCAGCAGCCGCCCAGAATTGCCGCATACATTATATGCGACAGTTCTGGGGCTGTACCCGGCTCTTCCCGATTTACCCTGGTGCGTTGGCAAATCGGGGTAATAAGGAGTTATTGGCAGCCCATAGCTGCCAATAA